>NW_020954953.1:14595174-14754809 GCF_900497805.2 Vombatus ursinus | reverse complement strand
ACCCTGCATAGAAAAAAAATATGCCACCCCACTTTTATCTTAGCTCAGTTATTTGGGGTAGAAGAAAGGGGGCATTGGATGTGAAATATTGTCTCTGGTGGTCTGCTTTAATTGTGATTCTCAAGAGGGCATTTTTTTTTCTAGAAAGAGCATGCTTACTATAAAATAAGAGTAGCACTCAGAGAAATTTAGGGAAAGAAACATTCTGTGAGAATCTGACAGCATATAATGGAAAAGCAAGGGGAGAAGATCCAAAGAATCCATTCTGGGCCCATCCACAAATTACAGTTTTCTCCAGAGGCTGCCTGAGTAGAAACCCCAAGATCTTATTTCCTCCTGAATTTTCCAGTGATAGTGTGTTCCCAACAAATCATCAGGACGTAATCAAATGCTGTGGAAAACTTTATTTCTCAGGAAAACTTCTAGAATGTAGACAAGGCAAGGATCTGGTATAAAGCTTAGTATATTTTTAACAAGTGTTCTTCTTGGCATCGATGTAAAATCCAAATAATTTACACACACCACAACTTATAAGCAATATGTCAGACCCATAGCATTCAATTCCTTTTTCCAAAGATGTCAAATCAAATTACTCTATTAAAGTAATTTCTAAAGACCTTTTTTTTTTTCCCTAACTGAAAGGCAGAATTTGACCTTATGAGAAGGCACCTATGAGAAGAGATTTTAGGATCACCAGCTAGAGAAACTCGTATCTAAGTTTCCAAATACCAAAAGTATCTCCACTACTGGCCTGACCTTAAAACTAAATTCCACTCTTAGCAATGTTTTCCTTCAGTCTTGAAGAGTTCCCAGTCACAATGCAAATTGCCATGGTCATCTCTTACTTTATGGGTATTCACTTGCCCCGTTGACAGGTAGGTAAGTATAGCAACGCCTTGGCACAGGGAATTAGCACTATGTACTGGGACAGTAGTGCCAGTGGAAGGGAGATGGGTGATTTTAGAGAAGGTAAGAAGGGTAAGGAAAAAGCTAGGTGGCACATTGGATAGAGCAGCTAGGCCTGGAGTCAGGAAGAACTAAATTCAAATCCCACCTCAAACACTTGCTATCTTTGTGACCTTGGGCAAGTCACTTATCCTCTGTTTGCCTGAGTTTCCTCAATTATAAAATAGAGATAACAGTAGCTCAATACAAAGATAAAATATTTGCAAAACACTTAGCACACTACCTGGCACATAATAGGTGCAATACAAATTCTAATCGTTGTTATTTTCTAAGATTATCTTTGTCTTCTGCAATTTTGCCTTGAGCAATATGTTGGAAAAACAAAGAGCCGTTGGCTATTAACCCTACCACAGACATCATCAGTGAAGAAACAGAGAAGACAGACTCCCAAAATTTATTTAAAATCTTTCATAAAGGTTTTATCATTATTGAGCAAAGAAGGAAGTGGAAGAATTCCATGTCTTATCTCATTTGCCTTATCACTGCAGCTACTTTATTATTTCTTGAGCCACGGATATGGGACCCCACATTTCTGGAATATTCCTGATGAAATGATCTGAGGATCCTTGCTTTGAAAGCTGCATTTCATTTGCAGCTTGAGGGGCATAGTTTCTTCAATCCTGCATCAAACCACACATCTAATTTCACTCCACCGTAATTCTGTCCCTCTCTTCTGTCTCTGTTCTTGCAGCCACTTGGGTACCAAAGGAGCTGAAATGAGAAAAAGGCAGCAGTCCCAAAATGAAGGAACATCTGCTATGTCTCAAGCACCTGGAAACCAGAGGCCCAACAACACATGTTGCTTTTGTTGGTGCTGTTGCTGCAGCTGTTCCTGGTATGTTACATTATCTCTTCGATAGCATATTGAAGCTAGGTAAATAACGAGAGAACAGACCAGTTTCTGGACTCACAGAAACTGTCCCTCTGATACATCTCTAATCTCTCCAGCTCCCCAAAGCACATTAAATGAAAGGGAAGATGTTTCTTTTTCACAAATAATTAATAAAGATAGCGCTACCCTCAGTTTAACGTGCTACGTAAAAACTACAGAAATTCTAGCTTTCCTCATCTGAGAATGTAAAATTCATCTGAGTGTAGGGGGAAGGAAAATCTGTTCTTTTTTACTTAGCTATGCTTCTGAAAGAAATGGATGAGATGTCTAACGATTAGGCAGGCATCCAGCATTTATTAAGCACTCACTGTGTGCCAGGCACTGTGCTGGGGAAACAAAAGTAAGCAAAAAGAAAGACAATCCGGAATCTCAAGAAGCTTCCACTCTAATGGAGGAAGATAATACACAGAAGGAAACTGAAAAGGGGTAGAGGGGGGTGGGAAGGCTTGATATTTACTCCTGGGAAAAGCACAGTATGGAGAGGAATGAAGCCCCTCCCCCAAGTAGAGACACTAGGAGGAATTCACCAGAAGAGAAGGGCGTGGGCATGGCAAGTTTTCACGGCAGTGTTTCAGGGGCAAGAAGGCGCTGAGGGAAGTTCCAGGATAAGACAGAGCTTGAGCTTTCAAATAAGCAATCCAAAATAAATGCTTAATGATGCACCAAGAGTACGAACTACGTAGTAGGAGAAAGGCACATATACTTAGAAGTACTTGAACTCTTCTTCCAGGCCACAGGTACCGTGAAGAGAATTATTCCCTAACAATTCAGTGCCTCCTAGCTAACACTAATTCCAGCGACTGCGTGTTTAATTTTTAAGTGTGTACCTAGGATTACAGTGCAAGCTAAGGCGTTCCTTAAGAGTAGATTGGTTGGTACGTAGACAGATATGTGCTAGTAAAACAATTTTCTCTCCAGAAAAAATTTACACCCAACATACTTTTAAGTTCAATCTGAATTATTAATATTTTTTCAATCACTTTCTTGTCTAGACAATCAGCAAAACAAAAATAAATCATGCCCTGATTTCTAGCGTTTGCTGGTTTTCAGAGTGTAAAATGCTCTTGCTGAAAATTTAACAAAGGACTTGAGAGTGGATTCAAGCTGGCACCAGAACAGTCCTGGATGTAGGCTAAGGCAAGATAGGTAGGCCAGGAAAACCTAATGAGCGTTGGAGGAGGGGTCTAGGAGCCTAGGTTCCAATGTGTGAGTCCTACTACCTGGCTATAAATATCTTTTGGTTTTAGTTCCCTGATTTGCACATTAAAAAGATAAGGCTAAATCCTCCCTAAGTTCTAACTCTAAAAGTCTATGATGCAACCATCTCTGTCAATCATAGATATGGAGATGGAAGGGACCTTAACGCTTCACCCAGTCCACTCTACCTTCTCATTCTACAGCTGAGGTGACTGGAGCATAGAGGAGTAAAGCAGTTTGTCAGGTGTCATTGGTAATAGGTAACAGGGTTCTAATTTGAATGCAAGTCTTCTGACTCCAAACTCCTCTACCCTTCTGTTTTAGCTTCAGAAGTCTAAATCACCTTCAGGTGAGTGAGAGGATTTCGGAGTTGAAATAAGAATTTTCATTTTCTCAGTTGAAATCCTCAGAGGGATGTGGACTGAATGGATCTTCCCTGGAGTAATGACTTTATTACGAAGTCTTCAGGAGGTTCTCTAATTAATTTACCCAAGATCTCTAGGATCAAAGACCAAATTTTGGAACCTGAACTGTGATTTCTTTGGACCGCTTTGATTATGTTTGAGATCTGTAAGAAGGTTCCAGATGCTTGGAAGTCATCTTAAATTTTATGTGATTAACATGGTCTGAAGGAGTATCTCTGTGGTTTATTGACAATTATGGAGGTTTTGCGTTCAGTTGCAGGTGACATTGTAATATGTAAAGAAAAGTAGATTTGGTGACTGATAGCCATTTCTGGATGAGGACAAAGCACTAGCCTGGTCTACAAAATGACTGCTTCATTATTCTCAATGGCATCTTTGTGCCAATCCAAACAATTTTATGTGATTTCCAAATGTGCTTTACATACTTCCCAAATGTTTGATTGAGAGGGAAATGCGGGGAGGGGGTGGTGTCTAATTTATTTATCCTCGACACTTAATCTCTGACTGCTTCAGGTTTAAGGAAAATAAATTTTAAGAGTGGATAGAAACACTCACTATAATTATTTATTTCTAGTAAAAAGGGGTAAATTTTACCTGATCTTCTATACCTCAGTGGAACATTTTATGGATTATTTCCAATTTTAGATCACAAAAATAGTATTTCTTTAAAGGGGACTGACCAGGAATGCCTGGTATTCATATATTCCTGTGTCACAAGGCTAAGACTATGTTGTGATGGATTTATTTGTAACTTACAGAAATAATAACAGGAGGGAAAGACATTTTTTTCAGAATTCTAGATAAGAATAATTATAGCTAATATTTTTATTGTTATAGCTCATAAGAGACATTGAAGTACAAAAAATAAGCTGTTAGAATCAGGCAGAGCTGAGTTTGAATCCTGTCTCTGACACCTACTAGCAGTGGGACCCTGAGAGTGACCTCTTTGAGCCTCAGTTTCTTCATCTGTAAAATGGGGATGATAGTTAATACATATTTCACAGGGCTGTTGTGAGATTAATGAGATAGCATGTACAAATCACTCTGCAAAATTTAAAGCATTATATAAATGTGAACTGTTACTTAAGTAATAATCATGTAAGGACAAGAATTATGCTCACATTTCTCATTTTCTGCCCAATGCCATATGCCAGAGTAATTTATTTCAGTGGCCAATAGACTATCTTACTTTTCTGCCCAAATTCGATTTTGTAACTTTCCAAGACAAATCTACCAAAACACAAAAAGTTTTAGTTTTTTCTGAGGGTGTAAGTACTTAAAACTAGAGCAAGTTTGTACTTAGAACCATAGTTTCATAAAGTTAGGAGAGACCTTAAATGTCATTTGGGCCAACCTCCTACTTAATGCAGGCAGATTTTCTAACCATATGACTGATATCTTGATTCAAAGTCAAGAAATAGTCTCCAGATTGTATACAGTTGGCACATATTTGGTGAGGACTGTGTTATTCATATTCAAAGAAGATTAGGGATACATCAGATATTTTATCGTACACATAATTTATTCCTGGGAGTAAGTCAGGAATTTTTGGAGCCTTTGCATTCTTCTAAGCTACTAGCAAAAAATCCAGAAAATGGACATTTATGCCCTAAAAAGTGCTAGTGAGTGTGCACGCCATACAACAATACCCCCTGCAATATTCCTTACAGATACTGAGCCAAGTTGATTCATACTTTCTTCGTGTGAAGTCAAGAAATGTGTGCTACAGAAACATTGCCAGAAATAACATTTATGCCAATGAATCTGGTAGAGAAGAAGAGTATTTACGTCTCCCTGCCCTGGCCCAATTTATATTACAAAAATTAATAAATTCTTATGTGCATGGTAGTATCTAGGAAGTTTATAGCACAAGCAACAAAGAGGGCAAGGGAAAGGGAAAAGATGGCCTAAGCCAAATGTATCTTTCAACATTTACCAAATAAAGAATAAGGCAACTTATTGTAAATGAAAACAGTTCTTACTCATATTTTTTAAAATAACACTACTTTTAAAATCTGACTGGGAAAAACTGTTTCATTAAAAGTATTCCTGACTTTAAAAAGAGAAATGTTCTTCAAATTTTCCAGGCTAGGTCAAAGGATCAGAACAAAAAGAAACAATGAAAAAATGCAATTTTAGGGACTCAAAAAAGTTAGGATTCAGATTATGAAGTAATTGTCATTTATGAAGACAAGTAGTTGTCATTTAGTGGATTTTATTTCCTTTTAAGGAAATACAGTGTTAGAGAAATCCTGCTAATAAATACAAACATGTTATATCAGCCTTATATACCAATGGGTTGTGGGGTGAGGAAAGATATTTTTTGTCTTGATCAAAATTTAATCCCCAAATTTGCATTTCCCCTATATTGCATGCCTTGAGTCTTCCATTTCTACCCAAGTCCTTCTTCTATTTTTGCTATTGCTTTTGATATTATCAGGCTTGAAGAATATGTCTTTAGCTATTGAAACTCAACTCAGTTTTCCTGTGGAGACAAAATTGACTAAGGTGGAAGTGGGTGAAGAGGGTACGCTTTACAAATGCTCTAATACTTACCCTGGTTTACTCTCTCAAGAACGTCACTCCCTAGGCCTCAGACCAAATCACCTACTTCCCCTAATAACAGGGACAAAGGAAACCTGGGTCAAGTATTGAGTCTGCTATTCACTTGCTGTATGGGCTAATCAATTTACCTATCAGGGACTCAGTTTCCTCATCTGTAAAATTAAGGTTCTGGATTAGATGGTTTCAAGGGACCCTATTAACTCTTACCTCTATGATTCAGCAGATGGGGTTCTGCCTTTTCACTTCCTCAAGGCAAACCATCACTGAAGTATTTCTGATCACCAAAGAGATTTATCCATTTGAAGGCCTAGTCTATAATGGTATATCTGAGATTAATGAATTAGATTGTCCCTATAATTGCTTCCTTCTTCTTCTTAGGGCAAGTTGGTTTGATAGGAGTTTCAGACTCATCTCAACCCTGTTATTTCAATTAGTCCATTCCTATGTATAGCTGGGACAAATTAGACCACTGACAGTTGTTACAACTACAGAGATCAAATGTGTCCAACAGAATTCAAGAAAACAGAATTTTAAAATTACGTATTAAGCTTGATTTCCATTAAGCTAAACCTCAATTGTTCTAGATTCTGTGCTGATTTGCCTAGGTACCTGTTTACAGCATCTTATCCCATTTCATCTCTAACTTATCTGCTACAGTAAATCAGTGGGGATTGGGGGGTGGGAGTGAAAAGAAGTATACTGAAAGGAAGGACTTCTAGAGTACGTTTACCTCTGCATATCTGGGTTTGATCTCTTAGCTCCATAGATCTGGAATCATGATTGTCATGTGTTACCAGAAAGGATGTAGTAGTGATGATAAGAAGGCCCTGAGCAAATTGCTTTAGTCTGCCCAAATTATTCTAAACTTAGTTCGTATCAGAAAACCAATTTAATAATAATAATAATAAATATATATGAAATAACGCTTTCTAATAGGGAAGTTCTCCTTGATTGGGAAACCAAATTAAATCAGAAGATCACTGGATGAATATATGAAATCAAAGCCACGAAGGGGCAGTGAAAGAAAGTGCTCAGTTTGGGGTCAGAGGTGTGTTCCAAGTTAATAACATCAACATTTCAGTGGCAGTTAGGTGGCGCAGTGGATAGAGTTCCAGCCTTGGAGTCAGGAGGACCTGAGTTCAAATTTAGCTTCAGGCACTTGACACTTACTATCTTTGTGACCCTGGGTAAGTCACTTAACTCCAATTGCTTCACCAAAAAAAAAAAAATAAAATAACATCAACATTTCAATCTAAAGATCTCAGAATACAGGTTAGTTCAGGAAGAAAGCCTCCAGATTTTAGAAATTCTTAATTTTCCATCAAGGGAGATGTTCCCATCTCTCTTGAATTGTCACTTTAAAAATAATGAGTGACTTTTTCATATTTCATGTTTGATATAAACTATTTTTTTTAACTTTTCAATAACATTAACTCGTGAGCCAAATATAGCTTTGTGTATATACATTCGTGTACTCTAACAGGCACCAGTGGGTGTCCACACTTATAAGATCTGTCATGTTGCATTCAAGTCTTCATTCATCTCAGAGAAGATTTGTCATGGACTGTATTTAGTAAATCAGCCTGCCCTCCGAAAGCTAAAATTGTCTTCCCTTTGGACACATTTATTCATCAAGTTCCCAGACCACATGGCAGATCTGTCTAAGTAAATTTTGTACACTTCATAAATGTGCCCTTTGTTAGGCACCCCCACCTCCATTTTTCAGAGTCCAATTTTTAACAGCAGACTATAATGCAAAACAGTGCCAAAGTAGCGTTCTATTTTGTCCTCTGAGCTGTGATACTTTGGCTCTCTGGCAATGGAAATAATAAGTTGCATACTTTTAAAAGTCAAAGGATAATCCCCAAAAAGGAAAAAAAAAATGGAAAATCCATGTCTGCTTCTGTGATGAAGACGCTACTCCCTGGAAATAACTGTCTCATACACACAAGGTGAATCATCCATTAGTTGTGAGGCCCCATTGAATAAATCAGTTCATTTAAACACTTACTGTGAAGGTCTTTTATGGCTCCTTTCATATAAAGTTTAATTAAGGTCTTTTTTTTTTAATCTTCTGCACTGTAATTATAATTGGATTGACATAAGGATCCCTTATAATGAATGGAAATTTTTGAATTCCCATCCTGTCAAAACAAAGGTATTTTTCTTCAGTATATCCTGATTAATTCTGTAGACTTTTGATACTTTTGTAAATAAATACTTCATTGAAATCCTACTTTGATACCTTAGAGCATACAGGAGAGGTGACTTGATCCATGCATCACAATTAGCTATCATATCATATCTCTCTTTTCCCTATGGTGGCTAAAGTCTTTGAGAAGGCTGTCTACAACTGATGCCTCCATTTCCTTTCCTTTCACTCTCTTCTAAACTCTCTATAGTCTGGCTTCTGACCTTATCATCCAGTTGAAACTGCTGTATCCAAAGTTATCAATGAGCTCTTATTTTCCAAATCTAATGGTTTTTTCTCAGTTTTTATCCTTCAACAGCCTTTCATACGGTCAATTGCTCTCTTTTCCTTCATTTTCTTTTCTTTCTAGGTTTTCCATACATTATCCTGGTTCTCCATATACTTGTCTGACCTCTTCTCCTCTCCTTTGTTGGATCTTCATCCAGGTCCCACTTGCTAACAGTAGATGTCCCCCAGGGCTCTTTACTGGGCTCTCTTCTTTTCTCCCTCCCTCAATTCAATTGGTGATCTCATCAACTCCCATAGATTTAATTATCATCTTTATGCCAATGATATTTAAATCTAGCTCTCTTCTAACCTCCAGACTCACAACTCCAACAAACTGGTTTCCTGTAGACATCTTAAACTCAATATGTCCACAACAGAACCCATTAGTTTCACTTTAAGACCTTCTTTCTTCCTCTTTCCTATTACTGTGTTGGGTATCACCATCCTCCCAGTCACTCAGGCTCACAAACTTTAGGCATCCTTCTGAAATTCTCACACCCTCTCACCCCACATTTCCAATCTGTTGCCAAGTCTTGTCCATTTTACCTTTGTGATATCTCTTGCATAAGGGCTCTTTTCTCCTCTAACATTGCGGCTACTTTATTCCTGGACTATTGCAATACCCTCCTGGTTGGTCTTCTTGCCTTATCCTTCTCCCATTTCAATACATCTTCTCTCTTGTCAGAGTGATCTTTTTGAAACCACAGGTTTGATTATGTCATTCTCCATATTAAATAAACTCCAATGTTTCCAAATCACCTCCAGGATCACATAGAAAACCCTCTGTTGGGTATTTACAGCCTTTCATAGCCAGACCCCCATTTCCATCTTTCCAGTCTTTTACAACTTACACCTTTCACATACTCTGAGATCCAGTAACACTGGCCTCCTTGCTGTTGTTCCCACAAGAGATTCCCTCTGCAGACTCCAGCATTTTCACTGACCATCCCTTGATCCTGGATTTATGTCCCTCATTTCTGCCACCTGACTTCCCTGGCTTCCTTCAAGTCTCAGCTGAAGCCCTACTTTTTACAAGAGAGCTTTCCCAGTATTCCTTAATTTTAGTGCCTTCTCTCTGTTGATTATTTCTAATTTATCTTGTATATATTGTACATAGTTGTTTGCATATGTCTCCCCAAATAGACTGTAAGCTCCTTGAGAGCAGGAACCATCTTTTACCTTTCTTTGTATCCTCAACACTTAGCACATTACCTGGCTTATTGTTGTTGTTCAATTGGTTTCAGTCATGTCTGACTCTTTGCGGTTTTCTTGGCAAAGATACTGGAGTGGTTCACCATTTCGAGCTCATTTTATAGATTAGGAAACTGAGGCAAACAAGGTTAAGTGACTTACTCAGGGTCACACAGCTAGTAAGTATTTGAGGTCAGATTTGACCTTATGGAAGATGAGCCTTCCTGACCTGGCTTATAGTAAACACTGAATGAACACTTGTTAACTGACTTATTGACTGAGTCGTACTTTTTCTTTCTTTCTTTTTTTTTTTTTTTTGCTTTTTTGGTGAGGCATTTGGGGTTAAGTGACTTGCTCAGGGTCACACAGTTATTAAGTGTCAAGTGTCTGAGGTCAGATTTGAACTCAAGTCCTCCTGACTCCAAGGCCAGAGCTCTATCCACTGCGCCACCTAGCTGCCCCCTGACTATACATTTTCAAAGGTTATGCCAGCTGAGTAGAACTTGTCAGGTTCTATAAAACTAGAAAGACTCTTGAGTTTAGAGCTAGTGAAGAGTTATATATTTGTCAACTGAGAAGTCACCTAGTAAAGTTCACAGGGGCTCATCCCTAGAAGGATGACCATTAAGTGAAGTACTTCAGTTCCTACATCTTACATCTTACGTCTTACAAAATTACCTCTGTTCAATTTTGATCTGTTCAAATAGAAGGTGACTGCTGTGTGCCTCATTAGAGACATGCCACATGTACACATCTTTTTTTTAAGGAGTATCATCTAAAGATTACTTCTTTTTCCTTTTAAATCCCTTTTCTGAATTATCCTACAGAATGACAGTAAGATGATCTTAGTGCCTTCATGGCAGGGATTGTGATATTTACCACTGAAGTCAGTGTCTACTCTTACAAAACTCTTAAATTAAGGGTATTATTTGTGCATGTATCTCTAACTACATTATAGTTTATACTTTTTTTTTAATTAGCAACTAGCATAAACTAATATTTGTCAGGTTGCTTCAGAATGTATAAAATTACATGAAACTAATCTGGACCAGAAAAGAATTTATTGACTTACATTAGGGTACATATTTAGTAAGCTGACCACATATTCAAATTGTTTCCTTCTTCAAATATGTTGAACACCAAAACCTTTTTACCTTCCTCATCCCCCTTTTCTACATGATAACCATAAGTGCTTTTTGTTTGCACTTATTTCATCCTTCACATCCCCAGTGCCCAGCACATAGTAGGGGCTTAATAAATACTTGTTGACTGACAATAGGCAAAGCATTGAAAAAAATGTTAAAAGACCTGGCTTCAAATTCTGGCTCTGCCAACAGCAAACTGCAGGATCTTGGGCAACTTGTTTCCTTTTTCTGGACCTAAATTCTGTATAATTTATGCATTCCTCCAGCTCTAGCTTTATATAATTCTAAACATATGATAATTGTAACCTAGGGTGCCAATGGGGCTTCAGGGAAAATAGGCACATTAATGCACTGTTGGTGGAGCTGTGAATTGATACATTCATTCTGGAAAGCAATTTGAAATTATGCCCAAGGAGTTACTAAGTTTTACATACCCTTTGACCTAGCAATATTATTACTAACCTTGTATTCCAAAGAGCTCAAATAAAGAGGAAAAGAGTGTGTGTGTGTGTGTGTAGCAGCTCTTTTTCTGGTGGCAAAGAATTATAAATGGCAGCTAGGTGGTATAGTGGATAGAGTGTTGTGCCTGGAGTCAGGAAGACTCATCTTCATGAGTTCAAATCTGGCTTCAGATTCTTACTGGCTGTGTGACCCTGGGCAAGTCACTTAACCCTGTTTGCCTAGTTCCTCAAAAAATAATCTGGAGAAGGAAATGGCAAATCACTCCAGTATCTTTGCCAGGAAAACCCCAAAAGGGGTCATGAAGAGTTGTATACAACTGAAACAACTCAACAACAAATAACTATAAACTTAGCGGATACTCATCGATTGGGGAATGGCTGAACAAATTATGGTTTATGAATGTAATGGAACACTATTGTGTTATAAGAAACAATGAAGAGGATAGTTTTTTAGAGAAACCTGGGAAGCCATGTTATGAACTGATGCAGAGTTAAGTGAACAGAATAAGGGGAACAATTTATACTATAACAAAAACATTGTAAAAATTAACAACTTTGAAAGACTTAATAATGATAAAATTCAAAAACCAACCCTGATTCCTGAGGACAAATGATAAAGGATGCTACCCTCCTCCTGACCAAGAAGAAATAGTAGTCAATTATTCTTCTCTGTTAGGAGGTAGGTAGTATTCTGAAACACAAATTTTTGGACGTGACCAATGTAGGAGTTTCTTTTGATTGAGTATGCAATTTTTTATAGGTGTTTTATTTATTTGTTTGTTTTTGGGCGGGGATGGAGAGCGAGGTAGGAGCAAGATAAAATAAATGCTTATTAATTGAAAAAATAAAATTTAGTTTAAAAAAAACCAGACATCTTCATTTATGTGTTTTATGGATGGTTAACTTCAACCAGTGAGACTAACCCCTCAACTTAGCTGTCTTTTGAGAGTAGGGATTGTTCATCCTTTGTTTTTATCTCTAGTTGCTAGCACAGTGCCTAGAACATAGCAAACACTTAATAAATGCTTGTTGATTGATCATTTCCCTTTCACTGAATTCATCTCTTGGGTTATAGCTGTCTGCCTTCTGATTAAAGTTTCACTGCAGTCCATCCTTCAGGCTTACTTATGTGTATAAATTATACACACAATGCTCTTGCTTTTACTCTGTAGTTATTTCATGCTTGTATAACTTGACTTCCTAACTAGAATTTAGATTGAAGGGCAGGGGCCTTGTCTTTCTTTTTTGTCCCCAAGCAATAGACACTGGCTCTTAAACAACTGCTGAATAATGAGAGTGAATATTCCTGTCAACAGCTCACTCCAGTCCTCCTAACCTCCTCCCCACACACTCCCATTCTCAGCTACCAATAACCATATACACTTAATACTTTAAGGAATCTTGATTTCATCAATGTGGGCACTCCTTTCACAGAGGCCATCTCAAGCCCTCGATGCCCTAATAGACAGTTTCCTGAGATCTTTTGCCAAAAAAATATTTCCTTACCCTGTGACCAGCCTTCTGGCAAAAAGCCCATCCCCACTCAGGCTGGTGTTGGGATGCCAGATACACAGTCTATAGCCAGAACTACACTCCAAGCCTTGTCAGCTTGGTAGCTACTGCCAGAACCCTGTATGCCTTGGCACAGCAGAGAAAATGAGATCCTTGCTCTCTACCCTCACCCCCCTTTTCAAACATAAGTATTCCATCTGGATTGGTGGCTCTTTTCAGGCTTCTCTCTATACTTTAGATCTTCAAAGAGGAATCTGGCTCATCCATTGTCCTTCCACTGCAGATGCTTCTAAATGATCTGCTTAGCAGATGCATAAGATTTCTTACAGAAGTTATTTGCAATCATATATTCACTATCTATACACTTCATGCTAGCCTCAGGAAAGTGAAATAAGCCTTCTTTGGAAAGAAACACATCCTTGGAGGAAGTCTATATCTGATATTACACAATTCTCAGCACTTATGGAAAAGGTTCTTAAATTGAGGTCCACATATTCCCACAGAACAAATTTCAGGGGTCCATGAAGTTGGATGGAGAAAAAAAAATACATCTTTATTTTCACTGACCTTTGGTTTACTTTATAATCCTATGTATTGTATGCATTTAAGATATAATTCTGAATATGGTTTCATCAGACTATGAAAGACATCCATGACACAAAAAGGGGTCATAAGGATCCTCACTTATGAGATTGTTGAACTATCACTAGTTTGATACCTGTATAGAGTGTTCCAAATGGCTTCATGCCATTTTAAGCTATTGAAGCTTATCACTGCATTAAGATTTTTAGAAAATTGTATTCAAGTTATCACCATTTCCCTTTTTGTACATTTCCATATGGGTAAGAACCCATGGATACCACCATGCTGTGCTGTGATGTAGTGTCCAACCATAAGCTTTTAGCGAAAACCTAAGTACCATAAACTAGTGTAATAGGTAGGCATTTTTGCATTGTTTCTTTCTGATGTGGGAGAGATAGATCACTGAGAAAGCAGAAACTGAACCTAGAAGTGCATTCTGAGCTATGAGATTTTACTTTACCTCTAACAGTAACAGCAGTAGGTGATATTGCATAGCATCATAAGGTTTGCAAAGCAGCTCACATACATTATCTCATTTGATCTATAAGAACCTGGAGAACATATTATGTTTGTTTTGCAGGTGAGGAAACAAGCTTAGAACAGTTAAGTGAATGTCCATGATTACTCAACTACTGGTATTTGGACCCAGGTGTCTCCTGACTCTAAAGTTCCTAGCTCTTCCCACTACACCACCATGTCAACCACTGAGGCAATGAGGTGTTGCCCCTAGGCATGTGTATCAGTAACTGATCTGAGATTGAATATTCTCTAGTTCCTCTTCCCTCACCCATCCACTAAATAATTGGGGGAGAGGGTATTATAATCAGTACTTGCAAAGCCAACAAATTGCCTAATGATGCATGTTTCATCATTTTCCAGTGAAGTGATCCCCAGTTTAGCATTAAAGTTTGCACTGAATCCCCACAGTCATTGCTGAAGTCTCCAAGGACCAGAGCCTTTCTAAGCACCACAGATTATTATCCAGTGGTCAAAATATTTCTAAGAAGATAAACTGTACTTAGTACATGGAAAAGCTATTTTCCTAATCAAATCCTTTAAGAGACGGTCTTGAAATTTCTCCTAGTATTCATTCAAGTAAGCATCATGTATCAAATGATAAAAACAGGTTGGCTTGTAAGTGTGTTTCCAAGATAACAAAGATGATTCTTGCCATCTTATCACTAGGACCAGCCTCTAGCAAAATTCTTAAACTAAGGGAAATTTGTCTCCAGCACCTTTTTTATACATTCCCACTCCCCAAATCAATGACCCAGCACCTTCATTTTTCTTTACTACCCATCCCTCTTATAAATTTTTCTTAGAGCCTCAATTCATAGTAACATGTAAATGACTCATAAAAGTCTAAAATACTACTCCTCTCTGGTATTTGAATCTCTACAGGGATCAAAGCCCTAAGCTAAAGGATGAAGCTCCAATAGTGTTATTCAAGTAGCAGTCATCTGACAGGTGAGACTATTTAGATGATCCTTCTGAAACTGTAAGAATAGGCAACCCCTTGAAATGAAAAGGGATAATACCACCTGTGATTCCCCAGGTTATTATATCCTAAACTGTAGTCTGTGTTTCGTGACATTCCTCTTTGTATCCTATAGACTAGTCTCTTGTATCATACAGTGGAAGAAAGAATATTGTACTTGATGTCAGAAGAGATCTGACTTCAAATCTTGTCTCTGATATTTTGTGGCTGTGTAACCAAGGGCAAATCATTTCATCTATAAAATAGGGTAAAAATATATGAAGTACATATTTGACAGGCCTTTTGTAAGGATCAAGTGAGAGAATAGGTGAAGTACTTTGCAGACTCTAAAGTACTGTGTAAAACATCAGCTTTAATTATTATTATTGTTTTATATATGTAGATAAAGCATCTATGCGTGTGTAAATATATATTTTTTATGGATTTACGGCTCAGTGTTATATCTAGGTGATCACTGGCATTAGTATGGTCTATGATAATAATCTGGATCCATCATAGCTTATTAGTTAAGTTCTCCAGGATATTTTGAGCTCTATGTTTGTAATAGGAGGATTTGTCATCTGCCAGTCAATGAAAGATGGCAAGCTTCTACTGTATAATAGTAGCTACCAGGTTATGTCTTGTTAGTCATTTTATGGATGTTAAAATTTTATTTATTTTTTCAGTTATCATTACTACATTCTCTTTTTCGATTATTACTTATTGCTATTATTGTTGTAGTGGTCTTTATGTTATAAATATGAAAATGTACATAATTTTATACTGCTATGAGGTACAGAATAGTACAGTCAAAAGGACCCTGGTTATGAAATCAGAGGACTTGAGTTCGACTGCTACTTACCTATATGACCTTGTTCAAGTCTTTTAACCTCTCTCAGTCTTAGTTTTCTCATCTGTAAAATGAGGGTGTTAGATGACCTTTAAGGTTCCTTTTGTCTCTAAATCTAAGATCTTATGACTTAATAACTCCACTAATATCCAAATAGAATGACAAATCAATGGGTAGAGGTGACAGGGTTCTCAAAGGCTATGCCAGCAGACGGTAAGAGCTCCTATCAAACTGGAAAGGCTATAATTAACAATAACAACTAAGAATAGCTAGCCTTTATGTAGTGCTTTGAGGTTTGCAAAGTGCTGTTCAAATATTATCTCTTTGCTATTCTCATAGCATCTCTGGGAAGGCTGCTAGTATTATCTCCATTTTACAGATGATGAAACTGAGGAAGGATGAGGTTAAGTTACTTGCTCAGGGTCACTCATTCAATAGGTGTCTGAGGCTAGAATGTGAACTCAGGTCTTTCCAGCTCCTACCTTTGAGAATGAGATACACAAAGGATTGTCTGGACACCTGAAAAGCAATCTAGCCAAATTCAGGAGATGTTCATCAGCAGAAGCATGAAAATAGAGTGATTAATTTTTTGATCCATAGCAACTGACTGAGATAGAGGGGTTGCAATCTGTATTAGTGAAAAGAATGGACATTGATGAGATCTTGTGCCTTTAAAGTATTGAATTATGAATTGACAATTGATTTATACCTCTTGTTTGTACCTTATCAAAAGCAAGTTTCATCCCTTCCCTTGATTTGGGCAAGCATTGTGTTATATTTTTCTTTTGGGAAGCTAGTAGCATGTAATGTATATGGAAAAAGCACAACAAGTCAGAAGCTCTGGTTTCTAGCCTTGGCACTGACTCTAACTACATGACCTTGGGGAAGTCATGAGCTTCTGTTCACTGATCTGTAAAATGAGGGGAGTTAGATTAGATGATCTCTAAGTCCTTTCTGACTTTAACATTCTAGGAATGCCTATGATTAAGAAGAACCAGGTTAGAATCAATGTTCCTGGTGGCTTTTGCCCTCAAGATAAAGTTATTTGAAGATCTCTAAACTTAAAAAAAAAAATTCAGCCTCTGAATCAGGTTGGCCTCCTCTGACACCCCCACTCAGTCTGGCAACCCCAAGCCTAGCATTCCTCCTCCAGACGTGTTCTAGAAATTAAGGGCTCCCTCTGCCTTCCACATAACATATGCTCTGGTTTTACTGTGTGGAGTCAAATCTCCAGGGTACAGAAAGTAACTCACTTTGTTCTCCCTTGCATGTAGCAACCCTTGTGGGAACTGGATATTCTCATACATTTAATCTCTTTGCCTCATGGATTTCTCTGGGGAAGCACTCAAAGATAAGCCACAGGGTGAATTCAAATGTTAAACTGTAGTATATGCCAAGTCCCATGGGACAAGGAGTTAAGGCCAGCATTTCCCTGGTTTCCTTAAAACTCTCTCTTAGGAGAACCCTACTGAGATGTGGAGGTTGTGGGTCAGATGGGGGAAAGAAGAGGAATGCTGAAAAAAACTAGTCACTTGGGCAACATTTTTGATAGTTTCAAAAAAGGAAGTCTAGCGTCCTACAAAATATTTATTGGCTAACAAAAATGTTACCATTGGTTCCCAACCAACTAGTATCATAGCAATGGTGCATATAATGGAAATAAGTGTTACTGACTGTGGAATATTTCTTCTATGTTTACTAAAATCCCCACAATCTTTTCTTTTTTTTTTAGGGCTGACCTACTCTCTTTCAGGCCCTAGGTCTTTTAGGCTTGTTACAATTTGCATGGCTATTTTAGGACATAATCCAAGTCTCATTTGTTCTTTCTTTCTTGAGTAGGAAGATGAATCCTTTTCTATGAATATGTAGTTGATTGTATAATAATTCTGTTAAATTTTATATTAGAATTATAATTTCCAACACTACATAATTCAAAACTTTGTTACAAAACTCAGTACAGCACTTGATAATATATATTTAATGCTTAGAAATGTTATCTATTGAGAGACCTAACCCTTTCTAGTGGCTGTCTTACATTTAAAGGTACCCTACATTATTTAGAAATCATAAATTCTTCAAGGAGATATACAAACAAAAATAATCAGTGGGGGAGACTACAGCTCAACACCCCCACCATCATTTCAAAGAGATCCATCACCTTTAGGGACCACATATTAACTCTAATCTGGTGATTTCTTTTATGACTTCTCCTTTTCTCTTTATCCTCCTCTTTCTCCCCTTCCTTCTCTCTCTTCTCCTTCTCTGTCCTTTTTCTCTTCCCCTTTCTCTCTTCCTTTCCTCTTCTCTCTCCCTCTGCTCTTTCCCTCTATCCTTTCTTCACCTTCAATGTTCTCCTTTCTGTTTCTCTCTCCTCTCCACCCCTCACCCATTTCCCTCTGCCTTCTGCTCCCTCTTTCTCTCAAGCTTTAATCTTAACCTCTCCTACAGAGAGAAGATCCCACAAGATCCTCTTTTCACCTACATTGAAAAATTACATGTTCTCATTCGTGTATAAAACTTATTGCTGAATTTAGGAGACCTTTGTGCAGTCCCAGGTCTACCACGTGACCTTTGACAAGTCACTTAACATCAATTTTGGCTTCAGGTTCTCAGTTTCATGTTCTGTTGTTAGACAAGATAATTTCTTTTGTTGTTTCTAGTCCTAACATTCTTTCATCCCCTATGACCCAATTTTCACTTTGCCTGCAACCACTACTAAGCAATTTTAGCATCAACAGACTCACTACACACACACACACACACACACACACACACACACACACACACACACACACACTCAAAGGTCATCTTCAGTTCCCTTAAATACTGGATAAATTTCTAAGATCAAAATCACAAAAATTTAGAGCTGGAATGGATTGAAGGGGGCAGGGCACTTTGTTCATTTTACAGATAAAGAAGCTGCAATTTGTAAAGGTTAAGTGACTTTCTGAAGAAAACTAATAAACTTACAAGAGAGATTTGAAAAAACTCTTCTACCTCCCTGTCCAGTGCACTTACAACCAGGCAGCTTCCTGCCCCCTACCAGGTCACTGAGTATACCTTTTTAAGGATAAGACAAGGACCATTGAATAAATGCCTGTACATCCAACTGATTGATTTTAATTTCCATTCCTTACTTTCTAATCTGGGAGCATTTCACCTGAAGTTAGGGCCCTGAGTTCCAACTTCACTCACTCTTTTCAAAGAGTCTGATCACACATAGGGTCATAAATTTAGAGATAGTAAGAATTTAGAAATCATCTAATCCACCCTGTTAATATTACAGTTGAGAAAATGGGATTGGGTGGGGTTGATGCGGTTTAGGGGTTCAGGGGTGCTGGGACCCCAAAATCACAATACACGGGTCCTGCCCAAAAGCATTCGACCCAAGCCTTCTTGCAGCCAAAGACAAGGTTTATTAGAACATCCATCATATTGGGCAAACTCTTAAGGAGTCTGAACATGGGTAAGCAGTGACTAGATTATAAGAATCTGACCAGTGGCTAGATTATAAGAATCTAAGCATCTTAATGGAGACAAGATGGACCTTATATACAGAAAGACTGTGGGAGGGATCTAGGAGTGGCCAAGTAGTTTGGGGTGAAGGGAGGAAGGGCCTAAGGAGATCTGAATGGGAATGTCTAGTAAGCTGGGGTGAACAGAACTCCTGGGACCTGAACAATGGAGTCTAGCTAGGATTAAGTTTGGGGAATGGCCAGGGGCCATAGGGAGGTAAAATAATGGAGGGGAGATTGGGTGTAGTCACAGTGAAAGACCAAGTTGATGGGACCATAGCTTCAGGGGAACGCCAGAGATTTGGCCATGTGGGAAAGTACAGAGTCCATGATGTAATAGAATTACCAAGGGTGGGAAATGTTCTGGGGCCAGAGTTTTTCCTTTCTGGGGCTCAGATTCCAACCCCATCATTCCCCCCTCAAACAAATAGGAACCCAAATTCTTCTGGGGTAAGGGGAGAAAGTCTCGGCTTCTGAAACTGCTTCCTGCTGGCAAGGGGCATAGAGCTGTCCCTGCCTCAAGGGGGTCCCAAAGAGGAGGTTGACTGGAACTGAGCACAGGCTGCATCTAGGGAATGATGTGGGGACATTGGCTGGCACACGCTGTTACCAACTGTAGGTGAATGGCCTGTAGTCTGGAAGACACAAATCTGACAGAAAAGACTGCAGGGCCCAGATACTAAATTTAGGGCCCAACTTTGAGAGGATAAAACATCCTTAGCTCTGTTTGGATTCAGATAATTAATTTTCCAACCATGCAGCATCAAATCCACCTCATAGCCAGACTCAGGAATAGCCAGGTGGGTAACATTCCCTTTTAAAGGAACATAATGGGGAAACTGAGCCAAGAGGATCCCATCTTAGACTGAGGTTAAAATTGTCCTCTCAGCTTTTCCTAATGCTGACTTCCTACCAGTATCACCTTCTCTGAGTAGCTTGTGGCATTTCTCTCAGATGGTGGATTATTGATTATCAATGGATTATGACCTAGCAGACAACTCAGAATAAAATCCTATGAGCTTTTACCTCAAACAGCAAGTTTTACTATCACAGCTTAGGAAAAACTTTTCCAGGATTTGCATCTCAAACTTAAATTTGTCCTGGTGTAAAAAGCCAGTCATTAGAGATTTCTATACACTTGCAAATTCTCAGCAAGCCATACATAACCCAAACAAGCTTTTTGACTAGTTTCCACATTAAAACAACAACCAACAACAGTTAATTATTTTAGCGGTAACCAAATTACGAAAAGTTGCTTGACATAACTGATACAGAAAGTTCACCAATTTGAAACGTGAAACAAACCCATTACCAATCAGGTGACTTCAGTTTTGTTAAATGCACTTCCAAATTACTTTACACAGAGAATCAACATCTCATCATTAACAGTTAAAACTGCAAATTTAAAAGAGCATGCTTACCCAAGTTTGGAGACTAGCTTCTTTACCTTGAGCAGGATGTGCTGAACCTGGGTGATGCTTCCAGGCAAAGGTTGCCATAGGGCCCAAGCCCATTGCCAGTGGGGCCCATGCTATAGCTGCTGCCCCTCCCCCCCTTCCTTTCCCAGGTGGGGGAGAGTGAAATCAACAGTGAGGGGTAAAGGGTGAAACTCTCTTCTCCTATGAGAGGGGTTAACAGATACCTCTTGACTCAGTTGAAGGGAGTGGGAGAAAAGAGTGACCAGGGTTGTACTCCTTAGGAGTGAACTCCTTAATGATCAGTCACAAAACCTCCAGAATACTCCAAGATATTTTTAGTTGTTCTAACATTCCCTGTAACCTCCATGAAGGAGGATTCAGAGGTGCAGAGGAAAGGGAGTAAGTAAGTCTCAGGGAACCAAAAAGCAACTGCAGTTTTCCCCAATTCCCTAGCGCCAAGGGAATTCACAGATACACTTCTGGATAGGGCGTCCGTCCTTGTCCTCTATGCTGCGGAAGGTGTACCCAGTTCCATGGCCTTGAACATACCCAGTGGCCTGAGAGCCTGAAAGTGTCAGGCTGAGTGCGAGACAGCCTCATAACTGTCTGTCCGAAAAGCACCTCCAAGCCTTGGTGCTTGGAGGGCGACCCCAACTGCAGAGCAAGAAAGGAGGGGAGGGAGGAGGCTTACATATCTTCCAGTCTTGGCTGGAGAAGAACTTGGAGTTAGGCAGTTTCCCCATACGGGCCACCAAAATGATGCGATTTAGGGGTTCAGGGGTGCTGGGACCCCAAAATCACAACACACAGGTCCTGCCCAAAAGAATTAGACCCAAGCCTTCTTGCTGCCAAAAACAAAGTTTATTAGAACATCCATCATATTGGACAGACTCTTAAGGAGTCTGAACATGAGTAAGCAGTGGTTAGATTATAAAAATCTAAGCAGTGGCTAGATTTTAAAAATCTGAGCATCTTAATGGAGACAAGATAGACCTTATATACAGAAAGATCGTGGGAAAGTGGCCAAGTAGTCCATCAGGTAATAGAATTACCAAGGGTGGGAAATGTTCTGGGGCCAAAGTTTTTCCTTTCTGGGGTCCAGATCCCAACCCCCATCAGAAGCACAGACTGAAGCACCTCTTTTTGGTCCTAGTTTTTTGTTTTAAGAAATTTCCCTGCTGGAGATGGTTTATTAAACCATTAAACTTTAAGCTCTGAATAATTTACCCTTAAAATGTGACACTGCTTCCTTACCCCCACCCCCCAGGACCCAGAGCCTGGATATTAACTCACAACAGCAAAGACATTCAGATAAAAAATTACTTCTTGTTATTGTTGATAGATTATATTAAAGGAAAAGTAAAATGTTGACAAGATTCATACACACTAGTTTTTAAAAGGCTAAAATGCACCCAAATCCAATTAATTTTGAGTGCTCCAATCTAGAAAAACAATTCTGTAAATAATGGCAAGCAACTTTTTCTTTAAATTGCTCACCTGGTTCTTTTTTTCTACCCACCCCCATTCAATAGACTAATTTTTTTTTTGCCTGCCTAAGATTCAAATTTATTGTACTTAAGTTGAATGGTTTCAAATTACTTAGAAACTTCATTTAAAAAGCTAAAATATATGTTTAAATAGACACTTAATAAATTATACATATACATATGTATGTATTACATATATATAATGCTTTCCCTATTCATTTGGATTCAATGAAAAATCAACTGGAATAGTTAACACAGCCATCTAGTGGGCAGTTTTTATAATTTAGTCCTCTCACTTGTTGCAAGATTTCAGTTTATGAAATGAATCTTAACATAAAACACTAGGTCTGTCAACAGAAATCATATGTAAATAAAATTTAGGGGCATTTCCCATAGGGGTTATCTTTTCCAATTACTGTACAAGCATTTCTAGGCACAAATGTCTCACTGCCCCATTTTCCAAAGGGTATGCATTAGCAAGTTTCTCTAATAAAGGTCTAATTTTTGAAATATATAGGGAACAAATAAAATTTACAAGAATAACAAAAAGACTTTCCCCAAATGACAAATGGTCAAAGGATATGAACAGGCAGTTTATATGTACCCTTTGTTTGGTTTGTTTTTTTTTTTTTTTTTGGCTAGTCAATGGGGTTAAGTCACTTGCCCAAGGTCACACAGCTAGTAAGTGTTATGTGTCTGAGGCCAGACTTGAACTCAGGTCCTCCTGAATCCAGGGCCAGTGCTCTATCCACTGCTCCACCTAGCTGCCCCAGTACCTTTTGACCTACTACATCTGTACCCAGTGAGATCAAGGAAAGAGGAAAAGGACACATGTACAAAAAATGTTTATAGCAGCTCTTTTTGTGGTAGCAAAGAACTGGAAACTGAGAGGGCGCCCATCAAGTGGATTGGTAGGGCCATAACTAGGAATATTTTAATCAGGTGCAGAAATAGTTTTTAGTGCAGTGAGGTAGGTAGGACAAAGTTTAAACCACGAGTGTCATCTCACTAGGATTGAGGGCTTTGTGGGAGTTTCTTATAAAAAGAAAGTCCCTACCTGCAAATAGTACTTTCCATGTTGGCATCCCGGTTGCCCAGTACTAGGTGGAGCCCTAAAATTAATAATCCACAAATTAATAATTAACATGACATAAATTCAAGAAAGGAGAATCTTCTTAGCAGAGGAAGATTCAAGAATTAGGCTATGCATCCACCTTCTCACAGGAATGGCATTTCAACCAAACCAGGCTTATGCAATACAGGGGTATAATAAAACAAAATAATACTGAGTAATAGTTGCATTAGAGGATAATGAATCTCTAAATTCTCATATATCACCAAAATTACAGATCTTGGGCAATAGTAAGGAATAAGATAAAGAGTAAAGAGGCCTGAGATATTTTCCTAACCCTACCACTGACTTACTTTCCAGGCCCATTTTTACTCACATACAGTAAAGAATATTTAAGGATTATTGCCTTCCTTTTCTCCCCTTTCTCAGGAATGCATGTTTCCTCATTAAGGGAGAGACAGAAGCTGCCTCTGTCTTAAGATCATAGGTCCATAGATTTAGGGATTGCAGAGGCCATCTTGTCAAATCCTCTTTTCCAGGTGTGGAATAGACTCAGAAAGAATAAGTAGTTTGCCTAAGGTCACACAGTGACAGAGCTGGCATATGAACCTAGATCCTCTGATTCCAAAGTCATTATTTTTCCTTATGTGCCAGGCATTCAATTGTTCATTCCCACATCTGGGTATAGTGTTGGCCAGTGGAAAAGAATCACTTCCCACACCTCAAGGCATTGGCAGTCTCTAAACACAACACTTTTCTCCTTAGCTTTCCCAGACAATCTGAAAGTTGCCCTTCTCTGGGAAGCAGCTGAGTGCAAAGGAGAATGTCCACTCCTACCCAGACTCCGTCAGAGTTTCTTTCTTAGGAACAAGACCTTTGGTACAGAGATTTTGTTTAACAGGATTATTGGTATGTCAAATCCTCTGGACTCATCAGATATGGGTGCTATATGTAAAATCCTAGGGGTGGGTGCTGTTCGTATGTGAGGGGAGGGGTGGGAGGACTGTTGAATAACTTAGAGATCATTTTACACTGTATTTGAAAATGAATTCGAAGTGCAGTAATTTTTTTTGAAGTAATTCATTTCATACACACTGAGTTAACCACATCTATCTGTCTATCCATACACAAATAATATTACAGCTGTAGGTAAAAGACTTTCCATAAAATTTGCCATCTTAACTTTCTTAATGTATCCTCAGTGGAATGAATTAACTAAATTTAACTTTAACAATGGACAGTATATAACACTAAATTTATTTTTTGTTCAGTCATGTCCGACCCTTTGTGACCCCATTTAGAGTTTTCTTGGCAAAGATACTGGAGTGGTTTGCCATTTCCTTCTCCAGCTCATTTTACAGATGAGGAAATTGAGGCAAACAGGTTAAGTGACTTGTCTAGGGTCACACATCTAGTGTCTGAGGCTAGATTTGATCTCATGAAAATAAGTTTTCCTGACTTGAAACCTGGCACTCTATCCACTGAGCCATCTAGCTACCCAATACTATTTTATAAGAGGGCAAATTTAGCTTACTTTACTACATAAGTATATTTGAAAATAATAGGGAAAGGCTGGAAAGGTAGTTTGGGGACAAGTCTTTGGCCCCATGAGACTGAATTGCAAACTCAATTTTATTTAATTTAAAAGACAATGTAATGATCAACCATGATTCCAGAATACCGGTGATGAAGAATGCTACCCATCTTAACAAAGAAAAGATAGACTAAATATGCAGAATGAAATACTTTATTTTTTTTAACATTGCTAAAATGGAATTTTGTCTTGCTTGAGTTGTTGTATTTCTTAAAAGGTTTTTTTTTTCAGTTTTTTGGGGGATAGGTAAAAGGTTTGGGGGAAAAAAATGAATGCTTATTAATTGAGATAAAAGACAATAGGAGGTTGTTAAGAAAAAAAGAACATTGAGACTAAAGTTTTTCTCCAGGAAAACTTTTATAGCAATATGAAGTATCAAGTGGAAAAGTGAGAGATTGGAGACAGGGAGACCATTTAGGAGATTATAGGATTGGTACTAATGAGAAGTAATGAGAATCTGACCTTTGAGTTGTAGCAATTCAAAAGGAAAAGATGAAAAAAGCAATTATAATATATACAATGAAAGTTGAGGAGTAAGTTTAGAATAGGTAGAAGACAATGAGTTCAATTTTGGATATGTTGGTTGTGAGGAATCAGATGGACATCCAGGTGGAGATTTCCAAAAATCAGTTGTGATATGTGGTTCTGGAATTTGGAAAAGATATGTGCTAGAGATGAATAGTAAATTTAAGAGTTGTGTCATTTAGGGATGGAAAATAATAAGGTTGCATGGAAGAGAATGTTGAGAGAGAGGATTGAGGACAAATTGTGCCTTGGAAATTGTTATAATTTAGGAGGTGGTGAAAGAGAAGTAACAGCTAGAGAATTATTAGAAGAACTAGGAGAGAGCTATGTTTCAGGGGCCAAGGGAATGGAGAGTACCAAAAAGAAAATGGCGATCAAGAATACTAAATGTTAGGGGGACAGCTAGGTGGCGCAGTAGATAGAGCACCAGCCCTGAAGTCAGAAGGACCTGAGTTCAAATCCGGCCTCAGACCGAACACTTGACACTTACTAGCTGTGTGACCCTGGGCAAGTCACTTAACCCCAATTGCCTAAAAAAAGAGAGAAAGAAAGAAATTATGAAACAGGAAATGTTTACTTAACCCCATTGCCTAGACAAAAAAAAAAAGAATACTAAATGTTGCAGTCATTCAATACAGAGTCCAGAGCAACGAAAGAGGATGATGCACAAAGTGACCATTTTACAGAAAACATTTGTCTGTAGGGTCATAAATTTAGGTGTAGAAAAGACCTTAGAGGTCATCAAATCAAACCCACTCATTTTATAGATTTGGAAACTGAGGTTGAAAGAGATAAAAAGTTGAAAGAGATAAAGTGATTTGCTCGTAGTCACACACCTTGTAAATGTCCAAGGTATAATCTGAAGTCAAGGCTTCCTGACTCCAAGTCTAGCACTCTATCCATGGTACTGCCACCTGCCTCTGGGATATGTTGGAATGGAGATGATATATTTAAGAGACCAGAGTTTCCTTTGGGTTGTGTGTCTGTCTGTCTGTGTGTGTCCTTATATCTTTGTGTCTGTATGTGTGTGTGCTTCCTGAATCATACAGCTAGAAGTGACCTTAAAGATCCATGATCAGCTAAGCACTTTTTTATGAATATTTCCTCAATTTTGCCTATTGGAATCCTTAGCTCCCTTTAATAATAATGATGATGATGACTATAACCAGCATCTTTATAGTACTGTAAAGTGTGCAAAGAGCTATATTATGTTCTCATTTGATCTGCATGACAACCCTGCAAGGTAGGTACTATTATACCCTTTGTACAGATGAAGAAACTGAAGCTGAGAAAGGTAAAGTGACTTGCCCAGGATCACATAGCTAGTAAGCTCCTAAGGCTGGATTTGAACTCCAGATCTTCCTGATTATGAGTAAAGTATTCTTACCCACTTTAATGCCTACCTACCTCTCACTGTGAGCTTCTCAAGGCTTAGCTCAGGTGCCAATTCCTATATAAGACCTATCCTAATTCTCTCCCCAACCCTGTAGTTGTTAGTGATTTCTTCCTTACCCTCACCCTTCCAGATTAATTTGTACTTTGTATATATTTTGCATTTGTTGATCTTACTACATAAGCCCTTCATAACCTAGCAGTCTTCTACCTTTCCAATTTTCTTACCTCTTATTCCCTTCCATGTACTTTCCGGTCCAGTGACAATGGCCTGTTGGCTGTTTCACAAACAAGCCACTCCATCTCCCTTCCAGGCATTTTCTCTAACTGTTCCCAGTACCTGGAATGTTCTCCCTCCCCTAACTCCCAACTGACTTCTATGGTTTTCTTTAAAGTTCAACTAAAATCCCATCTTCTACAGGAAGTTTTTCCTAACCTCTCTTAATTCTAATACATTCCTTCTGTTAATTATTTCCTATTTATCCTTTATATAGCTTGTTTGTACATATTTGTTTGCTTGTCTCTCCCATTAGATTAAAAGCTCCTTAAGGGCAAGGACTGTCTTTTGCTTTTTTTTTGTATCCTCAGGGCCTGGCACACAGTAGGAGTTTAATAAATGTTTACTGACTGAATGACTGATATCCTTTCTCCTCAACGAAGACTAAGTTCCTTAAGGACAGAGTTTTGTCTCTTTTTGGTCTCTGTACCCTACTTACCTAGCACAGTGTGCTGCACACAGCAGAAATGGCATATATAACACTTTGTAGATATATGAATATATAACATTCATAAATAGTTATAAAATTAAATATAAATAGCATGCAATCTTTGCTTTACCTGTATTATATACAAAATGCCTATGTATTATCTAACTCAAGTAAATATGAAAGAATGACAATCTCATTTCATATACTACCAATCTATTAGGCAGCTTGAAGAGGAAATTAATTTTTAAAAAGAATAAAAATATATGAATTGATTTTACAAACTGAGATGACTAAAATGATACTGGGCAATATTTATCTCAATTGAGCATAGTGGTTCTTTCTCCAAGCCTTAAAGTCAGATGTGTATTAAATTTCAGCATCCTATTGCTACCATAACTGAGTTCTGTGTTAATATATGTGAGTTTGTAATTGGACTCTGTCCCAGGGTAACCATGGCTACTGAAAGTTTGCTTTTTCCTTGCAACATTTTCTTCAGTGGAAACCAGCTCTTCCAAGATTGAATTGCTTCCTAATGAAGGGCAGGCAAATACCAACTATGCCAAGCCAGAATTTCCAGGAGCAGACTTCTGGTACTCCACCCTCCCAACTACTTCTTTCCAAAATCTCTTGAACATGTGTGTGTACACACACACACACACACACACACACACACACACACACAAGAATGAGTAAGTTTTCGCTTGTTCCCTGGGTTAAATAGAGTTATTATCCAAAATAAAATACTTAATCTCTGATCAGGAACCATGGAGTACCTACTAGAATAGATATTTAAATAATATCCACATGTAGATCAAATATTTTCAGGACTTTTACAAACTTGCCTTTATTTTAAAATGTGACAGAGAAAGGGTAAAATTAAACGAATGACAGACTTTTCATTAGTCAAAACATACAGCCCCCTTCTGTAAGCTATCATAATATTGGCATAATAGATAAAATGCTGAACGTGGAGTCAGGAAGAGCTGAATTCAAGCCCTGAATCACATATTAACTAATGTAAGCCTGATTAAATCTTAATCTCAGTTTCCTCATACGTAAAATTGTAATGAAGAAGAAGAAGATGACGATGATGATGTTGATGATGATGATGATGATGATGATGACGATAGACTCTGCCTCATAGGGTTATTATGATGATCAAAATGAAATAATAGATATAAAGTACTTTGTAAATTTGAAAGCATCAAATAAATGTTAACTGTTGTTATTAATAGCTCTTTGACCCCTTATTTTCTAATATACTTATTTATGTGAGAGGCAGCATGGAAGAAGGGAGGGATGGCCTTACCTTAGAGTCACTTTTGCACCTACTAGCTATGTAGCCATGAGCAAGAAAGACACTTCAGCTATCAGTAAACTCCAGACATTTCTCTAAGTGGACTCTGGTTTGCATTAGTAGTGTTACCATATTGGGAGTGAAATCAGGTACCAACCAAAAACCTTGTCTAAAAGTTTTGTTATAGAAATAACAGAGTTTTATTTACTTCTTCTAAAATACAAGTTCCTGACTGTAAGGAGGGAGGCCACAGGAAACAATGGAAAGAGTCCTAGATTTAAAATCAAAGGACCTGAATTTAAATTCTCAGTCCAGTTCCTTCGGAAAGTCACTCATATGTCTCGGATTGTGTTTTCTCATCTGTTCAATGAGACAGTTATGCTAGATGGTGTGCAAGGTCCCTTCTAGCTCTACCCTTATAATTCTCTGTGTGACTATGTCTTATTGACCTTTGAGTCCCTAACAACACATTTTAAAAAAGCATATTAAGCATAGTTGGCAGTCAGTAAATGCTTTGTGAATTTTAAAGGTACCAGCGTTTTTCATTTTATTTATTTTTTATCCCTTATCACCTTACAAATGTTGTAATAACCTTTCATTAAAGGGTTGCATATAGCCACAATCCACTTAGAACCCAGACCTTATCTGACGTTTTCCTAAGAGAAATACTAAAAGACAATTTACTGAAATATCACCTTGAGACTGATAAATTTTAGTTTTTTTCCACAGATCAAAGATTCATGTAATGCTAGACCCTGTGCTGTGACAGGCATGTGCACTGTAATCCACACACAGAGAAGTCTACTGTGTATGGTTTTAGCACAAATGTGTGTCCATATTCTACCATCTGCAAAGCTGGGAATATGAGCACAACCCAATATTTCATAATCATCATACCAATATGGTGGCATTTGGCATGTTTGTAAATATTACAAAAACAGATGCATTTGCCAGAATTCATGTTCCGAAATCTATGTGAATCATTTCCAGTGACTTCTAAATTCTTTGTATCTATTGAGAGGGCACAATGAGGTCCCAACCATAATCTTTTTAAATAACCATTATTTATCCTTACTTAAGATCCTACACCTGCTGACTATCCCGACTCTTTAGCCTCAGCATCTAGGCCAATCACTATCAGCTGTCATGTAAATTCTTCCCCTTTCTTTGTCAAACATATTTTTAGTACTTCCCAACAAGGACTCTGCAAAACACAAGGAAATGTGCTTGCATGCCCTGGAGATCACTTTGATTGCTGCTGTCACCTCATCTTTTCACATTGCATTTCTCCAAACAGGCATTCCCTCTCACTGCCTTTCTGCCCATTATAAACAGCCATGTTTTGTTTGTTTGTTTGTTTGTTTGCTTTAGTAAAGGAAATAGAGGCTTTAAGTAATTTGCCTAAGTTTCTTATATTACTTTCAAAACACCAAACAAAATTCAACCCTTTGATGCCTTCCTTGGTTTATCCCACCAGAGTCTAATCACTGTGTGTCCCCAGCACTGAAGTATACAGTTTTTACTACATTATTTGCTTGTTATTTGTATGCATAGGGTACTGGATAATAATAGCACCTACCTCCCAGAGTTGTTGTAAGGCTCAAATGAGATAGCATTTGTAAAGTGCTTAGCATAGCTCCTGATACACAGTAGGTATCACATAAACCACATAAATGCTAGTTATTGTGTTATTATGATTATTATTTCTTGTTCTGGTTTGTGTGTATGTGTGTCATTTGCCAAAATATGCCCATACACTTATGAAAATATACATAACTGATTTATGAAAATCTGTATTTACACAAAAATAAATTAGGGGGTAATTATCCACTTTACAAAAGGATTTATAATAGAATTCCATTAAGTTGCAAGCTCCCCTAATATAGCCAAGGTACAGAGAGAAAAGCAGTTAGCTATGAGTCAGAAACTCCCAGTTGTAGTCTCAGATCCACTGTGATCGAGATTATTATCTTTTTGCTATAAAATGTTATAATTCTATAATAGTTGAGTTAAAATGATTCAGTGTTTTAAAAAAATGGTTATAAAAATTTTTCATGAGACTGTTATTATGTGTAGAGTAGTATACTATGGAGATAAGAATGAAATAGAAAAGGTAGATCTTTGTCTGCAAGGAATATATTATATAGTTGGAAAAACTGAGTTTGTTTCATTAAATTATCTTATATCTTAATGAGAGAAATAGCATTTTTTTTAAGAATTAATTTCAAATTCCCTTAGAACTCCAGTTGGCACATGTTTAGCTAACATCTTTAAGACTACTCATAGCCAGAGTGAACTATAATCATTCAGTAAATACTTATTGAGCTTTTACTCTGTGTCCAACATTGTGCTAAATGCTATGAAATTTGAGAAATAGAGGAAATTATCCCAGTTGTAAAAGACTTTGCCATATATTTGAGATATCATTTATATAGGTATGTTAATCTCGGGGCATAGTAGAGATATGGAATTCCTCTGAGGTGCATTAATATTTTATACCTTTTGAGGTACCATAGTTAATGAATTAACTTCCAGAAGTTTTTATATGAATAAAGCTGTGTTGAATACCTACCTACTCATCCCTTGATTGTTATCGATCCTAATCATGTGACTTATTCTGCTAAAGAGGATGGATAATTGCTAAAAATAGATAACAAGTCCTTGCTGAAGTATTCTAGTAAAGAACTGAATATAGCTTTTGCCTGGGAGACTTTTTAGGGACTCTTTAGGGAGTTTGAAATTGGCCAGCCCAATTCCTGGGATTCCTACATAAGAATTTCCTTCTATCTTGGGAAGGGGGTGGGGAGGAAGTTAACTCCAGTGGGGAAACACACTATACATCTGAAAATCTATGGGACCATTTACCATATGGGAACTTTTACCATGAGATCATTCATTGTCCCTGTTTCATTTGAAACTAAAATATTTGAGGAATTTATGCAATTTTCAAAAGCGCTAGATGCAGCATGGCACAGTGGTGTGAGCTGATTTCAGTCGGGAAGAGGAGGGTTCAAGTACCACCTCTAACGCACACTGACTGGGTGATACTGAGCTAGGCAGCTAAGACCATAAGTGATAAAACAGCCAATGATACTGCATTGGAGAGGGGAGAGGAGAGGAAAAGGGGGGGGGAAGTAGAAGAAGAATTAAAATTTAAACACACTTCTTACTATTGTTCAGAGCTTTAAATTCCCACTCAGAAACAACAGACTACTGAGGGCATTACTGCATATATTATTGAATTCTGCCATATGTCTCAATATTGCCACTTTGGGCATTCTTAGATACTATGTTTTAAAATAACTTTAAAAAGGGAGTTTATAAAGAAGTTCTTCAAAAACATCTCTTGACCAAACTCAATTTAACATATATAATGGTCAAAGACAAAGCTCTATCCAAAGATACACCAATACTGTATGTCACTGATATTAAGGGAATAACCTCTAATATCAATGTTCTTTACTATGGTGTGCAAATTACCTGGGACGAAGTAAAATTTATTGACATAAATCTTACAAATTTAAAAACATTTAGCATGCCATACGTCTTCCATTTATTGCAGTCACTTGCTTTTGACATTGAGTTCAAAAGATTTTGACATTTATTTTTTAGTTCTTCATCATGAAACCACAGATCCAATGGGATACTGAATACCTTTCATAAACAATCTACTTTTTCAGTTCCAGATGTGGTTGTTGTCCTTAGCTTTTCAATGAGGATTAAAGCAAATGAGGTCCTAGGCCATTGAAGCATATTTATCACCTTCTTTTGAATAAATGTCTTCACTCTTTGAGATGTAAAAGCCATGTTGCCACGTTCCATCTCAATTTGAGAATTTTGTAATTTTGAAAAACTGCTTCTCAAAATATCAGTATAGTTCTCAGGCAGCTAGATGATAGAGTGAATAAAGTGTTAGATTTGGAGTCAGGAACACACGAGTTCAAATCCTGTCTCAGACACTTCCTAGTTGTGTCACCCTGGGCAAGTGACTTAACCTCTCTCTGTTTCAGTTTCTGCATCTGTAAACTGGGGAAAATCACAGTGTGTGCCTCACAGGGTTGTTGTGAGGATCAAAGAAGATAACATATGTAAAGAATTTTGCAAACCTAAAAATACTATATATACTCTAGCTGTTACTACATTCTTATTTTATTATTCTCATGCTATTATTATCAGGGTTTATATTCCCTCAATGGGAACAAGGTATCCAGACCTAATGATTTTTTTTTAATCCTCTAGTAATTATTTCTTTTGGTGCATGTTTTATAGTATGATGAAGACATCTAGATCTAGATTTTTATAATAATTTTAGTGTAGCCTTAAATGAAAAAGTCTGCTTACCTTTTTCCAATCTTCCATACAAAAATCTTTATATATTCTAGGCACTGGCAAGTGTTTTTTTCTTCATAGCAAAGGTTAGCAGTTATTTTCTTCTATTCATCTTCTCACTCTTCTCCCAACTTCAAAAAGCCTGTGCTATACAGAAGAGGAATCAGTAACAATCCCTCCAGCTGCCATATTCCTCTGAAGGTTTTTTGCTTGATCCTGAGGATGAATTAGGCTGCTTTACAACAACAGTTTGTCAGTTCTTGATGATATTTTTCATTTTTCATCTCATTTCCTTTGAACTTCAATTCAACTGATCCTAGTCCATTGTGGCCTTGAAACTCCTGATTTCTCTACACCAACAGTCACTACAACATCTCTAACAGTCATTGAGGTGTGTTCTTTAAAAGACATAACTTTTAATGTTTCCTTACAATGATATCCATTTTTATGAATCACAGAATTTAGAATATGAGAGAGAGAGAGAGAGAGAAAGAGAGAGAGAGAACAAAGCAACATACATACAGCATGGAATTTAGCACCGAGCTGACAAAGAATTAATTAAAGGTGAGGGAATTTGTTTCATCTGATCAAAGTCAGATGTTTGCAGTAAGCTCAGTAGAATCATTTATGCATGACCATTGATTTCACAAAATAAAACCACATAAAAATTATTGATTATTCTGAGTAGTTCTCCCACTACTGTAATATCAACATCCATATAAAGGCAGAGAACTCTTACCAGCATGCTCAGCAGAAAACAGGAAATACACATGCCACAATATCTGCAGATCACTTTATACAAGATAACCCCTGCTTAGGCTGTGGTACTTTACACAAAAACCCTACTTATTGATTCAAGGTAATAAAGAGCACATTCTCAGAAAGGGGACACTTTGAAAGAATACATGAATCAAAATCTATTAGAAGGAAACCAGTCCAATGAACTTTTGTTATAATCAACTGTGAAAGGTATAGTTTGAGATTAATAGATGAAAATTAAAAAAAAAAAACTTGTAGACTAGTCAAAAACATGATACCTTTCCATCATCAAGAATACTATTTTTTAAAGGAGAAGGTATCAGAAGGCACTGGATATAGTGAGCAATAAATGTCATTTTTTAAAATGAAATTGATTATATACATATACATTTATTTATTTAACAGATAAGAATTAACTAGATACAGACAGCCATTATGGAACCAGATATCTATGCACACTATTTCAAGATAAAGGTCAAAGTAAACACCAAAACATAAGAAAAAATATATATACATACATGAATATTATAGCAATTCTGACCCATGAATTGTAGCAATTCATGGGCATCTGTCTTGGGCTTCCTCTTTTCACTCTGTATTATCTCCCGTGGATTCAATTATCTTCATCCTATGATTCTCAGATCTACCTATCCAGCCCTAACCTCTCTTTACTTCTAGTCTCAAATCAGCAACTGCCTATTGACAACTCTCAAAGTGTATGTCCTCTAGACATTTTAAATTCAGCAGGTCCAGAACAGAAACCATATCTTTCCCTCAAAACCTTACCCTCTTCCTGACCTCCCTGTTACTCTCAATGACACCACTGCCCCAGTCTCCAGGCTTACAACCTCAGTGTCATTATTGATGTCTCATTCCCACTCATTCCATATAATTATAGGTAGACTGAGCCAATATAATAAAAATGACAATTCTACCTAAATTAATTTACTTATTTGGTGCCATAACAATCAAATTACCAAAAACATTTTATAGAGCTAGAAAAAATAAAGACAGGTAGGTGGCACAGTAGATAGAGTGCTGGGACTGGAGTCAGGAGTCAGGAAGACCTGAGTTTAAATCTGAGTCACTTAATATCTGTGTGACCCTGGGCGAGTCACTTAACCCTGTTTGCCTCAGTTTCCTCATCTGTCAAATGAGCTTGAGAAGGAAAGGCAAACTATTCTAGTATCTTTGCCAAGAAAACCCCAAATGGGCTCATGAAGAGTTGAACATGTCTGAGAGAACTGAACAACAATAATAAGAAAAAATAATAACAAAATTAATCTGGAAGAACAAAAGGTCAAGAATATCAAGAGAATAAATGAAAAAAATGTCAAGGAAGGTGGCCTAGGAGTATCAGATTTCAAATTGCTTTACAAAGTGGTAATCATCAAAACAGTCTTTTACTGGCTAGGAAATAGAGTGGTGGATCAGTGAAATAGATTAGGTACATAATACATAATAGTAAATGATAATAATATAGTGTTTGATAAACTAAAAATTACAAGTTTTTAGGACAGGAACTCACTATTTGACAAAAAAAAATTTCTGGGAAAACTGGAAAGCAGTTTGGCAGAAACTCGGAATAGACAAATATCTCACACTATATACCAAGATATGGTCAAAAAGGGGACATGATTTAGTCATTAGGGGTAATACCATAAGCAAATTAGAGGAGCATGGACAATTTTGCATGTCAGATCTATAGATGAGGGAAGAAATCAAGGGAAGTAAAATGGATAATTTTCATTACATCAAATTTAAAAGAGTTTGTACAAACAAACTCATTGCAGCCAAGATTAGAAGGAAAGTAGGAAAATGTGGGAAAAAAATTTACAGTAAGTTTCTTTGATAAAGACCTCATTTCTCAAATATGTTGAGAACTTAGTCAAATTGATAAAAATAGGGGGCAGCTAGGTGGCGCAGTGGATAGAGCACTGGCCCTGAAGTCAGGAGGACCTGAGTTCAAATCTGGCCTCAGACCGAACACTTGTTACTTACTAGCTGTGTAAGCCTGGGCAAGTCACTTAACCCCAATTGCCTTAAAAAAAAATTGATAAAAATATGAGTGATTCCCCAGTTGATAAAGGCTCAAAGAATATAAAGCAGTTTTCAGAAAAAAGAAATTAAAGCTATCTATAATCATATAAAATGGTCGAAATCACTACTGATTAGAGAAATGCATATTAAAACAACTCTGAGATATCACTTCACCCCTATCAGATTGGCTAAAATGATAGAACAAGAAAATGACAAATGTTGGAGGAGATATGGAAAAATTGGGACACTAATGCACTGTTGGAGTTTGAACTGATCCAACCATTCTGGAAAACAATTAGAAACTCTAAGTGCTATAAAACTATGCATACCCTTTGACCCAGCAATACCCCTACTAGATTTGTATCGCAAAGACATCAAAGAAAAAAAGAAATAAGAACCTCTTGTACAACAATATAGCAACTCTTTTTCTGTTGTCAAGGAATTGGAAATTGAGAGGATGTCCATCAATTGTGGAATGACTGAACAAGTTGTGGTATGTGATTGTGATGGAGTTATTATATTGTGCTGTAAGAAATGATGAGCAGGGGCAGCTAGGTGGCGCAGTGAATAGAGCACTGGCCCTGAAGTCAGGAGGACCTGAGTTGAAATCCGGCCTCAGACCAAACACTTGACACTTACTAGCTGTGTGACCCTGGGCAAGTCACTTAACCCCAATTGCCTAAAAAATAAAATTAAATTAAATTTTAAAAAAAGAAAGAAATGATGAGCAGAATTGTTTCAGAAAAACCTGGGAGGACTTATATGAACTGATGCAAAGTGAAGTCAGTAGAACCAGGAGAACATTGTGTATAGTACCAGCAATATTATATGATGGTCAACTGTGAATGACTTAGCTATTCTGATCAATAAAATGATCCAAGACAATTCTAAAGGACTTATGATGAATAATGCTATCTATCTTAAGAGAAAGAACTGATGAGTCTGAATGCAGCCTGAAGCATATTTTTTTTCACTTTATTTTTCTCCTTGTTTTTTTGCAACATGGTTAATATGGGAAAATGGTTTGCATGATTTCACATGTATAATTGATATCACATTTCTTGCCTTCTCAATGGGTGAGGGAGGGTGGGAGGAAAGAAGATACATCAGAACTCAGTTTTTTTTTTAAATCAATACTAAAAATAAATAAATAATGAATTGGGGTAAAAAAAAAAGGTCTCTGTTAATTACAAAGTGTTATACAGATGTGAGTTGTTATTAGTAGTTTATTCTGATAATTTTCTGATCCTGGGGACAACTAGGGATGAATTGGTAAAACTATTTCAGGGTATCATGTCCCTGTGATGCCTCAGGTATGTCAGTTTTTTTTTTAAATGGAATGATTTAATTATAAAAGATTTATTTTAGCATCATTGTTTGAGGAAAACTGGATCAAGGCTGCTTACATTCATTATATCCAAGAAAAGAGACATGCAATACATAGTGTGCTCACCCCCCAAATTTCCTGGGACTACTGAATTCATATCATGTTTGTGTCCCCCCCCAAAAAAAGTCATTTTATTGCCTGCTAGAAATAGGGGTTCCATGGCAGTGGAATTGTCAGTATGAAGACACTTTACATAATACCAAATAGTTATTGACTTCTGAATTTGTGCCAGTACATTAGAATGACTGAGAATCACGGCTTCTTGGGATTGACACTTCACATGAAAATGCCAGATGACACTAAGGCAGGGTTCTTAACCTGGGGTCCATGGGGACACTCAAGGACCTGTGAATAGATTTAAGAGGGGGAGGTTGTGAATTTGGATCAGAAAAAAATACAATTTTTTTCCCCACCAATCTCTAATTGAAATTTAGCATTTCCTTTAAAAAAAATTATACTTTGTACATGCGCTTCACCAGCTTGCCAAAGGGGACCATGACACACAAAGAGATTAAGAGTATATGTATTTAGGCATCTGTTATTTACACTCAACAACTCCAGAACAGAGGTACATACCAATTGACAAAGGAACCTTTCATATTACTGTGGGAGTCAAGAATTTCCACAACTACCTTTAAGACAATGCCTTTGTAATTTATACTAAGCCCCTTCCCAGACTCTATAGGAATTCTTGACTAGTTGTGTTCCCACAGGCTAGTCACTTAACTCCTCTAAGCCTGTTTCCTCACTTGTGAAATGAGTTTAACAGTACCTGTAAAACCTGCCTCACAGGGTTATTGTGAAGCTCAGATGAGAAGTAGCAGATTTAAAGAAAGCACTATGCAATCTTTAAAATGCTTATCTTGTTGGGGTTTTTGTTGTTATTGTTGTATGTCATATCATCACATAAGTAGCACTGGAGTCTTTTCCTCGGTGCCTCTGAGTACACAATTGTTCACAAACCAGCAGCAATAATATTGAATACTGATGCCTTGAGCTATCTGCCACTGGGTGGCATGGATTATGTTCTATACCCTCGCAATTGAAGGTTTCATCATAAGCTGTTCTAAACAAATTTATTTAAACAAATTATGAACACACACACAACATTTCCATAAGTAAAGTAGAACAGAAAAAGAGGATTGTATGCAAATTACATACAGGTTGCTTCTTTTTCAAAGTGTTTAATAGTTTCAAGGTGTTACTTTCAGAGTGGTCCCATCTGGCAGATTACCTGCAGAAAATCCCAAATAGACCCTAGCCTAGAATTTGTGTCTAAAATCTGGGAAGGCAGAGAAACTGATTTGTGGAACAGAGATGCAGCAGCTATAGCCTCCAATAGCCAAAATAAGATCATCAACATCTCTCCTGGTCTGAGATTGCCTATGGCCTGTTAATAAAAGCAGAGATAGTCCTAGCTTCTAAACCAGTATTTCTTTTTTTTTTAATTTAGTATTTTATTTTTCTCCAGTTACACGTAAAAACAATTTTTAATATTCGTTTTTAAAACTTTGAGTTCCAATTCTCTCCCTTCCTCCCTCCCCACCCCACCCCCATTGAGAAGGCAAACAATTCGATAGAGGTTATACATGTGTAGTCATGCAAAACATATCCATAATAGTCATGTTGTGAAAGAAAACATGGATGAGGGGAAAAAAAAACCTCGAGAAAAATAAAGTTAAAAAAAAGTATACTTCAATCTATATTCAGACACCATTAGTTGTTTCCCTGGGGATGGATAGTATTTTCCTCATAAGTCCTTTAGAGTTGTCTTGGATTGTTGTATTGTAGAGAATAGCTAAATCATTCACAACTAATCATCTTAACAATGTTGCTGTTACTTTGTACACAGTACATTTCACTTTGCATCAGCCCATGCAAGTCTGAGAGCATCCTGCTCATCATTTCTTATAGTACAATAGTATTCCATCATAATCACATACCACTACTTGTTCAGCTATTCCCCAATTGATGGGCATCCCCTCAACTTCTAATTCTTTGTCCCCAGAAAAGAGCTGTTATAAATATTTTCGCACATATAAATCCTCCTTTTTGTTTTTTATCTCTTTTGGGATACAGACCTAATAGTGTTGTTGCTAGGTCAAAGGGCATGCATGTAAACCAGTGTTTCTTAAACCAGTTCTTATTTTTCAGAGTTAACTATGTTGACATGACAGGGAAGAGCAAGAGAGCCAGTTGAGATCTTTTCGTGGCAAGGCAATGCAGCTCTGGTATACTGAATGCATTTTTTTTTTGGCAGGAGCAGGGCTGGGCATTGTTCATGTGTTTATAATGTCTCCTGGAGTAAAACGTAAGGTATTGAGGCGCTTAAGAATAGTGTCTTCTGACCCCTTCCCTATCATCTTAGGCATGCCTACTTCCAAGGGTATTGGATCCTGGTAGAATTGACTACAGAAGGAAGAACCTATAGAGAAACTTCTTGAGGAATTCAAGCTATTCACATCCCAATAACATGAATTACCTTACTTTATTGTCAATATAAATTAATTGGGGGGTGGTGCTAGTGGATAGAGCACTGACCCTGAAGTCAGGAGGACCTGAGTTCAAATCCGGCCTCAGACCAAACACTTGACACTTACCAGCTATGTGACCCTGGGCAAGTCACTTAACCCCAATTGCCTAAAAAAACAAAACAAAACTATATATATATATATAAATTAATTGGAAATTCAAGCTACCAATCCGGAAAATGATTATCATATCACCTTATATATGACAAGGTTCAGGAAATAACAGACTTTTTTGTATGAAAAATATCATTGGCTAAAGGATGTATCTGGTGGTTTGGGATTGACATTTCTTAAATTGTAAAACAATATAGCACATAGGAAAATACTTGGCCATAACCAACCAAAGGTTTTTCCATGAAAAGACTATCAAGTCTCTTGTCAAACCATATGGATTTTATTCCCTCCTCCCCAACACATACACTGACCATGTCTGAAAATAAATGTCTTAGCCTACAACTAAAATTTCTCACTTCTCTCAAGAGGTTGGTAGTACACTTTATGACTGGGTTACTGTGTACACAGTTTAGTGAATTTGGAGGCACAGTTTCAAGTTATTTTCCAGAATGGCTGGACTAATTCATAGTTCCACCAATGGTATGTACATGCCAGTTTTCCCACAGCTCCTCCAACATTTGTAATTGTGCTTTTTTTTTTTTTGGCCACTTTGCCAGTTTGATGGCTGTGAAGTAGGAGCTTAAAGTCACTAATTTTCATTTCTGTAATTACTAGCGATTTGGAGTACTTTTTTCATTGTTGACACCTTAGATTTCTTCCTCTGAAAACTGCCTGCTCATATCATCCATTTACTTATCAAGGAATAAGCCAAACTGATTTTGAAAGATCATTTAAAAAAAAAAAACTTGTTTACTGAGACAAATCGTTTCTCAAAATGGCTCAAAGTGCTCTAAGTTCCCTCTATACTCTATGCTTTTTGTATCAATCACAGCCCTGTACCAGTTAGTATGTTTACTCATTTGGGCAATAAGTTCACCTTTACCTCTGTTAAATTCAAGGAATTTTTTGACAACAGTATTGTCAGACCAAGATGAGAGAGAAAGGCAGGCACTTGCCTGAGCTCTCCCAATTTTCTCTTCAAAGAACTATAAATAACATCTCAAAGTGAATTCTGGAGGGGCAGAACCCTCAAAAGGATGGGGTGAAACAATTTTCCAGACCAAGATGACAATAGCATTGCCTGAGTTCTCATCATCACACCTCATTAAAATCAAGAAATCAGTCAAGCCGAAAGGAAGTTGATGGGAGAGCTGTCCAACAAGACATTTTTCATTTCTTTGCATGTTGTTTCATATTCTGCATCAGGAGTCTGTCCCACTGTCTTAACAGATGGCTTTCATAGAAATGTAACTTGGATGCTGCTTTTCATTCATTTTTGCCATAAGAATGGGTCTTTGCCAAGGACTTTGGAGCTGAGTGAAGGTAGACTCCTGGGACTCTAATTGAGGCCCTGAGGCTTGTCATACAAAGTCCTGTATCCAGCTGAGACTGTAAGGTATGACATGATGAGCTATGGAGGAATAATTCCCAGAGTGACTTGGCATCAATACCTTTAGAAACATTTTCTTTGATCCTGGCCTCTGGCATCAGTTATTTAGCTGCCCCTCCTGAGGACGCGTCAGCCACAAACTGAAGGAAGCAGTCACACTTCTCCTGCCACTTCAAATGATGAAGTAAAGTCACCTCGTATTTCTATACTAACTAGCCTGGACAAAATGGTACTCTTTTGCCCCTTAAAAAGGTATGTGAGCCAAGGTATTAGGCACGTGTGCCAGGGAGCATTGTGATTCAACATAGTGTTATTATTCTTTTTGAATTTCTTGGTATTTTGTGCCTTTTGAGTTTTCCTAGTTGATGCTGTGGTGATTTATAACACAATTCCTTACTAGCACAGTTTAGTCTTGTTGCAGTCCTGTTCATCCATTGCCTGTTATTTATAAACAACATATAATAACAACTAGCATTTGTGTGGTGCTCTAAAACTTATGGTGTTTTACATGTCGCACAGCTCAATGTCAGAGGTGGGATTTGCACCCAGGTCTTCCTGATTTGAAGTCTAATCTCCATCTTCTATCTCATCCTGCTTTTCCATCACCATTATCATCAACATAAATTTTAATGAAGCCATGATCTTATCAATGCGGATACATATCCATACCTCATGCTGTGCTATGATTTTGTCCATGGCCTTCTATTATAGAAAAATAAATAACTTACCCTCACAGAGCACTTTAAGATATCCAAAGCACATTTACCACAACCCTCTGAGGCAGGTAGCATCAGTAGTGTTATCCACATTTTACAGATGGGGATTGAGATACAGAGAAGTCACATATCAAGTAAATTATCAGAGGTGATATTAGAACTCCCAATTCACTTTCCACCATATTACAGTTCTTTGAAACAATTTAAGTACAATTTATGTTCTCAGTTATTCACAAAGCAATTTATCAGAACTGAATTGGTATAAATATGAATGCTAACTGTAATGTAAATTAGTATAATTTCCCAAGAACAGCCTTCTTAAAAAGGAAAAAAAAATCAATCTTCCTAGGCACATAATGTCATTGTTAAATTCTCTTTTCAATTTTGTTCCCAATTATAAGTTGATCATTATGTGTGTAGACAACAACACTAATAGACTGGAATACAGACACACATACTTCCATTTCAGAATTAGTGAAAAAAATAAGTGGTCTTTTTCTGATCATCTTAACATCTTTTGCTATTTCACCTTCAAATAAAGTTGGTTGTGATTATATGTTAGAAAATACCACATTAGAATTATGTTATCACTTACATTTTTAAAAAATTATATTGTTGCCCTTTGTTTCTATATTACTTCATTTCCAAATATATACCTTTACTCCATTCAGAGTCATCCTTTGTAACAAATAATAACAAAGGAATAAAGAAGGAATGGAGAAGTAGTTCAATAAAACTAACCAGTACATCCATTAAGTCTGATAGTACATATAATATGCCATACCCATAGGATGCCTCCTTCAAAATCACCACCAATGCAAAGAAGAGAGGAGATAAATTTCCTCTTTTTTGGGTTCAAGTTTGATCATGATAATTATAGTGTTCAGTTTCATGTTGTTGTTTCTATTGATATTGTTGTCTTTGTGTCTATTACTTTCCTGGTTCTATTAATTTCACTCTGTATCAGTTCATATATATCTTCCCATGCTTCTCTGAATTCTTTATATTCATTATTTTTACACTTATATTCACATATGTTAGCCAATCCCCTGTGGACATATGTTTTTGTTTCTAGTCCCTTGCTACCACAGGGATAAAAAAAAAAAAAGAGTTTTACAAATATTTTGGTGTATACAGGACCCTTTTTGTCTTCTTTCTTCTTTGTCCTCCTTGAGGTGTGTACCTAGTAGAGGTCGCTAGGTCAAACAGTGTAGGCATTTTACTCACTTTCTTAGTATAATTCTAAATTGCTTTCTAAAATGATTGGACCAAGAATCATATGGTCTGAACTTCCTTGTTATGAAGGGCTTCATTTGGTCCTTGGACACACTCAAATGAACCTGCAATCTCATTAATGTGGGGTTCCTTGCAATAATACAGATACTGTACCATCCATATCTGTTTATCCTCTCTTACTCTTATCTATGGTTACTTATACGTTAAGCACAGTAAACCCACTCAATGTTCTGAGGGCCTTCTTCACTTTCTCTTAATATTTTAAAGATACTAATAGAACACACAAACTCCATTCGTTAGCCTTCACTCTTAACATGTGATTAGTTCTTGCTCATACATTTCTTTGTTATGACATTTTTTACTCCAGACTTCTTCATAAATCCTAGTTTGTAATGTGTTATATCCTGTTTACACTTTGCATGCATCCCTCCATTGCCCTTTGAGTAATACTCATCTTACCTTCTGCAGAAACTGTAATGTGATATGACTTTCAGCCACATGCAATACTGATAAAATATTGCTGTTTTAAAAATGCACCTTTGTTTCATGGAGAAGTTTGGGTTATTAAATGAACAGTTGTTGTTCAGTCATGTCCAAGTTTTTGTGATCCTGTTTAGGATTTTCTTGGCAGAGATACTAGACTGATTTACCATTTCCCTCTCCAATTCATTTTACTAATAAAGAAACTGAGGCAAATGGGTCTAAGTGACTTGCCCAGAGTCACACAGCTAGTAAGTATCTGATTTGAACTGAGGAAGAGGAGTCTTCCTGACTCTAGGCCCAGCACTCACTCCACTGCGCCACCAAGCTGCCCACATTAGAAGAACTAATCAGCTTCAAAAGCTGGTCTAAGTTATTCTGCTCCTCCCTTTCCAATTCTGGGACTGACTCATTGTCAGTTTGTACTATTTGTTCAAAATATTTTACTTTCTATCTTACCAGTGTACACTAAGCACCACGGGACCTTTCTTTTTAATTTACAGTTGAAATTTCCTAAATATGCCATTTCCTGCATCAGAAAGGTAGCTTTCTGAGATCAGGAAACATCTCTGCTTTTCACACCTTCAATTCTTAGTAGAGTACTTTGCATATAGTAAGCACTTGATTTTTTAAAATTCTTGTATAGAGAAAGGCAGCATGGAGTAGTTGACAGAAAGCTGGCCTTGGAGTCAAGAAGACCTGAGTTCAAATACTACCTCAGACATTTCCTTGCTATGTGACCCTATGCAAATAACTTAAGCTCCTTTTGCCTCACTTTCTTCATCTGTAAAATTGAGTTAATAGTAGCACCCACCTCCCAGGGTTATTGTAAGAATCAAATGAGAGATGATAACTGTAAAGTGCTTTGCAAATCTCAAAGTGCTATATAAATGCTAGCTATTAGTATTGTTGTTACTGTTGCTGCCATTGTTTTATTTCCATTAAAATTCAGAGGAAGGTGTTATTACCCTGGGGGGAAAATGTCTTAGGTAAGGACATAGGAAGAGAGTAGAAATTGCAGACAAGGGTAATGAAGCATGCTTCAATTTGCATTCAGAGCTCATCAGTTCTCTCTCTGGAGGTGGATAGCATTTTTCATCATGGGTCCTCTGGCATTGTCTTGGATCATTGTCTTAATCAGAGAAGCTAAATCTTTCATAGTTGAGCATCCTTAAAATATAGCTGTTACTGTGTACCATGATCTCCTGGTTCTACTCACTTGACTTTGCATCAGTTCATACAAGTCTTCCCAGGTTTTTCTGAAACCATACTGCTCATCATTTCTTATAGCACAATAGTATTCCATCACAATTATGTACCACAACTTGTTCAGCCATTCCCCAATTGATGGGCATCCCCTCAATTTCCAATCTTTGCCACTACAAAAAGAACTGCTGTAACTATTTTTGTACAAATGGTTCCTTTTGTCTGGCATTGCTAGGTGGAAGGGTATGCACAGTTTTATAGCTCTTTGGGCATAGCTCCAAATTGCTCTCCAGAATGGTTGGACTAGTTCACAAGTCTACCAACAGTGCATTAGTGTCCCAATTTTTCTATATCCCCTCCAGCATTTATGATTTTCCTTTTCTGTCATGTTACCCAATCTAATAGGTATTAGGTGGTATCTCAGTTATTTTAATTTGTATTTCTCTAATCCATAGTGATTTAGAAAATTTTTTCCATGTGACTATTGATAGCTTTGATTTCTTCTGAAAAATGCCTACCTGTTCATATCCTTTGACCATTTATCAACTGGGGAATGGCTCTTATTTTTATAAACTTGGCTCAGTTTCTAGGAATACAATTAATTTTTTAAAAAGACAGTCCCTGCCCACAGTCTAATGGGGGGGGGGGGAGACAACACACAAAAAGAGGCAGAAAAGTGGAGGGTTGAGGGAGGGACAATGAATGGGACACCAGAGGGTGCCCAGTTTGAGGGCATCTTATTCTGTGGAGTTGAAAAAAAAAACAGGCAGGGCAGCAGATGAGGAGGGGAGCAAGCCCCAAACTCCAGTTTTTGCTCTCTATAAAGGAAGTCATCAGGTGGAGCTAGTCACTCCACCTTCTAGCCCTCCAGTCAGAAGAGAGAGGGGGCTGAGGGAGGTGGTATCAGTCAAGACTTGAGTTAGCAGCCTGTTGATGAGATTAGAAATGAGGGGTTTAACCTTGGAAGGCCACCTTGTATAGTGGAGTTGAAAAAACCAAGCAGGGCAGCAGATGCAAAGTGGAGAATAGGGTGCTAACAATGGACATGAAGAAGAAGGGGCATTTGTAGGATATATTGCAGTGGAAGAATTGCCAAAAACTTGATGAGTGACTGGGTGTTATGGAAGATTGAGGACAGCCAAGGGTGAATCTGGGGTTTTAAACATGGGATAGGGAGAGAGGATAAGGAGATGGTTTGAGGAGGAGGGATGATAGGTAAATAATACACTATATATTAGATTCACATATATTAAGAAAAAAATGAAAACCTTTATGAGTATAAAAAGAGGCAAAAATGGAATAATTATACTGCTTAAAATGAAAAATGAATTTCCATTTAGGCAATAACAAAGTATCAAGTAATCAAGTATTGGTACATTAAAGATAGATATAAAATATTGAAATACTTAATTGTCTAATTGTTTCAGGAAATTTTAAGAAAATCAGATTCTGGAAGAAGGATGTCAAAGGATATAATTATATTCAAACAAGATTTTAAAAGTTTTGGTTTGTGTTTTTGTCAAATGTTATTAATGATTATAAAAAGGCATGATATCTAATTATATATATAATATAAATAATTTTTTAAAATGTTAGGTCTTGTTCTGCTTTGAGCATTTTGGTATATCCCCATAGTTAGCCATTTAGCTATGGACATTTTTCCTATGTAATATTGTATTGATAAACTCATTCATTTATTTAAAATAATTGACTTTCTCTAGACAAAATAAAGTGTTGTGCTACATTACAGCCTCACTGTTAGGAATGAAGATAGAGGTGACAATGCGGGAAGGCCAACACATACAACAAAAATGGAGAGTATCCAGGCAGTAGAAGAATGGTAAGTTTAGATGCTATATTGATAATTATATCTTGTGTTTATATGGCATCTGTATTCAGTGACTATTAGGTTTTTCACTTTTTGTTTTTTTTCAGAATCTAATATATCCACCAAACACCTTCATAGCCTGGGTTACAGCCAAATGTGTTCAACTAGGTTTTGCTCCTTCAGTGTGCTTTTTTCATCAGATATTTCTCAAGATACCATTGTGTTATTATAAATGGTGTCAGAAAGTTACCCAATTCCATAGCCTGTTAAGCCCTATCTCTCTGATTCATACAAAACCAAGATTGTTACCTGAGTTATTCGTAAAATTACCCTAATTCATCACTTCTCATTTCTGAGGTTACCTTTATTGTTCTTATTTGTAATGGAGACTGAAACATGAGGAAAATCAGTTTCTCATGTTTTAGTCTCCATTACAAATAGGAAAAATAAAGAAAACCTCAGAAAGAGCCAAACTGACTTATGCTAGTTATAGTTGGTATTTATGTGTAAGGGTCAAAACCACACACACACACACACACACACAGATATGTTATGTATCAATGTCTATATACAAATAGAGATGGCAGCTAGGTGGTGCAGTGGATAGAATGCCAAGTCTAGAGTCAGGAAGACTCCTGTTACTGAGTTCAAATGTGACCTCAGATACTTATTAGCTGTGTGACCCTGGGCAAGTCACTTAATTCTGTTTGCCTCAGTTTCCTCATCTCTAAAAAGAACCAGAGAAGGAAATGGCAAACCACTCCTGCATCTTTGCCAAGAAGACCCCAAATAGGGTCATGAACTCAGATACAACTGAAAATCAACTGAACAACAAAAATATATACATAGAAACATAACATGTATCTGTAGACATGGATGTGTAATATGCACATCCATATAATATTTTATGGTTTGCCAAGTAGCTTAGATACATTATCTCATTTAATCTTCACTATAATACAGTGAGATCAGTAGTGTGAATATTAATCCCATTTTACAGATGAGGAAACAAAGATCCAAAGGGCTAAGTCTTCCCAAAGTCAAACAGATAGCTAGTACTAAGTTAGTACTCAGACCTAGGACTTCTCACTTGAAATTCAGGACTATTTTCCCAATATTTCAGCAATCAGTTGACTCTCCACTAGATCATACTTTAACAAAAATGTTAGGTCTAAAATGAATCAAAAGCTCTAATTTGAGATCCACCAAAGGAAAGGAAAACTACAATATAAGTAAATTCTCTGTATAATGATAAATGGTATAATCTTCACTACTTCTTACGGAGAAGTTTTAATGACAGTACTTGATAATAATTTTCTTGCTTACTTATATCTTTTAAAGTGAGTAAAACAGGAAGTTTGGGCATGAGAGAATAGTAACAAGGTTATTTAAAACACAAAATAGAAAGGATATAATAGAAATTATCTTTCTTATGAATAATTCCTTGACCAATATAATTTAAAACAGCAAGATATTATATAAATTGTTTAAATTGAGAGTAAACTCAGGCAAGTTTTACTTTGTAGAATCTTTAGAGGAAAAGTTAGTAGAGAGAAGATAACATGTAAAAGAATGGTACCAGAACCAGTGATTTTTATAGATCCTGGTTGCTCAGACAAGTCTGTTCTGATAAAGTTGGTAAATTCCTACATTCACCCCTTTTGTCTTTTCAACCTGTCAATGTATTCAGGATTTTTTTTTTAATTTTCTTTTTTTTTTCAGGATTTTCATAAAGCCTATATGCATATTCAAAGTGTAATAAATTGGACTGTAGCTCTTTTAGAAATAATCTGTAAAGAATATTTGAAGGCAAATTAATTAAATTTAAGAACAGCAACATCACACAATTATGCTGTGCATTTTTATTTCGGAGCCTGTGATCAGTACCATTGATAAGAAGATAAACTCTATCTTGGGGCTTAGAGAATTGAAATCCATATGAGCTATGAGAAGAAAATTCAATTGGCCCTTAAGTGTGGTTGGCTCATAATTCTTAACATACCTACAATCCCAGTTATTAGCTTTTAAAAGTTTTTAAATTGAACAAGGATTTTCTGAAGACTCTGTATTGGTTGTACCTTCTTGTTTGTTACACATTGAGCTTCCTTCCACACAGATTGTCTCCCTGTGAATGTTTGACTAAGTCAGAAGCAGAATCACAACCACCTCATACATAAATCAGAGGCAAGGGAGTAGTGTACACTTTTGTATCAGCATTTACCAAGAAACAGCACACAATTTATATATTAATTTCTGTCTAAGACTTTCTTTTTGAATTGAATCAGTAAAGAGGAAGGAAAGGAGTAGGGTGCTCCAAATGTACCATTAACTGGTTAGCTGTGCAGGTCAGCATCAAGCCAGTCAATAACGGTGTAACAACCCTCCAAAACCTTACTGGCTGATGGGATACTGGCAGCATAGCCATCCAGTAACATTGGGGGAAAGGTGCAAGAAGAGCACTTTCCTCCCTTCTGAATTTTCCTGAGACTCATCATGATTTCTGAAGTGCCACCAGTACAAAATTCCTACATGCAACCCTAGTTAGAACCTAGCTGATCTATTCCTGATGTTTATTTGTGAGATCAGTGCAGGGATGAGTGGGTAAGAAGTCAGGTGTGATGTGTGAAGTATATTTACCCAGTTTTATGCTTGAGCTGTTTTTGCATTCCACATTTCTTAATTCTTGATTCTTATTGAAACACTAAATACTGTAAACATAGTCATTAAAAAAAGAAACAAGCTACCACAAAATAAGTAATCCATGTTCTTTTGAATAATCGTTATGTGTGTCCTAAGGTAAGGGGCATTCTCTTGGCACAGCTTTACCCACAGACTTGTAGAATAAATTTCAGAGCTAGAACGAATTAAAGAGACCACTTCATCAACGTGGAAACTGGTCTGAGAAGTAAAATGATTTGGTCAAGGTTCACAGAGCTCATCCCAGGCTGACCTGAGTAGCCTGGTATTAGCTTACAACACAGCAGGACTTAGGCATTAAGGTTTCTCTCTACTAGTCTCCTCACCATCAAAACCCACCTACTAATTGTCATGTTGGGAAAGACCTGATAAGTTACTTTATACTACAGTATAAATGACTGACACTCGATCAATGTACTGAATGTCCATGGAGTAATGACATTTTCATAGGGAACAATCTTCTAACTTAATGTTAAGCTTGAAGACTTGAATTTCTTACAGTGGCATTTCTAACATCAGTTATAGGGCATGTGGAGGGGGGTAGGGTGAAGGATGATGTTTTCTTGGAGTCCCTCAAATGATACTCATAGGTATACATTGCATATTACATTAGGGTGCACATCTAAGGAGTTTTGTTTTCATTTACTTTAAGGCGAACATTTCCTGAATATTCATTCCTACTAAAGAAACTAAAATTTAACTAAACTTAAGAATAATACACATGAAAACAAGAATCCGTACCTTAAAACTAAAAGAACATTCTCAAGAAATTAAATTAAACTGCAAAGCCACTTCAAAAAAAATTAACATGTACCCAGGCACACATGGAACACCCATATATGCATGTCTGTGATGATACTATTAATAATTAATGGTAGTATTAAATCATACTACATAGGTTACCTATTCCACTGAGGCACGATACCAACCTAGGACCTATAGTGACTGAACATAGGAGTTCTGAAGTCATTTCAGGGATCTCAGGCAGCACTAACTTCACAAAACTTTTTTCCTCTTCCTATTGTAATGGCCCTGTTCTTTTTCTATAGCCAAAATCCCACCCCAGATGAAATTATGTCCTGGTCTCAAAATTTTGACAAGATGATGAAGACGCCAGCTGGGAGAAATCTCTTCAGGGAATTTCTTCGAACAGAATACAGTGAAGAGAACCTACTTTTCTGGCTTGCATGTGAAGACCTAAAAAAGGAGCAGAACAAGAAAGTTGTTGAAGAAAAAGCCAGGCTTATATATGAAGATTATATTTCTATACTGTCACCCAAAGAGGTAAAAATCTGGGAAAACTCTTGTCACCAACGGGATCTAACCTGGGACTGATTCTCATTAGGTGCAGATTGCATATGGCCCGGATAGGTTGGAGAGCTTCATTTGGGTGGGGGTTAGGTAGCTTTGGCTCTAAAAATAACCCATTCACTTATTCATTCATCTTTCATTGTATTAAATAGACATTTATTAAGTATTAGCTGCATGCAGATCACTGCCCTAGGTAATGGAAGAAGGAGATAAAAGAGATAAATATGGTTCTTTTCTCTTTATATGGGACAGGCAAGTTTCAGTGAAGAAGGGATGATAAACCCAGGATGGCCAAATTCAGGTAGATGCTAACTGGCAAATCTAGATTCAGTTAGAGGGCATCACTGGGTATGCCTATGATGAATTGTGGGAAATTAACTGAAAGGAAGTAAAGGAGTGCAGAAAAAAGAGTTGAAAAGGCATGCAAAAGACTTAATCTGCTTTATAATTATGCTTGGATAGTGCTGTTCAGAATATGTGGATATTGGTGTCTCTCTAGTTTAGCACAAAGTCCTTTGTTCCTTACACTGAATCTCATTTGCTGCTGAGGGCAATAGGTTTTGAACTATTTTTTAATTAGCAAGAATTCACTCACTAACACATAATGCATAAATACTTTAAAAAACATTTCTGTTGATGTTGAATTACTTCAATATTGCAAAAAACAAACCAAAAAAAAAAACAACTGTGATCTCGTAGTGTTGGTATCCCTCTCTACAGATGAAGTTCAGAGCCCCTCTATGTCTTGGTAATTAGGTTTACGAGTGGCTGTGGCCAAAAAAATTTATCATATAATATTTAGACTTATAGTGATGAACCACCCTAAACTTAGCAGGATAGTCCTCTCAACAAGAGTCAGTTGCTGGGCTAGTGTCCAAAGCCTTTCTTGCTTGGTAAAGCTTTCCAGAACTGGTGCTCTGTTGACAAAACCTTTGAGAACCCAAGGTCATTCCCACAACATAATGAGGAATGCCACTTCAAGTTAAGGATTATGAGTCTGTTTTAAATTTACAGTTTCTGACATTATTGAAAAGGAATATTGTATAATAGGATATAGTACTATAGAAGAAAAAAAGCACTGGACTAGGAATCCAGAGTCCTGGTTTCTAGTTTTGGCATTGCCAACTGCATGACCATGGACAGGCTGCTGAACCTCTCAGGGCCTTGAATTCCTTAACTATAAAATGAGGGTGTTAGACTGAAGAATCTTCAATATTCCTCCCATCTCTGATTCAATAACTAAGACTTTAAGCACTCAGAATTTTAAAAAAAAACACAGCTGAGTAGTCCATTAAAGAATGATAACCAGGAAGCTTCAGAATGTTATGATCTTGGTCATGACTAGTAAAATTGCATTTTGTTTTTTCTTGGCTTTCAGTTTAAATTTATTGCATTTTAATAATTATGTAGAAAATATGGACAACTTAAATTGTATATGCCCATGTGGCTCTTTTTTCATAGGTACGGTACTTGAGCTGACATGACACAGAGTTTTCTTTCAACCTCGTTATAAAATTGACTGAGGTGGTACCCAGGAGATATTATATTGTCTTTTCTTGTATGATAAAATATATTAAGGAGAAAAGAAGATAAAGTAAAAAGTTGCTAACAAGTTAAACAATAAAATAGGATTACTTCCAAGAGTAAATTAACACTTTCTAAGATTGCCTAAAGGGAAAAGCAGATTAAAATAATAAAGAAGAATTTACAACTAATAGGAACATTCATTAGCAGATAGAACAGATCCTAGTGTCAACTTATGTCTATTAAGCACTGGAAATTTAGGTCCAATAAAATTAAATGTAGCAATAGAAGGCCTACAACATGTTTAAAAAAAAAAAAAAAGGAAGGAATTAACAGCTATAAAAAGTAACCAAGATATTGAAAGAAGTAATTTTAAAAGGATTCTCTAAACGCAAATCTTACCTAGATAAGAAAGAATTTGGCGTATCTAGTGGTATACACAGGTCTGCTTCATGGTGGTATTAGCTGATTTTTAGCAGCTCTCTCACACTCTGTCTGCAATCTTGGATAAGTCATTTCAGCTCTCCAGACTTTTTTTCATCTATAAAATGAGACAGACTAGATCTCTAAGATCCCTTCTACCAGTAATCTTCTCTAGTTTTATTAATTTCTTATCCCTACAGGGCAATGATTACCTCAGATTGTAACCTATATTCCTAATTGCCATGAAACAATAAAAATAAGAATAATTTCAAAATGTAAAAATTATATGATTTTATCATCTCCACTAATTATTAAATTAAATTATTTATTAGCTTCCTTGCCTCTAGTCTTCCCCCTCTAAAATTCATCCTCTGTATGTCTGCTAAATTGATATTCCTAACGTGCTAGTCTGACTATATTGCTCTCTTCATCAAGAAGCTTCAGTGGCCCCCTATTGCTTCTAAGAAAAAATGCAAACTCTTGATTGGCCATTTAAGTTTTATGCAATCTGACTCCAATCTATCTTTTCAGGTTTATTATATAACTTCTTGATCTCAGACATTCCATATTCCACTTGCTGTTCCCTCTGCATTACATCCTATCTCGCATCCCTGTGACTTTGTTTGGGCTGCCTCCTGCTTTCACCCCTGAAATACACTCCCCCTCTACCTCTTGGAATTCCTAGCTCACTTCAAGGCATTGATTACTCCAGTTGGTAGTGCCACCTTTACCCATCACTTTGTCTTTACTTTGTATATATTTTAATTTACTTATTTGTAGCCATATCATATCCCCAAAGTTAAATAGAAGATCCCTGGGTGAAGACACTCTTTTTTTTTGTATATTTGTATCCCAAATTCCTAGTACAATGTGTAACACAAAGTAGATGTTTAATAAATATTAATCAATCTTGATGAGCTCATTTGATCATATCTATTTTCTATTGGGCCATTTGGATAGCTTATAGACTAGTAAGTCATGGGTAGATAGGATTAATTAAATATTCAGTTTTCCCTTTTTGATACTTTTGTCATCAATTTCACAGCATAAAAAACTTCAGAGCAGCTGGACCCTGCAAAACATCATATTCACAGTTTTAACAGAGAAGTAAATTGAAGCTCAGAGACATTAAGAAACCCTCAGAGTTACATAGCTTTAGTAATTGGCAGAGTCACGAGCCTCAACCCCCAGTTCCTCTGACTCTAAATCTAGTTTTCTCCAGTGAGCTTGTGATTCAATCTAATAAAAAAGTTCCTGCTGAAGACAAGGATGCCATAATCTGAATCAATCTCCTGTTACTATGGTAGACTTCTCAGGGTTTATATTTGTATCTTGCGTTTGCCGAATACCCCTGACTAATACAGAAATATTTCTCAAACAAGCAGTAAGCTATTAAAGTATGCATTTATTAAAAAAAAATCAAATGCCTGTAATTTTTAAAAAGTATATTTTAGCCACTAGTTACTAAGTGTGTAATTTTTTTTTCACTTACTGTTGTGCCAAAACATTGTTAATCATTAATTTCCTTATGGTTCTTGAGCACAGAATAATGTGGACATAAGTTACTTTGGTTTCTTAGAATTGTGCTATCCTTTTCTTCTGCCTTAAGAAAGCTTATGTGATCTCAGATAGTGGTTTGAAACTCATATTTCTATAAGCTAGCAGCTTTAAACTTTTCTACATTTTTGGATTCTTAAGAATCTTTCTTCATAATTAATGAGACTTAGTCTTCTGTGATAATTAATATTTTTCTTAAGTTTGAAATTGAGAACTGTAACTGTTTTGCACAATCTCTGTATGTCTGTATTCTTGTTCACCTAAACACTGGAGTGGATTTAGAAAATCTTCATCTTGCCATCACTCTACAGTTGAAAATAAGCTGAATCAGGTTAAGATCAAAAATTTAAATGTCCACTGAGCAGAAACCCAAAGGATACCTTAAAGAAAAGGGGGAAAAACATTAATAAAGAGACACTGACCATACTGGATAGTTTATTTAACAAAAGGAGTGTCATGCAGCCTTGTAACTGAAACTGAAGCATATTTTAAGTGACTCATTTCCAGATTTTTCTTTATTTGGGGGATTTATAAGAAAGACAAGAATGTAGGATGGCAGAGAGCTATTGGCTACATACCCAAATTACCTTTTAATGACTGAACCTCAGAATTTTGTTCCAAATCAATAAGCCCTAGGCCAAGAGTCCTTAATTTTCTTCATTCATTCATTCATTTATTTATTTGCATCATGGACCTCTTTGGTAGTCTGGTAAACTCTTTGGAATCTTTCTCAGAATAAATTTTTAACTGAATAAAATAAAATACATAGAATTACAAAGAAAACTAAATATGTTGAAATATAATTGTCAAAAATTTTTTTGAAACAAGTTCACAAACCCCACATTAAGAACCCCTGCCCTAGAAAATTTCAGCCAGAGTGTATAAATCAATATTGCATCATCTGTAGACATGGGGAAACTGGGATAAATCCTGGGATTATATTACTGTGACCTGAACCAGAGCTGAGGCCTACTCTAGAAGCTTGCTAAGCCCTTTAGGAGGCAAGTGAGAGAAAAGGAAGAAAGTCAGAACCAATAGGGATTCTCCAAGATACTTTGACCAAAATGAGTGAACTCTCTGGGCATGGCATAAATTTAAACCCACATATAAGATTTTGAATAAACAGGATAAGACTTGAACACAATGAACAAATCAAACAACCTTTCAAATCACCAATGCTAGCCCTTGTTTTCCAATGGAATAACAAAAAAAATTATCAATAGTTTCTTACTTCATAATCTGGAAGACCACCGTTCAGGTCCTTTCTGTGATACTTACTAGCTTCTTGACCTTGGACAAATGCTTTAACCTTTGTGAGCCTTTGAGTCTTCCTCTGCAAAATGGAGATCACAGCACTTACACTACATATCTAACTCATATATTGTACCAAAGTACCTTGTAAAGATAAAAGAACTAACACCAATATGAGTTACTTTGTGAGTTTCTTGAGGAAAGTGACTATCCTTTCCCTTTCTTTGTATCCCCAATGCTTAGCACAGTGCCTGGAACATAGTAAAGTGTTTAATAAATATTTGTTAATTAATGGATTGAGTTATTATTTAGGGTTAATTCTGATCATAAATAACAGGATGAAGGTATTTCACATCCCTGTCATGGTAGAATTCGGGTCCTTCTCCCAAATCTTCTACTATGACGTGGGTGCAGTTTTTGAGCTGTCCACCTATTATCCCTTACTCTCACTACATAAAGAAAACTTTTGAATGGTACCTGATCTGAAGGGCCTCCTTATATATTCTTAAGACCTTTCTGTTGCTACTAAAAGAAAAATAAAATTCTACCACCCTGTTGGGAGTTGTATTTGATGTCATGCCCTATCTAGAACTGAGTAACTAGGATTGGAGAGTATATGTACCACCCATATCCACACTTAGCCTGCTGGTGGGGTCTGACTGCCTCAAGTTTCTCCCAACTCCAATCCATTCTCCATTCAGCCATCAAAGTGATTTTCCTAAAGCGCAGGTCTGATCAGGTCTCCTCCCTATTCACAAAATCTGGTGGTTCCTTATTGCCTTCAAGAGCAAATACAAAATTTCTGTTTGGCATTCAAAGCTCTTCATAACCTAGCCCCCTCCTACCTTTCCAGTCTTACATTCTACTCCCCACCATGTACTCTTTGATCCAATAACACTGGCCTCCTGGTTATTCTTCTAACAAGACGCTCCATCTGTCTACTCCAGGCATTTTCTCTGGCTGTTCCCCAGAGCTGGAATGTTCTCCCTCCTCAACTCCTCCTACTGACCTTCCTGGCTTCCATAAAGCCCCAGCTAAAATCCCATCTTTTTATAGGAAGCTTTTCTCAACCTTTCTAAATTATAATGCCTTCCCTCTATTATTTATTTTCTATTTATCCCATATATATATAGCTTGTTGAGGGCAGGGACTATTTTTGCACCCCCCCCCCTTTTTTTTTAAATCCCCAGTGCTAAGAACAGTGCTTGGCACATAGTAGCCACTGAATAAATGTTAATTCATTGATTGATTGATTGGTAAAGGTGTAAATCAAAGACCTCAGTAAAGATGTAAGCATCTTATATAAAAGAATTTCTCTTTTTCAGGATCTCTGTTTCACCATTTAGAGAGCCCCCCAGCAGAAGGTCTAATATTCTGTTTTGTTGTATCTGACTCTTTGTGACCCCATTTGGGGTTTTTTTTGGCAGAGATCCTGGAATAGTTTGTCATTTCCTTCTCCAGCTCATTTTACAGATGAGGAAACTGAGGCAAACAGGGTTAAGTGACTTGCCCAGGGTCACAAAGCTAGTAAGAGTCTGAGTCCTGATTTGAACTCAGCAAGATGAGTCTTCCCAACTCCAGACCCAGCACTATCAGCCCAGAAAACCTAAACAGAATGTAAATAGATGGGGATGGATTTGTTTTAGAATCAGGAAATCTTTTATTGTATTGTCAATGTATGAATGCTTTAAACTTCCTGAGGAAATGTACGTATTTCAATAATGTCAATGAATCTGGGATAACAATGGCATAGATCACAACATATCCATGCCTTCTCAGTCTGTGTGATTCTTTTCTATATACTCCCATAAATCCTCCATCAGGAGCCACTTGACTTGCTCAGGTCCTTCTTCCAAATTTTCTACTATGGCATGGGTGCAGTTTTTGAGCTGTCCACCTGTTACCCCTTGCCCTCACTCCATAAACTGCCTCTTCTTCTCATCATGAGAGAAGTCAAATTATATGCAACTTACATTTTTTTTTATCTTTACCTCCAAATTGACTCCCGTTTTTGTTGAGGGCACCACAATCCTTCCAGTCACCCAATGGTATCCTGGGTTCTTCATTCTACCTCAGTCCATATGCCAGTCTTTTGCCAAATCTTTTCAATTTTATGTGGCAACCATGCAAGTTCAGATCTTCATCACTTCCAGCATGGGCAATTCCAATAGCCTTTTATTTGATCTTCCTGCTTCAACTCTTTCTCCTTCTTCTCATTCTTGACACATCTGCCAAGGTGATTTTCTTAAAATGTGGATCTAACCATGATATTACCCTACTCAATAAAGCCCATTGGTTCCCTGTTGCCTCTAGGATCAAATATAAGATCCACTTTTAAAGTACCTCAACAACACGGTCCTAACGTACCTTTCCAACTTTATTATACACTCCTCCCTTTTCTGAATTTTACAGTCCAGTTGAACTAGACTTTTTGGTGTTATTTGCATAAGACAGCCATTTCCCATTTCCAAGCCTTTGTACTAGCTGTCCCTCATGCCTGAAGTACACTTTCCATTTCATATTTGTCTCTTGTAATCTTTTGTGCTCTTCAAAACTCTGCTCAGGCAACACTTTCTACATGAAGCCTTTCCTGATATCCCTGCCTGCTAGTGCCCCCCTTCACCATAAATTTACCTTTTATATATGTTATACACTTCACATACATTTATTTACATACATGTTTCCCCCCGTGGAATGTAAGGTCTTTGAAGGCAGACAGAGATTGTTCCAATTTTTGTAATTTTACCCCTAATTCATAGCATAGTACTTGGCTGTTAATGTGTGTTGAGCAGCAGCGAGGTGGCACAGTAAGTACCAGCTCTTGAGTCAGGAGGCCCCAAGTTCAAATCTGGTCTCAGACATTTGCTGTGTGACCCTGAGCAAGTCACTTAACCTGGATTACCTCTGAAAAAATAAGAAAATAAATGTGTTGATTGACTGATACACTGAAATATCTGATGAGTTAACTTTTCTGATTTTTATTTAACTTCTTAAACTTCGTTTTTCAAGGAAAAAATAAACATTTCAACATTCATGGTATTAACTCAACAAAGGTTTACTAAGCACATACTATTTGTAAGGCTTTGTGATAGATATCCAGGATAGATGTCCAGGGTTCTGGACTTGTTAGGAACACCTGAATTCAAACCCTGCCTCAGACCTTTCCCGATTGTAGGACCCTGGGCAAGTTACTTATCCTCTCAGTCTACCTACCTCATAGGGTTACTGTGAGGATCAAATGAGCAGATGCATGTAAAGCATTTTGTAAACGTTAAAGCACTATATAAATGCTATCCTGTTTTCAAAACGGCAGAGAGGGTATGTATATGAACTGTCACACACAGAACAGTCAGACACGTGCAAAGGAGAGGGCCAGGCAAAGTGCAGAAGCCCATTTGACCTGTCAGAGGGATTGTCCGTTAAGGCAGCACAGAAAATGAAGTTCCATCTAAGTTGGGATTTGAAGAAAGGGAGGGATGTCAACAGGTAGAGAACTGAGAAGAGGCAAGTGACAGTGATGGGGGTAGCACTTTTAAAAGTTAATTATCAAGGATTTAAGGCATCGATTTAATCTTAAATGTTTATATAAATAGCATATTTGTACTAATTTCATTTCATTTCCCCCCCAACAAAAACATCATTTGACATGTCAGTTTCTATTCCTCACAGGTCAGTCTTGATTCTCGAGTGAGAGAGGTGATCAATAGAAATCTCTTGGACCCTAATCCTCACATGTATGAAGATGCCCAACTTCAAATATATACTTTAATGCACAGAGACTCTTTTCCAAGGTTTTTGAACTCTCAGATTTATAAGTCTCTTGTTGAAAGTACTGCTGGCTCTACTTCTGAATCTTAGTTATCATTTTTTTTTTTGGGTGGGCAGGGGTGGGAGGGAATCATTTTGGAGGGCTGGGGTGGGAAATTCAAGTAGTTATATAACATCAGAAGCTGAGTTCCTGGAGAACTACAGTTTAGCACTACTCAGGCTACTGTGAAAAAAATACAACATATTCTGGTCTTTGTCTCCATTTTTACCAAGGTCATTCATGGTTAAGTTTTTTTGGGGAAAAACCAACAATGGAGTTGCCAAATGACATGTATTTTACACACCACTCACTTTAATTGCAAGCAAGATGTATTTGTAGTCCTATGAACAGTCTTCTTGTGTATCCTCACATTGCATGTGCAAGGTAAAGCTGCTTCATTTGCCACTTAGTTGATGTAATATTTAATCCAATAACATAACTTATCTCTGTATTTAAGGACATTTTGTGCAATATGGTCTTACATAGAAATAATTGCGGCAAATCAGCTGAGGGTTTGCATTTTTTTTTAGTATAAACTACTACCGAAAAAGCCAATTTTTAAAGTGTAACAATGGGATTCAATATGCTATACTGCATTCAATACACTGATTTTGAAGCCAATATTTCTGTAAAAAAAAAAAAAGAGCTATTTATCGCTGTTTATTTAAAAAAAAACAAAACATCATGGGGACTTCCTCTGGTTGTTCACTGCCAAAACTGTGGCATTTTCGTTACAGAAGAGTTTGCAATGTCAAAAAAAAAAAAAAAAGCACAAACCATTTGAAGGGATCATGTTTCAATGACAAAATCTATGCGCTGATTTTGTTTTTGTTATAAGGAAACAGAACCTGTGTACATTTCAGATGTCAGATACTGTAATTGATTTATTAAAGACTGGCTATCCAGTTATAACACTGTTGTGTAATGTTATGTACTTCAGCAAGGGAAAAAAATAGGTTGATACTTTAGTTTTGGAATATGAAAGATTTAATAAAAGATTGCCTACATGTAGCATTTTAAAACATTTTGATGAATAGCATCTGTCCTGTGGCATATTTTTCTTGAAGACAAATCCCATGAAAAGCTGTTTTTAATCAAGGGTTTTGAAGAAAACATATAGCTGCTTCAGACATAGTGAATTTTGAAATAGTTTCTCAAGAGCAAGAAGTTTCCAGAAATAAGAACTGTTAAATACCAAATAAATTCTCAATGGGAAAATCAAAAGACAGTGCAGCACTTGAAGGTTTTGCTGCTCAGATTCTTCTGCAGGTATGAAGAAAGAAAGAAAGGAAGGAAGGAAGGAAGAAAAGGAAAGAAAAGGAAAGAAAGAAAAAGAAAGAAAGAAAGAAAGAAAGAAAGAAAGAAAGAAAGAAAGAAAGAAAGAAAGAAAGAAAGAAAGAAAGAGAAAGAAAGAAAATAGAGAAAAGAAGGAAAGAAAGGAAAAAGAAAGATCTTGCCTGATGTGGGTATGCACTTTTGACATTCAAGAAAACAATACCCTGTAACGTACAAAACACCATCAGCTTCATATTTATATCAAAGTGTTATGTTATAAATGTTAATATCCCCTGGAGGCTATTATTTTTATTGTAAACTTGGTGAAAATAACTATGTGACTTGGAAGGAAAGTTGAAAAATAGTTATAACCACTTGAGAACACTGGCCTTATACTAGGGATGATATTAAAATTTTAGGTTTTCTTTTTCATTTTCTTTTACTACCTCTCATTTATTTTTAATTTATTAAGCATATTTCAAAAGAGCAGTTTTGGAGTTTTATTTTACAACTTATTTTACTTGAAGTCTGACATTACAAGTTTTTGTGTCCTTGAATCCAAAACATTTTAAAACTGTTTTTAAGTGAATTTGATTTTGTAATTAATATAGAATTCAGGAGCTATTTAAAGGGCTATTCTCTACTCCCTATGCAAATATTTTAACTGTTGTAGTGTTTGACAAAATGGGATTAAAAAAATCCAGAAAAACAAAATATTCTGTTTACACTGGCGTTGCTGACTATCCTATCATATTCAGCACTTTTAAATACATTGTTATTTATGAAAATGTAGTTAAAATGCAAGACATAAAATATTTATAACAAACATTTCTTTTAATAAATGCCTGTTTTGTCTGAAAATGTTACTGTGTTATGACATACTTTATTCATGTTGGTTAGTTATTTACCATATGAATAAAAGTTTTTAGTATTATACTAATAGACTCATAGCTATGAATATGTTTACAACAATAGATAATTCATATTTTTTCCTGAAGAATGAAGAAAATACTAGAAAGAATCACCACTTCTACTGTGAAGTTCTATTGTTCCTGAAATGATTTAAACTTTTTTTTTCTGAATTAGTATTACATTGGTTATACTACTACTGTGTACACATACACACATATGATATGGTGTATTTTCATACTTGTTATGATGTGGAGGCACAATAACATTGGTGCATAGAACTAAAAAACATGTAAAATACTATTACATATATTGCATGTATAAATCTTTTAAAAAGTAGACTTTATATTCTTGATGTTACTATTTGATGGTGACCTGATAGTCAGAAGCTATCTTTATAAGATACTTTGGACCATTAGATGAATTGTCTGTTTGACAATACTTTTACCATTTTACCAAATCTAAACGTAAGGGCCCTTATAAAAAACAATATTGATCTCTAATATTGGAGTTCATAAAGTATATATTTTGAAATAGGTGCATTCTTTTGGAATTGTTTAGGTAGTTATCTTGTGGAGGAAACTGGAATAAGTTTACACATTAATTTTTTTTTTACAACTGTGTGAACATTTCCATAATAAACTCCTATTTTCAGGGGTTTAAGATTTAACCACAGAACCCTGAAGTTTCTTCCTAGAAGTGGTGTCTGTATATTTTGTGCTCTATCAAGTTTAAAGAAAAAAAAAAGTCTGCTTTATATTATGTTTGTTATATAAATAAAACAGGAAACAAAAGCAAGAAACAAAAAAAGAAAAGCCCAACAATTTAAGTGGTGTCTATACTACCATTTCAATAGCACAACATCTGTTTTAGCATTCTAAATTCTCCTAATGTATACATCATTTTTAAGGAAAAATGAGGCCCCTTGGAAGGTGCAAAAATATACTTTAGGCCACCAAGGTGGTTTTTTTGCATGCTGCTATAGGACACTAACTACAGTGGTCTGAAAATGGTTACTGCACTTAGAGTGCCCAAAATGAGCTGTGTCTACATTGGAAAGTGAAGGAGAGATCATCCTCTGGAGAGTTCAGACAAAATGCCCTGATATTGAGAAAGGGGACTTTGATTGTCAGAATTTTCCAGAATGACTATCTGCTTACAGATAACAGTAACAAGATTATTACTTATCTCTCCACTTTATTTATCCTAAGTAGACAGATTTACTCCATGGCTTTTTATACTTTGAGAGGGTCTGGATAAACAAACTTTTTTTTTTTTTAATTTGCAAACATGTAGGGTAGTTGTTTTGTCAGAATTATATGAGTTGAGTGAATCTTGAATCCGGTGCAAATTCCAGCCATGGTACATGCAGATTGAAGCATTATGGGCACATTTGTATGTACTTGTAATAAGAGCTAAGAACAATTTTGATCTCAAAATTAGTGTGGACAAGAGCCAAGACCACAATGTGGTCTTTTTTTTCCTTTTGGCTGCCTTTTAAAAATTGTAAATAATGAAGATAATCAATTTTGAAAATTGTTTAGAGTGCATGGTGGGTAGGGGGACTGTTTATTAGTATCCTTTAATACTGCCTAAGTATTTACTTGTGGAATGAAATATATTAATGTGTGTTTTCCTGATAATTCAGTATTTCAGAAGGATAATAGGAACAGGTAAATAATGTGCATTTATTGAGAACAAAAATTAAACTCATATTCACCCTGGGACTGAACTTTAACTGGTACCTGGTTCTGGGATTTGAACTACACAATTTTATCTTTCTAAAATGACAATTTTCTATAAAGCCAAGTAGCATTATGACTGTAACAATTTGCAAAATATCAGAGGGTCATAGATTTGGAGCTAGAGGAACTTTAAAGCTTATCCATCCCAATCCTATCATTTTACAAATGAGGAAACTGAGGGCTAGAGATGTTAAGTGACTTGCCTAGGATTGCACAGGTAGTTATTAGCAGAGATTGGATTTGAACCAACCAGGTTCTCTGATTCCAAATCCAGTGTTTTGTTTTTGTTTTTTTTTTCCTACTGCACTATAAAATATGAAGTAGTTTTGGCCACTGTGAAGGCTGGAAAATAGGAAAGATTTTTACCCCCTAAGTGTGAAGATAAAAAGACTCCTTTTGAAAATGCCTCCTAACATTTTCAAGGAACTTTAGAACTCCTTCAAGAAACAATTGAGCTATTTCCCCCAGTGTGTTCAATACCAGTTATAGTTTGGGAGTAAGAAAATTTTCAAAAAGTGCAACTAGCTCATATTAATTGCCCAGTTAGAATTTATCAAAAACATAATTTTTGTTTCTCTTTGTGGTGGGTTGTTTTTTTTGGGGGGGGAATAGTCTATCATCACTGCTTATTTCCCAACCAAATTGCTTGTTCCAGTGAGCAAGTCTATAAAAAAAAGTTTGATATTTCTTGTCTTAATTGCTGCAACAGTGAATATTGGTAAGATATAACACAATGTGACACATTACAACAAATATAAATCATAAATCTTTTTAGAACTTTAGCTGTGACAATATTAGTGGGGGAATAAAGGAGATTAAAAAGGTATCCTCTAGTCCATCCTAAGAGAATGGATTTACTCTATCCATACTTCAGAAGACTAGAGCTCTTAATAAAAAAAGCTCTTAAAGAGACAATTAATGAGTAAAAGTAAAGGACATTCAAGCTAGCCACAAAAAGTAATCAGATTTGTAGGAACAGTTCTCGAGTGCATTAACTGTGCTCCTCTCCTCACTACTTTTTCTAACACATTTCTTTGTGCTCCAAATATCTGTATATTTAAACTGTTAACCTAAAACTGACTTCTGACAGGGTATTCTTACTGTAAAACAAATAAACCACATTCATTTTACAAATATTTTTGATTACCTAATAAATGTAAGACATTCTGCTAGGTAACAGAAGATAAAAAGATGAATAAGACAACCATGTTCCTGACCTTAGGGAGTCTAGTAGGGGTTATTAGACTTTTGCAAATCAATATATAAATACAAGGCAGAATGTGAAAGTACAAAAAAGAAAGCCAGAAAGATATACTGGACTTTAATATTTCAAAAAGTGGCACAGTTTACCATCTTCTCAAATGAAGTATGCATTTTTTAAAAAATAACACCTGCATTTAAAACGTGTGGCAAAAAAAAAAAAAAAGGTGCTTCTTCCAAGATAAATCAATATGGCTTTCCCATGACTACTCTTGTTTAAATCTGTGTGTGTTCAGTCTATGATAAGGCACAAAACTCATAATTCATGGAAATATTTTTTATTTCATGGATCAGCCTATTAGAGACTTAGAAGGAGGTATAAAGGTAATAGAAATATTTGCTATGGAGCTAGAAAATGGCACAAAGTAAAATGCATAATTTTCTTTTAAAAAAAGGCAAAAGGAGAAACTAGTTTAAAATCCTTTCCCTAAAGCCCAATGCCTGGAGTATAGAAAGCACTTAATAAATACTTGTTGATTGATATAAAAACCATAATCTAAATAGGAAAAGGGTAATCATCCAGGATTTTAACTCAGAGAATAACTTAGTTAAAACTAAAAGCATTTTTAAGTTGGAACTTTAAGGAATTTGACAATTGTATATATTATTAGAAAATTATCCAAAGGGCAATAGTGGAGGAATAATCACTTAAGATATTTAGTACTAACTTGTGATAAATGTTGGAAAATATCTAAATTCTTTATCACAATATTCACAAATTGATGTTTAAAAAATGAACACAATATGTTAAAAGGAACACAACACACTAAAGTTGATGTTTAAAGAACGAACACAATATGCTAAACGGAAATCAGAGTGAGATCTTACAAAGTGAAGTATATAACTGATGCCTAAAATAGTTTCACCATGAATGTTCAGATGATTGATGTGTTTTTGTTGTTGCACTAATTGTCTGAATAATTATCTTCACTTTCCACTTTATTTAGGTAGTAATTACCTGGACTTAACCCTTATATTTTAGAATTCCCTTAGACTTTAGTTCATTTCTATGGAATTAAAGTTGATAATACCCTTTTTGTTGAATGGTGTTCTATTTTGCCCTTCACTGAACATTGAAATTCATGTATGTTTTAATTTTCAATTGTTGTGGCTTTTACTCTCTTGTCTCAACTTTAAAGTTACTTATGTATAATTTTAGGCTATCTGATCAATTTTAACAAATGTTATTGAAAACTCCAAAGCATATGGTCTTGTAAAATTAATAATACTTAACATTTGTGTAATTTTAAAAGATACAATTCTCATTGGTCTATGTTTTGATGAATTTCACTGGCAGTTATCAGTGGACCATTAAGAAGTTTTGAATGCATGAATACAATTTAATAGGCAGCACTCTAGGCTCTTTTGCAAGGCCAGATGAACTATAGGGACTCTATAATGACCAGATTTTTTTTTTAATGTAACAGAATTTGAGCATGACATTAATGTGAAAAATTCTAAATCCTGTTCAAAAACTATTTTCCTTTGAGTTTTCAAAGTGAAAAACAAAACCCTACTAATGTTTTCCTTTTTGACTATATTGTGGAAACATAGATGATATTGTAAAATGCATATGCATTACACTGATTTTATTAAAAGGTTTTGAAATGATAAGGAATTTGATAATGTATCCTTGGAGAATATACCATTTTCCCATTGGTGTTGCAGTTTAGTAGTAAAAAGTACACTTAATGAATTGTTACTTAATTACTATATGCATCTGAGGGGGAAAAAAAAGGGATGACTCTGATTGGATTCTTTTCCATGGCTGTATTATAAGGTTATTGCTTACTACAATTTTGCACCTTTTATAATATAATAAAGTATATTCTTTAAATGACTTACGTTTTGAGAGTTCAGCTGAGAGTCTTATCATGTGTAGTTAAAATCATGATCACCAATACAGATGTTATGGTCAAAGACAACTCAAAGATTAGAGGCTGGACATCCAAACTATGTATAATAGACCTATGGGGTATATGGCAGGTTACTAAGGAGATTTCCAGTTTTACTGAGCCTCCCCCCCCCCAAAAAAAAGAGGAAGTGGGTTTCATATACAACCTTAAAATGCAAAGACTTCATGACATAAAAAAACTGTCCACCTATACAATATAAAAATTTTTAAGTAATTAGGTGAATAATTCAAGCATCAAAAACTGTATTTGCATTAGTTAACTGGATAACAGTCTGGAATTATCTGGCCTGAATTTTCCATTGCATTTTGTAGACTGAAATGGGGGAAGGGGAGTGTGAATCAAGAATAATGATTGTGACATCTCTCAGGAATTACCTGAAATGAACCAAACATTCATTCTCCAGAATGGTTTTGATTGAGTTAAGTAAAGTTCCTTTGAACCTTTTGTATCTTCCATGCAATTTTTATTTATTTTTTTAATGGATATTGTTTTGAGTTATCAAATATGCAGCATCCTGAGCACAGGTCACTTAGTTCTCATGAGTAGGGCTCAACTGACTGACTGATCAGTTGGGTTGTGGTAGGAGTCTTCAACAATGCCTAACCCTAGTGCCCCAAGAATATTTTGTGTCTTACTGACCCCGTGATCCTGAGCTTACTTGGAACGTTACTGAAATCCTCAAGAGTGAGTGTGAGTGTGTGTGTTTGTGTGTGTGTCCATGTATGTATGCGTTCAGGAACAGAAAAATAGAGAAAGGTAAGAAAGGAAAATTTACTAAAACCGTAAAGGTGTGGCGGTGTCTGTCACCACACTTGAACTAACAGCATCAACTCTGTGAAAAGAGAGAGAGAGAGAGAAGTTGGTGGGGAAATCTGTGATACGTGGAAGGTGCAACCAGAGGGTAAGGTTGAGGGTGGAGCGGGGGGGGGGGGTGAGAGAGAAGTCTGAAGGAACTGAAGTTGGATTGGAAGAATAATTTTGAAGGAACTAGATGTCATAAAATAAGTTTCATAGTTGTTTTATAAGATATAATGAATAAGAATATCTTCCCCATCAGTTTTCCACATAGACTGCATCTTCATACATACCGAAAGGACAAAGAATGAAACAGAAGAAAAAAATATCGTTGTTAGAGAAGGAAGAAAGGTGGAGATTGTAATGAGGACTCCGCAGCAGGGATTACGGTAGAAATAATAGTTACTAGGGACATGCCCGCCCCGCACATCTAAGGGATTTGAATAAAGTAGTAAGTGCCCCGCAGGAAATCAAGCCCGTAAAAGGTGCTGGGACTGGTTCAAACACAAAGCTTGGGAAAGAAGCAGTTTTATTGTCCTACCGCTCCCTTTGTCTCAACGCCCTCCTCCGGCAATGTAGGGCTAGTCTTTTCCTGGAGCCAGTCCAAGAGATCTTTAAATAATGCTGCCCGCCGCCCAGGGTTGGTCCACAGCCTGCACAAAAGAGCACACGCTTTGGAGGCGTTTCTCAGTTTCTAGTGCCCAGCTGTTAACTGAGACCAGACACGCTTCCACGTGTTGCTTAGACACGCCCTCTGTCAAAATCAGCTGCAACTTTTGACCACGCCCCCGTCTGCAAGCGACGGCCAATCGAATCATCCCGACTTCTTGACAGCCTCCTTCTCGGCTCAAGGCTGGGAGGGATGAAAACAGCCCTTTAAACCACCTGGAGCTGCCGTGCCCGGGTCAGACCTCCGCCAGCACGTTTAGCTGGCCCCGGAGCTCCGCCTCTTCTCGCGAGAGTCAACGAATGCCCCGGGATTTCTGTCTAGAAGATCTGTTTCCGGTCCCGCTGTCAGTAATTATGCGGCCGTTGCTGATGCTCAGAGCTGCTCGCTGCCTGTGGGCACGTGGAGCCCTAGTTAGGCCCCCCAGCCGGCCCGCGAGCTCTGGCAGCCCTCAGCTGGAGGAGCTCTTCTCCAGCGGCGGGGCCATGAGGAGTTTCCTTGAGCGCCTGGCGGGACCCGGGGTTCAGGGGTCGGAGTTGGCCATGGCGGCCCAGAGGCTGAGGGAGAAGGAGCAGGAACTGCGGGAGACGGAGCGGCTGCTGGAGGGTGAGGGCGCGGGAAGACAGGAGCGGTGCGGCGGCGCGGCGGCGAGGGAGGGCCGGTCCGGGGCCCCGGAAGGGTTTCTAGGGGGATCATGTCTGTTACCTCCCTCGACCTTCTTGAAACTGCTCGTTCTGGTAACTTGGAAGGTTAGGGATGCCTTATGGCTTATTGTTGGCGCGAACCAGAGGTTAAATCGTTTAACTTTGTCCTAGATCCCCCTCCTCCCTTTCATTTACACTTGTCTGTGGCATCTTAAAGCTCTTCGTTTGCAAACCCTTCATTTTATTTAAAAATACATTTACTAATGCCAATTGCCATTACATCAGTCATTTTAGCCTTACTCGTATTGAACCCTCCCTTGGGGCAAAGAAGAACTAATTAAGCAAAACGTTAGACAGGTTGATGGAGCCTGACATTATATATAGTATTTCAGTATAGTAGCCCCTCCCCCGCCCCCCCTTCTTCCTTTCTCCCTTCATTTTATAGAAGACACTGAAGCTCAGAAAGGTCACTTGATAAGGGTCTTACAACAAAGCCGAAATTAGAACTAAAGCTTCCTTACATAGTCTTTCCACCCAACTATGCTCACCCTGATCTATACTCTGGCCCTTCCTTGAACATTTTTCCATTCTAGACATTACTTATGTCATTCTTTCCCCTTAGAATTCCATCACCACCTCTGCCTGTGAAAATACTAGGAACCTATAAGATGCGTAATTGCAATGCTTCTTCTCCTGTGAATTTTTTACCAGGAGCCAGACACATTTTCTTTTTCCTCTGAACTTCTTTAGCACTTTTACCGAGCTTATAGCATATAACTGTAATACACAATAGTATGTTATAAACCTAGAGGGCAGTGTTTTGCTATGTATGTCTTACTTTTGCTTTACCTTCTCAATGGATGTGAAAGCTGAGGGAATTTGGAACTCAAAAATTTTTAAAAATGAACGTTAAAATTTACATGTAAGTGGAAAATATTAAATAAGTAAAAATAATTTTTTTTTTAAAAAGGAAGTATAGCTTGATACACGGTTTTAAGTAGTCAGGTAAAGCAGACCTCAGATTATCTGTAAATTTTAGTTTCATTCCAACTCTTCTATTGCCTAGAGAATTCAGTAATGAAAATAAAACCACACTTTGAAAGGTGTTTTTAAATAATAAAAACAGGAATGATTTTTGAAGAGATTACCTGTAGAGGTTGCTAATATTTAATCAGTGTTTTCTAATATAGATTCCCTAAACTTGAATATCTGTACAAGCATATTGGAAAGTTACTTTGGTGTTTGCTGGAAAAGAAAAATTAATAAAAAATGTACATTTTTCCTACACAAAATTTCAACTATTTTCTTGAAACTTATTACTTAAAATTAACTATGTAAATTCAAATCTTTGCTTTCCTAGATGAGAATGAAGACCTAAGGAAACTTGCAGAAAATGAAATAATTTCTTGTCAGAAAGAATTAACTAAATTGAAGCAAAAGGTATTGTACTTTTGAAAAGTAAGTGATGAAGTAGGAAAAAACATTTTGGGGCTTTTTTCACTGCCTGTCCTAGAAGGGAAGTTTCATAACCATATGCATCACATGGATTAAATATTGTAGTGATGCTGGCTTATAACTCTTTCCTGAAGTTTCAGTGACATTTAGAGGAATCTGTGATTATATCAATGTTGAGGAACTACCTTAATAGTGGAAATTACATCCTATCCCTATCTTATCCTGTGGGACTCTTGCCCATCTCCTGTGAATCCTACAGAGAGGTTCCAACCATTTGGGGGGATTTCCTTTATTATTTCTTGACATTGCATAGATACCAGTGAAGCAGATGCACAAGCTTTAAATCAAGCTAACAAATATTTAAAGCATTGGGTATACAAAGAAAGACAAAAAGCAAACTGCCTACTCTCAAGAAGCTCAGATCCTAATAGAGGAGACAACTACACAAATAAAATATATACAAGATAAGAGTATACATAAGACAGTCTTGGAGGGAAGGCACTAATATTAAGGAGGACCAGGGGAGGTTTGTTTTTTTTTTGCAGAAGATGGGACTTGAAGGAAACATTCTCACTGCATAACCTATCCACCTGCTTTTCACTTTTATGACTAAGAATATTACACTGGTTTTCCTTTATAATCCATGTGTTGTTTATACATATTGCAACTTGTTCTCACCCACCATGTGCTTCACTTGCCCTTTGGTTGACTCACAAATTTAATTCTGTATTCTCTGACTCTCAGTCATATAGCATCACCAGAAAAAATATTGGTGTTACAAAGATGGGCCTTTATTTCATGGAGAAATTTGGGTATTAATGAAACCACTGTACAGTTTCCCAATGGTAATTCCCCTTTCTCCTTCTTTTCAATTCTGGGTCCAATTTACTGTGTAACTGCAATGACCCATGTACTAATGCATTAGCTCTGGACTGTGCAACTGTCTATTATAGTCTGGACAATAGACATTTTTTAAAATAAATTTTTATTAGTATTAAAAAGGAAAAGAAAATCTGCAAAACTAGCACATTTTTAAAAATCTGAAAAGAGATGCCCCAGGGAACTCTTAACCCTGCAAAGGAGCTCAGAACCCTGAACCTAAGAGCCCTGGGAATAGCAGACTACTGTCCCTAGAACACAGAACCAAGTCCTCTGGCATCAAATCAAGTGCTGTTTCTACTATACCATATTGCTTTTCAGTGATTCTGTAATAATTTGCAGTTGTTTAACATCCTTAAATCCGTGTGTGTGTTTTTCCAAGTACAATAAAAATTTAGGACAGGGGCTGTGGTTTTTATTTCTTTTGTACAAAGTGTAATGCTCTCTTGACAAAAAATGCTTAATAAATGCTTGTCCGGCTGAATGGAAAAGCAGTTTGAACATACAGAAATAACATAAATACCTATTCTTATTAGATATTACATTTGTAACATCAACACATTAGTAATAGATCATTTTAATTGTTAAGAGTCATGCTGTATTGTTTATCATATTGAGATGTATCTGGAATACCACTGGTAAATTTTAACACTTAAATTGTCCCTGTCTGCCAATATCCCCTTTGTTCAATTTTTAAAATATCTATCTTGAATATGAGGGTTGGCATTTTTGTTTTTACAGATAATCTTACTCTTGATTCCCTCAGAAGAAAGAGATGAAAATGACTTAATCTTGGAATTAACTGCTGGAGTTGGGGGTCAGGAAGCTATGTTGTTTACTGCAGAGATGTTTGATATGTACCAGCGATATGCTACATATAAAAAATGGCATTTTGAAATACTGGAATATTTTCCCAGTGAAATAGGTCAGTAATACCGTATCATTCACTTGGAATTTAGTAGGATGATATCATTGGCCTAGTAAAGAACATGACTTGGAGCTATTTTGGGGTTCAAATCCTGTCTCTGAAACTAGCTGTGAGAGTGGCAAGTCTCTCTTCTACTGAGCCTGTTTGTTCATCTTTAGAGTAAGAGTAATACTTATACTACCTACTTCACGGAGTTGTGAGGAGGGTACTTTGTTTAAAGTGCTTTAAAAATGTGAATTTTTTCTTAAGGATTTTGGAGAGAAGGAACAAAAATGTACACACAGATTATTAGCTGTTTATAAATTACAGAAAAATTATCAATATGCAACACAATGATAAAACACAGGTCACTCCCATCCCCCCTCCCCCCCAAAAAAAGAGGACAGGGAGCATGTTATTTATGTTTTTGTACCCTGCCCCTACCTAATATGGTGCATTGAACAAAATAACTTACAGTCATTATGTCTGATGAAACATAATTCTTGTATTTAGGACATGTTGAGATAATATTACTGGTGAACTGAGCAAATAGATTATAAACTAATAGTATCTACAAAATTTGAATGCTTACTTTCTTTTTGTTGCTGTGCAAATTATATTTCAAGGTGGCAGAAGTTATAGTAGTCTTTGTAAATGGCAGTAATGAATACAAATTGTGCTTCCTCTGTCTTATAAGGTGGCCTAAGACATGCATCTGCCAGCATTGGGGGACCAGAAGCTTATAGACACATGAAGTTTGAAGGAGGTGTACATCGAGTACAACGAGTGCCTAAGACTGAAAAGCAAGGCCGGATGCACACCAGCACAATGACTGTAGCAGTATTGCCCCAGCCTACTGAAGTAAGCAGCAATATTTCCAGTTATTCTTGGAATCATTCTGTAGTTCCTTTTCTTATCATAGATTTAATTGGTTTTGAGAACCCATGATTTCACTTTGAGTTGTAGGGAAGGGGAAATTATAATTTATTTGTGCACCTCTTATCCTTATCTAACTTGTGAATAATACACATACTTTTCCTGAGGTCCTTCTTGTAGCACCACTTTTACTGGTGAGAGAACTTTAGAATATATTCTTACAACTTTGAAAACTAAATTACCTTCCATGGGATCCAAGGTAACCTAGCCTTTATAGTGGATTCTGCTCTATTACAAGTACAATATGACTGATTCTAGCATATTAACTACATAGATAGAATGCTACTTTAACATGTTAAAATTTTCACAATATGTCTAAAACCCATTAAAAAAAAACCTAATCCTGAAGGCCCAGAACAAATACATGCTATTTTTTAAAAATTGTTAACATTTTATATATTCACATGTATAATCAAATAAATTGTTCAGGTTAGGCTATATTTCCTGAAAATAACAAATTAGTTGAGAAGCATTTCTAAGAGGGGATATAGTGTAGGTTCCTAAACAGTGATCATAGACTTAGAGCTGAAAGGGACCTCAGAGGCCATTTAGGCCAGTGGTGTCAAACTCAAATAGAAATAAGCTCCACTAAACCATACAGAAGGATCTCTGTGGGCTGCATATATTGACTTAGAAAATAATATATTAACATTATATTTTATTGTTTTTATTTTCTTGTTAAATATTTTCCAGTTACATTTTAATCTGGTGAAGGCTACATTTGGGAGTGTTATGGACTGCATGTTTGACACTTCTGGTGTAGTCCAGCCCTGTCATTTTATAGATTAGAGAACGGATCCCAGACCAGCCTCAAGAATTCAACCAGTTCAATCCTTACTCATCTCATATATTGGATTCTGAGATATTTAATAAAAATTATTTTAGCTGATTTAATTCAATTTAATCTCCTATCTTGAAGTAGAACCTTGCTAATTTCCAAGGAATCTGTATTTTGAGGATTAAAAAAAATTTGGACAAAATTCTGAATGGCACTCTTTGTTACCTCTTTTTGATCCAAAGAAGTATCTGTCCTCTGACACCTGTAAGAGGCTGTCAGATGCATTACAGGTTGATATGACTCTCAGCTTTAAGCAAATAATCCTATATAAACATATGTATGTATATGTGTGTGAAATGATTTTTAATTCTATTTCTTTTTCTCATGTAGATTAACCTGGTAATCAATCCTAAAGATTTACGAATTGAAACTAAGCGAGCTAGTGGAGCTGGGGGTCAGCATGTAAACACTACTGACAGTGCTGTCCGAATAGTTCATCTTCCAACAGGTACTTGATTTTCTAACATAGAAGTTGAAGGGAACTATAAAAGCTCAATTGAGTGTCATAATGTAGTGATTTTTCCTAATGATAAAGTAGATCTGTAGTTATTGGTATAAAAAAACCTATTAAAGAACATATGAATATGTAAAACAGACATACTGTATATCCCTTGGCTTTGAAACTTGTTCTGATAATAGAAATACTTAGGACCAGTACCATAGATAGCTGGGGAGGAAATGAATGTGAATGGATAGCAATCTATACCTCTGGAGGGAAGTTATCCATTTTGATGAGACCAGGTATCCATGGAAGTAGACTTAGTACCCCTTACTTTTGAGATTCATTGTTAATATTGAACAGTGCAACAAAGTTTTCAAAGATGAACCTCCAAAAGAAAACCTAATTTGAAAGATTAATGGTAGATGGCCCAGATTGGGGAAATATATATATCCTGTGTTAAATGATTTATGTTTATTGTTTGATAAATGTCCAAAATGGGAACATTTATTCTGTAATTGGAACTTAAAAGGTGCTTTGTGAGCCTTTGAAAAATTGTCATGTTTTTGTAGTTTCATTTTTTACTAGAGCCCTCTTTTTTTTCTTATGAAATAGAAAAAGGAAGAGAAGGAAAAAAGGAGCATAAAACATGAAGAAGGCTTTCTGTTAAAACTCTCATTCTCATGACACTATTCAGGTGTTGCTACTGAATGCCAACAAGAGAGGTCTCAAATAAAAAATAAAGAAATGGCCATGAAAAAGTTACGAGCAAAACTATATAGCATGCAACTGGAAGAAGAGACCAACAAACGATACAATGCTAGAAAGATTCAGGTAAAATTTATTTAATGAGGTACTAAAATATCAAAAATGAAAACTTAAAAGCAATGAAAAAAGGTATATTAACTCCATTTCAAACTGCTAATTGTTTAATTTGTATCTTCAGAGAATTAAAGTTATTCAAATAGTTAAAGGACTAGACAGTTTTTTACATCCTTCCTAAAGGCATTTTTTAGTTAAACTGAATATACATATCTTTAGCACTCATTGTCATGCTAGGTTCTAAGGCAGATAAAAAGTTTAGATAAGGCAGTCCTAACCTACAAGTAGTTTACAGTCTAGTAGGATGTGTGATGGGGCAGCCAGGCTGCACAGTGGACAGAGTGCCAGGCCTACAGTCAGGAAGACTCATCTTCATGAGTTCAAATCTGGCCTCAGGACACTTACTAGCTTTGTGACCCTGGGCAAGTCACTTAACCCTGTTTGATTCCGTTTCCTCATCTATAAAATGATCTGCAGAAGGAAATGGCAAACTAGTATCTTTGCCAAGAAAACTAAATGGGTCATGAATAGTTGGACACAAATGAAAATAACTGAACAGGTTGTAATGACAAGCAAACAGTAGTACTATAGATAATGTAATAGTACTAATAGATAAGTACACAAAGAATCTCTCTTAGTAGATATAGCTCCTAAATTTTATATCTCTACCAAATTTATTTTTTTTAATTAATATAACACAGGTATTCCTCTTTTAAGGCCCCACCACTTCAGTGCCTCATCAAGGCACCAAAGCCTCGATCACAAGTTTGTTGTTTTTACCAAGCTAGAAATTCTTCAAGTTTAGATAGGTCCGGTGACAAACTAGCATCCAAGGACCAATGAAATTGAGATTGGTTGCTAGATGATGATTACTTTTGGCTACAACTCCACTGATAAAAAAAAAAAAAGTACCCATACATCAATGAATGCACAGATATTTTCAAGTACTCGAGTTTTTTGTTTGTGTGTGTATATATGGGGGAGAGGGAGGGAGGGAGGAAGGGAGGGACTCATTGTCCCGACTGGTTATTTAATTAGTTTAGCATCTGCCTGCAATTTATAATCTTACAGAAGTATCTGAGGTACTAAGAAGTTGAGTGACTGCCCGGAGCCACAAGCTTCTGATCCATCACATCATGCTATCTAAATACTATTACAGGCATTAAATATTTTAATCTAGTTTATGTTGCAGCCCGAGGAATCAGATATGATCAGGTTAAATTGCATTTTTTTTATCTCTTGTAAACTCACCTTTTGTTTTGTAGATTGGAACCAAAGGAAGATCAGAAAAAATAAGAACATACCATTTTCCACAAAATCGGGTTACAGATCACAGAATAAGCAAATCACTGTATGACATCCAAAGTTTCATGCTAGGAGAATATCTGCTAGATGAACTTGTACAGTCATTAAAGGAATATGCTGATTATGAATCTGTAACAGAAGTTATTTCAGAAAAATGTTAATTTGCCCCAAAAATCTGTATTGTAGCTTAGCAAAGTCAATTTCTGTTATGCCATCTTTAACGTACGTAAGGCTAATCCTTTTTAAAATGCCTGCTTGAACACTATAATCATTCATTTATAAATATGTATTTGAAAAGTAACAGAAGCCAGAGTAATTTGTGTTCCGGGTTCTTAAATTGTTCCTTTTGTTAGTTATGTTGTCAAAAGGTAGATACTTTTCCAGGCTTCTCACATCTATCTTCTCAAAAAATTCATTATGAATATGGTTGTAAATTTATTTGTTGTCCTAATAGATTATTTTCTTTTCGATTCAAATCAACAGATATTAAGTGCTTACCATGTGAAAGTATTAAATAGACAACTGGTTTAATATTGTTTTCTTTCCTGTTACTTTTTTTCCTTCATCGTAATCCAAGTTAACATGTAAGCCTTTCTGGTATAAACCACCTGTTTTATTTGTAGGATATTATCATGCAAAACTCATGATAAATGTAAAAAATGAACTCCAATTCATAAAAATGAGAAAAACTATGTGCTAATACAAATTGTCCTTAAATATGATTTTAACAGTGTGTTTTTAGATACTATTTCTGCCCAGGGACTGAGAAGGGGCCTGCTTTTTGGAACAATTTTTCTTATCTTATACCTTAATATACCAGTATCATACTGGGCCTTTGTACCTTCCTCCTTCAAACCATATCTGGGTCAGTTAATGCAGCCAGTGCATTTATTAAGCACTTACTATGTGCCAGGTGATAGGAATTAAAAAAAAAAATTAAAAGGCAAAACCAGTGCCTTCCCTCAAGCTACGTTCGAAATGGGGAGACAATGTACAAATAACTATGTAGGTGCAAGATACCTGTGGTGTAAGTGGAAGGTAATCTCAATCACCCAGAATGACTCAGCACAAATAACTGACTGCACAATCCTCCATTATCATGGTGAAGTACTGTAATGAGATCTATATCACTCATCTATCCTCAGCTACTTCATCCTAATCTCTTCTGCCTCTGCCAAATCAATTGTAGTAAGCATTAATGGCTATAAATCAGGGAATTTAAACTTAGGACAGGAAACAAGGATTCTGTGGCCTTAAGTATTATAAATCATAATTCCATGTTACCTTCATTATCATAAAAAGTTGAATGTATTTAGTTAAGTAGTCATAATCTCATATATCCCTTAAGGGAGACAAACCTCTAGACTCTAGAGGTAAACAAGTCAGTTTACAGATTAAACCATTTAGAGGGATCACCATGGATTGATTTGAGAGGGGTATGCTCAATTTGGAGTGAATGTAGCAAATCACTTCCTCTCTCTGGGCCTGTTTTCTCATCTGGAAAATGAGGTGACTGCACTAGATGGCTTCTGAGGTTTCTTCCAGCTATAAATCTGTGATCCTGTTATCTCTTCTTGGAAAGATTTCCAGCTTATCAAATGGCCTTCCTAAAATATGATGCCCAGAACTGAACACCAATCGATGGTTTAGAAGTCTCATTTTATTGAATTCAGGCTGATATTCTAGTCTGAGATATTTTGAGATCAGGTGCTAATTCTCACCCAATGTATTAGCTATCCCTCCCAAATTTGTGTCAATTGCCAATCTGATGAGCACGTCAATTTGAAAGATGCAATCGAATCTGGGTTCTTAGGGATATAAAAACCACTTTAACATGAAACCATGAAGTGGACTTTCTTAAGGGAACTGGGAAAAAATAGTTCAGCTTTGATTTAGGGGATTAAGTAGGATGAACTCAAATAAAAGGGTAGTTAACCACAAGGTTAGTGAAGAGCTGGCCTTTAACTAGTTGAAAGTTAAGATAGCACTGTAAGGTTTGCAACATGTTTTGCAACAGGTACATTATCTCATCTGATGCTATCTTGGAGTTGGAGCAGGAGAAGTCTAAGAGATTGACCAATGCTTTAAGCCAAATAATCTGGATTCATATACCTGTCTAATTACTTATTCTATATGTAGTTTGTGCTAACCTTTCATTGCAATACTGTGAAAGCAGTTTGTGCAAATAGCATACTGCTTGCACATACAGCCCCTTTTGGGTGCCTTTACTGATTAATCCTTATGCTCATTATTTATTGTCAGCACTCCTGTAGTATGTCTACTATTGTTCATACCTCAAGGGAAGGCAATATATGTTTAATAAATGCTTGCTGAATTGAATCAGATTGCACTTTAAAATGGCTGACTTCAAGTGCTGTATTATGGTGGACATTGTGACAGAGGGATGCCACATAACAGTGAATTTGTAAATGTAAATTCTAGGCAGGGATCACTGAAGACTCATTTCCACTATTCCCCAGGGGATGGCAGTATGGTCAAACAGACAAGAGGGCTAGACCTAGAAGCAGGATGGCCTCCTTTATAACCCAAGTCTTGATTACAGGCAAGTCACCTAATGTCTCTGAGCCTCAGGTTTCTCACATATGAAATGAAGATAAGTACCTCCTGCATAAGGCTGTCGTGAGGCTCAAATGATATACTTTAAAATGCTAGGTAAGCATCAGTTATGACATCACAACCATTCAGTTCTTAATTCAGCAGTCAGGAGTCTCCTGTATATCTCACAGTATGTCTGGGACACATCACAGTGTAGCGAATCCATAAAATTCTTCCAATTCACTTCTAACTAGCAATATTAAACAAAGATAGTTATCTGTTTTCATTCCATGCAATGTTTTGTTCTAAGAAGCTTTCCAACTTATCATAGTGGTTGAATTTGTACAAAACCGCTAAGTATTTTTGTAGAAGTAGGCACAATAGTGAGCCCATTTATATTGATTTTAGTCATTGTATTTACTTTTGATAATCTATAAAAAGAGATTATTTTTCATGTAGAACAGGAATTCTTAACTGGGAGGTCCACTAACCTTTTAGCTTCAGATCCACTATTCTTTCTACCATGCACACAGTAGATTGAAGTAAATGTTTTATGGATGTGGGACAACTCTGGAAAGTCTTAAGAGTAGAGACAAGTTTTAGACCAAGGTGGGTTCGGCTGGAATGGAGGTGAAGTGTCTGGAACAGACAGGGACAGTGAGATAAATAGACTTTTTCTAGCATTTTTCTGTACATGTAGAGAATGTAACTTAATCCAGCCTCTACAGAATGAGGACCTATCTAGTCCAACCTCTCATTGAGGTTGTCATGCCACTGACCTAAGTGCCTATCCTCATAATTAAAGTTAGCACATTACCAAAACTAGTAAAATAAATTCCAGATAACAGCAGGGACAGTGGGGTGGGGGTGCCTGGGAAGGGCTCAACTAACTTTGCAATTGTCAAAGTAATTGGATGGTTCCTCCCAGAACCTCCATTGAAGGAGGGCACCCAGACCAGCCTTCCCTTCATTTTTCTCTAGAATGCTCCATCACACCCCAGTACCCAGTATTTTCTTCTTCCTCTCCTCCCATGCTCTTTTCAACTTCCTTTTATGTGTTTTCTTCCCCCATTAGAATGTATGTTCCTAAAGGGCAGGAGTCATCTTTCTCTGTATTTGTATTCTCCTTGCTTGGCACAGTACCTCGCACATAAAGTTGTTGTTCAGTTGTGTCCAACTCTTCAAGGCCCCATTTTGGGTTTTCTTGGCAAAGGTACTGGAGACGTGTGCCATTTCTTTCTCCAGCTCATTTTACAGATAGAGGAAACAGAAGCAAACAGGGTTAAGTGACAGGTCATATAGTAGGAAGTATCTGAGGCCACATTTGAATTTAAGTCTTCCTGACTCCAAGCCCAGCACTCCATCCACTAGGACACCCATCTGCCCAAGGCACATAAAGAGGACTTAGAAAATGCTTGTGGACTGAATGACACAAAGCAAGCACTTATTAAAATACTTTTTTCATTCATTCATTTAATCACTATACAATACTGGTTCTAGCCTAACATTGGAACAGTTCTCTCTCAGTCTCCAGATATCATCTCTCATCAATATGTGCACCTCAGTCAAATTAATCTTATTGAAGTCTCTGACCACTCTAGATAACCAATTTCCTAGCTCTTACTTGGCCATTTCCCAACTTGGAATGCAGCCTCTTCCCAGTTTTTCTTTCCCTGAGAGAGAAACATCTTTTTTTCCTTGCAAACATAAGTTAAAACAGCCCCTTTAGGATGCCTTTACTGATTAATCCTTGGGTTCATTATTCTTTTATTACATGTTTATTCAGCACTCCTACATTGTGCCAATTATAGTTCATATACCAGGGGAGGCAGCAAGGTGCAGCATTAAGAGTGCTGGGTTTGGAGCCACAGGGTCTAGGTGTGAATCCTGGCTCTTCTACTTATTACTTACGTGACACTGGACAAATTTATTTATACCTCTAGGCCTGAGGTTCCTAATCTGCAAAATGACATGATTAAACTAGATGACTTCAAATGTTCTTTCCAAATCTAATTCTATGAAACCTTCCTAAGAATCAGGTTTGAAATCTTGACTCTGATCTTATTACCTGTGTGACCTTGGGCAAATTACTTAATTTCTCTGGCATCTGTTTCCTCCTCTGTAAAATAAGTGGACTAGATGGATTCTAATATTCCTCCCAGTTCAAGAACTTTGATTCAATGATTTCTACCAAATGCTTGTACCCTCCCTCCCTAAACTACTTTGTACTTTTAATATTTATGTATTTTTCATTTTAATCGTATCTCCAGTGACCTATACATAGTAGGCACTTAATAAATGCTTAATTGGGTGCAGCTAGGTGGTGCAGTGGCTAGAGCACCGGCCCTGGAGTCAGAAGGGCCTGAGTTCAAAAATGGCCTTAGACATGTAACACAGACTAGCTGTGTGACCCTGGGCAAGTCACTTAACCCCAACTGCCTCAAAAAAAAAAAAAAAAAGCTTAAGCATATGAAACAATTCTCAAGTTGTTTTATGTATGTGTACTGTGTTCAAAAAGCTTAAACTTCTCAAGTCAAGGAGCCATGTTTTCTATTTCTCCTGTCTATCTCCTACTTTCTTGCAAAGAGCTCTGCATAGTGGGTTTAATTAATCCATTCAATCAAAAAGTATTTCTTAAGTGCCTGCTAAGTGCCAGGCACTGTAACAGGTGCTGGGAACAAAGATAAAAATAAAGTATCCCTAACTTTATGGAGTTTACATTCTTTTAGAGCTCCTGGTTAACGAACTGATAAAGAAATAACAGCCTAGGAAAGACACCTAAAAAGTACTCCTTATTGCTCAGATAAATCCCATCTTCCCAAAGAAACTTTTCCAGGTCCTCCCTGAATGCTAGGGCCTTCCTTCTGAGATTACCTCCAACTGACCCTGAATGTATCCTGTATTTATATAGTTGTTTGCATGTTGTTTCACCCATTTGGATGTGAGCTCCTTGAGGGCAGGGACTGTCTTTTGCCTTTCTTTGTATCTCCAGTGCTCAGCACAATTGCCTGGCACAGAGTAAGCACTTAATATATGCTTGGAGACTCCTAGGAGATTTCAATGGGCTCTGCCTGCAGGAATATGTTACAAACTAGACTTGTGCTTTCAGTGTTAATGGGGAATTCCAGGATGAAGAAACTCCCTCTACCTTCTTTACAACTTAGTCTTAGAACTGTCTAGCACAAAGGGGTTAGGTAACTTGCCCAGGGTCACACAGCCAGTATGTCAGAGGCAGGACCTGAATCCATACCTTCCTGGTTCAGAGATCAGCTCTCTACTAACTACAACCATGCTGCCTCTCATTGCAGGAATAGCAACTAAAAACCCTGTCAGCCACCAGAGTTTAGGGCAGGAGAAAATGGCTGGCACTCAACATTCCTGTACCAGATAAATTTTCTTCTTGGCTTCTGGCTCAAAATTTAAAAAAAAAAAAAAAAAAAGAGAGAGCAAAAAACTCAATGATGCTCAGAAAATTGGGCCCCTCCACCTAAGTCTTATAACCTATCCCAAGACCTAGGGGCTGACAACCAGGTTGTATTTTGGCTCTGGTACTTTTTTTTTTTTACTAGCTATATCATCTTAGGCAAGTTGACATCCCTTGGGTCTGTTTTCTCATCCACTGAAGTTGGATTAGATCATCTGTAGAGAGATTGGATTAGGTTACATTCTCTGCATGCTAGGAAAAGTCTCTCTACCAGTTATTCCCCCTGTCCCCTTCTGCTCTAGACATCTTACCTCCATTCCAACAAAAGCCTTTCTAGGCTCTCTCACAACCACAAAACTAATTTACTTCCATCTACTAAGCACTTGGTGGAAAGAACATTGGATCTCATATTAAAAATTTGAATCCTGGCTTTACTACTTAACTAGCAGTGTGATCCTGGGGGCCTCTAGGTCCTTCCGGCTCCAACAATGTACATTGTCCATACCCTCAGTGATCAAGGAAATGGCACACACTAAAGTAAGGTGACAGAGAAGCAGCAAATTTGAGCAGTGGCCAGAGCTAGCAATAGACCTGAAGTCAAAGAATACTGGTGTGTGATCTGGGCAAGTAACTGCCTCAGTTTCCTCATCTATTAAATGAGGATAATAATAGCATCTACCTCCCAGGGTTGTTATGACCAAATAAGATATTAGTAGAATGCTTAGCACAGTGCCTGGCACGTAGTAAGCACTATATATGTTAGCTATTATTATTATCACTGAGAACACAAAATCGTGGATAGGAGTACAGCAGTTTTCAAAATGGGGTGGATCCACTTTCACCAGTAAAATGGTCTAAGATTTTCCACGGTCCCATCTTCATAACTGAGTTTGAAAAGAGGCTCCTGCAGTGCACAAATTTGGAGTTAAAGAAACAGCATATTAAAGAAATAAAATCAAAGAGGTTCTTTCTAGAGTCCATGAGGATTTTGCACAGATGTCCACAAAACAGCGGAAAAAGAGACTTGAAAACTTTAATTAGTTTCCGTTTCCCTCCAAATACACCCAGGCTGGCCCCGCCCCCCCACCCCGCCAGATGTAGGGAACCCGGGCCCGCCGCCCGCAGAGGCAGGCGTGGGGAAGAGCCCCAGGCTCTTTGGGCCCGAGTCCAACTCTAGGCGGGATCCCCGCCCTCCAGTTTGGCGGGGTCGGCTGCGCGGGACTCCCAGGGCGGGGGCGAACCTGGAGAGATTGGGAACCGCCCCGCGCTGCCTCCTCCTCCCACCAGAAGCGCGGGGGACCCAATGCGCATGCGCCACCCCGCCAACTCTTAAGACACCTGGCGCCTGCGTGAAGGGGGTTGGTGGGGGAGGGGGCGGAGAGAGCGGGAGAGATAGGAAAAGGAGAGGGAGACGTGAGCTCGCGCTCGACGGAGGTGGGGGGCGGGGAGAAGGGAAAGGAGGAGGGGAGGTTTGCGAGCTTCGCGGAGAACCGGACTCAGAAAAGATTGACCGGAAACCTCCCTCTGCCGCTCACCGGAGCTACCACCTGCAGAAGGAGAAAGCCTCTGCCTACCCACCATGAATTCTCGAGCTGGAGCCCATGCTACCCGCAGACTGGGGCAGGAGCATGCAAAGACGCCTGAAGGCAAGAACTCCCAGGCGATCCTAGCAGAGGGGCGCGCGTGCGGTTTGGGCTGCGCGCCACGTGTGGTAGAGCGGCCCGCCTCTTCTAAGCCCCGCCCCTTGGGCTCTTGGTTCCTGCATCTTTCCGGCACTGCGGTAACAGTGCTCAAGAGATGGAGAGAGGCGGGGCACTGTCGGTCTCGGCCCCGCCTCTTGCCGGTGGCCGCCGCCGATTGATTGGCCAGCGATGGAGGCTTCCCCTCCTTTCGCCTCCTTATTGGCGGGCTGGTCAGACCGCCTGCCTCCATTGGGTCTCACGGATTTGGGCACCAAATTCAAAGATTTTAAAAGTACCAGCTGGCGCCTTTTGGAAGGTACTACTCTGGTGGAGCCGGTGCTTCAGCTGGCTCCTGCTGGAGGAGTCTCTTCTACCTGAGCCTTGTTCCACTCCCAGCGCCTAGGTCTGGGCATGAGCCGCTACCGCAGCTGCTGCTCTTACTGCTCCTCACCTCTTTCGACTGCATCCCCCTCCTGCTGCAGTAGCCCGGGCGCCGTTACGGCCGCAGAGTCCCCGCGCCCGACTGACAGTGAGTATCTCAGGAAAGAGGGCGCGATTCGGGGCGCGCGGTCCCCCGGGGAGGGGGATGGAGCAGGGGTGGATGGGGACGACCCCTACTCCCACTCCAGGGACCAGGCCGCGAGCTGGGCTTGGGGTGCTTGACATCCAAGGGGGTTTCTGGGCTGTGGAACTGGGTGGGGGGGAGGGGAGAAAGGGAGCCGGGACATGAGAGGGGATCGAATGGGGGGAGGGGGAATGAGACATGAGAGACCCAAAGAAAGATAGCGGGCTTCTACCCCCTCCAAACCAGGCTGCCTCGCTTCCCTAGAGAAAAAGAGGAGCCTCGGCGTCTGTTTTCCCTCCGACTGGAGGGCAAGACTGGCCCCTGGAAGAGGCGCCAAATACCCCCCTCCCTTCCCCCACCCGGGGCCTCCTCACCCCGACGGGGCGGCCTGGCCACCTCCGACCCGAAGCCGACCCATGGGGATCCAGGGACCCCGAGACCTTCGGTCCCCCAGAGCACCCGGGAGATGTCTTCCCTTCCGACCCAGGGCAGCTCCCCACAGCCAGGGCGCGGGAGATTGAACCCGCTTCCCGACCTTCTCCCGCCTCTCGCCCCTCTCGGGGCCATCCCTGCGGGCCCGTCAGGCCGGGTCCCGTCAGCCCCTCAGGATCCTTGGGCCTCACTTTCCTCTCCCGCCAAATGCGCCGGGCGTTTGGACTGAGCCTGTTCGGGGCCACGGCCTGAGGAAAGGGTTAAATTCCTCCCTTTCCCCTAGTAAAGCTTTCTCGGATCCAGGGGTGCAAAGTGAGGGGTTTTTAAGAAATTAAGCGAAATTTTTCTTCTTATTCCCCCCCCCCACCTTGATCACTGTTTAGCTTTTTCCGTGGGAGGGAAATGCCTTATCTCTCTGCAGGCGTGTGTGAAGGTGAAAGAGGCAGGTTTCCCTCCTAATCCCAAGCTGGGATGGCCTCAGCCTGAAAGCACTAGAATAAATGCTATTTCTTACTTCTTTGTTGCTCTTCCCTTATTGGGGGATATCTACCCTTTTGGTTTATTAATTTTAACCATTTTACTTCAGAAATAACCAAAGGGAAAAGTGAATGGTTATGATAATACAGTAATCAATATTCTGTGAAGACTTTTCCCCAAAAGGAGGCTAGTCCTCTGAAGGAGGAAAATGACAGTATACTTGTATTTAAAATTAAATTTCAAGGGGGGAATCAATACAGTCTGTGTGTGATTCAGAGACTGAATAGTTAGTTTGAGGTTGGATATTACTACCTTTCTTACTTATCACTGTTTTACAGAAGATAAGGCCTGAAACACAGTAGGCACTTAATATGAGTCTCTATTGATAGGTTGATTGGCAGTTGAGGTTGGCAAGGACAGAAAACATAGAGTGGGTTTTTTTAAGGGGGGTTGGGTTGTTTTGTTGTTGTTGGGCTTTTTTTGTTTTTTGGTTTTTGGTTTTTTTAGCCTGGAAATGGTTTTGAAAGTGGAGCAAGTGGGGGCCTTGTGACTTTGATCATGGATGATATGGCAGCTAGTGGCAACTAGGCCCCTGAGTCATGGAAAGACCATGCTCATAGCCAGTCACGTGGTGGTTATCTATAAGGAAATTTTAAGAAATGTAAAACATGGGAGCATTCCTCAAGGGTCTAGATTTTTTTGTAGACTGGTGTTTGAATTTGGTAAAGAGAGAATATTTTTCACAGTTTTAGAGAATAAGCTCAGTGTCAGATCTAACGTAGAACACCAGTGAAAGATTACTGCTGTATTATAGATTTTTGTTGCTATTAAATGTTTTAAGGTAGTAGTTACCAACATTTACTTAGGTACCATGCATTTCCATTATACATTTTCTTCACTGATTATAACTGATAATAGAACTATTATGTGAGGGTCCTGGGAATTTTATGATTTTTAAGAGGGTTCCTTATAGTTAGATAAGTTGGGAACCACAGTTTTATTGGATACATTGGTTAATGATGGTGAATGGTAGAAATTGTGTATAAAATATGCAGTCTGATTCCTTAAAAGTGACCGCAAGAAAAAGGTGAAGAAAATGATTAGACCACTGGAGGCAGAATTGGCTTGCTTTCTTTTTCTTTTTTTTTCTTTTTTTAAGTACTTTTGCTGCTCACAATCCAGAAGGGGGCGGAGGTATGACACATACATATAAAGTAGGCAATTTATGCTGCACCTCAAGTTTGAAGCAGGCTGTGATTTTCTCCCCTTTTGCAAAAAATAAAATTAACTATACCAGTTGGGAAATATTAAGGACACTATGTAAGGTGATCTAATAGAGCTCCTCTAGAAGGCCAGTATTAAACATATTCTGGGCTCAGTTACTTACTAGCCATGTGACCTTGGACAAATCATTCAATCTAAAGAGGTAGAAGAGACCTTAGAAAGCATTTATTCCTTCTAGTTACAAATTAGGAAACTGAGGTGAGTGGAATAACTTGCCTAAGGTGGCACATTGAATTTGTGGCTGTGCCAGGGTAGAACTCATATCTTCTAATTCCCAGTGTTTCTTACTTTATATCTCTGAGCTCCAGTTTTCTTTACACAAAATAACAGCTTCTCTTATTTTAAGGGATAATTTTGGAAAAAAAATCAAATGATAATACATCAAAGTGCTTTCGAAATAAGTAACATTTTATGTTCAGGAAGGTATCGTGTGCAAGTATTGGTATGAAATTAAGATGTAATATTTAATTTTGACCAATCTGAGTTTAAGCAAAACTCACTGAATTATGATTATGGAGCCTATGAGTTAAAAGTCATAGGAGTTAAGTGTAACCAAACTAAGGAAATGAATATTGAAGTGTATTCCTGTGCTATGCATTTTTAAAGCCGATGCCAGAAAATAGTATAGATAGGGAAGGATTGATTAGTTAATACTGCTCTTTACCCCATTCTTTTTGGATATGTTTGATCAGAAAGAGAAATGTCCCAGCTCCTGCCTTTATCATATTCAATTACTTTAGTTTCCAGAGAATAAATCTTAAGTGAAAACTACATCCTTCAAGCTTCCCCATTTCTGTACAGGGTACTGCCATGCTTACTGTCATCCAGATTAGCAACTTCTGCGTCGTCCACCATTCTTCACTCTCCTCTACTTACCAACCCCTAGAGATTCTCATTCTCTCTCTCTCCCTCCTTCCTCTCTTCCTCTCTCCCTCCCTCCCTCCCCTCCCCCTTTCCCTCTTTCACTCTCCCCCCCCCTTCCTCTTTCTCTATCTCCATCTCTCCTTTATGTTTGCACCTCTTACCTGGACCATTATGATGCCTCCTAATTGCTCTCCCTGCCTCCAGTCTCCTCCTTATCCAATCCATCATCCATACCATTGCCAAATTAATATTCATAAAGCAAATCTGGCCATGTCATTCCCATACTCAAGTGCCACCTACTAAACAGATCTTTCCTGATCCCCCAGTTCTTAATATTTCTACTACTTGAAGTTTCTTTGTGTGTACTTTTATTTACTTATATACATGTCTTATACGTTTCTCCCAACTCCTTCCCACATTATAAGCTTCCTGTAAGTTAGCTCTCTGGGAGAAGTACTGTCTTTTTTTCTTTGTATTCCTAGGGTCTATATAGTCAGTCAAAATTTATTGAGCACTGGTTCTGTGCTAAGCACTGGGGATACAAAAAGAAGCAAAAGACAGGCTTATGCCCTCAAAGATATCACTCTGTACTAGGGCAAACAACAAGCAGACAAATATGTACAAACAGACTGTACAGGCTAAATAGGAAATAATTAGGAGAAGGAAGGCACTAGGATTCAGAGAGGTTAGGAGGATGGGATTTTAGCTGAGACTTAAAAGAAGGCAGAGACGAGAAGAGCATTCCAGGCATGCGGAGCAGCTAGAGACCATGCCTGGTGCCACGAGTGTAGCGTCTTGTTTGTGAAAAGGTTAGGAGGCCAGTGTCAATGAATCAAAGAGTACATGGTGGGGAGTAAGGTCTAAGAAGACTGGAAAGGTAGGATGGAGCTAGGGACTTGAACACCAAACAGCATTTTGTATTTGATCCTGGAGGCAATTGGAAGCTGCTGGAGTTTATCGAGTTAAGGTAGTGATAGGGTCAGATTTGGCCTTTAGGAAAATTGCTTTGGAAGCTGAATGTAGGATGGATTGACAAGACTTAAAACAAGCAGACCTACCAGCAGGTTATTGTAATTGTGTAGGTGTGAGGTAATGAAGGTCTACACTAGAGTGGTGTCAGTGTCAAAGAATAGAAGGAGGCATATTCAGGAGATCTTGTAAAGGTAAGATTGACAGGCTTTAGCAACAGCTTGGATATGGGGGATTAGAAACAGTGAAGAGTTGTGAGGATAACATCTGGGTTGGAAGACAGAGGGACTGAGAGGATGGACGGACAAGAGAGCCCTTGCCAGTAATGAAAGATAGGAGGTGGTAGGGGAGAATTTAACAGGAAAGATGATGAATTCTATTTTGGACACTTCGAGTTGTTGCCTCCATGGAGCTTGCCGTCAAACTGAAGAATGAGATATACTGTTGACCATTAAAAAAAAAAACAAGGCTGTGTAAAAAAGAACTGCTTGAGTTCCACTAAGTGAAAGGTCTTTCTTTATGGATGATCTGGGAAGGCCTTCTGGAAGGAATGGCATTTGAATTGGGCTTTAAAGTATATACAAGAATGCAAATGGGGGGGGGGGGGTTCCAGGAAATGGGAACTACTTGAGTGAAAAGAGAAAAGTGATACAGGTTGTTGACAGGAAGTACAACTGGGTCCTGATTAGTTTTGATAATGAATCCCTAAAGTGGTACTATTTTTTTTTTTCAAATTCACCCTATTCCAAGTCATAATTATATACATATATATATAAGTGGTTTGTTGTTCCTGCCCAAAGGAAATATGCACTGAAAATCTGAATAATGGTACCACTACACTGGGGATTCATTATTTGCACTCATCAAGACCTAGCTGTAGTACAGTTTGTTTAGTGTGGAATATATGGAAGAGGGAGTATAGTAATCCCCCTATGCAGTAGGTAGCATTTAAAACCCTGTGTTTGACTTTTTAAATCCTTCTCAATCTTTACCTTGTATATTTCTAGTCTTATGTATTATTCCATTCCAAGTACTCTAATTCATTTGCTATCCCCTGTACCTGGAGTGCTCTCATTCCATACCTCCTCCTGGCTTCCTTCAGTACTCAGCTCAAATCTCAGTTCTTTAAGAGGCCTTTCTTTGTGTACCCCTGTGTTTAATTAGACATATAGTAAAAATTAAAAAGAACTTATTAAGAGATAAGGCCAAATTTGTGGAGGGTCATCAGTGTCCATCAGAGTTATTATTAGAATTATACTTGAGAGGCAATATAGAGAGCCAGTAAAGATTTTTAATCACTGACAAAAGGAAAGGAAGGCCCCTAACACCTAAGTGAACCCTTTATGAGAGAACATTCGAGTCCTATAGGATATTCAGTCATGGGTTATTTTCTGTCTATACTTTTGGAAGAAGTATCTGAGTCCTTGAGATTACAAATCCATTGAACTCTGTCCCTGTAGATTGGTTTTGTAATGTTTAAAGAATTGATTTGCTAATTTACTGTACAAATTCAAACTATGGTTGATTAGAGCACCTGAGGCAATCATAGTAATTTGGTTTGATTAATCAAGTACTGCCCAGGGACCCAACCCTTTGCTAGTAGCTCTTTTGTTCTATTGTCCTTATCTCTTTCTACTTACTGTATCTTGAATCACACCCAACCAGAACAAAAGAATTTGAAGGAGGCAAAAGGGGGTTGAAACCTATGTTCCTAATACTTTCCACTTAATTCACTATCTACTTTAGAGAGTGCCTGAGTTGAATTCTCTCTGCCCTAGTTGGTAGGATGGGAAGAATTTCTCACTGAATGATAGTTCTAGGTTAATCCATACCTATATTGAGGTTTAGGGGTGCTGGGACCCCAAAATCATGACATGTGGGTCCTGTCCCAATGAATTCGACCCAGCCCTTCTTCCAGCCAAAGATAAGGTTTATTAAAGATCCACCATATTGGCCAGACTCTCAAGGAATTGGAAAATTTGTGAGCTATTGACTAGATTATAAGAAACTGAGCCTCTTAATGGAGACAAGATGGACCTTTTTTACAGAAAAGACTATGAGAGGGATCTAGAAGTGACCAAGTAGTGTAGGGTGACTGGAGGGGGTGTCTAAGGAGGATCTGGATGGAAGTGGCCAGTAAGCTGGGTTGAACAGATGCCAGGGACTTGGACCACTTGACCAAGGGAGAATGAAGTCCAGATAGGATTAAGGGTGGGAAGTGGCATGGGGAGATTGGGCATAGCCACAATTAAAGGCCAGTTAAATGGATTACAGCCTCAGGCAAATGCCAGAAAGTACATTAAATTTGGGAAAGTACAGGGATTTTCCTTTTTGGGATCCAAATCCCTTCCCCATCACCTAGAGTTAGGTATATGAGTAGAGAAACTGGGATATAAATTATGGTGTGAAAGTACAAGTAATAAGATTCAGTAATTGATTAGATTTTTTCTTTTTAGAGCTGAAAGGGGACCTAGAGATCGCCCAAGCCCTTCATTTTACAGATGAGAAAACTGAGGCCATGGGGTAATAAACAGAAGTAGGATTTGAACCCAGCTTCAGAAATAACCATGTATAAAGCACTTTGCGAACCTTAAAGTGCTACATAAATGCTAGTTATTGGTATTAATTTCAAGCCCAGTGCTCTTTCTAATGTAGCATTCAAAGTTCTATAGGAGTCCAATGTTAGAGAAGGATTATTTTTAGCAGTGTTAGTTAGGGAAAGCATTATGACATTCACAAAATCAGGGTGACATTGAACTGGACTACATCCTTCGCAGGGTCATTAAGGTGAAACATATATTGAAAATTTTTAAATGCTATATTATTGACCATAATGTTGGTGACAAAGATTTAAACTAGCCGCAAAGATGATCTCTCCTGATCCAACTTGCTGAAATCCACAAGTTGAGAATGTATTCAGGCAGTAGTAGATCCTAGAAGAGGTCTGGTGAGAATGAATGCTAAGTAAGGGACAGGTCCTAAAGGACTTTTAAGAATCATCTCTTTAAATGGAGTTGGTTAGCATAATGTCACTGTGTCCTGGATGGAGACCTAGAAAGGGTTTAAGAGACCATTCTGGAACCCAGGAATTTTACAAGTGAAGAAACTCATCTCTAAGAGGTTAAAGGACTGCTCACGGTCATACTGGTGGTAAGCATAAGAGGCAAGATTTGTACCTAGGTCTTCTATGGAACCAGTGTTATTTTTAAGGCAATTGGGGTTAAGTGACTTGCCCAGGGTCACACAGCTAGTAAGTGTCAAGTGTTTGGTCTGAGGCCAGATTTGAACTTAGGTCCCAAGTGTTATTTTTGAAGACATCTAATTATGAGAGACTGTATGGCATAGTTGTCAATATATTATGATAGTTTCCATATATTCAATACAATAACTATTCTGCAAAGGCTAATTAGTGAACTGTATATTGATCACCTATTTTGAGCTAAGTTTATTTTTTAAAATTAAGAGATTAAGAATGGGAAATCTCTTGTCTAGCATTCTCTACAGGAGATATTGATACCCTGAAATACAGAACTTTGTATGAAAGGTGCACTGAGTTCTGACCCTCATCTTCTTAATGAATGGTTTTGTGGTTTAAGTTAGAACCTTTGCTTTCTCTAGCAACAAGATTTATTCAGCACCTGTTTTGTGCCAACACTGTGCTAAGCCTGGGGAATACACAGTGATTGGTTGGAGCCAGATGATCTCTAAGGTCTTTTCTAATATCATTTGATTCAATTGGATTTGGGGGGGAAGAATATTAGAGTGCTTCTAACAAGACTGAAATTGTAGGGAAACAGGTACTTCTCCCTTGTAAACTGTCATCAGAGCATTCTTCTAAACTAAAGCCCAACTTGAATCTTACCTCATTTGTAAGTTGGTCTTTCCACAACTGAGCCACTATTCTATCTTCACTGCCCTGCTCAGGGTTCTTTATACACAAAGCAATTTCTGTGGGGAAGATAACCAGCAATAGACATTCACCAGGAAGTGGTGCCTGAGTTGATTGAGCCTTGAAGGAAGCCAGAAATTACATGATAACAGAGGTGAAAAGAAGCGCATTCTAGGCAGCAAGTAAACCAATTTGACTGTACAATAGAGTTAGGAGACTAATGTAGAGTAAGCCTGGAGAGATAAGGCTAGTACCAGATTGTGATGACTTTAATAACTATTTTCATTTTTATTCATTTTATCAGTTAACCACTGAAGAAATGATGGTAGCATTGTATCTGAGTTAGAAGTTTGCCTTGTAACAGTCTAATTGAAGATACAGTTTCTAGACACACTGTCTAAAAGCAAGGACTGCTTAATAAGCTTGCGGAAAAGTAGAGGTCCCTACCATTAAGGAGCTTGTAGGAGACATGACAGAAAGTGTAATTAAGGTAATGAAAATAGTTATAGTCAGTAACTTGTGTGATCATTGGCATTTCCTTACAAGTTATTTCTTGCGCATCATACAGATAGCGTTTGAATGGATGCATACATACACACAAATACATATAGGCCAACCTATTCATTTTACAGATGAGGAAACTGAGGTTTCCTCAGAGAGGTTATATAACTAATAGTACAGAGTATAAATACATGCCAATGGAATCTAACTATTTTTTTGTTTCTGAAGTAGTTTGATTGAATGTTTTGTGTTCTTTTTTGCAGGATACAAACAAGAGAATAAAGACAACAATCCTTACTATTCTGTTAAAATGAAATGTGATTTTAACTGTAACCATGTTAATTCTGGGCCTACATTTGCAAAGCCTGAGATTAGCAAAAAACTGGAATGTGGTACTCCTGAATATTTGGAAGATTTTTGTAAAGACTGTATTAAAGACGATAAAAATCTATCCTACATTGAACCTCAGAATGTTAGCCCCAGGATTGTAGAACTGAAAGCTGAAAACAGGCCAGTGCACAACAAGGAAAATCAAGCACTGCAGAGGCTTGATGCTTCAAGTGAATCTGAAGAATTGGAGAGCAGTAGACTTTATGAGGACAGTGGCTACTCTTCATTCTCTCATCAAAGTAGTCCTGGTGAACAGGAATATAACAGCCTTCTGTTGTCTCGGAATTTCATTGTCAGTCCCAAACCCTGCCATCTACAGAACCAAAGCACAGAACAGTTTCCAAATAAAAATTTGTTGCCAATCCTTCATTTTGAGGAAGTGGTTTGTTCAACTTTAAAAAAGAATGCCAAAAGAAATCCTAAAGTAGATTGGGAAACAGTGGAAAGAATAGTTGCCCATGGAGATTTTGGACTACATAATGTAATCGGTAGAAAAATGGGCTTAGATCAACTGGATATTCTCAGTGAACTCTTCCAGAGGGGACTCAAACATATCTTGGCAAATATTCTAAAATGCCTCAATGAGATGGACTTGATCAAGTAAGTATCCTTTTGCAAAGACATCTCATGTAAGAGTGGAACTTTGGAATGATTGTTTTAGCTCATTCATTCTGGAGCTTGATTTGGATCCATGTTTCTGATACTTTGGAGTAGGGAAAGAAAGAGGGATTCACCAATAGGCCTTAGATCATGTCTGACAACGTCTCCTCAAGAAGAAACCATGTAGTCTGTAGTGTATTCTCGTTTTTTTTTTAGTTATAGAGCCTTATCCAAACTCCAAGGTAGATTTGGTAGAAGATCTCTGTCACCATTATTTAAAGTGTCATCAGGCTAAACTCTTACCAGTTGTTTTATTATTTCTGTATTAACTTTTATGAAAATTCTTTTACAAATCTGATTTCATTGGCATAAGTATTCCTTTCACAGATACAGGTTGTAGTTCCTGTACTTTAGCTGATAGCCTTTATGAATTGCTATGGCCAAAAAAGAATTTGACACCTGTTTTTCAGTCTTCTGGTGGTGAGCCTCTCAAAACATAACTAAGTTGAGCTTCTTGTCATACTTACAGAACATGAATGTCTTTCCAGACTGGTAGAATCTGGAACAGCTTGTGCTTCACTGGCATAGCTTTTATATTTACTTCCTGTAGAGTGGGACTTGAGCTGGGGATTTGGACGTATTTAGTCCCAGTCAAGGTAGTGTGGTTTTTACAGTATAAGTTTAAGTACCTAGCAGCTAATTGCAATGTATATATATATATTCAGAAAAATGAAAACTATTTGTAGAAGTAGGATTAACTTTTGAGTGTCATTGTTTTGCTAGCTTTTATGAATATAACTGTTGAAATAAATCATTTATATATTTTATCAGTGTGGCCAGAGTGAGTGCGACATGGAAGAAGATTCTGAAAGACAATAAAGGAGCTTTCCACTTATATAGTGCAGCAATGAAAAAAACTACAGTAAGTTTTTACATTTAATTATTTCATTTTTGTTTATATTGCCTATTCCTCATGATCATTGTAAATAGAAAAGTGATGTCATGGATAATTAGAAATCCTAAATAATATTGAAATTCTTCAGCCTATATTTATTCCTCCAAACCTCTTTACCAAATTAAAGGTTGATGACATTTAGTTCCTAATGCTTTTCTTATCGTGAGCAATTAGAATAACTGAAATGAAGAAGCAGGTGGGAAAAATAAAAAGCGGGTTTCATAACCTGTGGACTAGTTAATAGAGACAGTGGAGGAAAGGCTTTAGAGATACAGGAATTGGGTTGAAATCTTGCCTCAGTCACTTTACCACCACCTATGTGACCTTGAGTGATAAGTCTAGGCCTCAGGTTCCTCATCTGTAAAATGTAGGGGTTGGATGTCTTATGAGGTCCCTTAAAGTTCTCATGTCCATGAAAACCTAAAAGGTAATAATAATTTTTATTAGGTTTCTACTATGTGTCAAGTACTATGTTAAAAACAAGTGGAATTTACATACCACTGGGGGAATATATTATATGACCTATGATCCTAACATATACTTAAGAGTTGACAATAATCCCTCAAAAGGATTACATATCCTATATTCAATAAAGTATTATCAATATATGCAAGGCAGCTACATAACAAAAACTTGTCAAACCATTTCTGCCAGTAATACAAGTGATTATATACTGCATTTTTATGATGAAAATTTGAGGTGGTTGATTGCAGCCTAACCTTTTGGTTGACTTTAATTGGATTGTTTAGCTTTTTAAAGATAGAAAATTTGGAACAAAAGATACATTTCCTGGGTAAGATCCTACAGGCCATTAAATTATTCCCTGACTAATAACCATCTTGGGTTGTCAAAGCCATAATGAAAGATTTTGCTTAAGAAGGGTGGATTGGCTAGTACTTTTGCCCTGTCTACATCCGATATTTGAGCAGGAAACAAATAAAAAGGATTAGAGAGAAAAGTGGTATTTGCTTGCTAATTTTGAAAACATTTTTGTATACTTGGTACATTTGAATAATATTCTAGGTTAATTTTGGGAAATCTTTATTGCCTCTGGCTTACACTTTTTCAAAAGGATTGCTAAGTATATCATATTCCCAGTGGGAAAGTATATGTGCTGTTTCACTAACTCTTTTTCTAACTGTTTCTCATAGGAAAATACTACCAAATTTTCAGCTCATGCTGCAACTAGAGAATATGTTCTAGTCAGGGCAGCATTAGCTTCTGTTCAGAAATCAACAGTCCAGGTTCCTAGTGCATCCAAAAAAGGATCTCAGCCCAGATTACCTGATCAAGGAGATTCTACATACAGCCGACACACTGAGTTTTCTGAGGTAATTCTTTTTTTTATTGATGTGTTAATAGTATAAAGAAGCAAACATGCATTCTAAAATCTATATTCAATTTTTAGGTCAAATTTTGCTTCAAAAATATTGGCTCTCGTGATTTCTTATTTTTGTGGGTGATTTGTTACTAAAATAGAGAGTCTGAAAGCACAAATAAGTCCATATTAAAACCAAAGGTAGCTATTACCACTAGCAATTAGTTATTAGCAGCCACCTATTTAGAAAATGAGTTTGTGGTATATTAGTGGATCTATACTTATTTCATAATGCGATTACTGTCTCTACTTTTACAAATCACAGCCCCTCTGCCTTTTCACCAGATGCATTTATGTGTTTTTCCCTAAATTCTCCAATGGGATTTACCAAAATCCCTGGAGTCTTTTAGTGTTTGGCATGTATCTTAGGGTGCCATGGATCGTATTTAGAGCTGGAAGAGAACTTAAAGGCATTTAGTCATATCTGTAAGTCAGTGTAATCGCTGGCCCCCAGTTTCTTAAGAGAAAATTGCGGTAAGTGACTTGGCTAACGTTCTTGTTTCCATACCTAGCATTCTTTGTAGAACATTGTGCTATACCATATGATGTAACATCTTATATCACTCCACTAGGTGTTTTCCATTGCATTTTTGATGGTTTACTTTAATTCTTTGGAGGTTGGTTTTTCATAATTCAAAGCTGTTAGTATCACTGGGAGAATATTGATGTTAAACAAATGATTGGAGAGGCAATAAGCGATATGAGATCAATACTGTGCTTTTTTCCCAGGTGAAATCAACCCACTTTGCCTTTTTCATTTTAAGGGCCAGTTCATTGCCTATGTAAGATACAGTGTTGATTGAATTCAATCAACAAATTGCTTTGTTTTTTGAGACTGGGTCCTACCTCACCCAGCCTGGAAGTGTAACAGCCACTCATAATCCCAGTCTCAATATTGATTGCCATGGAAGTTTAACCTGCTCTGTCTTTCCAGTCTGCATTGATTTGCCTGTCCTTAGGCAAGCTTTGTGGCCCTTCACTCCCAAGGGCTCACCAAATTATTGTAGCCCAGAACTCCCAAACTCAACCCACCATCTTCAGCCTCTCCCAGCAGCAGGCATTACAGTCCTATACTGCCACACCCAGCTTCCACAAGCATTTTTAAAGTGCCCACTCTGGCAATACAAAGAAAAAAAATGAAACTTTTTAGACTTAGAAGTCTAATCCATGAGCTGTTTGTCCTAGAATGGGCAGTATTTTGTTTTCTTTCTTTCTCCCCCCCTCAATATTTTGTTAGCCAATTGATTTGCATTTGTTTATTTTTCTAGGAAAGGTTTATATGACAACCCACTTCAAGAAAATGCGTGGGAAAAAAAACTCCTGTGAGAGTTTTAGGATGTTCTCTGACACTTTAATTTTATTCTTTTTATATAGTAATAAATGGCTTATTCTTACTATGCTATAAAAAAAATTCCTATGTTGATTTTTTTTTTTTAACATGTGAATTTTTCTTTATAGGTTGCCAAGACCTTGAAAAAGAATGAAAGCCTAAGAGCCTGTATCCATTGCAACTCACCTGCAAAATACGACCCCTACTTGCAGAGGGCGACATGCAACCGAGAAAGCTGTGGCTTTGATTTTTGTACAAAATGTTTTTGCAACTATCATATCACCAAAGACTGTTCAAGTGAAAAACCCTTAAAAGCAAACTCTACAGTGGGACCTCTTCCTGGTAGTAAAAAGAGCAAAAAGAATTTACGGAGGTTATGATGTTTTGTTATCAGTTGCAACTAGCAGACTGTCAAAGTTGGATTGGAGATGTTGCATTAGGTCACCATAATATGGTTCTGCCTGAAGCTTTTGTTTTAAATTAAAAAAATATATATTGTTTTATCAATTCTGTGTGAAAATCAATTTAAAAAAACAAACTTAAGTGAATTTTTGGAGCTTGGTAGCTTTGGCATTTTTTTTTTTAAATTCTACTGCATTTATTACCAAATGAGAATCACAATACAAAAATTCTGGATTACATTTTTAAAAAGCAGAGGAAATAACCAGTTAAGATTGGAATAGGTTACAGTCAAAAAGAGCTTTATCTAGAATGTCTTAATAAATGTACTTTGGAGATTCATATCAAAAGAATGCAGTTTATAAGCTAAACTCTATTTAAACATGCTATTCATTTTCTCCAGTTATTTTAATATAATTCCTAAGTTTAAAAATGCATTTTATATCCTCATGCCCTCTCTTATTTTTTGAGGCACTTTTATTTGACTTCCAAGTAAAAGTAACTACAATTGCAATATCAGGAATCTGTCTATATAATTGTTTTTGTCCTTTTTCAATGTTGGTGAGTCTGAAATTCCCTACGGTTATTTCTAAATGAAGGGGAGAAATGTCTGTCACTGTTACTGTTGTTTTCTTCTCTAAAATCTGTTTTTAGAACTTTTGTACATTTGTTATATATTTTTCCATATTTTATATGTGCTTGTATAATAAAAATTAAATGTTCCATTTAAATATAATTTGGTTGTTTGTTTTGTAAATACTTAAACTGAATAATGGAAACTGCTCTTCATCTACCCTCTCATCAGTACTACTTTTAAATGTCCTATAAAAAATCTTTTTTTTGTGGCAGAGTCTGAATTGTCACTGACTATCAACATTAATTGCTTAATTATTGCAAAGTATGATTTTTTTCTATTTACTAATATATATCAAAATTTTCCCAACTATACTTAGTGCTGATAAAATAAAATCTCTGTATGGGTTAAATAGCTTAACTTTGTTCAGGGGCCAAATATTTCCCTCCTATCTCTAGTCAGCTCTATTGCAAATGTGAGGCATTGATAAAAGGTGAAGATTGACTGAGGGTCATTAAGAATGGATTACTACTAAAAACTTGAATGTGAGGAATGTTTAATTGCCACTACCCTTAAAGAAGTCTGTTAATTATACAAACAAAAATATTGTGCCTTTACCCATTCACAAATTTAGAAATCCCCTGTGGTTGTTTTGTTGTAGTTCATTATTTGTACTAAATTTAGATCCCAAGACCCATAAACTCTTCAAGTTACAGAGCCACAAGATGGTGCTCTTGTGACACTAAGAAGCGAACTCAGTAGTTTTATTTTTCTCTTATACAATGACATTTTTTTTTATTGTTGATCAAAAGTACATGGTCACGCTGCAAATTTAAGCTAGAATGATGTTTTTTTGAGAAGATAAGTGACTAGAAATGTTTCTCTTTGTTATATTAAACACCCAATAGGGAACGTCTGTGTCTCTCAATGAATGGCATAGACTGCATGTTTCAAAAATGTGCAGAGAAAAAGAACATGCTAAATAGAATGAAAATGGAGGTTGATAAGGGGGAAAAAACTACCCACTGATAATAAAATGAGCACATTTTATGCTATCTACAACTCATTGTCCCCAATCAAAATGTTCTTTTCCATAACAAATAAAAGACTAAATTCTTTTACTATAGAAACACTTAACTAGATATTTGTGGGGCATCTTTTTATTCAGAACTTAAGTACTGTCCATTTACAAATATATGTAAGTCATGGTCTCAAAGACCTCATCAGTTAGAATTATTGAATACAAGAGCTAGAAGCAATCCGTAGAGATCACTTAGTCCAATGCTATCTTTTCATAGTTTCCATTTATATGGGACTTGAAAGTTTAATAATGTAGGTGAGCCTGGTACATAGGTGCTTAATAAATGCTTGATGATAGATTGATTACTAATGGATGAGTACTAATGAAATAGGAAGGGCCAGGTTGTGAAGAGCTGTAAGTGCCAAAGAGAAGTTTATATTCAGTCCTACAGGTAACAGAAAGCCATTGAATTTTAAATTTTTTTTGTTTGTTTTTTTGTTGGGGACAGAACTGATACAAATTATTTTGTATTGATTATGTAGTTATACGTGTATATTTTGTCTCCCCTGATAAACTTAACAGATATCCTTGAATTTTTCATCTTTCCTAGTGCCTAAAACAGTACCTGATACATAGTTGATGCTTAATAGATACTCTTTAATTGATTAATTATTTTATTTATTTTCTGGCCCCCAGGATTCATCCTATTATACCACTCTGTGTATATATGGCTCTTACTCCATGCTCTATATTTGATTTACCTCTCTGTTTAGATAAGTGGGTGTATTTTCAACTCTCATCTTTGTGTCATTGCACAGTGCCACTATTCTGCCTCCATCAGATCAATGATTTTGTCTCCTGACAAGTACAATTTCTGTTTTCCCTGTTTCTACTAGAGGGCACAGTAACTAGTCAATTTGGTGGGGATGGCATTGGTTTTAGAAAACTACTTTAGCAGCTCAGTAGATATGATTCTGTTCCTCCACTGGATGTCACCCATTTGGATCAAACATTCAGAATACCAAGAGTTAAGTTAATTTTTGTTGACAGTCTAAAAACTGGGATTCTCAGAAGAGTGCAACACCAACCAGCCCAGCACTATAATAATTTGCTTTAACAACAGACAACAGCCATGTACTCTAGCTGAGAGAACAATGTCAATAGCCTGGAAATTCAGGTAATCACTATGAAATGTGATCTTTGAAAGTTAATGTTACCTACTCCTGTGAAAAGTACTTCATATTCCCTGGGAAAAAGTTTAGACTAATTCAATTTAGTTATACACTGTAATGATGGAGAGATTTGAGGTAATACTGTTTCCCCCCCCCAATATAAAGTATGCTTTTGACATTTCACTCTAAACACCACTACCTTAACAATTCTGAAGTAGGGCAGGGCAAGTGTTAGTATCCCCATCTTCCTTATTGTCTCCATAATTTCATCCATTTGAGTTACTACCTCAACCACTACAGATCACAATGCATTTCTGCCTTCTCTGTATAATTCTTATGTCCTCCCATAAAATGTTCATAGCGGATCCTCCTCACCATGCTTGAAGCCTTCTTGATCTTGTTACATTTCTGGGTAAACAAGATAGCTCTGGGCTTTCTATTTTTTTCCCCTCACTTGCTCTGGAAACATAAACTGTCCATATCCTTTTCCAATCATTCATTTCCTTGACAATATATTTTATGTAACTTTTTTCATGCAAGTTATTGATGGTAATATTCCACAAGCCTACTTACATCCAAGATGGATTTATTGCTCTATGGCTCTTTAGATAACTCATAATTTTGATTCTTCAGAGATTGTAGTGGTTCTCATTTGCAATCATAAAATATCACAGAGCATATATTATTATTAAAAAGATAAGGTTTTGTGTCAAGAGAAATTTGGGATTGGTGAAACATCCTAAATATAATCCAGGCTGCTCTATTTCTTCTCTTCTATTGAGTCCACCTGTAGTACCCAAAATATATATACTGAAAGTATTCTGTCAATGGGCTGCATATCCAATTAAACTTCCTAACCTGAGTAATGTTTTCCCTTCCTTCCTTCCTTAGTTCTTTTGCTTCTCTTCTGCCCTCCCTCCCTTCTTCCTTCCTTCCTTCCTTCCTTCCTTCCTTCCTTCCTTCCTTCCTTCCTTCCTTCCTTCCTTCCTCCCTTCCTTCCTTCCTTTTTTCCTTCTTTCCTTCCTTCCTTTTCTCCTTCTTTCCTTTTCTTATTGTCCCTATCTCACCCAGAAATGTGGTGGTGGCCACCCATGGCCCCAGTCCCAGTGATGATCAAAAGCATGGAATTTTTGACCTGTTTCCAACCTGGGCTGGTTTGCCCCTTCTTGTGCAGCCTAGTTGCTTCGTGCTCTCTGGATTAGAACACTAAGTATCTTGGGCTAAGAACTCTGAAATTCAAGTGATCCACCAGCCTCAGTCTCCTGAATTGGAAGGATTATAGGTGTGTACCACCACATCTGGCTAATATGCATTCTTTATCCACTTGCTTTTTTACTATGTGGATTGCTTGGCCAATCTCTTTGGAATGACCTTATTAAAAAAGGCCTCAGATTCATGCAACGTAAGAAAATTGAAAGGGGAATGTGAGAGTTGTATTTACATCTTTGGAGGGCTATTGCTTGGGAGAGACAAGACTTATTCTGTTTGGACCCAGAGGGCAAAGCTAGATGTGATAGATAAAGGGTTCAAAGAAACAAGTTTTATGTAACAATTTAACAATGAGAGATATCCAAAAATGAAATGGACTACCTTAAGAAGTAATAGATTTCTCTTCCCTGGAAGTCTTCAAGCAAAATTTAGATGCCTATTTGTTGGATATATTTTAGAAAGAATTCTTTTTATATATGAAATGGGCTAGCACTCCATTTAGGCTCCTTTCAACTCTAAAAATCTGTGATTCTGAGCACTCCACCATTTGTTTTCTTTTTTTAAATATAATTTTTGTCTGTTCCTCAATTTTTTTATTGTGAACTTAATAAAAAAAACATATCTTACTTAATTGTATATCTTGGATACAAAAGAAAAAAAATAAAGACCATTAATCCAAGTATGAAACTCTGGAATCAACATAATAGAAAGGGAAATGATGAAGAGAATGAGGGAAAGAAAAAAAATTAAGAAAAATGCAGAAAGTTTTAAAATGACTAACAAAAGAATTTGAAGGGTAATAGGAATGGCCATTTTAATTGATTATGTAACTAAAAAAAAGGGAAAATTAGATAAAAAGAAGAAAGAAAAATTAATGGTAAGCAAAACTAGGAAAATGGGTGACACATGGGAAGGAAAGTTAAGGACGAAGGGAAGAAGGCCTGTGAAAGTAAGGTTGACTTAAAATAGATTAAGTAAAAATAACTGAAGAGGCAAAGCACTGTCAATAAGTTTATAGAGGAAGAGAAACAAAAAAAACCTAACTGATTAAAAACTTCCTATCTCCTACAAAGGTAACAAAGTATAGACACTACTTTGCACATCATTTGACACATTAACACCTCACTATCTTCTTTTCAGGTCCTCTACTATCATTTAATCAGCTGGGCTGGAGAAAAATAAAATTATCAGAGGATGAAAATTGAACCCCTCCTCACATAATGTATTTAAATACCTTGAATTTATTTTGCACTGATTCTGTATATAGTTATACATGTGTATTTTGTCTCCCCTTATAAACTTGCCAGATATCCTTGAATTTTTTTGTCTTTCCCTAGTACCTAAAACAGTGCATGACACATAATTGTTGCTTAATAAAAGCTTGATCAATCAAATAAATTGATTGATTATCTTTTATTTATTTATTTTCTATCCCCCAGGATTCATCCATTATACCACTCTGTGTGTATACATGGCTCAAGAGTTTTGTGTTTGACCCACTTCCCTCTTTAGATAAGTGGCTATGTTTTTAATTCTCATCTTTGTGTCATTGCACTATTCTACCTCCATCAAATGGTTTTGTCTCCTGACAAGTACAATTTCTCTGTTTTCTTTTCCCTATTTTCACTAGAGGGCACAGTAATTCTAGTCAATTAAAAAAAAATGTACAGCTAGAAAACGTTACAAAAAGGAACTAAAGGTTTCTTTCATAACGATAATGTTCTATTCTCAAATAAAGTGGTTACAATAGCAACATCTTGATGGGGCTTGTTGAGCCCCTTAAACTCTCTAACTGACTTGGAATTAAGTATAAGTTTAGGGAAATTAATCAGTTCTCTGGAGTCAAGTACCAGGGTTGGAACTACTAAAAGGGAAGGAACAGTGTTTGCTTCATAAATGGAGAGCTATTTGATGATCAGAGAGATAAAGATACATTTCATAGCTGATGCTCAGTTCAGGTGCTCACTTCTGATAGTTTTCAGCTGGTGAAGGTAGACTATGAGAAGTACTTACTAGTTGTGCGACCATAAGCAAATCACTCACTCTATTCATTTACCAAGCATTTATGAAGTTCTACTCAGGACAGGCCTGCGCAACATACAGCTTGTGGGCCTCTTGCGGCTTCCTAAGGGTTTTGGGCGGCTCACAAAAAAATGTAGAGGATGTAAAAGAAGTAAAGATGAAACAAATGCTTTGTCCATGCCCCCACTTAACCCACCTTCCACTAGTCACTATTGTGCCCACCATGTAACTTGGTGGGCAGGTTGCCATTGAACACGCTCTCCTGTTTGTCACATGACCCACGGCAACCAATCATTGTCAGTCTATGTGTAGTCTGAGAGGAGTGAGAGTTCTATCTTTTTGCTGTGTTTTCAGTCATTACTGGTGTTGAACAAGGACAAAATGAGTGCAGCCATGCACCAATGCAGCTGATGCTGGCTATGTGATGAGTGGGAACAGCGCGAGGGCTTCTTCCTTCCCTCACTGCATGGCCACCCTCCAAGTTACATGAGTGTCTGGCACTCTCTCCAAGGTCAGATACTCAAGTTCAATATTTCTTTGTATGTGAGCAGTTGCTATGGAGATTTTTTTGGTTCTAACATTAAAGTCTTGGGGGTGACTGTAAAATGAGTGATAAGAAGAAACGGAAACTTAAGCAGATTGGACACCAATGAAAAACAAACTAAAGCATCTAAATTGTTGAAAAATCTCAGTGAGGGAACAAGGATTTTTCAAGAAAGTAAGCTCAGAAAATGAGGTGGCTACTAAGGTTATTTTTCAGATTTCTAAAGAAATTGCTGGTGCTGGGAAGTCTTTTACTAAAGGTGACTTCATAAAGAAGTGTTTGCTGATTGAAGTTTCTAGACTATGTCCAGATAAAAGAAGTGGTTTTGAGAAATAGTTTAATCATTAACTATACTTCTATTTGGCAAGTGAAGTGCTGAAAACCTATCTGCAGCCCAGAGAAGCTTAGCCTATTTTAATTTTGGCCCCTACCTACCGCCAAGTTGTGCAGGTCTGACTTAGCACAATGCCTGGCTCATAGTAGGAACTTAATAAATGCTTGTTCCCTTCCTTTTCCCTTCTAATGTTTCAGGCACTCCTAGACACTGGGGAAACAAAAACATATTTCAAGACAATCCCTATCCTCAAAAAACTTATCTCACTTAACCTCTGATTCTCAGTTTCCTCAAATGTAAAACAGATACAATAATATTTGCATTGCAATCTACCTCACAGGGTTAATGTGAGGAAATCATTTGTAAATTTTATAAACTTAAAAGTTGTATATAAATGACAGAACTTAATATTACATATATTTTTTGTAAATATAATTTAATATAAATACAATCCCCATGCCATGTACATAGAATACACTTAATTACACGCTCACTGATAGATTCAAATGTGAATTATCATAATTATTGCTCTCACATTGTCACTAGTGAAATTTGTAGCTAATTTCCCACATTTATAATCAAATAAGCAAAGATGAAAAATAGTTACTTGATTTTAAAGGTTCTTTTGCATGTATGTATTGAACAGGAAGATGGAGGAAATTCATAGTACTAGATGAAAAAGACTTCTGAAGACTTCTCGTGAAATGTATCACTCCCTCCTCTCTGGGCATCTTGAAAACTTTGCTATCAGCCTTATCCTCTTCCTTTTCCTCCCACCCTCCATCTCTCCACTTCTGAAACCATAATCAAATCAACTCAACTATTGTTCCTAGAAGAGTTGTGTCAATGTACAGTTTGGTGGCTCTTCTACCTATTCCATTAATTTTTCAGACCAAAGTGCCACTCCCTGGCTATCTTTAAGAATATTTAGAAGTATGGCATGATAAGCATTATCTTTAAATAGCAGTTTCCTTATTGTATTATCTCCCCTACTAGAATGTAAGCTTCTTGAAGGCAGGCACTATCTTTGCTTTTTAAATTTATATCACCAACTCTTAGCACAGTCATATTTTCCATTCACTTGTTCATTCATTCACTCAGTTACATGGCATAGTGGATAGAACACTAGACCTGGAGTCAGGAAAATTTGAGTTCAAATCCCACCTCAGACATTTGCTAGTGACACTGGGCAAGTCATTTAGCTGCTGTCTGTTCAATTTTCTCATCTGTAAAGTGAATTATTATTATAGCACCTAACTCCCAAGGTTATTGTGAGGATAAAATGATATAATATTTGTAAAGCTCTTCACAAACCTTAAACTGCTATGTAAATACTACCTATTAAATAATTGATTGATTGTTTGATTCCTTCATATAACCCAGTCACTAATGTTAGGGCTATATTAGTATGTGTTTATTCTTTATTATTTGCATCGAATTGTATTAGATTGTGCTGTATTGGATAAAACTGCAACTGCCTAATTGGCAAGAAGAAATATTTAGGAGGAAGCAATTCAATTTCTTGTGTTTTGTTGTTATCAACTGGATCAGAACCAACCTCTAACCTGTGGGTGGCCAGAGCTGCACAAAGCAGGCTAGAGAAAAGAGAGTCAGGGCACAAATAGAAGTTTAATTAATTTCAGAGTGAGGAAAATGGCTTTTGCAAAAGGAACCCTTCCCCCCCCCAGAAAGAGGGCTAAATACTGCTGGTCCTAGGGCCACCTGTATATATGAAAGGAATTGGACCACAACAAAATCATTCTTAGGTCTTGAGACAATTCTTATGGTTGGCATTTCTTGGGACAGTACATTTTTGGGTCCCATGGGACTAGTCATTGTCTCAAGTCTTGGGGGTCATGATTACTTTGCAAGATACAGAACCAAAGTTCTGTGACAAGAACAGCAATGCAATACCTGGCAGTTACAAGGCCCAGGGATTGTGGACATGTGATGGATGGCCCTGGGAAATAGGGGGAGCTAAATTCCTCAATTAACACTTGGTGCCAGTCCAAGCCATACGCTTTGCCAGAGGGTGATATCATCCAAAGCGCAAAGGATTATTGTTATGCCAAGCTCAGGGCACACCCTGCTTGCTGGACCTTAACTCTATCTCCAAAATATTTTGACATTGCTTATCTATCTTTCCACTTACATAACTGCTTGTCTTGTACTAGTTATCTCATTTGAACCTCTCAACAATCCTGGAAGGTAGGTCACAAAAATGGTATTATCCCTTCCTTGTAATTAAACAAACTGAGGATCTGAAAAGTGAAATGATTTGCCAAATATCACAATGCTGATGATGGCAGAAACACAGGGTTTTTTTCATGGTGAAGTATTGCCTTGCTAATATCTTCTTAGTGGTCTATTTACATATGCAAATTATCTGGATATATGAGGATCATGGGATCATAGATCTGGATCTGAAAAGGCCTTCGGAAGTCATCTCATCCTACCCCCTCATTTTATAGTGAACCAACTGAGACCCAAAGATTTGGCTTGCCCAGCACCCATGGATAATAATGGTAGACTTGGAACTTGAACTCAGTTCCCATGACTCCAAGTTCAATGGAAAATTTCATGAGACAGAGATATTTACAACCTAATTTTCCAAATGATAGAGATCAATATCCCCTCCTCACCCCTTCTAAAACTTCTACTTGAGATAGCTGAATAATTAAGGTCATGGAGGGATTTTTTATTGGTGGTAGTTTCAATTTTCTTTATAATTACAAGGTTAGAATAAACCTTGAGGTAAAACTCACTAAAGCTAAGCCAAGGGTTCATTCAAGAAACATTTATTAAATACCTACTGTCTACAAAGCACTGTGCTACCAGGGAGTAGTTTAGAAAGTTGAGCTTCAATCCATTGTTCTTTAACATAGGAAACATACATGGAATACATAATAATGTATGAGAGACTGGCAAAGCAAAGAGCTGGCTAAGGTTCATCTCTATAATCTATATAGGGTGAGGAGTCCTGAAATATCTAATTGAGGAGGTTGCCATTGTGCTAATCTATATTGACAATCGAATAGGAACAGAAGGAGCCTCTATTACACTATTATAAAGAGCAGTGGAAAAGTCATCAACATGTCCTTATTCAGAAATACAAAATGTTCGATTTTTTTAAAAAAATGAGATTGTTAAAATGGGGGAAAATCATGCCTATCCATTTCTAAGGAGAAATTGCCATTGCTAAAGGATGTTCAATGAAGATTCCAAATGAAAAAAGGATTTCCAATAGATTAGGAGGTCTTCCAGATGTTCCTTATTTCATTTTTTTTTAAATTTTTAAAATTTTGAATTTAAATATCAAAAAGGAGCATTTTTATACACATAGAAGACAAAACCATTGCATTTGAACCATTACATATGAAATCTTCATTTTATACTACTTGATTTAAATAAAATATATAATAATTCCACACATTACTTCCAAAATTGTCCTGGCTTGTCTATTTCCTTCTGCACGTTGGTTCTCTGTTGTGCACTAAAAAAGTTTCAATGCTTTTCTGCATCACTATCTCCTCCCCTTCCTCCCTTCCCCCCAAATTTAAAAGTGAAACAAAAAAAAATCTTATAGCAAGTAAGCACAGTCAAGTAAAATGAATTCATCCAGGGGTCATGCCCCTTTTCATATTTAACTCCCTCAATAGCCTTTAAAGACATTAAGGTTCTAAAGGGAAACTTGTTTCTCCATTCCTTGTAAATACTACATCATCATACAAATTTTTTCAATAGCTTAAATAAATTTACCTTTCTAGTTTTCTTTTGATTTGTGTTTGTATTTCAAAACTCCTATTCAGTTCTAGTCTTCTCCATCTAGTCCTTTCATCCTCTATTAAATTAAAGGTTCATTTCCCTCCCCAAAGGACTATAATTTGTTTTGCAGGATAAGTTATTCTTAGTTGCAAGCCTATCTTTTTTGCCTTTGGAATATTGTATTCCAAGATCTTCTCTAGTTTATAGTAGAAGCTTCCAGATTTTCTGTGATTCTGACTGTGGTTACTTGATACTTGAACTACTTCTTTCTGGATGTTTGTAGTATTTTTCCTTTGATATAGGAATTTTGGGTTTTCGCTGTGACATTTCTGGAATTTCTCTCAGGAGGTGATGAGTAGATTCTTTCTATCTTTGCCTTCTGGTTCTAATAGATTTGGACAGTTTTGGTTTATAATTTATTGAACTATAACACAGACTACTCTGGCCTCTACTGCCTAAAGGCCAGGTATATTCGATTTTATCATTTAATGCTCTCTCAAGGTTCTCCAGTACCCTTAAGGTCATTGAGGAATAATCTAGGTTCTTTGCCAACGATTCCAGTCCCTACCAATGATGTTTACCCAGTTTTGGGGAAGGGGGCTTCCCCTGTACCCTAGTATCATTTAGCCACTGAGAGTTGTACTTTTGCACAGAAATATTTGCTTCCCAAAGGCAATCTGGACATATTCTAAAAGGCCCTTAGGGCACCTAAAATTAGGCATGCCAGATAAGCCTGGGTTACATAGATATAATGTTTAGGCTTAAAAAAAAAGTGCCACATAGGAAATAGTAGTTAGAAAGGGCTTTGATGGGATGGGTGGGTCGGGGGAAGACTCTTGAGTAGCCTGGGGTCTGATTCTAGTTCTGGTTCTAAGCATCCATATGACCTGACAACTTACTTTACTTCTACATGAACAATGACATCTTAGATGATCTTCATAATTAGGACCCTTCTTCCCCTTCTATTACATATCATTTTTTGACACTTTGATGGGGTTAGATAGCCGTTTCTCAGCCTTGTCTTTTAAAATCAGTTCCATTTGGTACTTACGTGGAATAATTCAGATTCATTAGAAGCACTGACTGGTAGTCTCCAAGATTCTAAGTATCTAAACAACTTCTTTCACTTTTTGTAAAGTACTTCAAAAACTTAGATGAAGCGATTTAGAGGATATGCCTTTTACTTTTCAATGACTTTTATCCTTTAGGACCAGGTTTAGTAAAACAGCTTTACCTAACATATCCCGATTTAGTGGATAATTTGTGTGAGTTACCTGTGTGGAGAAAATAATTTTGTAATATTTATGGTCTTATGTAGATAGAAGGTGTTTTATTGTCAGCATTGTTCTCATGCTGTCCTTGTGAATCACCAAAATGAGTCTTCGATCCAAGAATGAGAAAAAAATCTGCCCAATCTAAATTTATGAAGCTCTTATGATCCTCTGTGACAGATTTCCCATTTGGGGTTATAAGCCTTTCCAAGTGTACCAAAGGGCGAAGAACTCTCTAGGGAAATAAAAACACTTCAACCAACCACACAGATAAAAATATTCACTTCAAGTGTTTATATATGAGTTAACATTTTTAAAGTGCTTTGAAAACTTGAAAGTGCTATATAAATGCTATTTAGTATTATTTCTACATATATGCCTGTTTGTTAAAAAAAAATTCCCCTAAGATAGATGTTTCCATTATAATATAATGATTCTATGATCATGAATGAGTTATGCACATCATCTTTTTTTGTTATAATAAGTAGTAGCATTGGCCTGCCTTGATAGAATTTGCAAATCATATTATTATCAATATATATTTTTTTAGATTACTTCATGCTGAAACGGCTTGTATTTGATGGAGAGACTTAATTTTTTTTTTTTTTTGGAGTCGGGAAGAAAGAACCAGACTTCTGATTTTATTGACATAAAGAACTCTCCCAAAGAGGAAAAGAAATTCCTGCGACCAATGCAAATCATTACCTGCTCTGGAAACTTGCTGTTTGAGAGTTGCCTCCTTTTTTTTTTTTTTTTTTGAGCATGTAAGAAGAACTATCATGTTTTTGGGTGGATAATTCTAAGGACTGTAATAACCAGTGGCCCAGTGAGTAACCTGTTTTCACATGTATTTTCTTTTTTTTTTTGTTTGTGTTTAATTTTTAAATTTTTATTGATATCTTTGTTTTTATATCTCTTTCATTTTTAAATGTATTTCTCCCTCATCTCTTACCTGATAATATCCCTGGTAATAAAGAAGAAAGAAAAGAGAAAAGAATGAAAAAGGAAGAGGAAAGAAGAGCTATTCAATAAAATTAACCTACATAGCAAATGTGTATGACGGTATGTCCACACTCATAGCTGCCCCCCCCACCTACCCCACAAGCATGGTCTTTATAATTTTATAGGAGTTAGTTTAATTTTTTTTTGTTCTTCCCATTTATATATGTATATATCATTTTCCTGTTTCTACATACTTGCATCAGTTCACAAGTCTTTCCATTCCTCTCTGGATTTTTCACGTTCATCATCTCTTACACAACAATAATGTACAATCACATACGTGTATTATTGTTCATTTTAACCACTACTGAAAAGATGGGCATCTACTTAGTTTCAAGTTTTTTGCTACCACAAGATGTTTAGCTATGAATATTTGCTGTATACGAAACCTATCTTTTTGTTTTTGACCTGTGTTTTAAGGGAGGCATAGCTTAGGCCAGCACAGTGATTCAGGTTCAGGACTGAAATACAATGAACTGGTTCTGGAATGTAAAATGCAATAAAAATCTATTTTCTCACAATAAGATTTAAAGAAAAGAAATTGTTAAAATAAATACTACATTCCTTTGCTTCCTAACTCACCAGAGCAATAACTCTGGGTCCGAAAAACATGCCTCAGGACATCAAGAATTATAGCAAACCTCAGGAGCCCCAATTCCCCATAAGTTTGGCTCTTCATACCTCAGGTAACAAGGGAGACACACACAATGATTTAAGCCTTAGTCTTCCAAACAAACGAAATTCTGACAATGGCTTCTTTGCCCTCTTAAAGGCTTGCTTGGCCTATGTAAAAGAGATACTACTTCTACTACACCCCACCTGTTGACCCCTCAAATCATCCAATGGACCTTCTATCACTTAAATGACTTTGAGGCCATTACTAAACAAATCTGAACTCAAGAAGAAGCATAGTATAAACTACAATGGAGGAAGATAAACCACGGACGGGCTGTCTTCTGCAGCTTTGGAGGAAATACATCAGTCAGGTTAGAGATCCGTGTGTGTGTGTGTGTGTGTGTGTGTATGCCAAGATACGATTTTGTATGTGCACAGATATAATTTTTCAATGCTCTTTAAACTTAATAAATATATCATATATGGTCATCTTATCTACCCCCTCATTTCTCAAATGAAGAAAGGGGCACAGAAGTTAAATAACTTGCCCAGGGTCACACAAGTAGTAAATGGCAGAACCAGAATTTGAATTCTGTTTTCATGACTCCAGATAGGTAGGTGGCACAGTAGAAGACTCATCTTCCTGAGTTCAAATCTGGCCTTAGACACTTACTAGCTATGTGACCCTGGGCAAGTCATTTAACCCCTTTTGCTTCAGTTTCCTCATCTATAAAGTGTGCTGGAGAATGAAATGACAAATCACTCCAATATCTTTGCCAAGAAAATCCCAAATGGGGTCACAAAGAAACAGACATTACTGAAAAACATTCTGTGACTTTGAGTTTAGCATTCTATACATTAAGGCCCTTTCTAGCTGTTCCCCTCCCCTCCCCCACACTGAATAGTATTTTATTTTTTCCAATTACATGTAAAGATAGTTTTCAACATTCACTTTTACAAGATTTTGAGTTCCAAATTTTTTCTCCCTCCCTCCACTCCCACATCCCCAAGACAGCAAGCAATCTGATATAGTCTATATCTGTACAATCATGTTAAAAATATTTCCACATTAGTCATGTTGTGAAAGAAGAATCAGAACAAAAGGGAAAAACCATGAGGAAGAAAGAACAAGAAACAAAAAAGAAAGAGAGAGAGAAAATAGTATGCTTCAATCTGCATTCAGACTCCATAGTTCTTTCTTTGGATGTGGATGGCCTTTTTCATCATGAGTCTTTTAGAATTGTCTTAGATCCTTGTATTGCTGAGAAGAGCTGGCTCTTACTTATCAAACTTGATCATCGCACAGTGTGGCTGTTGCTACATACAATGTTTTCTGGTTCTGCTCACTTCACTTTGCAGCAATTCATGTAAGTCTTTCCAGGTTTTTCTGAAGTCTGCCTGCTCATCATTTCTTATAGCACAATAGTATTCTATTACCTTCCTGTACCACAACTTGTTCAGCCATTCATTCCTCAATTGATGGGCATCTCCTCAATTTCTGTTGAAGATTTCTTTTTTTTTTTTTTAATTTTCTCATACTTGTTAAGTACAAATCCATTCTTTTCTTTTTTTATTAATTTCTTTTTATTTCCTTTTTAGCTCTATGAAAATAAAACACAAGTAATGCTTTTTTTTCCCTCCAAAACTTCATGAATTCTTCAGGTTTTTTGACTGATACCCTGCAAATATTTCATACCTAGCATATGTAGGCTCATGAATAAGGGAGTCAGTGTAGTAAAGCTTTAAAAACACTAGAGAGAGCTCTATAACAGAAAAAGTAAAGTAAGTGCCCAAAAGAGCTCTACTGCTTTTTTTTCCCATGTTTACCTGAATAAAGACTTAAGCACTAATTTCTTATTCTTATTTTTTCTCTAATTAATTCAAGCAAAAAGAAACCTTACTTAGCAAAAAAAAATTATATTCTTGGTTGTAAAGACAGTTCACTATTTATGTATTTATTTTATTTAAAATTATAAAAGAGGCTGAGTTGGAAGTCTTTTTTAAAATGACTGAGAGCATTTCAAAGTTTACTCGCATTGAAGGACCTCTTTAAAAGAAAAATTTAGATGATTATTGCCTGAAACTGTGCTTATGACAGTAAATAATTTGTCTCTGACAGTAAATAATTTGTGCTATTGATAATGCCCTTATCTTGTCATACAACATGAATTCAAATTAAAAAAAAATTATCAAACACCTACTTTGTAAAGCATTATCTCATAGGCACTGGGGGAGATAAAAATTTCAGAAAAGTCATCATCTCTTCCGTCATGAAGCTTGCAATCCAATAGGGGAACGTGACACCTACACAAATAACTAAATTTAGAACAAATACAATAAGCACTTGGTGCAATGGAAAGTTTCTAAAACTATTTTCCTAAGTCCCACAAAACTGCACAGCTATTAAGTAGGTCTATAGACTCTAAATACAATATTCTTCCAGTTTTGCCATGTTGTCACCCTTTCACCTCCTATCAATACAAAGAGAAAAGTAAAACATCTTGGCACTTTTTCTGGAAGGGCCAATTTACTATATCTCCTGGAAATTGTATCAAAGAATCATAAGTCTAGAGCTACAAGGCCCTAAAGACTACACCTTACTTTGTATCCCCAGAGCTGCTCAGTGTCCGGCACATAATAGTCACTTACTAAATTATTGTTGACTGACTGACATAGTCCTGGACAACATAGGCTCTCTCTAGTGGCTCAGGACTGGAACTTTCCCGATGCAGAAGGGTAACAGCTTGGGATGGCATTGGAGTCCCAAGTTTAGCATAGCAACAGGATGAGAGTATCAATAATTAGAACATTCTAGCAGGATGGGACACCAAGCATAGGTTACCCCAGTGAGATGAACGTTCTTCTTTCTCTCCCACTTCTATCCTTTTGCCTGCTTAGTCTTCACCTTGGCTTTTTTGTTTTTTGTTTGTTTCTGTTTTTGTTTTTTTTCCACTTGAGCAGTTGTTTTGTACCAGCCTAGCTGACCAACCCTATGGATGTGGGCACTGGAGCTGAGCCTCAAGTGTCCACTAATGACAGTGGCTGGAAAACACAGTGCGTATTTGGCACATTCCCATCCAACAGTATCTCATACTCTTTCATTTTCTATGTGTTATGACCCAACCAAGCTGCATAGCTTACTGTTTCTCAGATCTTTTCAATACTTGCTGTCCACTTTGCTCATGCAGTTCCCTATGCCTAAGAAGTAAGTACTTCTGTTTTCGACCACTCTGTTGAAACACTGCTCATCCTTCAGGATCAAGGCCAAAGGCCACCTCCAACACGAAGGTTTCTCTGATCTCCATCCCTACCTTTCCAATCCAAGATCTCTCCATCCTATAGCTCTTCTCATATCTCCTTGTTTGTACCTCTATTATGCATTTATTCTTATATTTTGTATTGTTGTTATTTCTGATTTGTATTTATGGTTTTTATTTCCTCCTTGAAAGAAGGTACTGACTTATTTATCTTTGCATCCCTAGTGTCTTGTATATAAGGCACTTGTTTATTGACCTGCTGAAGGATAGGAAAGAATTAAAGGACCCTGATAAGTCTTCTATCAAGGAGTTTCCAGTTGTCTTGTGGCATTGGCAGTGTCTGCTATGCAGCCAGGATGCATTGAGGAGACCTTTGTCTGAGAGATGGAGCTTCCTGATAGAAACTGGGATTTTGTGAACAACATCAAATCAGAGGTGGGTAAGGATGAACTGGAGATCCCGTTTTCTCTCATTAGTTCAGGGAAGCATGGTGGTTTAGCATCTTGGTTTGGTAGAAAGAATACTAACCTTAAATTGAGAGAATCTGGGTTTAAAGTCCAGCTCTGTGGTATATTTACCATATGCCCTTATAAAAGTCACTTCCCCTCCCTTGGTTTCAGTGTCCTCATCTATAAAATTCAGGGGTTGGACTAAATGACTTCTAAGTTCCCTTCTAGTTTTAGATCTATAATCCTATGAGCAATTATTTTATTCAGTAAATATTTCTTAAGAAAATACTATATGATGTGCTAGATGCAGCCACTCTGACTGAAATAGAGTTTTCTAGTTTATATTTATTGTTATATTTATAATACTGTAAGGAGTGTGTATGTGTGCTCTTTTGGGTACCCTCATTGTTCTGTCTAGATGTGGCTTGCAGGGAGACAAGAAAGATATTTCTAGCATCTCCTCCTCCCACCCTTCTCCAAGGGAGACTTTGATTCCTGCCAAGAGGGAAAGTGGGAGGTTGAGGCCAGAGGTTAACCACTCTGCCCTCCTCAGTGAGATGGGATATTGGGCTAGAAATTATATCTATCTGTCTGCTCTCTTAAATACTGTTAGTCTAAGGGAAGTAATGTTTAGGTTTAACGTGCACTCCTGATAGCCATCCCTTAACAGGAAAGGATGTCCTCAAACTTTATATACAAGACGACTCCTTTTCCACCAAAATTCCAGTTCTACAACGACCATACATAGCAAATAGTAAATCATTCCACTTATTCAAGTTTATAACGCAAACAGAAATCAGAGAAAGTATACATAGGAGAATATATATCAGAAAATACAAAGTGAATGAGCTTTCCCTTTGGGAACTTTTTCAACCAAGAGAAAGGGAATTCCAGTTCTCACCCAATGGGAAATTCCACAAAATCTCTAGTGTAGCAAGCTGGGGATAGGGCATGACATAGAGATTGCCATCTTCTCTACATGTCAGCTTCTTCCCAGAGTCTTGGAGTCTTTCTCTACCTTCAGCAACCTAAAGAGAGGTTAGAAGTGTACATCTTCTCTCTTGATGATGGAAGCCAGATGAAGCAAGATTTCTCTTCTTCCTAGATCTCACCAATTCTGCCCATCCTTCACACACATTTGAATATCACTTTACAATTTATAAAGCACTTTTATTATATTATTCATATGATCTTTACAATAACTTTGGCAGAGCAGGGATCGATCCTATTTCATAGAGAAGGAAACTACAGTTTGGTGAAGTTAAGTGACTTGTGCAATGCCATATAACTTGTAAGTGGTAGAGCCTGGAACTGAACCCAAGTCTTCTGGATCCTAATCCAATGTTGTTAATATACTATATTTGGTCACAGTTCTTTAAGTTCTTAAGAAACGGAATGAAAGTACCAGATCTTCTATAGTGATATTTATGCCTTTTTTTCCCTTCTAACTTTAAGAAAATAACTTTTCAAATCTATCTTACCCTACAAGAAAGTAGGAAGAGAAGGCAACAAGAGAAGGAGGAGGAGGTAGTCAAAAGCAAAATGTTTTTGAGAAGAGACAGAGTGAAAGGAAAAAGATAATAGAATAAATGAAGGAGGGGAAGGATGGAGGGAAATAGAGTTAGCGATAGTAACTGGGAAAAAAATTTTGAAGCAAGTTTCTCTGATAAAGGCCTCATTTCTCACACATGTAGAGAACTGAGTAAAATTTATAACAAAAAGAGCCATTCCCCAATTGATCTGTTAGGAGGTATGGCAGTGGTATAGCGGTTCTCAATCCTTGAGAATACAACGAATAATCTAATCTGAACTGGATCATGATCATAGACAGAACTGTTGTTTACAATCACCTGGACTTGATATTGATCCATGAATTTTAAGAGCAACATTTTAAGTAAATGTTACCAAATCCTTATAATATTCAAGGCACCTGGAAAAAAAATGTTTCAACATATAGAGACCTAGCAGAAGAAATCAAAAGCACATGGGAATAGACTGAGTAGTATCATCCCTATCATCTTGTCTGTTACTGGGGTCGTCCCAAAGATTCTTTCAATCTTTGGAAGATGAATCTACATCTTAATCCTTTCATTCAATTACAAAAAGCAGTTCTTTTGTCCATACAACATTACCTATAAAAAATAATAAGATATTCACTTGTCCTAGAACTGTTTCTAATTAAACTCCATCAAAAAGAAGATGAAAATAGGATAATAATAACTAACATTTAGATGAAGCTTTAATATTTGCATAATATTTATACATTCATTACCTGAGTCATTTACTAACATACTGCAGATTCCCACTCAGGTTTTTCTGACTCCAAATCCTTTGAAAGACAATATTATGTTGCAAAAGTTTTAAAAAGGCAAAAATAAACAAATGTTTACTTTATATAGACACTCTAGTGTTTGGGATTTCAATTCTTGGTAAAGTGTTAGAACTATTGATAGGGCAACCTCCTTCCCTGCTTCAAACTTATCATGGAAAGCTTCTTCAATGATAACAGTTAACATTTATAGAGCACCTTAAGGTTTGCAAATCTCTTTACAAGTATTTCATTTTATCCTTATAATAACATGGTGGAAATGTTATTATTTTCTTCATTTTATAGATGATGAAACTGAGGCAGTGACTTGTCCAGGGTCACATAGCTATTAAATGTCTGTGGTCAGATTTGAACTCAGATGGTCTTGAGTCCATATCTACCACTCTATCTGCTCCAACACTCTACATATCCCCATTCCAGGCCAACCTCACCTGAGGCGAAATCTCTAGTTGGCAATATCACACCAAAATTATAATCAGAGCAGCAAACAGGTTAAACTTCTAAACACTCCCAACAGCGAGCACACTAATAATAATGATGATAATTTATATAGCACTTTAAATTTAATAAAGCACTTTACCCATGTTATATCATTTAATCCCCACAACAGTCCTAGGAAGTACATGCTATAATTATCATTCCCCCATTTTATGGATGAAGAAACTGAGGTTGAGAAAGATTAAGTGACTTGCCCAGGGTCACATGGCTAGTGTCTGAGACAGTGTTCTGGACTCTAAATCCAGTGTTTTTAATTAGCTGCTTCTATAGTAGTTACTAAAATATTTGTTAAATAAAACTGATGAACATACCAGATCACATCCCAACCATTCTTCCTCCCCTAGTATTAACATGTAATTCTAGCCCTACCCCCCAAACTGCTCCTCCTGATATGCTTTTGCTACACAAATTACCCTTGGCTAAACTCTCTCACTCCCAGTTTCTCTTACCAACCCCTATCCCCATCCCCAGCCCCATTCTATTCTTCTTTAGTTCAGCTGAATCCCGTAAATGTCACTCCTCCCTTTCTGACTAGCTCCTCCAATTATACTCCATGGAACTCTTCTGTTGTGAGCAAACTTCTCTATATCCTTGACATTTTTCTCAAGTACTCACTCTACTTCCTCATTGAAACATAGTTTTCCCAAGATAGTGCTGCTTCATTACCAACCCTCTCTATTAGAAGATGAATGTTTTTTTCTGCTGCCCTTGATTCACTGAAATGCTTGAAGAGTGGTGCAATTGCTCCTTGATCCCCAGTGCTATTTCCAAGCCATAATCTACTCTCATTCAATAATTCCTCCTTCTTTGAAGTTGATACCATCTATACCTATCACTCCATCTACATTTTCATCTCTGCTGTCATCCTTCACAACATGCTTTCCCTTCTCTCAATAATAGTACTTTTCCATCAAGTTTTACAGTTTACAAAGGCTTCCCTCCCAACTACCATCTGACATAGATTGTGTATGCATTATTGCATTCAATTTACTGTAGAGAGAGTTTCAGTTTTGGTTAATGATATTAAAAGTAGGACAAAGGTAGACAGCTGCACTAGTTCCACCTGGCCCTTTAGAACCTAGTTTCTGCATTGATTTGCCTGATATCATGTGGTGGGGAGTTGAATAGAATCTCTTCACCCATGTTCCATCCAGCTCCATTGGTGTTTTGCTAAGTGGAGTCCCTGGGATGATTTGAAGGGTACCCAGATTATTAACCTAGGGTTGGATGGTAGTCAAAAGGGATTGAGGACCATTCCTCAGATAATGGTTTGGATTTAGGGATTTTTAGTGCCCTGGGAGAGAAAAAGAGTTCAAAAGACAGTCTGAGATGGAAAGCTTTTGCTGCTAACCTGGTAGGTGAGAAGCCATACATAGCCCCAAACCAGAAGGTGGTAGCATAGAATAGCAGAGAAGAAACCCAGCATGCACAGTACAGCACAGGATCAAAGCTTAATAGAGAAAGCAATTAATTTGATGATAGGATCAGAGGATATCAATGGCTTTGCAACATTACAACTTAGAGTTGTCCGTACCATGCATAGGATTTGGTAAACAAAATATTCTCTATATATGTATCTCTTTACACATATTCCTGGTAATACACATTCCATAAAAGTATCCTAGCTTCCTAGTCATGTGTATTCCTAATGTTTGCCCTTCCATATGTGTTTCCTGGATATATATGATCTCTACATTTATCCGTAGCTGCACTGTTGGGTTGGCAGACTGTGGGAAAATGTGCCTTTATATATAAGGGTATCTGTTCTGTCATTTATTATGCTCTGCTGATTGAATAAATTTTGTGTTTATAACTAATGTATCTTCTGATTGGTCTATTAAAAGAAACATGATGGTAGGGGCTCAAGAGCTATGGTTTTGAGATGACACCCATAAAGTCCTTTGAACCTGGGGCTCTAGATGCTGCATTTAAAGAAATCTGAAGAAACTGAGTCTCAGACAGATTAAGTGACTTGCCTATGATTATATGACCAATAAGTGTTAAAGGCAGAATATGACTCCAATACTTTTACTGATATTTCATGCTGACTTTCATAACTGTAGCCATGGCTCATGTTTTTCTTTTCCCTTATCTTTGGCTCACTACTTTTTTTTATATTTAACATTTTTTAAACTTTTTTAAAAATTGAGTTCAAATTCTTTCTCCTCTCTCCTGCCCCCACCCCAATGATAAGCAATATGATATCAATTTTACATGTGAAATCATGCAAAATGTATTTTCATATTAGCCATATCATGTGCAAGAAAAGCGAGAAAAATAAATAAAGTGAGAAAACTAGACTTCAATTTGCATTCAGAGTTTATCAGTTCTTTTTCTGGAGGTAATAGCATTTTTCATCATGAATTCTTTGGAATTTTCTTGGATCATTGTATTAATCAGAGCAGCTATGTCTTTCTTAGTTGATCATCATTACAATATCGCTGTTAGTGTGTACAATGCTCTCCTGGTCCTGCTCACTTCACTTTGCACAGTTCATATAAGTCTTCCTATGTTTTTCTAAAACCATCCTTCTAGTCATTTCTTACAGCACAACAGTACTCCATCACAATCATATACCACAACATGTTTAGGCATTCCCAAATTGATTGGCATCTCCTCGATTTCCAATTCTTTGCTACCTTAAAAAGAGTTGCTATTTTTGGACATGTAGGTCCTTTTCCTGTTTCTTTGATGTTTTGGGGCATAGATAAAATTTTCTGTTCAGCTCTGGTTTTTTCATCAGGAATGCTTGGAAGTCCTGTATTTCATTAAATGTCCTGCTCTCCCCTCCTTCCACCCCCATCCCGGTCAAGGCATTTTGTATAGTTTTGCACACAGTTTTGCAGAGTAGATTATTCTTAGTTGTAATCCTAGATCCTTTGCCTTCTGGAATATCATATTCTAAGCCCTCCAGTCTTTTCTTCAGTGAATTTTTGTGGTGGGCCTTGGAGGTGGCTGTGATAATGGTAGCAGTAGTTTTGGGAGCTCTTAGCCTAGAGACAGTCTGGGTTTTTGTTTTTTTTAACCATTTGGCCAATTCCATTTTTAAGGTGTTATTTTCTTCAGTATTTTTGTGCCTCTTTTATTAAATTATTTCATAATTTTTTTGTATAACTCTCATTTATTTTCCCAATTTTTCCTCTATTACTCTTACCTCTTTCTTTAACATTTTCAAGAATTCTTATTGGGCTTGAGTACAGTTAGCATTTTTCTTTGAGACTTTTGTTGTAGTAGTTTTCTCATTGTTGTCTTCTGAATTTGTGTCTTGGTCTTCTTCCCTGCCACCATAGTAGCTTTTTATAGTCCAGTTCTTTTTTGTTGTTTGTTTATTTTTATGCCTATTTCTTGACTTTGAACTTTATGTTAAAGTTAGGCTCTGCTTACCTGGGTGAAGAGGCACTCTGCCAAGCTTCAGGCTTTCTTGCGCTACTGTTTTCATAGCTAGTTCTGGGGGTCTGCAAATTTTTGATGCTTCCAAGGTGGTGTTATCTGGAAAGAGGTATGGCTATTGCTCTCCTGCTCTGTACTCTGGTCCATACATAGTAAGGGCCCCTGCAACTACAAGCACTGGCATTCCTATGGATATGGATGAATAAGGAACTGTGACCAGGTCCCTTGCTCTCCTGCAATGACAAACATTAATGCTCCTCTCTGCTTTGAAACTGTGACCCGGGCGTCTGCTTCCTTGTGATCCCCTATAAGTGCTTCTCTCAGCCCTGGAATTGTGACTCAGAATGTCTCTGGCTGAGAGCCCCCAAAGCTACTGCTGCCATTGTCAGAGCCACCTCCAAGGCCCGCCACTGGTAATGCCAACCGTGGTCTTGGCCAGCCCTTACTACTGTGTCACAGACCTCTTTTGCCAACCTCATACAATATCTTAGGCTGGGAAAATCTCACCATGACCCATTGTTGTCTTTGTCACTTCAAAATCCCACCTGAGACATTATTTTAGAGTTATTTGAAGGGGTCTGTTGAGAGAGTTTGGCTGGGTTACTGCCTCTAATCTGACATTTGGCTTTACCCCTTTTTAGCTCACTTTTTCAGACCTCCTGGACATTCAAAGCAACCTTTGAGAATTTAACTATTTTAAGCCAAAAGTTGTGAGCTAATGTTACTCAGTTCCCAAAGGATAAATCTAGGTCATATTGTATGTTGATTAGGACCCTTGTCACTAATTATAGGGAGATATGAAAACTGAATTTTTGATATAGAAAGAAAGCTAGTACTGTCAATTATCATGGATTACAAGTACTAAGCCTCTGGAGATATAATCATAATGTGAAAGGTTGTACCTAGCCAATTTGACCATATTTCAGTTAAGCAAACATCAGAATTACCAGTCAAATTCTTTGGAGAAAAATGCTAGAGATTTATGCAGAGGGAAAAAAAAGGTATAGAAATTTAAACAGGAATATGACTGTAAATTAAAGTTTTAAAAGTTCATGAAGTTCTTTCTATGTGTCTCCTCTTAATGTCTGTAATTAAAGCAATTTTAAAGCGTGTGTTATTGTATTGCAAATTTTCACTGTGTTTCTCCCGTTAGTTTCTGTTTTACTCTAGTAAAAATTAAAAAAGAGTACTAAGTCTAATTACACAGCAACCATCATATTGAATTCTGGAGCTAGGGAGTCTCAGTCTCTAAACATAAGCCTTTTCTTTAGTAATGACTTTTTCTACCCACAACTTTGGATTCTTTAGTGTTTAGAGCAGCTTATTCTCTTGATGCAGTTATTGGGGATAACGTGGTCTTATTATTGATTACTGAATTTATACAGTTACAGATTCCTGAGACATATATGAACACATTCTTTGAATCTAGTTTATTTCCAAACTTTCCAAATGAAATTGAAGGGTAGGTTATAACAGGCAGGATTTGGGAGAAGGTAGTTGGAGATGTGGTCTAGGTGATATCAATCCTAAGAGGCACTCAGTCATTTCCTGGTGGTTCACAGAACACTATTCTAATCTAAAGATAAAGGAAAGTAATGGTGGTAGGTTTCTTGCCAGCCCTCCTCTAGTTCTGACCTTTAAATATCACATGTTGATATTACTTACCCTACAAATCCCACCTCTAAGAGTCTTGTAAAGTCTGTCTATTTACGTGGCATCGTGGGAATTTGTCTGACCTGCTGAGGAAGAAGTAGTCAACCCTGGATCTGGTAAAGGAGAAGGTTCTAAGAGGGAGAGAAGGAAAAGAGGTCCTGGTATAAAAGTTGAAAGAGTTTGGAATGATGTTAGTTGGAGGTAAGGAAACGATGAAAACTAGAGAGATTCAGAAGAAATAATTACATTCTAGTTGAATGAATGATAGGCAAATAGAAATGTAAGAGAGAAAAGATATATAGTTTAACACTGAGAAAATATACTGCTGAGAAATAAAGAACAAGCAATTATTAAACATCTACTATATGCCAGGACAGAAAAAAAAAGAGTTGAAGAGGTATATTCAGAAATAAATCAGGGAAAACCAAAGATACCAGTGGGTTTAAGAGAATGGCATGGCAGTAGGAAGATTACTCTAGAGACAGAGAGTGGTAAGAAGGAAGGATAGTATGCAAATCCAATGCAATTAAATTCAAGTAGCATTTATTAATGTCTAAGCCACTGCACTAGCAAGATACCCAGGATACAAGCTCAAAAACCAAAATAGTCCTTGCCTGCAAGGAGATAATATTCTAGTGGAAAAACAAAACAAAACAAAACAATAACATATCAATGAATCAATCATTAAGCATTCATTAAATGCCTAATATGTTCCAGGTATAAGCTCTGGGGATGTAATGACAAATGCAAGACAGCCCCTTCCCTCAAGGATCTTGCATTAATTTTCAAGCAATGCATTAGGAAGTAAACTCCATAATAATACAAGGGGATTCTGGCCAGTATGATAATGAAGCTATAACTTTGAAGAGGGATAAGATGATAGTAGCAGAAGACCTGGAATGCTAGGGAGAGTGTTGGCAAGGGATAATGGTGGGCAATGGTTCAAGGTTCTTTTGAAAAGACCCAGAAGAAAATATGAGGGTAGGATAGAAGACGCAACTAGAATGGGGGCCTTGAGAACAGAATACTAAGTTGAGGCTTGGGGAAAGTGGAAGCAAGGAAGTCCTTTATTTTCATACTACTGAAGTTAATTAATGAGCTAATTTAGGACTCAGTCTTTTATTGCCCTTTGACAAATTAATTATGGAAGTTAACAAATTACTTTTACCTAGAGGAAACCATTTACTTTTCCTATTTACCCAGAATAGTCATTCACCTTTTATGTTCACCCAGAATAGTAGCAGAAGGCAACTGAAATAGTTTGGTTGGGGATTTTTATTAATAGGATGAGAGGTGTACTATAGGATAAGAACAAAAATCATATTGTTTTCTTCATAGAAAAAGGCAAAGGGAGACTTTACTTCATAACTCATTTCAGTTTTAGGAATTAGCATTTGACCCCCTGCCCTAACCCTCCATCTCTTTTACACTTCATCCTCTGACCCGCCCCCCCCCAACCCTTCCTTCATATACAATGAGACAGAAAATCCTGTTTGCTCTCAAAGTGAAAGTTGGATTAGTTGGTATTTGGTTAGATCCAGCTATGAGAACATCCTGTATGTGCAGAGAGAAATACAGACAGTGGCCCTTGTTTCATGGTACATATCCTGGCTCTCAAAAGTGAACAAGGTTTAACTTCCAGATTGCCACAATTTCAGACATTTCAAAAGAAAACATCAAATCAAGACTAATTTGATATTTAAACAAGGCACAGATGTGAGGGATGGGCTTGTATTAAGAACAGAGCGAATGCCATGATCAGTGATGTAATATAAGCTTGAATATCAGGTCCTTTGACTTCAGAAGACTCCCTTTCGTAAGCCACCATCATCTCCTTCCTGAGAGTTGCCAATTTTCTTTTGGTTAACTCAAGGCAGAGTTAGAGGGGAGCCAAACTGCTGCAATTGTTGACACCATCAAGGTATTACTCAGGTGAACAGGATTCAGAACTGAATGGGGTGGGTAGAAAAGACTATATACTTATCTGAGAGAGATGAAGGGAAGATTAGTCAAAATATTTGTCCTTTTGAACCAGTCGAGAAAAGTGTCTGGGAAGTAGATCAGGTACCTTGCTTTGTAATCCCTTGACTCATCATGGAAAATTGAAGGGGACCCCATCCTGGGCTTTGGACTTACTTCACTCACCTGTATCATGTGTAACAAACTATAGCCAGAGGTTCCTGCAGACAGGTAAATTAGTGACAAATTTCTAAGTAGCATGGGCTAAAGGGAGGCTCTGCCTTAGGGTCTCAATATTTGGGGGTGGGAAGCAATTATATCCTGCTATTGGGATTATAATTGCCCAATAAGAAAGAAAAACCACTGAAGCAGAGCTTTGAGCCAATGGCATTTTATTAAAGGGTCATAATCCCTTCTAATGAAATGAATCCGAGACCTTCCTCTTTGCCTGAGATATCCACTTCTTCCAGGGCCTTATTTTTATAAGATTTGATACTAGATTTAATGTTTGAACATTCTAGAGGGGCTACACAAAATATAGAGTCCCGTTAGTTGAAAGACTTTGCTTCACAGGCCAAAAATGGTGCATCATCTAGAAAGGTATGCCAGCAGGGGTTGTCTAAGGTTGGGCGAAGCATGGGGCATCTCTACTGACTAAGTGGTCATAAGATGGTCACCCGTTCATGTTGGACAAGAGAAAATGGTCCAGAGGTACAAAAATAAGTTGGGGGACTTTCCATGGAATTGCTTCTTCTCTGCCACTTTGGGTTTGGTCACCATAACAAGGAAAAATAAGGGTGGAGGGCCTCTCGTTAGCTTCCTTTGATTAAGCAAGTGAATTTATAATCTGCAATTCACAGCTGTGGGGCCTAATATACAGAATTTATAATCTCAACCTCTATGGAATCATATCAAACTGATTAAGACTGATTGGAATAGAGTAGGGGTCCTAATGAATCATATCCCACACTGCTGAGGGTGTATCCACCCCCACGGCTCTGCTGTTGTGCCACCCCACTCCACCAATTTGCTCTCATATTCCTCCAATCCCTTTCAAGGTAATTACCAAGACTGGTGGGGAGGGAGGGGGAGGACTGGTAGTTTGCATCAAGAGCAAGACTGCCCATTGTCCTCATTTCTCAGTGAGCTGAATTTGCCTCAGGGGCAGTTTGGGCTAGTTTGGCTCTGGTCAGTGGTCGGGCGGGAGATCTGGCAGATAGTATCTAGAACCCAGACCCAAGAATGGGGGTCCCAGGGCAGGATTTCACTTTACAGAGCTGGGGAACTTAGACCAGGGTCCTAATCCAGAGACATTGGGTTGATCACAATAGGAAGCAGAAGCAGCAGCTCCCAAACTGCCAGAGACCACTACCTTGGGTGTAAAGTACATAGGAACTTGTTCATAGGATTTAGAGCCAGAGGGAACCTAATGAGTTCAGTCTCTCATTTTGCAGGTCAAGAAACCAAAGATGAGAGTGCGTGTGCGTGTGCGTGTGTGTGTGTGTGTGTGTGTGTGTGTGTGTGTGTGTGTGTGTGTTTAGTTCTCAAGGCAAAAGGAGTTTTTGGAAAGTGAGGGAGAGATAGATCACAAGGAAAAGTGAAGGCAAAAGTTTGGTTATTAAAACCCCAGCCATGTGGGCCAGCAACTCTGACCATGCTAAGCTGCCAAATAATGGCTTCCTAAAGCTTTTTATGTGCCCTTTCTAAGGACCACATCAATCCCAGCGTCTAGGACAGGGCTAAGGGACCTCAATTTTAGGGACTAAGGGATTTCAGGGCATAAAGGCCAGTCATTACTTAATCAGTTAATTAATCAACATGCATAAACCAGATCCTTCCCTAGTTTGATAGAAGAGAAGAGGTGAAAAGAAAAGAGGAGGTGAAGAGAGCACAAACCTGGATAGCACCCACCAACTTTGTGGAGAATGATGGGTGGGGTGAAAAAAAACTCTAAGCAAACCTCAAACTTTGGGTTCTTCCCAGAGTTACCTGGAGTTGAATCTTCAAGTGGGGGAGAGAAGACAAATTGAAATAGTTCTTTGTGTCTTGCCCACTTGTGGACTTTGTAATGTGCTTTATGAATTTTTTTTTGTCTTTGTGCAGAAAAGAAGGGTGGTAACATTCATTCATTCAAATACTGTTGCTATTATGAGATCAGAAGCCTTCAGCTTTTCATGTTCCATTTTATTAGTTCACCTAGGAGTGATGATGCTCTTGGGGACTGAGTCACACCAAACATTCACAAAAGACTAAACCAAAATAAAATTGTATTTATTTACATTGGGAAATATAACTGTCAAGCAGACCAGAATACTCACTGATATGATGCTAAATCAGTGCATTCTCTTCCTGGTCTAAAAGTCATATCTAAGCTCCTATGGTCTATTTAGAAAATGAATTTAAGATCAGAGGACTGCTTGGTAAAAATATGGAAAAGGATGTTGTTAATAAATTGTATTATCAAGCTATGTCTTACACACCTTCCTTCATATCGGCTGCATTTAAGTAGAGGGGAATACTTGTGTTGGCTATTCAGGGGACTCTCTCCCCTTGACTCAGAAAGAGTCCTGGGTCTGGTCTGGAGTCAAGTAATCTGGGCCCAGATCTAGGCTCTGTTACTGCCTTTATGATTCTGGGTAAATCACTTCATCCATCTGGTCCTCAATTTCCTCATCTGAAAAATGAGAAGGTTAGATTGGATGACTTCTAAAGTCTCTCCCAGTTCTAAATCTATGAATACAAAATGATTTTTGCAAATAGTAAAAGCAAAATCATTAAGATATCATTGCTCTTGAATAATGGTGTCAAGGAAAAGATCCCACCTAATGGAAAATATTCTTCTAGCAGGAAAACAGTTTTCTGCTGGGTTATTCTAGAGTGCTTGGTGCTTATGCACACACAGGAATACTGTGTATCTGCTATTATGTTCTCATAAGAATTTAGCCTCATAAAGAGGATAGAGGGGATAGAGGAAGAGAGAAAGGTCATAAGATGTAATAGAGGTAAAAATCTGTGATCACCAAATATATGAACTTGACATAATTTGTATTTAGGGCCCCTGGTCTTCTCTATGTCCTTTTCCTTGTCTGTTTTCTCTCCCTTATCCCCAGGCTTGAAGAGCTCACTGTGTTTTTCATCCTTCTTCAATACTAAAAACCTGTTCTCTGGGAAGATTTTGGTATTTGTTTTTATACTTGGTAGGTCATTTATACCTTTTCTTTGAATTTTAACAGATATAGTTTCTCTAGCAGGGGTCTTTTAGGCTTTGTCTCTAATTATGAAATAAAATGATGTATCTGCTATGATAGAAATGAAAGAAATTTTAGCTGTCAAAAAGTAAATGGGGAAGAGGTTTTGGGAAAATCCTTCTTTGTGCCTTATAATAACATCATGTATAGGGCACTGTTTACCTCACGTAACAGAAAAGTCAAGTCTGCCTGGTCAGGTCAAGGCAGAAACTTGGTTCCTTTTTCCTCCCTTACCGGAGATTCTATTGCCAGCTGGATGTGAAAAGCTAGAGCCCTATGGGATGGGGATGCCAGTAAAATAGACATATATGAAATCTTAGATTGAATGATAAGAAAACATCGTTAGGGTGCTCTAAAATCCTTCAAAGAAGTACTGTGTGTAATACAAGGCACCAGCAGTGTTATTAATCTTACTTCTAATTCAAAACTACAGTCCTCAGAGTCCTTTACCTAAAATGCCTTTTATAAACTAGATTTAAAGCAGGGCACTAGTAAAACCTGATTGGGTCTGTCAGAGGAAAAAAAAATCTGAAATGCTTTTTACTCTATAATAAATAGTATCTCTCTTGGGGGTTCTCTTGCAGTGTTGCTGTTAAAAAAAATAACCATTACTAGTTTTATTGAAACTCAACATGGCTAAAATAGAACTCATATTTTACCTAAACCTAGCTTTCATAAACTTGCCCATTTCTGTAGAAAGTACCACCATCCTTCTAGTCACACAGGTTGGCAGCCTCAGTGTCATACTACGTCAACTTTTCAGACTCCCTCACACCAAAAAAATTAATCAGATGCTAAACCTTGCCTACCTTCACACCATTCTCTCATACCATCACTTACACCGCAACCATTCTAGCTTAGACTCAAGGGCTAGTTTAGGCTCATATCTCTGGCTTGAACTATTGTTATTAGTCTGCCAATTGGTTTCCTTGCCTCATGCTTACCTCTCCCTATACCCCTTCCTACTCCACTCCCATAACTTGCAATGGCTCCCTATTGCCTTTAGAATCAAATATAAACTCTGCTCTTCACAACCTGTCTCTAACCTAACTTTTCAGTCTTACATTCTTCCCTCCAAGTACTCAACCAAAGTGGCCTTATGATGCTCTATCTCCTTTCTCTATGTCTATGCACAGGCTTCTTCTCCTCCCATTTCCATCCTTAACCTCCCATGCTTGGAATACTATTCTGTCTCACCTCCACTTCTTAGAAGCCAAATCAACAAGCATAAGTAAGAAGAAAGTTCCTGCCCTCAGTGAGCTTACATTCTATTGGGGGAAAACAGCACATAAAAGGGAGCTGAAAAGAGAAAGGGGTTGGAGGGTGGCAATTACCTTAGAATCCTTAGAAATCCCATTTTCCTTTAAAACTCAGTTTGAAAGCCGATAAATTCACTTGAGGACCTTTCTGATTCCTACAGCTCCTAGTGTCTCTCCCCTCCTTCCTCTACTTTTATTTTATGTATATTTATACGTGGAAATCTTCCCCTGTCTGAGGTAAGTTCCTTAAGGAAAGGGATTTATATGCTCAGCATTCCACAAAGTCCCAGCACAATAGGAACTTAACAAATGTCTGATGGATTGATGAATTGTAGTTTTACCTAGATTTTGAGGGGGAAGTGATCGCATTTATTTTTTCTGTTTCAGTTTTTAAAATGATTAATCTGAAGTGTATTTCATAGGTTAGGTTCAACAATTGTGCCATTTATTATACAGTTACTTTAAATTATGTTTAATACGATCTTTTGTAGAATGATGGTGTTGATTTAATATCTTTTTCAGGGCAAGACACAAGTTGCTGGAACTAATTGCAATATTGAATTTGTTATTAAAAGTGACAGGTTTATTCAGGCAGACAGAGAAAAGCAGGAGAGCATTAAGATCTGTGCAAAGTACAATATGAACAACATCAGTAAAAAAAATCAGCCCTGATTTCACATCAGGGCTAACATAACATATTAATAGGTTAATGAATCCAACTTTGTTGCAAGTCTGATCACTATTTTACAGGGTTGTTGTTGTTCAGTTGTTTTCAATTGACTCTTCATGACCACAGTTGGGGTTTTCTTGGCAAGATTTTGGAGTGGTCTTCCACTTCCTTCTCTAATTCATTTTTACAGATGAGGAAACTGAGGCAAATGGGGTTAAGTGACTTGCCTAGGGTCACACTGCTACTAAGTATCTGAAGCCAGATTTGAACTCACAAAGATGAGTCTTCCTGACTCCAAGCGTGGTACTTTTTCTACTGTGTAGCTAATTTTAAAACATTAAATATTAAATTTATTTCATATGTTCTTTTCATCTAGGTATATTTGTGGTTAAGCTTAAATAGCATTAAAAAATTATATCTACAGATGGATAGAGATCCAGATCTTGGTATATTCTGCAATATGTATGCCATATACTTTATTGAATATCTAATCTGATCGATATGGACATCCCTTCTAAAGATGCAGATCACCACCCATGCATGTTTCCTCAACCTAAGTGACTCTTGTTCCTCAAATAAATCCTCCATGTAGGGTTTTCTTCCAATGCAGTTCAGGCTTTAAGTAATACTTGACTAATTGATCTGTTCTCTGTCATTTTTGTTACTTCACCCACCACCAAACTTTTCCAAGAATGCATCTGGATGAGATTTTTTAATGGTCTTTCTGGAGTGAAAGCAAACACAGCGATAACATAGTAATAAAAATAACAAGTGACCGCTGACCTCATAAACCTGGGGTGTACTCTCCCACTAATATACATACTGTCAGTGAGAAGAGCAAACACAGATAGGGATCATGACTGGAAGTATATATGTAAGGAACATACGGCCGTGGCATCCATGGAGGACCTATGGAGGGAACATGTGTAGTCACCACACATACAGAAGATGTAAGGGAAAGCTTCCTAATAGTTCTCCCTCCCTACTTTTCAAAGCTGCACCACCGCTTCTAGGGCAGATGATTCTCTTTCAAATATGACTTAAATAAGGTGGTCTCGGTTGGCGAATGTATCAGATTACTCAGTGAGTGATTTCTAAGAATCAGAGATTTTGAGCATGTACTTCTTTGTCCTTGTTTATTTTTTACATTTCTTTATAACTTATCTAAATTGAATATCACTTTGTTTATGGAAAAGAAGTATGGTGTAATGGAATGAACTCAACAATCTACTAGTTGTGTAGTCATAGACAAGTCAGCCGCAATTTCCTCATTAGCTTCAATTTCCAACAACAGTGATAGGGGCTGCCTAGTACAAAAGAAAGGGCTTTGACTGGAGAGTCAGAGAACTTGAGTTCAAATCCCACTAAGTTACTGAAGTCTCCGCCCCTCTTCCCTCCCTCCCCAAGGGTTTAGTTTTTTCATTTGTAAAATGAGGGACTTGGCCTAGATGTCTGAAGTCTCTAAATATATAATCCTATGAATTTTAATACCTTATTTCGTAGAATTGTTGTGAAGAATATACTTTGCAAACTGAAAGCACAACATAAATGATGTATTATAATCAGCATCCTGGCTCCCTGACCCTATAATCCTTGAAGCTTAGTTAACTATATAACTTCAGTTGATTCAACCTTTTCTCAAACTTAGGACTTAATATTGGCCTTAGACAGAGGGAATATAGGGAACTTGATGTTAGAAGCTCACTAACTCTGCACTGATTTTTGTCATGCTGTTGGTCCTTCTCTGACCAAGGCCTGCCTGCCTTTAGTGACTGATTTATTTTCTTTTCTTTTTTCTTTTTTTTTTTTTTTGGCTAGGCAATGGGGTTAAGTGACTTGCCCAGAGTCTACAGCTAGTGTTCTGTGTCTAAGGCTGGATTTGAACTCGGGTCCTCCTGACTCCAGGGCCAGCGCTCTATCCACTGCACCACTCAGCTGCCCTGACTGATTTCTTAATACTTCGGTTTCACCTCAAATTGGATACTTCCTTTGGATCTCGGTCTCTTTCCCTGTAGGGCAACTAGGTGGCATAGTGGATAGAGCACTGGGCTTGGAATCAGGAAGGACTCCTCTTCATGAGTTCAAATCCAGCCTCAGACATTTACTACCTGTATGTCCCTGGGCAAGTCATTTAACCTTGTTTGCCTCAGTTTCCTCATTTATAAAATGAGCAGGAGAAGAAAATTCCATTCCAGTATCTTTGCCAAGAAAACCCCACATGGGATCACGAAGAGTCAGACACGACTGAAAAAATGACTGAACAATGACTTCCTCCCAGTAACTGGCTTTTCTGTTTCTAGACCTGGAGTATAGTAGACACTTAATAAGCATTTATGCTTGATTAAACTCCAGCCCTCCAGGCTACTTATAGTTGCCAACTTACTGTCCCATTCTTCTTACCTTCTTTCTTTCCCTTATTTCTTTCCTCTCTGTTTGGAACTCTGTTCATTATTTATTATCTATTATGAGACCAATTATCTGCCTCCCCCTTGCTTGAAACAACACCCTGGTTCTTGGATTCTCTTTACATCTTAAAAACAATATTAATATATTGCCTTCCATCTTGGACTAATCAGCCTTCTAATCTCACATCACCACGTGAATAACAGACAACTGACTGCCCTCCTGTCTTTTATTTCTGGATTTCTTTAACAAGAAGTTCTTTGGCTTCCATGTGACATTGTGGCTTTGTCTACACTTCCAGTCCTGGCCTTGCCCAAGTCATGCCTATGTGGCAATCAACTAAATCTCAGTTAAAATATTTTTGATTTGTGATAGGGCTTTAAGGTTTATGAAATACATTTCTGGCAACCAACTTATGTAATAGCTAATAAATATGTTGTTTTCCAGACTTTACAGATGAGGAAACAGGATCAGAAACATTAAGAGGTCTACCTATGTTCACACAGTTGGTACTTACCAAACCTAGAATTAGACCTCAATTTTCTTGGATCCAATTCTAGTGTTTTTTTCTAGTACATCATACTTCTACTTCTTAAAAAGTTATGTTTGTTATTTTAACAAATAATTACATTTTTATCAACTGGTTGGCCCATGTGGCTACAGTTAAAGTTCACTCAGTAGCAGCTACCAATATTTTAGACACAGTGAGTGCCTAGGAGGAAACTATACCCCTCTGAAGTGGAGGCCTTCAAAAGCACACTCATATGCATTGGCCATCACCTTCTGTTTCTCTTTTTGGTTGAAAAAGTATGTTTGGGCTTAGCTTTAAGCTAAGTATATATTTTTTAAAAAGTTTAATGTTGGTTTTTCTTTCAAGTAATAACTTTTAATGACTGAACTATAGAATTGTTAACTTGACCTGTATTTCATAAGTTTCTGAGTTGTGAAAACATCTTTTTCTAAAAGTTTTTTTTTTTTAAAGTGAGGGAATTAAAGGATGCCTAAATATATTAGTACTGATTCATCTTGTGAGCTCTGGAGCCCTTGCAACTCCAAAGGTCTATGAATCAGTTTTAATGTAATATTAATATTGACTCTATGAATCAGGCTTAAAGCAAATTTTTTTTTTGTTTCAATGTTTTCAAAACATTTCAAAACAGATATTTAAAAAAGCATGAGGTTTATATTTTCCTACTGTTTAATAAATGGGTATTCAAAAGGGGTAGCTGGTAGAATGAATTCAGGCAAAAATGTGTTTCTAATGTGAGAAATAAGCTAGTATTGGTGAGATCTAGAGGTTCAAGGGTGCTGGGACCCCAGAATCACATGTAGGTCTTGCCTGAAAGAATTTGACCCAAGCTTTCTTTCAGCCAAAGACAAGGTTTATTAAAGATCTGCCATATTAGCCAGACTCTTAAGGAATCTGAGCATCTGTGGGCAGTGACTAGATTCTAATAATCTGAGCACCTTCATGGTGACAAGATGGACTTTATATACAGAAAGACTGTGAGTGGGATCTAGGAGTAGCCAAGTAGTTTGGGGTGCCTGGAGGAGGAGTCTAAAGAGATCTTGGATGGGAGTGGCCCATAAACTGGAGTGAACAAAACTCCTGGGATCTGGACCAAGTGGCCAAGGGAGAATGGAGCCTAGCTAGGATTAAAGGTGGGAAATGGCCAGGGGCCATAGGGAGGTAAAACAGTGGAGGGCTAGGCTAGATAACAGAATTGGGAGATTGGGTGTGGCCACAATGAAAGGCAGTTGATTATAGCCTCAGGCAAATGCCAGACATTTGGCCAAGTGGGAAAGTCCAGGGTTTTTCCTTTTGGGGTCTAGCTCCCATCCTCATCATTACATCAGCCTTGAAAAGACTTTTCAAAGTTTTTTTTCTTATTATATGTTATTGATTTTGTGGGGTTTTTTGTAGCTAGCAACTTGTTGAAAATATTGTCACCATTAGTTTCTTAGCTAGTTCCCTAGCATTTTCTCAGTAAACTGCTATGTTATTAGCAAATAAGGATAGTTTTGTCTCCTCTTTGCCTATCTTCGAGTTGAAATTCTTCTCTTGTTTTATTGCTATTTCTAGCATGTCTAGAACCATAGCAAATAATCACAATGAAAAGAGGCATCTTTGATTTATGCCTATCTTTTTTGGGGGGGAGGGGAAACCTAGTATATTCCCATTGCATGTGATACTTTTGATTTTGGAGAGATGTTTTATGATAATTTTTTTTAAAAAATCCCTCCATGCCCTTACTTTTGTTGTTGTTTTTTTAAGCTTAGGAGAGTGTTGTATTTTGTCAAAGGTTTTTTCTATATCTGTTAAGATAACCATATAGTTTTCTATGCTTTTTGTTTTAAACATACTTAATTATGCTGACTTCTCCAAATATTCAACCATCATTGCCTTCTTCCTATAACTCCATCTCAGAATAATTGATTTCTGGGAGGTTTTTTTTCCCTTTTTTCTTAAATGTTATGTCAACAACATTTTTTTTTTCAATTCAACAAGCATTTTTTAAGTGCCTACTCTGATGAAATCTCATGTCAAAACAAAAATATAAAGGCACTGAATGGCAGGCACTGGGAATTCAAAGATAAAAACAAATATGTCCTTGCCCCAAGGAGCTTACATTCTATTGGGGGGTGGGAGGGTCCTTTAAATACACAGATGAGTAAATACAGTATTTGTGTACAAAGTAAATAGGAAGAAATTTAGAGGGAGGGGTGGGATATAGGAAGAGGATTATTAATTGATGGAATAAAGAGTAAAGAAAGGACTCTTCTTTAGGAGTCCTTCATAGGGCTTCGTAGGAATGGTACCTGGCCTGAGCTCTGAAGGATCCAGTAATTCCAGTGAGCTGTTCATCTTGAATCTTTAACCAGTGCAGAACTGACACTTTCAAATTGTGGTGCTGGAGAAAACTTTTGAGAGTCTCTTGTATGGCTAGGAGATCAAATCAGTCAGTACTTAAAGAAATTAATTCAAATTATTCATTGGAATGTCAAATACTGAACCTGAAGCTTAAAAACTTCGGTCACATGAGAACTCAAGACACATTGGAAAACAATCTGATGTTGGCAAAAGGAGAAAGGGACAGCAGAAGATGAGATGGAGAGCATCATGGAAGTAATGAACATGATCTTTGAGAGATAGTAGATGATAGATAGAAGGGCCTGGTGTGTTATGGTCCATGGGATCACAAAGAGTTGGACACAAGTGAACAACACTAAAAACCATCCATCCTCAAAAAACCCTCTCTTGATGCAGCCATCCCTTCTAGTTATCATTCCATATTAGGCTTCTCTTCTGTGGATTACACTCCTTAGGGAGGCCATCTACAATAAGTGCCTCTACTTTTTTTTTGCCTTCTCTCTTCTTAACTCTCTCTAGTCTGGCTTCTAATCTTATTCAACAGAAATTGCTTTCTCCAAAGTTACCAAATTAGTCTTTATTGCAAAACCTAATGGCCTTTTCTCAATCCTCATCCTTCTTGACTTCTCTGCAGTCTTTGACATAGTAGGCTATCTTCTTTTCCTCGATACTTTATTGTCCCGAGGTTTTCATGATACTATTTTCTCCTGATTTTCTCACTACCCGTCTGACAAGTGCTTCTTAGTCTCCTTTGCTAGACCTTTGTCTAGGTCATGGCTGGGTATAATCTGTAATTACTTTGATTTCTATTTGTAGTAGGCTTATATAAATGAATTTATTTCCTCTTCACCCCTAAAAGGAAAAGACCATGTCTTTGGGATGTAGACCCCAAAAAGGAAAATCCCTGGATTTTCCCAAATCTCTGGCATTTGCCTGAGGTTGTAATCCACTTAATTGATCTTTCATTGTGGCCACACCCAATTTCCTAATTCTGTTCTGTTACCTCCCGATAGCCTCTGGCCACATTCTATCTTTAATCCTATTTGGACTCCATTCTGCCTTGGCCACTTGGTCCAGATCCCTGGCATTCTGTTCACCCCAGTTTATGGGCCACTCCAATCCAGATCTCCTTAGAACCCTCCTCCAGTCACCCCAGATTACTTGGCCACTCCTGGATCCCTCCCATAGTCTTTCTGTATATAAGATTCATCTTGTCTCCATTAAGGTGCTCAGATTCTTAAAATCTAGCCAAGGGCTCAGATTCTTAAGATCTGGCCCCCTTGCATTAGTGATACAAATGCTTGGATTCCTTAAGAGTCTGGCCGATATGGTGGATGTTCTAATAAACCTTGTCTTTGGCTGAAATAAGGCTTGGGTCGAATTAATTTGAGCAGGATCCACGTGTTGTGATTTTGGGGTCCCAGCACCTCTAAAGCTCAATATCATGATCTTCAGGTAACCTCCATTTGGTAGGAAGGAGTCAGCCTTTGAGTGTAAGCCTGGGATGTCTCCCTTTAAAGCACAGGACAAGGGAAACTAGAGGTTTGAACCTAAAAAAAAATTATGCCCCAAACCAGCAATATTTAGGGGGACAAATAGACATAATTCTAATTTAGTACTTCCTCTCAGATAGGAACAAAGCAGCCAGCCCTGCGGCTCCTCCTGCTCTGCAGGCAAAAATCAGTTTCTTTTGGATAGGGATCAACAATACTCCAGTGATAATTCTTTTTGCTTTCATTGTGGGCTATATCTACATACATAATACACTCTACCTATATGAAGCTGGAAAGGTAGGTTGGAGCCAGGTTATGAAGGACTTTAAATGCCAAATAGAGTCTGTATTTGATCCTCAAGACAACAGAGAGGTACTGGAGTTTATTGAATGGGGACTAAGTGGAGGAAGTGGAGAGGGATGTGGGCAGGCCTGATTTAGTAAAAGCAATTTAGTAACTGAGTGGAAGATGGACTAGAGTAGACAAGGACTTTGGACCTGAAGACCAATTAGAAAGCTACTGTATTTCCCTCCTGGCTCTTCTCCTGACTTTCTGGACCTCAAAATCACGTGTTAGCTATTGTCTTATCCTGGATCTTTCCCCAGTGCCTGGGGCCTCATCACCTTGGAACATCCAACCACCTCTGTGACTTTCTCACCCTGGAATAAATTCTCTGTCAGGCTAACCCCCCTTTTCCCACTGGTGACTTTCTTCTGAGACCTCTGTTTTGTGGAGGGACCTAAACATGTCAGCCTTCATTCACTTTCTGATTCTCCTCTTGATGTTTTGGGACTTCAATACAGATGAACTAAAAGATCTAGCCCCTACCTTCAAGGAGTTTGCAATCTAATTGGGGAGACAAGGCTAAGAAACATTAATCAATTAACAAAAAGTACAAAAGAGTATACAATTAAGCATTGGATTTGCTGTCAAAGGACCTTGGTTCAAATCCAGCCTCTGCTATTTACTACCTGTGAGACTTTGGGCAAGTCACTTAAATGTTCTGAGCCTCAGTTTTCTCATCTGAAAAATGGATTGGACAAAATGACCTCCAATATTCTTTAAGTTCTGAAGCTATTATCCTGGTGTTGTACATAGAATTGTATACACTAAAAGCTTCATAAATGGTCAGAGGAGTAGGAGATAAGTGAGGGAGTGATAATCAGGAAAAGCTCCCTGGAAGATGAGGGTTGATCTGGTCCTTAAAAGATGGATGGCATTTACAATGATGGAAGAAAAAAGTTTTCTAATTGGGAGAACAACATGAACAAATGCACAGGGTACATGTGTGTTTGTGAAGCAATAGGGACATCATGATAATTAGATTGGAAGGCTTCGGGTGCGAAGTTTCTTCTTGGGTGGGAAATCATGTTGAATAGTGTGATACTGAGTGATCCGGGATCATGGATGGCATTGAAAGGCAAACAGAAGAGTTTAAATTTGAAGACTAATGGCTAGAATGCCAGCCTCAAAAGCTAGGACTATCAGGCTGTGTCCCCCTGGGCAAATCACTTAACTTCTTAGTGGTCAGGACAACTCTTGCAGAGAAAGTGCTGATATGCATTGAGAGATGGAGGTTTCTCACTGGAAGTTCTTTATACCAGTGAAATTGCTGGTCCAATCTGTATCCCTACAGCAGACAGTAGGAATCGCTGATGACTTTTGAGCTTGAGAATAATATGATTAAAGTGATGTGTAAGGAAAGCTGATTTGGCAGTAGTATGCATGTTAGATGAGAAAGAAGAAAGCTTGAAGATAGGGGGCCATCTGCATCTATATAAATATGGATTCATGCACCTGTTTGACATTTATTAGACATCTATTACATGCAAGGCATTTTGGTGTCATCAGGGACATAAAGATAAATAAAACATGGTACCTGCCCCCAAGAAACTTGTAATCTAAGGGTAGGATAGAAGATTGTCTCATATTTAGATACATATATATGTGTGTGTGTGAGTATGCATATATATGTATATATATATACATATACATATAATATATGGAAGATTCCCACATATGTGTGAACTTAGAACTCAACCTGGGGAGTTTATATTTTATAGAGGGGGAGACTTTAGGCAGAGAGACCAATTAGGAGGTTATTGCAATAGTTTAGATGGGAGATGATGAGAGCCAGGATTAAGGTGATTTGCATGTGAAGGAAGAGAAGGGGATAGATATGAGAGGCTTTGTTGTAAGGAAATCACTTTGTAAATTTTAAAGAAATCTGTGAATGTGAGTTGTTAGTAATATGAGATGGTAAGAAGAGAGAGTGCTCATAGCATGGAGAGGTTTTTGCTGGGGGGTGGGGATTGGGGAAGGGATCATGGAAGATGTGGTAATTCAAATGGGTTTTCAAGGATGGGTAGTGTTGGTTAAAGAGATGATGGGGAAAAGAATGTTATGAGAAGAAGAACCGCAAAAGCAAAGGAGGGAACATGTAGGTTATATTCATGAAATAGTGAGTAATCTGGTTTGACTGGAATAGAGGGGTGTGTGTATGTATGTGTATGTGTGTGTGTGTGGTGGGAGATAAGTCTGAAGAAGGTAGGTTCTGGTTAGAACTGAGATAGTCTTAAATTCTAGACTCCAGAGTTCATTCATTCTCAACTGGAAGTTATTAAAGTTTTTTTTGAGGAGGGAGGTGACAAAATCAGAACTTTACCTTAAGAGGATCAATCTGGTAGCCATTTTTAGGATGAATTGGTACAGGGGGGTAAGTGGTCCTGAGAAGACCAGTTATAAGGTTATCGTAGTAGTCCAAGTGAGACATAATGAAGATGAGAATGAGGTTGGAAGCAGTCATCAGAAATGGAATTAGCAATTTGGACACTGGAGAGGCAAAAACTTAGAAATATTGGCCTGAAACTTGAGAAGGAAAGGTTGGGGCTGGAGATACAAGTTTGGGAATCATTCTTATAGAAGTGTGAATTGAAGTTATGGGAGTAGGTAAGATTGCCATGAAATAGCATAGAGAAAGACAGACTTGATCCATAGGGATGTAGAATGGAAACGACTTCAGAAAAAGTCTTCTTACCTATAGATCCTAGGCCCTATGGAAGGCAGATGGAGACCCCAGGGTACTGTAAGGCCATGGCTAAGGAGCATGCCCCTAGAGGAGTGAAATGAGGTAAGTTAGATCTAGGTAGGAGCTCATTTAGAGTAGGGCTAATGGGGAAGATGTCATTTGGTAGCTCCCCATTTTCAGTATTCTTGCTAAACTACATGCTAGGGTCAGTTATTCCTACATGCCAGAGGAACATAAGTTCTGTCAGTGCTCTCTGAATTTTGGGACCTTGAGATAAAGCCCCAGTCACTCTGCCCTAGTGACATTTCTGGTGGGAATGGAAGAGAGGACTGACACAAGAGGAGTTGTCAATATAGAATCTGTAGGATTTGATAAATGGATGTAAAGGATAAGGTAGATAGCAGAATCAGAGATAACATCCACATGTCAAACCTAGTTCCATTAACAGAAAGAGGGAAGTCTAGAGGAAGAACAAATGGCTTTTGGTACATTTGTTTTTTGAAAATGATGAGTTCAGTTTTGGATGAGCTGAGTTTGGGATTTCAGTGACATACATACATATGGGGGCATATAGCTGGAATTTAGAAATGTTGGCCTGAAACTTGAGAAGGAGAAGTTGGGGCTGGAGATACAAGTTTGAGAATCATTCTCATAGATGTGAGAATTGAAGTTATGGGAGTAGATAATATTGGCATGATAGAGCATAGAGAAAGAAGAGAAGATGGCTCAGGACAAAACCTTGGTCAATGTTTATACTTAGTAAGATGCTAAAAAAAAGCTTGCAAAGGAGTCAAAAAGAGCCATTGGAGATAAAAGAAAAGTAATTGAGAACAATGACATGGAAGCCTAAAGAAGGTTGGGAAAATATTCAGAAAGAGGGTGCTCAATAGGGCCAAATATCCATGTTGGGTGGTGTGGCATGTGGAGTGAGAAAAGATCATTGGACTTAGTGAATAGGTCATTGGTTACCATAGAAAGGAAAATCAGATTTCAAGGGCTGAAGAAGTAAATGGCACTTACTAGCTGTGTGACCCTGGGCAAGTCACTTAACCCCCATTGCCTCACCAAAAAAAAAGGGAGGAGTGGTAGATGAAGGTATAGAAGGTTTTTCAGGGAAATTTTACCTTTAAAAATACTTCAGAGAATAAAGCAAAATATGATTAGAAAGCAGAAGCAAAATGTACCATTTTCTTAAAAATGGTATCCTAGCATGATTTTCCTGTATCTGCTGCTTCCATTTCATTTTGCCCAGAGTGTGCATATGGCCCAGTGCTTTCTTCATAGTTGTTTTGCAAATTTTCTATCCATAAATCTTTGAATTATTGATGAAGAAATGTTTGCTAGAAGATAGAGCTGGGAGAAACGATACTAACAAAAAAGAAAAAAAGTAGAAAGGAGACTAGATTTTTGACAAGATGCCACTGTAAATGGGCCACTGTTCTTGGAAATCTTGTATTTCTCTTCAAATGATCCATTTGAACAAAAGACTAAATATGAATAATATCAGGGGCCTACCTGTTGTAGGTTTACATACTTAACTGTCTTTAAAATGAACTTCCCATGTGCACTGAATTAAGGACTTGCTACCCATCATTCACAAAGCAGCCCTAAGTTCTTTCTTGTTTTTTTAAAGGAGTGAACCTAAATGAGTATGTCGGTCTGGGAAGAAGGGAAGAGCTTCACAATGTCAAAATGCCTTTGATTGGATTTGTGCTGTCCAGATGTCCTGTGCCATTTAACAAATTGGAATGTAATGTTGTTGAGACTGATGACAATGTAGGAAGCACAAAAAGGATTAATTGTCAATTAGTATTTGAGGAAAACATTTGCTTATGGTTACTCACATTTTTAAAAAAATATATATAATTTAGCTTTGCTTTTAAAATCTCTGAAAACATGATGTCTTCATTTTTTCCAAAACTTATAAAAATGAGAATTGATGAAAGATAAAGAATATAAATGAGATAACATATATAAAGAGCTTTGCAACTCTTAGAGTACTATATAAATGTTAGTTATTATACTATTACTTAGGTATAATTTGATGTTGTTCCACGCATTCAATGTATGACTGAAGGAAAAATATGAATGGTTCACATAATGAGGATGAGGGATGATTAATGGACAACTTTCAAACTTAATCAATATCCAAATAATATTAAGAGAACAGACCTCAAGTATGTTGGGTGAACCCCTCGTGCTATATTTATAGAGGGATGTGGATAAGAGTCACAGAGGACGGGCAGGTATGAATGTGTTTGTTTCTATCAGCATTATTGGAGTAGTCCTCAAACTAAAGAGATCACAGATCCATCACAGTAGGGTGATGTTCCATGTGTGTTATAGATGAAAAACTTTTTTGATTAGGAAATCATAGAAAAATCCTGGCTTCCTTCAAAACTAAGTTCAATCTTGCTTTCTGCAGGAGAGTTTACCTAATTCTCTCACCACCCACGTTTAATGCCTTCTCTCTGAGAGTATTCTCCATTTCCACTGTATTTAGCCTATGTATAGAATTATTTTGCATGCTGTCTTCCTCCATTAGAATGAGAATTATTTGTGGGCATGGATTATGTCTCTGTCTTTCTTACTAGCTCAAGCACTTAGCACAATGCCTGGCACATAGCACTTAATATATGCTCGATAACTAACTGATTGAATCAAATTACTGTTACCTATTTCTACTTCCCTTTTCAACTATACACACACACAAACACACACATATGCACACACAAACACACATACATATATACATATTTAATAAGGGATATATATCTCTTAAGGGTCAAAGCATTACTAATGTTTCAGAGCCATTTCTAGGCTCCTAAATGCAGAAAGATTTATAAAATTTGGAGAGAATTTTAAGAAGAATCAGATACAGAGGTGATTAAAAGATTGCAGTGTAAGTCCCCTCCCCCCCAAAATAAAGGGGATTATTAAGGTAATTGGAATTATTTAGGCTGAAGAAAAAGGCAAGAGACTTCAGTCTTCTGATGAGAGAATAAAGGATATGATCAGATATTCTTCATTTCTCTCAAGAAATTTTCTTCAAGAAAACAGAGAATACAAATACTAGCATATAGGATGAAGTTTATAGGTTTGTAGGTCTGACAAAAGAAAGGAACCTTCTTGTGAAATAAGCTGGGAACGGCGGGTATCTTGACAGCAGATTGTGGTAGGTATTATGTTATAGTCAGAACTAGAAGCCAGGCTCTCTGAATCCCAGTTCTGACAATTGCTAGTTCAACTGAACAAAACAAAGTACAACAATTAGTAATTAAATACATAACATGTGTAAAACATCAAGCTAGATGCTGGGGATACAATGACTTATAAGGAAAAAAACATCTCTGGCCTCAGGGAGCTTGTAGTCAACTGGGTGAAATAACATACAAACAAATGGATGAGAGAGAGAGAAAGAGAGAGCGCATTCATAGAAACAGAGCAGGCAATGGACTACCAAGTTTAGATAGTAACAATCAGGCCAGTATTGCTAGAATGTTTGAACTTCTTCGCTCTTGCACTTCACTCTTTTTTTTTTAAATTTTTAAATTTTTTTATTTTTTATTTTTAGGCAATTGGAGTTAAGTGACTTGCCCAGGGTCACATAGCTAGGAAGTGTTAAGTGTTTGGTCTGATGCTGGATTTGAACTCAGGTCCTCCTGACTTCAGGGCCAGCGCTCTATCCACTGCACCACCTAGCTGCCCCTTGCACTTCACTCTTGAACTTGAACTTCATATCACTCATCAGTGATATGAAAGTTTGTAAAGACAGGCTGGAACCAGATTGGGAAGGGTTTCAAGTTGAAGTTGAGAACTTTGTATTTTTCCCTGAGGAAACTGGGAGCTGTTGAAGAATTTTGAGCATACGAAGGTCTCCATTGCCAGGAGAGCAGGATAGTATTAACTGTCTGTGTGCACTGATTTTTTGAAAGTCACATATTTATAAATATGGGATGGCCTGTGTAAGCAAATTGATGTCCAATTGAGAGCATACTGAATTGTCTACGCAAGAAAAATGTTTGGTACTCTAAGGCAGAGGTATCAAATATGAGACTATTGGCTTCAATCCTGAGACCTGCTAAATCAGATTAAAATGCAATTGGGAAATATTTAACAAAATAAATAAAAATACAATAGAACATAGATAAGATGGATATATTTTCTAAGTCAATAGGCAGCCCACAGGGATCCTCATGTATGGTTCAGTGGCACATGTTTCTATTTTAACTGTACACTATTGCCCTAAGTTACTACGAGATTTGGGGCATCTAAATATGCAATTCACTTCTTTCTTTGGTGTTTTTCAGTCTGTGCCAAATTGCTATTCATAAATGGACATTACGAGAATCCAATCCCTCCATAAAAGAGATGGTAGGGCTGACTGGAGGCTTGTGAAGTTATCTATTCCATCTCTCCTTATCCAAGTACTTAACATCCCAGACAGATGACTGTCTGTGGAATATTTCAGGATATCCAGATAACTTTCCCTTGATATCTGAACCCTTATGTTAGTACTATATAACCTATGACATCTACAATTTTTTTCCTCTCTAACCTAAATTGTTCTTGATAAAATATATTTTCTGTCCTCCACATAAATATGTGGGTATATATATATATATTATATATATATTTATGTGTGTATACATACATATATACATATATACACACACATATATATATATATACACACACATATAACTAAGACCCAAAGATCTTGAAAAAGTTGCCAATGCAGTGGTTTTTTTTTTTTTTAATGAAGCACCTTTTATTTCCTCTTGTGAAGACCGAATTAAAGTAGAATCCTTTTAATTTTTATCTGGAGCCTAAAGAAAACTAAATTTGAACACAAAGATGTACTGAAATAAAAATAAGGAAGATGACAATGTTCAAATCAACATGGCATCATATTGATAATACAGTTATACCTTCCACATTGTGACCTTCCCCATTGTGCTTTTGATATATTGTGGGTCAGCATAAAAAATTAAATGGGAATTTTGGGGAAGTTTTGTGGAAGCTATAGATGACATGTGAAGGCCCACAGATGACACAGAATAAGTTTAGAAACCCCAGAATATATAAAATATATGCATGGTGATAATGGACATCCTTGTTTCACCCCTGATCTTATTGGAAATGCTTCTAGCTTGTCCTCATTATGTATGATGCTTGCTGAAGGTTTTGTGTAGATGTGAGGGAAACTGAGGAAGATCTTCCCCAGCCCCTCATGTAACCACCTCATGTCCTGACATAAAGAATGTAAATTGGAGTTATGCATGGCCAAGGGTACCATGGAGATGGAACATTAAGTAACCAACAAATTATGTTACCCTGGAAAGCAATTCTTATCTCAAGGAACATTTTTTCTTGAGAGAGGTGTGTAACTGTCCAAGGACTTGATCCCTCCTTGGAAATTTACACAACAAATAGGTATTTGGGGCTTTGATCAAGCCCCAACCTTTGTTAAAATGTGTGTGTATCCAGGACCTGAAAGCTCACCAAGGATCTGTACACAAAACAAAATATTAAGATTGTTTTTCCCCGGTTTACATAGATATAAAAGGGGCATCTGAAAGGGGATTTTTTGGAGCACTTTGATGTAGAGATAGGGACACCGAATCTCTGTTGTTAGGGTGGACTGCGTGCACAGCCCTGGTCCTTGCTGTTGTTCAGGAGCAGGACGCTGCTTCTTTGGCCTCCTGATCAGAACCAGTCTCCCTGGTCTTGTAGGTATTTGAGCTCGCCTGGTCAGTGAGTGTGTATCCTTTCTTTTCTTATTCCTCCTTTTCTTGATTTTGAATATTACTTATTACAATGAATGTTATTCTTATCCTTATATGCTTGTTTCCTTAATCATTATTAATCATTGTAAAATAAATGTGATTGTTAAGTTTATACTGAGTATGCGTCATTATATCTTGAGATCTGAACCTAAAGTGAAAGTACTTCACAGTCTGTAATCCCTTTGATTACAGCAGATGCTTCTTATTATTTTAAGGAAGACTCCATTTATTCCTATGCTCTCTAGTGTTTTTAATAGGAATGGGTGTTGTATTTCGTCCAAAGCTTTTTCTGCCTCAATTGAGATGATCATGGGGTTTCTGTTAGTTTTGTTGTTGATATGATCAATTATGCTGATAGTTTTCCTAATATTGAACCAGCCTTGCATTCCTGATATAAATCCTACCTGGTCATAGTGTATTATTCTTATGATAAGTTGCTGTAATCTATTTGCTAATATTTTATTTAAAATTTTTGCATCTATATTCATTGGGGAAATTGGTCTATAATTTTCTTTCTCTGTTTTGACTCTTCTCAGTTTAGGTATCAGCACCGTATTTGTATCATAAAAAGAATTTGGTAAGACTCCTCTTTGCCTATTTTCCCAAATAGTTTATATAGTATTAGAATTAATTGTTCTTTAAATGTTTGATAGAATTTGCTTGTAAATCCATCTGACCCTGGAGGTTTTTTCCTAGGGAGTTCATCAATGGCTTGTTCAATTTCTTTTTCTGAGATAGGGTTATTTAAGTATTCTATTTTCTCTTCTGTTAATCTGGGCAATTTATATTTTTATAAATATTCATCCATTTCACTAAGATTGTCAAATTTATTGGCATACAGTTGGGCAAAATAGTTCCTAATTATTGTCTTAATTTCCTCTACCTTGGTGGTGGCTTCACCCATTGATACTGATAATTTGGTTTTTATCTTTCTTCTTTTAAATTAAATTCACCAAAGGTTTATCTATTTTATTGTTTTTTTCATAAAACCACCTTTTAGTTTTATTTATTAGTTCAATAGTTTTCTTAATTTCAATTTTCTTAATTTCTCCTTTGGTTTTTAGTATTTCTAATTTGGTGTTTAATTGAGGATTTTTAATTTGTTCTTTTTCTATTTTTTTTTTTTAGTTGTATGCCCAATTCATTGATTTCCTCTTTCTCTATTTTATTCATGTAAGCATTTAGGGATATAAAACTTCCTCTAAGAACTGCTTTTGCTGCATCCCATAAGTTTTGTTATGTTTTCTCATTATCATCGGTCTCTTAAATGAAAAAGTTATTGATTGTTTCTATGATTTGTTGTTTGACCCATTCATTTTTTAGGATTAGATTATTTAGTTTCCAATTATTTTTTAGTCTGTCTTTCTGTGGCCCTTTATTACATATAATTTTTATTACACCATGATCTGAAAAGGATGCATTTAATATTTCTGCCTTTCTGCATTGGATTGTGAGGTTTTTATGCCCTAGTACATGGTCAATTTTTGTGTATGTGCCATGTACCACTGAGAAAAAAGTATATTCCTTTCTATCCCCATTCAATTTTCACCAGAGGTCTATCATACCTAACTTTTCTAATTTTCTATTCACCTCCTTAACTTCTTTCTTGTTTATTCTGTGGTTAGATTTATCTAGTTCAGAGATGTACTGTATAATATCAACCCAAATTTTATAATAAGGTGCTTGTGATATGAAGGGAGGGACAAAAATTTTGTGGATTTTCTAGATCATAGGGGTGCTATGTCCTTAACCCCCACAATGTGGAAGGCACAACTATAATTATATTTAGGGAAAGAAAATGTATAGGATAATCTTGAGTAGGACATGAAGTAATAATAATAGTAGAAACCACTGATGTTTATATAGGCATCAAGGTTTATAAAATATTGGAATCCATTATTTCATTACATTCTCAGCTCTGAGGAAGGAAATAATATCACTATTTTACAGGTGAGAAAGTGGAAATTCAAACAGGCTGAGTTACTTGTCTGTTATCTTACAGCTAGAAAATATCAGAAACAAGATTTCAATTTTGAACTTTAGTGGTTCCTAGTTCAGTATTTTTATACTATATCATGAGGTAATACTATATTTTTATACTATATGTAATAAAATATTATAATAATAATATATACTATATATAATATATTCTATACTATATAATACTACTATACTATATACTCTAATACTATAAAATAATAATTGTATGTATAGTATATATTGTCATATATACTATATATAATATATATTTTTATACTGTATTATACTATATCATTTTCTATTATTTATACTATACTATTTTATACTGTATCATGAAACTAGGGAACACTTAATCATCTCCCAGGTTTTGGTTGGTTGTTAGACCACTGGAAAGCAGAGATACCATCATCACAAACCCTTGTTACAGGAATAGAACATATAATGATGTAAGAATTTTGAAAATGGTAAAAACAAAATATCAATAAAATTAAAAGGATAAAAATAGAAAACAAAATAAAATAGGAAATAGAGTGCATTGCATGGAATTATTGGCTAAGGTGGAGAAAACCATTATTTCTAATCCATACTTGGTCAGAATGGAAGGAAGCTTATTGACGTGGAAGAAAAAATAAATCCCTTAAACTTGGAAGATAAAATTTCTAGCAGATTGTAGCAGAAAGAACACAGAGCTTCTCTGCCATCTTTATAACTGTATCACTTCGAATGAGTCATTTCCTCTAGGCTTAAGCTTGCTCATTTGTGAAACAAAGTGATTGAATTTAGAAGATGACTTCTAAGGTTCTTTTCAGGTCTTAAATTGTGGAATTATAGCTCTGATTCAGAAACCCATGAACCAATTTGGGTTCTTACTGACTTAATCACCTTTTTTTTAAACCATTTATATTTTAATAATAATCTATAATTTGGTTTTTACAGTTTTAGGAGTAGAGGGGAAACTCAATTAATTTACCACTCTCAGAATCAGAATCTGAAATGACATAGGGGACCTTAATGTTCTAAAAGACCCTCTAAGTGATAAAACCTGGGTTAGCTGAGCAGACATCTTGTTTTGGTTTTCTTTTCCTTACTTAATCTTAAATGAAACATCTGACTAATCAGAATGCCCTGAGTGCCACTGGTAAAAGTTTTGGGATTTTCAAATAAACATTTCAGTAAGTATTTACTAAGTGCTTTGTAAATGCAAATCATTGTACTAGATGGTAGGGAAGATACAAACTTTTGTTTGGAGACTCACTTTTACTAGGTACTCAGGCATTGTGCTAAGCACTAGAGATACAAAGAGAAAGCAAAACTAATCCCTGTCCTCAAGGAGTTTACATTCTAATGGGGGGGATGTATACATAAGTAGGTATATACAAGATAAATTCAGAGTAGATGACTGGTAGCTTTAGAGGGGAAGGAACTATCAATAGGGGGCAATAGAAAGGCCTTCTAAGATGGTAGTATTTAATTAAATCTAACTGAAGAGACAAAAATAAACACAAATGAAATAGATAGAACAGAATTCAAGGCAATAGAAAGGAACATCTCAGATAGCTGAAGACTACAGATGAATTGTGTAGAAATTTAGAATAAAAAAAAAAGTCAATCATGGAAGAAGACGGGATAGCCAGTCATTCAACTAGAATTGATTAAATGCCTACTATGTGCCCGACACTGTAAGTGCTGGTTTTTTGCTAGTTGTTTTCAGTCATGTCCGACTCTTCATAACCCCTTTTGTGTTTTGTTTTGTTTTTTTTTTTGGCAGAGATACTGGAGTGGTTTGCCACTTCCTTCTTTCTCCTGCTCATTCTGCAAATGGTGAAACTGAGGCAAACAGGGGTAAGTGACTTGCCTAGGGTCACATAGTTAGTAAGTATCTGAGACTGGATTTGAACTCATGAAGATGAGTCTTCCTGACTCCAGGCTCAGCACTCTATCTGCTGGGCCACCTAGCTGCCTACTCCCAAAATTGCCCAGGTTCTACTAAGTGAAGAATTTGAAGCTAAGTCCTCTGACTCCTTATTTGATGCTCCTTCTATGTAAGGGACCACAGGCCCAGTATGACCTCTGGAAAATTACTAGCATTGCAGCTATCAAGGCCTCCTTGTGATAAGAACAAATTACGGACAAAGCTGTACCTCTTCCTGGAATACCCCTATACCTTTGGTGGTCCTTGTGATAAGAACAAATTACGGACAAAGCTGTACCTCTTCCTGGAATACCCCGCCCCTATACCGGTGGTGGAACTCCCCCACTCCCTCTTACTGTGTGTATAACTACCCTGAGCTTGCCTTCAATAAACGAGACTTGATCAGAAAGCCTGTCTTGTCTCCATTTCCTGTGTCCCCTGCTCCCCTCCTTCTTTTACAGGTCCGGACCTCCGTTGATGTCCCGCGGGACGGGACACTTCTACTACACCATATTGCCTCCGAGGCATGTGTAACTTAGTGATTTCTGTACTCAAATTTCAAATTGCTTTTTGGAATGGTTAGATCAAGTTACAGAATGTATTTGTGCGTCCCTCTTCTCACACGTCTTCTAGTACATGGAATTCCTATGAAAGGACCATTATCATTATTCAGCTATGAGAAATTTTATAAGCAATTTGGACCGAGATCTAAGAGAGCATTGGGCAGCTAGGTGGCACAGTGGGTAGAGTGCTGGGCCTGGAATCAGGGAGACTCATCTCTCTGAGTTCAAATACTGCCTCAGACATTTACTAGCTATGCCTGGGTAAGTCACTTAACCTTGGTGGCATCAGTTTCCTCATCCGTAAAATGAAGTGGAGAAGGAAGTGGAAAACCACTCCAGTATCTTGGCTAAGCAAATCCCAAATAGGGTCATGAAGAATTGGGTATGACTGAAAAACAACTAAAAACTAGGAGAACCTAGCATTGTTTGACCCAGCAGCCTGAGGCTGCATAAGAAGAGGGTACTATTACAATGAAAATCACCCCACCTTTTAGTTTCTGAATGAAGTTGAGTAATGTCAAGGATTTAGAGAACAGAACAGTCAATCCAAGAGTAACTAAATTCATCTTTATTTAATTTTTGAGAACACTGCTTGTAAAAATCCAAGCTAATGTGACAGCTGATCGACAAAAAAAGAAAAAAAAGAATGTGTAAGGGTTTTTAACTATCTAATTGAAATTAACAGCAGAAAATCTCATTTTACAATATTCCAAGGAGGATATAGGCCTTAATTAGTTCCTACCACTTTTTTTTTTTTTTTTGGTTCCATGTTGTTCAATGAGCAGCTGGAAGCATGGATTCATAATGCTGCAACCAGTGGCAGACACTTATGTTTCAGAAAGCAGTCAAGACAAATATATAGAAGAAACAAGAACAAAATTTCCATAGAAACAAATCTTAAGGGAAGGGGAAGAGATAGCTCTAGGTAACTGAGGCTAGGTAACTTCTGCTTTCCAGAAATCTCTTGGATTTCCATCAAGAATAATAATAATAAATAATGTATAATAATTGTGTATGTAACCTATAATAATACCTTTTATATAATACTTACTATGTGATAGGAACTGTACTAAGCACTTTACAACTATTATCCCATTTAATCCTCACTCCTACCCCTGGGAAGTTGATGCTGTTATTAGCCTCACTTTACAGATGAGGAAAACCAGGCAAACAGATTAACTGATTTGTCTAGGGTCTAACAACTAGAAAGTGTCTGAGGCCAGATTTTAACTCAGGACTTCCTGACTCCAGGCTGGGCAATCTATTTACTGCAACACCTAGCAGCTAACTATAAGTTCCTAAAATTAGAATCAAACTTTGTTGACTTAAGTTTTGGGAGGACCAGAACTGTAATTTCATTGATACAGGGAATTCTTGATAAGGAAACTCCTGCTGCCAGTTCAAATTGCTACTTACTCTGTAGCTTAAAGTCTTTAGAGAATTTCCTGGGGGAAACTGAGACTTTCAATGACTTGTTAGGGATCACTCAGTATGTGTCAAAGATAGGATTTGAACCAAGTTCTTCCTGACTCCAAGGCCAAGTCTTTACAGCCTTCTGGTTGGTCTTGCTGCCTCAAGTCTCTTCTCACTTCAGTCCATCCTCCCATCTGTTGTCAAAGTGATCTAAAATGACAGCTCCAACCACGTCAGTACCCCAGTGGATAAACTCCAGTACGTCCCTACTACCTCCAGGATCCAATATAAAATCTTCTGGCTTTTAGAGCCTTTCTCAACCTGGTCCTTTCTTACCTTTGCCATCTTCTTACACTTTACTTTAGGATTTGACTTCCTTATTGTTCCTTAAGCATGCTTCATCTACTAGCAATGTAAGTCAACTGGGAGTCTGAGATCAACTCTTGAATTTCATGAGAAATAAAGTGTGTGTGTGCGCATGTGCGTGTGTGGGAGGGGCATGTATATATTTGTGGAAAGAAAAACTTTATAAGTTAAAAAAATAGTAGAGATAGTGTGTTATTACAGAATGCTGAACTTGGACATAAGACCTGAGTCTATCACTACAGATGCTGGCCTCTTTGACCTTAGATCCTGTTTCTCTTCAATTTCCTTCTCTACAAAAGGAGAGGATTAGAATTACAGGACTAAGTTCCCTTCTGAGCTCAACAAATTTCAAATTTCCTTGAAAGAATCACATAGGAGCTCCTTGCAGTCACTCAGGTTCACGAACTTAGAATCCTTCTTGATTTCTCTCTCCTCACTCCAATATATCATATCTAATCAGTTGTTGTCTTGTCAGCTCTAACTACACAATTCTCACATCCACCTCCTTCTCTCAATTTACCCTTTGTTTTTATTGTTGTTCAGTCATTTTCAGGCATATTCAACTCTCTGTAACCCCATTTGGGGTTTTCTTGGTAAAAATACTGAAGTCGCTTGCCATTTCCTTCTTTATTTCATTTTAGAGATGAAGAAACTGAGGCAAACAGGGCTAAGTGACTTGTCCAGAGTCACATAGATAGTAAGTGTCTGAGGTCAGATTTGGACTCAGGAAGATGCATCTTGTAACTTCAGGCCCAGCACTCTATGCACTATGGTGCCACCTAGCTGTCCCTACTACCACCACACTAGTTCAGGACCTCATTGGAATTCTGAATGGGTATAACTTTTAATTCATTCTATCAAAAAGTTAGTCCTCCTTAAATTTGCACTATGATGTCAAAGAAAGAACTGAAGGTATTATTTAGCCTAAAATCCTATTTTGGAAATTCCACCTGTTTTCTTAGAAATGTATTATTCATACATACCTCAACCACTGCATCTACTCGAAATCTATTGTAACTGTATTGCTGTTGGAAAGCAACAATGCTGAGAGGTGGGGGAGAGGGAAAGAATAGTTGAGTCTGTGTGAATGGCTTACTCATACTATCCGATGTTATCTTTTATTGTATTAGGAGCCTTGATACAATCTTCGCTTTCTCTTTGACTTTGACAATATCATATGCTAAGTGATGCAAAATATACCTCTCTGCTCAGAAGTCAGGAGTTGATCTACATTTCACAGTATCTAAAAAATTAAGCCTTTGTGTAGAGGCTTTATGAATATTATTTTTTTTATGGCTATTGCACTTCAAATATAGTGCAAAAATGTGCTAACTGGCTATTGCTCATTAAATATATTCTCCTGACTCCTTCAACAGTAATACCTTTTATATGAATAAAATAAAGGCTTCAGAGAAATCCATTTTAACTTGCTGAGATAAAGAAGCTTTTGATTTACAATTACTACTCTCTGGCCTTATTAACTGCATCCTCACTGTACTTACTCTGATTATATTACTATTCAGCAGTGAGTCACAAAATTTTTCTTAAAAGGCTTGGCAGGTATAGTGTTCCTCTTGCAATATCTTTTGTTTCCTGCAAATTACAAACACATATGTCTTTTGAAAGCACATGCTATTTTGTGGGATGCATGTAATAGTCATTAGATAGTAACTTTGTTATAAAGTTGTTTATCTGGAGATTTAGAATGATTCTACTTGCTTGATTAATCTCTTATGTTAATAACAAAGATGCTTATAGGCCAAATGATGCAGGATAGTCAGATTTCAGCCCTTACTTTGGGAAAGAGTATGTTTTTATGTGTATGTGTATTTGTAGAAAGTCAACTGTAAACTATCAGAGTAACTGGCAAATCATAAGATGCAAATCCCAAGCACCAAAGGTATGCATCTGACTTATTTCTAATTGTTTTATTTTTGTGTGCATAGAATTGCTTTACTATGATTGGTGCATTTGTAACTATGCCTGAGTGGCAGGTGTACAGTCTGGGTTGTTTTTTGATATCAATAAACTGTGATTAGGCAAGTTCTCTGTCTCTCTCTACTTTGAATCTGTGATTGGACACCATATTTCTGTATTTGTCTTTATCTAGCTGACCCCAGACTCTTAAAAAATCATAGACTCACAGAATCTTGTATTTGAAAGGTCATCAAATCCAACCCATGCTTGAAGCATAAATCCCTTCTACAACATACTTCTGTTTGAATACCTCTAATGACCAGTCAGCTTGCTGTGTATTCCAACCTGTTCCATTTCTGGACAGCTCCAATTGTCATCATTCTAGCACTGAATCATAATCTGCTTTCTTAAAAGTACCATGAATCTAGTTCTGACTTTTGGGCAAGGTGGAATGGATTGATTTCCTGATGACAAGTCTTCCATCTGACAAGTCTTCAAATACTTGAAAACAAGGATCAGATATATCTACCTAAGTCTTCTCTTCACCAAACTGAACATCCCCAGTTCCTTCAGTCTATCTTTGTATGACATGATTTTTGAATTACTCATCTTCTTTATCTTCCTCTGGACACATTTAGAAGAACTCTTAATAACTCCAATGTATTTTCACCTTTTCTATGTTGTTTATCTGTTACTTCAGCATTGGAATTTATTTTATTTTTTAAAGACTTCAAACAATAAAAAAACAATATAGTATCAAAGTGATTCTACAGGAATTTAAGAGTACTGAAAAATTTTATCCTGTATTTTATACTATCAAAAATTGGGAAAAGCTCATCTTATTAAGTGAGACAACAAAGTCCTATGTGAGTTTTTATTCAGTTTACATTTAAACCTAGTAGCCATAGACCATTATCTGGCATACCATTTATACTATTTTCTTTGTTTTCTCTCAGGGAAGCACATCAGAATTGTTTCCAATTCATGCCCACATAGTGGGTCATGTTGCTACTAAGTTGTTGTTATTTGTCCTTCATTCTTGAAGAGGACCATGACATCAGGAAGGTGATCCCATGATTGCAAGTGAATTGGTTTAAGTGAGAGAGGTCTGGGCAAAGTTACCAGTCTCACTTTCTCCTCTGGAGCCATCTGACCCCAGGGGCAAGATATAGATCAAGATGACAGGAGATGGCTCCTGACAAAGTGGGAGACCTTGGCCTTTTTAAGCTAAGGTCTTTCCCAGGTCTCAGTTTGACTGAGGCAACACCCATTTAGTGATTAAGGCTGGGTAAGGAATGAGGCAAAGACTGGCCTCTTTTATCTAATCAAAAAAAAAAAAAGGATCAATCAGGGAGGGGAAGACCCTCGGGGTTTCTGGCCAAAACAGAAACCATCGCTATTTACACTCATTCTGAGCCATCAGGACACAAATAAGGACCAGGTAGGGCTTGGGCTAGGACCTATTGCTGGCCAATCAATGAGAGCCAGAGTGATTTAGGTTTTAGAGTCTAAACCCTGGGAGGAGGAAGGGAGAAAATAAAAAAGAACATTGTTGGGACCTATGTTTTGTGCCCTATAAGACTTTCCCTAAATCTACTTCTTCAATTAATTTTATTTGTATTTTAGGAAGTTTCTTTCTATCTTTGGCCCTAGTGTTTCTAGGTGACAATAAATATATTCAGAACAAACTTTAATAGTGTGGTCTTCTTACCCTTGCTGTGAGGTAAAGAGATATTCTGAGGGAAAGAGATTATTTGAGGTTGATAGTATTACTTTCAATGTTGTGTTCAGCCAAGACAGCCCTCTAAACTGACTACACTCAAATCCATATCTTATGCAATGGAAAGAACTTTTACGATATATTTTTTATTTTTTTGGTTAAAAATTAACTCCATGATAGACTTTACTTTAGTCTAACATTTATTCCTAAACTTTTATAAGACATGAAGAATGTTATTGAGTATGAGCTGAGTTTTGCCCTTCCTGCCAAGTAGCCCTTCTGTTCATCCATACCCAATTTTTAGCTAGGTCCTGAATCTTCAATGTTACTAAGAGGATAAGGGTCTTGTCCAAGATCACACAAGGAGTGAATGTCTTAACTGACATTTGAACAGAGAATTTCATATTACAAGTCCACTAATACATTATCCTCCCTCAGCTACTTACTATCTGTGCAACTTTGAGCAAATTATTTCACTACTCGGAGTTTCATATTCATCTATAAAATAAAGAAATTTAGAAAATTTCTGAGGTCCTTTTCATCTCCAAAAGTCAATTTCATAGCAATTAAGTAACTGTAATTAGAGAGGTAGCATAACATAGGTGATAGCGCATTGGTCAAGAAGACCTGGGTTACACTTAACTGTGTAAAGAAGGGCAAATTGCTTAATTTTCTGAACCTCTGACTCCCCATCTGTAAAATGGGGAGACAAATACCTGTAGTGTATACCTGAGATGTTTTTCTGAGTCTCAAAAGAGATCATATATGCAACATTCTTTGCAAACCTTAAGATATTTTATAGATATAAGCTTAATTAAGTACATAATATTCATTGGACAGAATATGCTATGATTCACATTTTCAGAGCAGATCAGACAAAAGGCAGCAAGCTTCAATTTTTTTGTCATACAGTCATGTCTGACTCTTCATGACCCATGGATCAGAGTTGTCTATTGAGTTTTCTTGGCAAAGATACTGGAGTAATTTGCCATTTCCTTCTCCAGCGGATTCAGTGGATCCTTTATCAGTCAAACACAGGCACTAGTGCAGTGTCACACAGCTAAAAAAGTCTGAGGCTGAATTTGAACTCAGGTCTTCCTGATTGACTCCAGGCCCAATGCTCTATCCACTGAGCCATCAGCGGCCTGTATGACATCAATTTTAGGGAAAATTTAAACATGAAAACTGAACTAAATGGTTTATTGAACATAGAACTCATTTGGAGACACCTTTTTTAGATACTACTTTTTTTTCAATCTGATGATTGTTTTTGGAATTGTACCTTTTTAAAAAAATTTAGTGTTTTATTTTTTCCTAATTACATGTAAAAACAATTTTTTCTTTTAAAAATTTATTTATTTTTAGTTTTCAACATTCACTTCCACAAGATTTTTAGTTCGAAATGTTCTCCCTATCTTCCCCTCCCCCCACCCTAAGATGGCATACATTCTGCTTACCCCTTCCCCCAATCTGCTGTCCCTTCTATCACACACCATTTTCCCCCTTCTCTTAATCCCCTTTTCCTTCTATTTTCCTGTAGAGTAAGATAGATTTCTATACCCCATTGACTGTGCATCTCATTTCCCAGTTACATGCAAAAACAATTTTTAACATTCATTTTTAAAACTCTTGAGTTCTAAATTTTCTCCCCTTCTCCCTCCTCACCTACTTTCATTGAGAAATCAAGCAATTCAATACAGGCTATCTATACATGTGTAGTCATGCAAAACACTTCCATAATAGTCATGTTGTAAAAGAATAACTATATTTCCCTGCATCCTATTCTGCCCCCTGTTTATTCTATTCTCTCCATTGACCCTGTCCCTCCTGAAAGATGTTTGCTTCTGATTACCCCCTCCCCCAACCTGCCCTTTTTTCTATCATTCCCCTCCCTTATCTTTTCCTCCTACTTTCTTGTAGGGTAAGATGGTTTCCATACCCAATTGAGTGTGTATGTTATTCCTTCCTCAAGCCAAATCCAATGAGAGTAAGGTTCACTCATTCCCTCTCACCACTGCTCCCCTTTCCCTTCCATTGTAAAAGGTTTTTCTTGCCTCTTTTATGTGAGGTAATTTACCCCATTCTACCTCTCACTTTCTCCTTTTCCTAGTACATTCTTCTCTTACCCCTTAATTTTATTTTTTAGATATCATCCTTTCATATTTAACTCATCCTGTGCCCTCTTGTCTATATATTTTCCCTCCAAATACCTTAATTATGAAAAAGGTCTCATGAGTTACAAATATCATCTTTCCATGAAGGAATGTAAGCAGTTCTGCTTCAATAAGTCCCTTATGATTTCTCTTTCCCATTTACCTTTTCATGCTTCTTTTGAGTCTTGTATTTGAAAGTCAGTTTTTCTATTTAGCTGTTTTTTTCTCAAGAATATATTAATTACCTCTATGTCATTGAATATCAATTTTCCCCCCTTCATTGATTATACTCAGTTTTGCTGGGTAGGTGATTTTTGGTTTTAATCCTAATTCCTTTGATCTCCATAATATCATATTCTAAGTTCTCCAAGCCCTTAATGTAGAAGCTGCTAAATCCTGTGTTGTCCTGATTGTGTTTCAACTATACTTGAATTGTTTCTTTCTGGCTCCTTGAAATATTTTCTGCTTGACCTGGGAACTTTAGAATTTGACTATAATATTCCTAGGAGTTTTCTTTTGGGGCTATCTTTCAGGAGGTGATTGGTGGATTCTTTCAATGTCTATTTTACCCTCTAGTTCTAAAATATCAGGGCAGTTTTCCTTAATAATTTCTTGAAAGATGATGTCTATGCTCTTTTTTTGGTGATGGATTTCAGGTAGTCCAATAATTTTTAAATTATCTCTTCTGGATCTATTTTCTAGGTCAGTTGTTTTTGGAATGAGATATTTCACATTGTCTTCTGTTTTTTCATTCTTTTGGTTTTGTTTTGAAATATCTTTATTTCTCATGGAATCAGTATCTTCCCTTTGCTCCATTCTAACCTTTAAGGAATTCTTCAGTGAGCTTTTCAACTTCCTTTTCCATTTGGTCAATTCTGCTTTTTAAGACATTCTTCTCTCCATTGGCTTTTTGGAACTCTTTTACTATTTGGCCTAGTCTGTTTTTCAAGGTGTTATTTTCTTCAATATATTTTTGGGTCTCCTTTACCAAGCTGTTGACTTTTTTTTCATGATTTTCTTGCATCACTCTCATTTCTCTTCCCAGTTTTTCTTCTACCTCACTTACTTGATTTAAGCTCTTCCTTGGCTGGAGATCAATTCATATGTTTCTTGGAGGCTTTGGATGTAGGAGTTTTGACTTCGTGGTCTTCTGAGTGTGTGTTTTGATCTTCCTTGTCACTATAATAACTTTCTATAGTCAGAGATTTTTCCTGTTTGCTCATTTCCCCAGCCTATTACTTGACTTTTAACTCTTTGTTACAGTAGGACTCTGCTTCTAGGGTGGAGGGTGTGCTGTCCTAAGCTTCAGAGATTTTGTGCAGCTGTTTTTTTTTTTAAATAAATATAGCATTTATTGATAGCAGACTTAGTTATTTTTAAAAATTAATTTATTTTGATTTGTAATTTTTTTTTATTTTTTAGTTTTTTTTTGGTGAGGCAATCAGGGTTAAGTGACTTGCCCAGGATCACATAGCTAGTAAGTGTCAAGTGTCTGAGGCCAGATTTGAACTAAGGTTCTCCTGACTCCAAGGCTGGAGCTCTGTATACTGCAGCTGTTTTTAGAGATACTTCTAGGGACCTGTAAGTTTTCAGTTCTTCCAAGGTGATATGATCTAAAGAGAGGTGTTTACTCCTCTCCTGGCCTGTGCTCTGGTTTCTGAGTGACCACAACGTTCTTTTCTGCCCTGGAACTGTAAGGAAGGTCTCCCCTCTGCTGTGGTCATAAGTTTTGCTATCCTAATGTTCATCCTGGGACTGCCACCCAGGACTGTGGCCCAGATCTAAGCATGGGTAAAGCAACAGATTCCTGCCTCAGTGCTGGCAAAAAGACCCCTGTAATCTCCTCCTAATTTGTTGTTTGACCTCCTTATCATCTGTGGGCTGAGAGCACCAGAAACAGCTGCTGCCACTGCTCATTCAGTCACTCCCAAGGCCTGCTCTTGGTTTGCTATGAATGGGGCT
>NW_020954953.1:14518924-14570174 GCF_900497805.2 Vombatus ursinus | reverse complement strand
GTTTTCCTTGATAATTTCTTGAAAGATGATGTCTAAGCTCTTTTTTTGATCATGGTTTTCAGGTAGTCCAATAATTTTTAGATGATCTCTCCTGGATCTATTTTCCAGATCAGTTGTTTTTCCAATGAGAGATTTCACATCATCTTCTATTTTTTCATTCATTTGGTTTTGTTTTATTGTTTCTTGTTTTCTTATAAAATCATTAGGTTTCATTTGTTCCATTCTAATTTTAAGGAATGAGTTTCTTCAGTGAGTTTTTGGACCTCCTTTTCCATTTGATCAATTTTTTTTTAAGACATTCTTCTCCTTATTAGGTTTTAGGACCTCTCTTGCCATTTGGCCTAGTTTGTTTTTTAAGGTGTCGTTTTCTTCAGCATTTTTTTGAGTCTCCTTTATCAAGGTATTGACTTGTTTTTCATGATTTTCTTGTATCACTGTCATGTATTTTCCCAATTTTTCTTCTACCTCTCTTACTTGATTTTCAAAATCCTTCTTGAGTTTTTCCATGGCCTGAGACCAAGTCATATTTTTCTTGGAAACTTTGTACGTAGGAGCTTTGATTTTGTTATCTCCTTCTGAGTGTGTGTTTTGATCTTTTTTGTCGCCAAAGTAAGTTTCAACAGTCAAGAATTTTTCTGGTTGTTCACTCATTTTCCCAGCCTGTTACTCAACTTTTAACTCTTTGTTAAGGTAGGGCTCTACTTCCAGTGTGGAGGGTGTACTGTCCCAAGCTTCAGGGATTTTGTGCAGCTGTTTTCAGAGATACTTCTAGCGACCTGTAAGTTTTCAGTTCTTCCAAGGTGGTATGATATAAGGAGAGATATTTACTCCTCTTCTGGTCTGTGCTCTGGTCTCTGAATGACCTCAAGCCCTCTATTCTGTCCTGGAACTGTTAGGAAGGTTCCCTCTCCACTGCTGCCACAAGTTTTACTCTACCAGTGCTCCTCTTCACCCCAGAACTGCCACCCCAGAACTGACTGTGACCCAGATGCAAGTATGGGCAAAGCAACAGAGTCCTGCCTCAATACTAGCAAGAAGACCCCTATAATCTCCTTCTAACCAGTTGTTCAATTCCCTTACCATCTGTGGGCTGAGAGGTCCATAAGCAGCTCCTGGTACTGCTGATTTAGTGGCTCTGAAGGCCTGCTCCTGGTTTGCTGTGGGTGGGACCATGCTGACACAGCCTATGGTGGACTGCCCTCATCTCTTACCCTGGTTCACAGACCTTTCCCACCAACTTTCCAAGTTGTTTTCAGCTTGAAATTTGTTTCCTTCTGTCTTTTTGTGGGTTCTGCTGCTCTAGAATTTGTTTAGAGTCATTTTTAAAGGTACTTGGAAGGTGTGGTAGAGAGCTCAGGTGAGAATCTCTCTTTACTCTGCCATCTTGGCTCTGCCTCTCTCTAGCAGGCATTTTTGAAGTTATTTAATATTTACAATTTTGTACAAGGATAGACAAAATGCTGGTAGGATATTAAATTTAATTCAGCATTTTGAAAAAGTTAACTTTTGTTTAGAATAGCTGACATAGTGCCTTAAAGTTTGCAAAATTCTTTATAAATGTTGTCTTATTTGAATTTCACAACAACCGCATTGCATAGGTATTAAAGATTTTATCTTCATTTTGCAGATGTAGAAACCAGTACTCAGAGAAGTGATGTAATCATGGTCACACTGATAGCAAGTATCAGTAGCAGGATTTGAACACAGGTATTTCTCACTCCAAATACAGCATTTTAGCCACCCTGAGGATGACAATTTCAGTAACTTGCTCATGGTCTCACAGCTATGAGGTATCATGGGAGATTTGAATTCATGTCTTCTTGACTCCAAATCCAGCATTCTATCCACTCTACCACATCTTTATGTCTATCTTCCAAATATTGAAGATGACTATAATATTCCCCCTATGCCTTCCCATCTCTTCTCTTATATGAGTTTTAATTTTTTTATTTGTCAAATTCAGATAGTATTTCAGAGGGCTATTGTGAGGATCAAATGAGTTAATGTATATTTAGCATTTTCTGAACTTCTCAATACTTGATAGATACTCAATAACTGTTAAATTGAAGACTTTTGTAGTTTATAAAGGGATTTGCTAATAAGAGACGAGTGAGTTGATATCATTTCCCATATCTTACAGATGAGAGAGCTGAGGCTTAAGAAGATAAAGTGATTTTCCTACTGTCACCTTGTTAGTAATGTCAAGGGTCAGGGCTATATGTGAACTGGACTGTTCTGTGTCCTTTCTGCAATATCTTACATCTTTCCATCTGATGATATGAAAGGATTAGACTAGTGCTAAGAGATCTAAGTCATATATAAGTAGCAAATCATTGCTGAGTCCTCAACTATTGTTAACAAGGTAAAAAAATACCAAAATTCTTCTGTTAGTGCAATGAGTCAGAGACCAGGGGCTGATGGATAAAATGAGAGAGAACCATAAGAGTCTTTTGGGCATCCATTGACTTCATCAATGTCTCATCATTATACAAGAGTGGCATTTCCTCTTGCTGCCTGGGGCCCTCCAGGCCCCACTGCTTCACAATTTTCTGAGTAAATGTCAGACTCAGGTTTTAAACTGTTTTCTTATTTTGTCAAAAAGTTCCTGTAGGGTTCCTGATCAACCAGCCAATTTTCTGACTTCACTACTACCTGTAGTCAAGCGTAAATGTTATTTTGATATGAAACCAATTTCTGAGATTCCCATCATCCCACCAGCAAATTTACCTCAGGGCTTTTAGTCATCAAGGTTCAAGAGATCATCTATTTTTAATCCACAAACTGTTAGTAACTTTGATTCTCTGTACAAACCAAATCCCGAAGAATATGTCTTGAAATTCATTAAGGACACTACTCTGAGAATCTGGACATACTCCTCAGTCTGGGCCAGTTCCCCAGTCACCCTCTTTCTTTTCTTCAATGGGTCTTTTGCTTCCCTGGTGCAATGATGAACAGAACACAGATCTTTGAAGGTTTCTGATGGTTTTTTTCTTTCTTTCTTCAAATTACTGATAAAAAAGGGAAAAGAGCAAATAAAACAGCTCTCTCTCCACCACTATTCTTCACTTTTCCCCTCATCTCCTTCTCTCTTTTTTCGTTTAGACTTCACAAGAAAAAAGGAAAGGAAAATAATAGGCAGGTGCTAATGTTAGATCTTTGTCTACTAAGTACTGGAGTTTTGAGTCACATATACTGAGAAGACATACATAGAGTAGGCAGTAGAATAGAACAGTGATGAGAACACTGACTATGGAGTTGACCACTCTGGCCTTCAGTTTACTCATCTCTTAAATGAGTGGGTTAGATTAAATGGCCCTTGAAGTCTCTTCCGGCTTCAAATCTATAATCCCACGATATATGACTTTATGAAGTTTGGCATCTGAACCTGAATGAGGGAGACCTGGATTTGAATTGTGTCCCTGACTCTTACCAGTTATGTGATTATGGGCAAATCATAACACCTCCCTGGGGCTCAATTTCCTCACTTGTAAAATATGGATAGTCAAACCCTCCTCACTATCTACACATCACACAATGCTAATGTAAGGAAAGCACTTTTTAAGCCTTCAAGTGACATATGAATAGTAATTATTTTTACTTTAGAAGAACAATGTACTTCTACTATCATGGACATCTCTTCATAAAAGTTGAGGGAAGAGATATTGATTTTGGAATGAGTACAGAACGGAACGTTTTTCTCCACAACTGCAAAAAGAGAGGTATGTGTCTTGAGAATATGAGGCATCTTACCTGATACAGAGAGCCTTAGCTTCAGACTTGGAACTAGGATACATAGGTTAAAGTCCCAGCTCTTATCTTTGAGCCATGAGATCAGGACCAACAATCTGTAACAAGTTGCTTCTCCATTTTGGTATTATCAAGTCCATCATTATTCATGGTAGGCATCTCCCCAAACCTCAGTTTGCTAATCTATAATCTATAAAATTGGAAAATATCCATTACCTACTTCATGCATTCTTGTGAGGAAAGTGTTTTATAAACCTCATGGTGCCATAGAAAAGCAAGTTATTTGAAATGGTAGAATTCAAATAAAAAATTCAGTCCAATGTACATTTATTAAATATCTACTATATGCCAGGCCTAGTGCAGGGTGTTAATGTTTTTTTTTAATCTTTATATCACTAACAGTCTCTGCTCTCAAGGGGCTGACATTCTATAGAGAGATAATAATAAATATATGACATACAGAGAGCTTTAATTTTGCAAAGTTATGACCATAGATTTAGAACTATAAGGGACCAAGAAATCTTCTAGTACACATCACTCATTTTACAGATGAAGAAACTGAGGGAATAGTGTTGAGTGATTTGCTCAAGGTAATACATAATAAGAAGTTAAGCTAGGAGTTGAACCCAGTTCCTCTGACTCCAAATTCAACATTGTTTCCATTGTACTATGCTGAACACATGTTATACTGTGATGCAGTGTGCATTATAGGGATTGTTACCTATGTTTTGAAGATGAAACTCCTTCTTAACTTTAGTGCCTGCTCTCTGTTGATTATTTCCATTTTATCTTGTATATATTGATCTTGTTTGTACATAGTTGTTTACATGTTGTTTCTCTCCTCAGACTGTGAGCTTCTTGAATGCAAGGACTGTCTTTTGCCTTTGTATTCCCAATGCCTGGCACAGTGCCTGGCACATGGTAGGTACTTAATAAATGTTTATTAACACTGACTGACTAGAATGACCCTAGCACTCTACTACACTAGCCTATAGACAAATAAGTCAAAACCAGACAATTTGAAGAAGGAAACAGCATCAGTAACTTGGAGGAGGAGAAAGGCTATGACTAGATTGTGGTACTGAGCTGAACCTTGAAAGAGACTGCTAGGAATTCTAAGTGGTGGATACGAGGAGAAAGTACTTTTTTGGCACCAGGGAAATCCTCCATGTGGGCTAGGAAATGGAAAAGGGATGTCGTTTGGGGAAGAGCTGATAGGACAGTTTGACTGGAAAATAGATGGGGTAAAAACCAGTAATATGAAATATGTCCAGAAAGACAAAGTCACAGAATGTTCCCACTAAAGTATAGATGACAAGTGGTCATCCTGCTTCTCCTTGAAAAGCCACCAAAAGGGGAAGCCTGTCAGTTTCTGAGGCCATCCATTCCACTTTCATCTTATTGTTAGGAAGTTTTTTCCTGACATCAAGCCCATTTTCCTTTGGGCGACTTTTCCCCATTATTCCTATTTTTGCCCTTTGAGGTCAAGTAGAAAGAGCCTAGTCCCTTTTCTACATCATAACCCTTGTAACATATACAAAGTTAGAGACATAGTTTCTGAGTAATTAATCATTTTATTAATTATGCTAGTGAGTAATTAATAAAAAGGATTGGTCATTTGACCATTTCTTGTGAACCAAAGAACCCTCTTGGAAGCCTTTCGACAATTATATGCCCTTGGAAAACAGGTGTCTTTGACAGGTGTCAATCACCTCTGATTGGTTAACAATTAATGAGAGAATGAATATTATAATGAGAAGTGGGCTTATTCTAATGAGGGTCTGGGAAATGTGACTCTGATCACTCAGTCTTGGTCACTATACCCACAGTATCCCATCTAGGTTAATCTAGACAAAAGAAAAAATCCACTTCCACCGTGACCTATCTGACTAAAATACAGTGGGCCAGAATCCATCAATTCACCTAACCTAGAATTTCTTTACCTTTTGATTAGATCTAAGTTTTCCCTCTCATTATCAGCCCTGCATTTCAAAGGCTGTCTGAATAACCTAGATGGGCTGATTTCTGAATGACGAAATAGAAAAAGGAAAAAAAAACTTAGTCCTAATTCAATAATTGGTTATTAATATAAGAGAAAAATAATCATTTCTTCCACCCTTCAAATACTCAAACACAACTACCTTGATACCTTATGTGTTTTCTTCTTTAGTTTTCTCAGTTAGTCCTAGTTGACTAGTGTGACTTACATTCTAGGTAGGACTTTCACCATCCTGGTTGACCTACCCTTTGAATACTCATGCAGTCCTCCCTAAGATGTGCTCCCCCAAATTGGCCACAATAGTACTGTGGGACTCTTGCTTTCCTACTTCTGAGCATTATGCTTCATCTCTGAAGCCTAAGATCTCATTAGCTTTCTTGGCCATCTTAACATACTATTAACTCATACTGAGCTTGAAATACAACAAAACCCTCAAATCTTTTGCAGACAAATGCAATCTAGCTATGCCTCTCCCATCTTATATTTGTGAAGGCAATTTTTTGAGCCCCATTGTAAGACTTTATATATTTGTTTTCATGTTATTAGTGAGCCAGCAGTATCTTTATAAATATTTAACAACTAGCTGTCTGGGAAAAATGTATGTATAACACACTTTTAAGTTTAATCTGCATTATTAACATTTTCTCCATCACTTAAGTGTAGACAATCAATGAAACAACAAATCAGTCCCTGATTTGTAGCATTTGACAAATTCTGAGGTGTAAATGTTCATTCTGAAAAGTTTTTTTTTATATTTATTTATTTTTAAATTTTTGCTAGGCAATGGGGTTAAGTGACTTGCCCAGGGTCACACAGCTAGTAAGTGTCAAGTGTCTGAGGCTGGATTTGAACTTAGGTCCTCCTGACTCCAGGGTTGGTGCTGTATCCACTGTGCAACCCAGCTGCCCTTGTTCTCAAAAGTTAATAATGGATTCTGTACAGGAGCTGACTCTAGCATACCCCTAGCTAATCCAATTTTTTAAACCTGACAACATTTTTTTTGAATGCTGATTTAGTTAGCTATTTGTATCAGTCTTGTGTCATCTACAGGTTTGATAGCATACCACCTATACTTTTATCCAAAATATTAATAAAAATGTTCACTAAGGCAATGCAAAGCACAAAAACCTAGGATATTCTACCAGGGAAATCCTTCCAAGACAATATCAAACCTTTTTATTATTACTCTTTGGGCATGGTTACTCACCAAACTCTGAATCCGTCTAATTAGATTGTTGTTTAACCCACACATCTCCAACTTTTCCACAGAAATTGAAAAGGGAGTTTTTTCAAATGTTTTGCCAAAATCTAGGTAAACTCTATCTGCAGTATTTTTCTGATCTAGTAACCCTGCCAAAATAGGAAAATATGTTAGCCTGACATGACCTATTTTTGATGAACTCATGCTGGTTCTTTGTGATGACCGCTTCTCTTTTTAGATGTTCATTCTCCATCCCTTTAATTGTACTTTTTTTTTTATACTTTAGATAGATTGAAGACAGATTTTGGAGGGCTTTAAGTTATTAAGGGATTTGAAGTAATAAGATGAAGTAAAATTATCTTTTATTTAGTGTACACACATATGTTTTTGCAAAGCCCTACTTTCCAAATTGTGTTGATGGTATGCAATTGTAGGATCTTCTTCAGACGCCATCATATCCAACCACCTCATTTTAAATATGAGGAAATTGATGCAGATAGGGATTAAGTGACTTGCCTAGGGTTACAGAGTTAAAGGAAAGGATTTTAACATAGGACTTACTGACTCCAAGACCAGTGCTTTATCTACTATATCACTCTAACTTTCTTCACCTATTCTACTTGATTAAATATTGTGTTGGTAGTATGGTTGAATCCAATGAACACTGATGATACTGTTGGTCAAGAAGCTTGAATTCTAGTACTGACTTTTCCACAATTGATTGTGACCCTTGGTAAGTCACTTCCCTTTCTGGAAGATTCTTCATCTGTAAAATAGGACACTAGAGACAGTAGATCACAGGACTATAGATTTAGAGTTGAGAGACCTGGCACAGATTAGGCACTTAATAAATACTTGTTGATTGATTGATCTAGTCCCCCTGCACCTAATTTTACAGATGAGAAAACTGAGTCCCAGAGAAAGTTACTTACTCAAGATCACAGATTTGAATCTAGCTCATCCAACTAGAAACCCACTCTTTTTACTATCCCATGTTAGCATTCTATAAGCTTTGATATTCTCTGGTTCCATTATTCCACATGTAGAGGCTGTCCTGAAGTCCATCATTGCACATTTAAAGACCATTTGACTGCTGTAGCATCAAGCACTATGGAAGTCAGAGAAGGTTGTATTGAATATCTTTTTATGAGTGTTATTTAGGATCATGGCAAAATTTGCAATTTATTTTCTTTATGCACAGGGCAATGGAAACTACACATTTATTTAGGATGAGAATCATAAAATGTTAGAGTTACATGAGACCTTGGAGATCACCTAGTTCATTTTGAACTGTTCATTTTACAGATAAGGAAACTGAGGCCTAGAGCTAGGTAGTGACTTGCCTAAGGTCATACAGCTCTTTTGGGTGAGATTTATAATACATCTCATTCATTTTGATTTATTTTTTTTCCCTGAAACTTGGAATTAAGTCATAGAATTAGGAAATATTTTAAAATTAAATTTAAATTAAATTTGCTATTTTAAAAGATATTAAAAACTTTTTTCTCTCAAAATCTAACTTGGTTATAGGCAAAATGCACTCATGTTATCTTTTCTCGTAGCATTTGCTACAAATTTGATACCCTAAGGTAGACCTTATACATGTCAGTAGTTAAATTCTACATTTGCCAACAATGGGATGTCTTGGCAAAGAATATTGCAATAGGAATCGAGAAATGAGTTTTGGTTCCAACTACACTAATAATGAAGCGTGACCTTAGATATATTACTTTACTTTGAAAAGCCTCAGTTTCCTCCTTTATAAAATGAGGTGGTTGGCTAAGGAAACATTCTGACAGTGTATAAGTCTTATTTAGGCTTTTTTGGTGCCCAACTTTTATTTAGAGCTGTATGTCTTCCCCTTATCCATCCACCTATTTTGGATAATTTCAACTGAGTAAAGTGTACTTAGAATACTTCTGTATCATTTGAGGGGTAATTATTGTGATCTATAGCATTTTAATCACTTGCTTTATAAACCTGGAAACTTAATGTTGCTAAAGGAGTGCACATTGCCAAAAAGTGTGACAATAAATCAGCACAGGACTTGCATCTAGGTTGATATTCATTTCTCACTAGTTGAGAAACTATCTTACTCTCGCTAATGGAATCCTCACTGCTAATTCCTTTATAGAACTAAGAAGACTGCACTCTAAAATGGTTAAGGTAGACTCTGGTGTTTACACTGTTATGCTATTCAAACTTAGAGAATGAATTTTATAATAGTCTGCAGCCAACAGATTAGGATCTATTTCTCTTTAAAAGGCTGAAATATCAAGGCTACGGTGGAAAGATTGCTGGATTTGGAGGCAGAGGACCTGGTTCACATCCCAGCTGTGCTACTTACTACCTGTTTGACCTTAGGCAAAATACTCTAGGCCTCAGTTTTCTCATCTGTAAAATGGAGAGAGTAGGATAACTGACTTCTGATATCTTTTCTGGCTTAATGTTTATGTAATGTGAAAATAATTATTTTACTTGCATGTCTTTTTTCCCTCAGCTTCCATTAAATTGACTAATATTTGCAAGTCCTTTCAAAAGAAGGTATATAACTTCATGAGCAAATCATTTAGCCAGCAAGTTCCAGAAATTCTTCTCTGATTCTAGATCTTGTCCTTAACACACTTGGCTGATGTCTGTCCTTTGTTTCAAAGAAGACCAATGACTTCACAGGGTGATATGAACTTTCACATGAATTGTAAATGAGTCAGAGTTGCACAAAGTCACTCTGTCTTCCAGAGTCATCGAAGTTGAATGACAAGACAAGAGTTAGGATGACTGACGATGGCCCAAGATGCAGTGTACGACTTTGGCATCTTCTATGTCTGACCAGGCTCTAACCACAGTGCCTGCTTCACCTACCTTCATGGCCATTGGAACAAATTGTTCTCATCTGCCCATTTTGCCAGGGAAAGTCTTCACATGTTTGGGATAAGCATCCCTCTAAGTTACCTACAGATCTGAAGCCTGTAGGTTACCCTCAATCTGTTTAGCCTATTCTACTGTGGTGTGGCTGCTGAGAATGCTACAGCTTCTTGGAGCCACATGTGAGAGTTGGGTGAAAGTGGACACCGAAGGTAGATGAGCAGCCCTGAAAAGGTTTAACAAGGCCTCACGCCAGAGGTGTTGATCCTCCTTGAACACCCCATACACCTCATTGGCTGATAATGGAACAATAAAAGCAGAAGAAATAATCAGGGAGAAGGATAGGGGCCAGGAGCAAGAATGGAATAGACTTGAATTCTTGTATTAGAGCTCATTTATGGCTTGTTCAGTTTCTTTTTCTATGATAGGGTTATTTAAATATTCTATTTCTTTGGTTAATCTGGGCAAATTACATTTTCACTTAGTTTGTTAGATTTATTGGCATGTATTTGGGCAAAATAGCTTCCAATAATTGCTTTAATTTCCTTTTCATTGGTGATGAATTTACCCTTTTCATTTTTGATATTGGTAATTTTATTTTCTTCTTTCTTTGTTTAAAATCAAATTGACCAATGGTTTATCTATTTTATTTTTTGCATAAAACTAGCTCCTAGTTTTATGTATTAGTTCAATAGTTTTCTTACTTTCAATTTTATTAATCTCTCCTTTGAATTTTCATAATTTCTAATTTGGTATTTAATTAGAGATTTTTAATTTGTTCTTTTTCTTGCTTTTTTAGTTTAGTTCCTTTATTACACATAATTTTTATTGCATCATGATCTAAAAAGGATGCATTTAATATTTCTACCTTTTCGTATTTTATCATGAGGTTTTTATGCCCTAATACATGGTCAATTTTTGTGTAGGTGCTATGTACCACTAAGTAAAAGGTACGTTCCCTTCTGTCCCCATTCAATTTTCTCCAGAGGTCTATGCTATCTAATTTTGCTAAAATTCTATTCACCTCCTTAACTTCTTTCTTATTTATTTTGTGGTTAAATTTACCTAGTTCTAAAAGGGAGAAGGTTGAAGTCCCCCACTAGTATAGTTTTGCTGTCTGTTTCTTCCTGTAACTTACTTAATTTCTCCTCTAAGAATTTGGAGGCTACACCACTTGGTGCATATATGTTTAGTATTCACATCACTTCATTGTCTATGGTACCTTATAGCAAGATATAGTTTCCTTCCTTATTTCTTTTAGTTAGGTTTATTTTTGCTTTTCTTTGTCTGAGATCAGGATTGCTATCCCTGCTTTTTTTACTTTAGCTGAAGCATAATATATTCTGCTTCAGCCTTTTACCTTTACTCTCTGTGTATCTCTCTGGTTCAAATGTATTTCATGTAAACAACATATTATAAGATTCTGGCTTTTAATCCAATCTGCTATCCACTTCTGTTTTATGTGAGAGTTCATCCCATCCACATTTACAGTTATGATTACTAACTGTGTATTTGCCTCCATCCTATTTTTCCCCATTTATACTTTTCTCTCTCCTTTCACCCTGTCTCTCCTCACCAGTATGTTGCTTCTGACCACCACTTCCCTCAATCTGCCCTGCCTTCTGTCAGCCATACCTTTTCTTTCCACTTTCCTCTCCTACTTCCCTATAAGGTAAGATACATTTTGATGCCCAACTGAGTGTATATGTTATTCCCTCTTTGAGCCAAATCTGATGATAGTAAGGTTCAAACAAAGCTCACCTCCTCTCTTCTTTCTCTCTACTGTAATAAGTCTTTTGTACCTCTTCAGGTGATGTAATTTACCCTATTTTATCTCCCCCTTTCCTCTTCTCCCAGTACAATCCTTTGTTTCACCCTTTAATTATTTATATCATTATATGTAATTTTTATAATATCACATCAAAGTCAACTTACACCCACACCCTCTGTCTATGTATATTCCTTCTAACAACCCAGTAGAGATAATAGTTTTCAAGTATCATCTTTCTGTGTAGGGATATAAACAGTTAAATTTTATTGAGTAATACATTTTTCTTCTTTCCTGTTTACCTTTTTATTCTACTTTTGAATCTTGTATTTGAAGATTGAATTATCTGTTTAGCTCTGGTCTTTTCATCAGAAGAGTTTGAAATTCCCCTATTTCATTGAATGTCCATTTTCCCCCCAAAAGATTATGCTCAGTTTTGCTGAATAGTTGATTCTTGGTTATAATCCAAGCTCTTTTACTTTTTGGAATATTGTATTTCAAGCCCTCTGATCCTTTAACATAGAGGCTACTAAGTCCTGTGTAATCCTAACTGTGACTCCTTAATATTTGAATTGTTTCTTTCTGGCTGCTTACAGTATTTTCTCCTTGACATGATAATTCTGAAATTTGGCTACAATATTCCTCGGAGTTTCCATTTTGGGATCTCTTTCAGGAGATGATCAGTGGATTATTTCAATGACTATTTTACCCTCTGGGTGTCGGATATCTAGGATAGCAGTTTACCTCAATAATTTTTTGAAAGATGCTGTCTAGGCTATTTTTTGGATCATGGCTTTCAGGTAGTCCAATAATTCTTAAATTATCTCTCCTGGATCTATTTTCCATGTCAGTTGTTTTTCCAATGTAGTATTTTACATTTTCTTCCATTTTTTCTTATTCTTTTGATTTTGTTGGACTTATTTTTGATGTCTCATAAAGTCATTAGCTTCCATTTGTCCAATCCTAATTTTTATGGAATTATTTTCTTCAATTAGCTTCTGTATCTCCTTTTCCATTTGGTCAATTCTACTTTTAAAGGAGTTGTTACTATGGTGGATTATTTTTTCCCATTTGGCCAATTCTATTTCTTAAAGAGTTGTTTTCTTAAGTCAATTTTTGTATTTCCTTTTCCAAGTTGTTGACTCTTTTTTCATAATTCTCCTGCATAACTCATTTCTTTTCCTAATGTTTCTTCTACCTCTCTTGATTTTTAAAATCTTTTTTGAGCTCTTACAAGATTATTTTTAGACTTGAAGCTAATTGATATTCTCCTTTGAGGCTTCACATGCAGGCATTTTGACATTGTTGTCCTCTCCTGAGTTTGCATTTTGATCTTCCCTGTTGCCATAGTAACTTTCTATGGTCAAGGCTCTTTTTTGTTTTTTGTTCATTTTTTGAAGTTCAGTTTTGTGCCTGGGGCACAGGGGGCATTGTCTCAAGCTTTTTGTGCTGGGGACCAGGGTCCTGGTCACTGGCTTTCCCCACCAGGGCTTTGGGTGCTTGTAGCTTGCCCATGCACTGGGGTGGCCTGACCTAGTCTGTTGTTGCCAGGGCTGGCAGTTTGCCTTCTGTATTTGGGCTGAAAACTTCACAACTGGCCTACTGAGTCATTAGCCTGCTGAGCAAGGCCCAAGGGGCCTTGGTTGCCGATCTGGGCTGTGGCTAAGAGCCTCCTGCTATCTTGCCCAGACACTGTCTGTGCTGGGTTGCACTCCCCTTTTACTCAAGTGAGACAGACCTTTCCTGAAGTCCTTCTAAGTCATCTTAAGTTGGAAAACTGTTTCACTCTGTCTTTTTGTGCATTCTGTCACTTCAGAATCTGTTTAGAGGCTTGATTTAATGTTATTCTGAGAGAAACTGGGGAGAGTTCAGGCAACTTCCTGGCTTCTCTCCACTATCTTGGCTCCACTCACTCCTTCTATGGAATTTCAAATCCTTAGAGTAGTAACACTAGACCTGATGCTTCTATGGGTCTTTGGCACAAAAGAGAATTCATCAAGATTTATTTCCATTTCAAGGGGAATTCAAACCATGGGGTGGCACTATGAGTCTGGAAGACTTTAGGACTCTTAATAAGAGGGTGTTGATTATATTAATTGTTTATAAGCTTCTGTATCAGTTTTTATATTTTCTGTGGGATATAATAAGATCTGTCCCCAACAAATCACACACACACACACACACACACACACACACATATGTATATTTATCTTGAGCCCTTTCTACTCATATCTGGGGAGACTTAGACATAAACTATATTATATTCTGTATTTGGAGGTTTCTGAGAGGGAACTCTGTGTGAGGGCATAATGAACCAAAGAGAAAATTATTTGAGTAGTTCCCCACACTGGACCTAGTTTCTATAAGCTCTGAATGCTGGGCCACAGACTAATCTTAAAAATTTATCCTTTATTTTAATATTTAAAATTTTTTATTAATATCACAACATTTCTGGATATATCTGCCCTCCTCCTCAATCTGAGCCCTCCCTTAGGAAAAAAAAATTTTGCCAGTAAACAAATGGAATGAGTCTAACAATGTATGCAGCAATGTCTGCCCCTTACTCTCTTATCTAGAAAGCAAAAGGAGAGAGGTGCATTTATATATTACTAAACACTTGTAAGTTTTAGGTCATAAACAATGGAATGTGGGTACTGGAAGAGTCTTCAGATATAATTCCATCCAGTCCCTTTTACATATGAGAAACTTAATTAGAAATGTGGAGGATTCATGAAAATGCAGGGCAAGTTGTATCAGTTCACAATCATCTGTGTAAATCTAAAAACCAGTGTACTCCCAGACTAGTTCCTTGCTTACTCATCCAATCTGCTTGGTGCCATATATCTTTTGTTTCCTAAATGGGCAGATTCCTAAATGGACTACTCTTCAGGTAGAGTATTCTACAAGCCACCAATGGCACTTCTTGGCAAGGAATCATTGCTACCAATACTGGGTCCCCAAAGTAAAGTTTCAAAATGGATCCACCTTGTTTTTTTGTTCTCCAAACACTTCCTTTTTTGGTTGTGCAAAGAATCAAGAAATACATCCCACACTTAACCAATAATCCTTTTTACTATGTCCATAAGAAGTGATTCCTCTAGCAATGGAGAAGCAGCAGAAGTTTTAGGTTTTTTTTGCCTCCTAGTAGAGTAGAAAAAATAACTTCTCATGAGCAATGGTAGCAGCTGCTGTACCTCTATTTTCTTGGCCATTCCACTGCAGTGGATTCTTTACTGACTCTGTTAATCCAAAATTGACTGAGGTGGCAGGGTGTTTTTCATGGAAAGAGCAGGGAGGGCTAGGAGGACTTGAGTTATAGTCCTAGTTTCATCCATTGATTCATTCACTGTGAGACTTTGGACAAGTTACATGACCTCTTCAGTCTTTAGCTTCCCAATTCATAAAATAGTGTTGAGAATTAATCGAATAGTCAAGTAATTTCTTGAGTACCTCCTGTGTATAAACAATGGGTTAGACACTCCAGGGATTATAAAGAAGGTATAGTCTCTGTCCCCAAGGAACTTATAATGATATAGCATAAATAGCACTAAACAAGATGAAGGATTATCATTTAGCATGATTAATGGAAACCAGCAAGAAGGAACTATCCACCTCAGTTGTAACATAGCAATCAATGAAATACAAGGAAAATGGACTAACAAAGGTGAATGACTAAATTAACATGTAAGATTAGGTTTAGACCTGTACTAACAGATTATTCATTATTTGCCACTTTATAGCTGCAATTTTATTTCAACTGAATCTAAATTTTGCCAGAGATTAATTGATAATATCATTTGTATACAATATCTTTAGAATACTTCAGTGGCAGCAAACTGGAGGAATAGAGTCACAAGGGCTGAATAGATCTAACCAGGACCCAGATGAGTGTGAATAATGAGTCCCATGAAAGGGTTGAATTATTTTAATTCATATTGCATAGTTCCATTAAGCTAGGATCAATTTCCATAGTTTTTGAGGGATTACAATATTCAGACACTAAATAAAAATAGTTTTATATATAAAAAATGACAAGTGTTGTATTTTGTTCACCTCTCCAGACAGCAAGACTGCAGAAATTAAGGCAAGAAGCTCAAATGAAGAAAAGGCCATAGTTGAGATCAAGAAGGAGCAAATTTCAGACAAAGAACAGCCATGTTCATACATTCCCATGACAGACATGTTGTCAATGTCATTACACAAAGGACAGATAGCTCTACAATGTAATAATGGCTGTCATGCAGGGGTATAGTTGAATAACTTTCTTATAAAGAATCTTTATTTAAAAATAAAGTCCTGTTAAAAAGAACAAAAACAAAAACAAAACACCACACTACCACAGAGTTGAGGAAAGGAAAAAGAGAAAGCAAACAGTCCCTGACCTTGGCCCAAGACCAACTGGTATGCACCTGGTAGAAAGGATGGGAGGAAATCTATGCTGACAGATTCTCTTGTCTTTTCCTGCAACTTTGACTAGGTGGTGAGTGTTAAGATATGACCATCTTACTACAAAAGCTGGTCAGGAAATAATTGATGTGAAAACTTGGCATTAAAAAAAGAAGCAGCCGGTTTTATGGTAGCAAGAGGGGCCTGGGAGATGCAAAGGTGTCAAAGGGCAGAGGAATCCCAAGTCACAGAATTTTTAGTAAACTATCATGCCCTATGGGGATAATGAGGGCAGAGGTATATTTAAAGACTAAGCATCCTCCCCCATCTACCCTCCTTAAGCATTGTCCCTGATGCCTTATGGAAATCTAACAATTAAGTTCTTACATTTCACAAATAACCATACAAGGATGACATCCAGGAAATATACTTTTACCTGGAGCCATAATGATGCTGCAGACCCTGATAGTAACACCCCCTAATGCTATTACACACAAGTCAATCTAGCATTATTATTATAAAACAGACACAAAGGACTCTATAGTCTGCAGAAGTAACTGTTCCGGGTAATCTGGTGCTGTATTTAGGGGATGTCTGAGGGGTTCTTTAATCTCTAGAGGCTATGTGTTCAGATAAACAATTATCTACCAACACTATGGACTACAGATACTACAAACAAAAGGCAAAGGAGGGCAATGGAGAGGATAACCTAATCTAGAGAAATTATAAATATCATATTTTATGTAATTATAGCTTTGAATAGTACAAATTCAAATATATAGGAATACTTCATAGGATTCATTATTTACACGAATTGAGACCTTGCTGATTCAGATCTCACAGCTTGAGATTTTCTTCTCCCAAATTTGTAAGGAGATCATAAAATCATAGTTCTAAAAGGAATATTAGAAGCCCAACCCCCTAATTTGAAAAGATATTTTATTTTTTCCTCAATTACATGTTAAAACAATTTTTAACATTTAAAAAAAGTTTTGAGTTCCAAATTCTAAGCCCCCTTCCTTCCCTCCTCCTTCTAAACCATGAGATAAAGGTTATACATATGCAATCATGTAAAACATTTCCATATTAGTCATTTTATACAATGACTTGAATAAAAGAAAAAGAATGAAAGAAAGATAGTGAAAAATAGTATGCTTCAGTCTGTATTCAATAATTATCAGTTCTTTTCCTGGAGGTGGATAGTATTCTTTATCATTAGTCCTTTGAGATTATTTGGGATTATTGTATTTCTGAGAATAGTTAAGTTATTCACAGTTCTTCACCGTACAATATTGCTGTTACTATGTACAATGTTCTCCTGGTTCTGTTCATGCTACTTTGCATCAGTTCACTTAAGTCTTTCCAGGTTTTTCTGAAATCATTCTGCTTGTCATTTCTTATAGCACAATAATATTCTATCCCAATCATATACCACAGCTTGTTTAGTCATTCCCTAATTGATAGGTATCCTTTTGATTTCCAATTCTTAGCCACCACAAAAAGAGCGGCTATAAATATTTTTGTGCAAACAGGTCCTCCTCTCCTTTTTTGGATGTTTTTGGGATATAGACCTAGAAGTGCCAACCCCTCAATTTTAAATATGAGAAAACTGAGGTTAAAATATATTAAGTGCCTTGCCCAGTGTTTCATAGGACTCCAGAGTTGGATAGAATTTTAAAGAACCAAAGATTAGAGTTATTAAATGGTTTGACTAAGGTCATGTAATGACTGAGTGGAGGAGCTGGGACTAGAGAGGGGCCTTTATTTTGCTTTTGGTTTAATAGTCTTGACTACTTCTGTTTGGTCAACAATGGAGAAATTTTAAATATTAACTCTTTAGGAGGAGAAAAACAGGTCCAACATTTTTAAAGAGTTTTTATTTGACTGCCCCAATTGAAAACTGCCTAAAGAGATAAATAACTTATCATAGCTAAATAACTGAGATTGTTATAGTGCCTTTTAGGTTAGTAAAACACTTAATGTTGGTTTTATTTAAGACACCCAATGACTCTGAGAGGTAGGTATTACAAACATTATTGTTACCATTTTTAAAGATGATAAGACAATTTCAGAGTGATTAAGTAACTTGCGCATAATCTCACAGCTTATAAGTGTTAGAAGTGGGATTTGAATCCAAGTCTTTCTGATTCTAGGTTCAATGTGCTCTCCATTGTACCACACTGTCTATCTAAATTATAGAAGGATGCAAACCTTAAGTAATTTAAATTGTGAGATACTGCAAATACTTGTTACAGCTATATGAAAGAAGATGCTATGATTAATTGAAACAAAAGAAGACTGTAGTCAAATGACTAAACTATAAGCAGAACAAAGATCATAGGGATTGCATCCTATTGACCTTTGCATCTTTATCCCTGCTTTGTATAGTGTTTTGTATATGGTACTTTGACAAATCTACCTTTTCATTTATGTGGCTACTCCTTTTACTGGTACCAATCACAACCTCTTCATACATTTTCAACCTGTATGATTTTTGTCTGTCATCCCATAAGTTTTCTTTAAATTTGTAAGAATGAGATGATAGTTTGAGTAAAGTAACAGAATGCAAGGTAAATCCACAAAAGCCAATAGCATTTCTAAGTAGCAATAACAAAATTCCAGGAGGAAATAATACAAAGGGAAGTCTCATTTAAAAACAACAGCAACTACTACTACATAATGCTGTGATTAATGAAAACCCCTGAGAGATAGAGTTTCTGGGTAATTAACAATCAATTTATTAATTAGGCTAGCCTGTAATCAATAAATTGATGGTCAATGGTTTCTCTCAGTAACCAAAGATGCAAAGGAAGACTCTGAATCACCTTAAATCCCTTCTGAAAGGGAACTTTCCTGACAAATGAAGCTCAACAAAATGAAGTTCTTATTGATGAACATTTAATGAGAAGGTAGACTGAAAGTCTTCAGGAGGGAGATTCAGCAGCCTGAAGGCCTCTGGGCAGGGGAAGCCATTTCTATCCAGAACTCTCTAGCCAGTTTTCTCCTTCATGAGCTGGGTGGCACTAAACTCTAATGGAGGGGATCAAGGACAAGGGTTTCTTCCTCCAGACAAAGGCTCCACCAGACAGGATTTTGTTTATACTCTGAACAGAAATTAGGTTTCCTTATTGGCTGGGGTCTGTCCAACCTAATTAACGGCATGTGCCTTGGGGGCTAGGAGTAATTCAGTCATGCCCAGTCATGACTGACCTTTGCAGGAATTGAGCCTTAATAGAAATAAAAGTGAAAGGGTGGATCAGAATAATAATTAATTATTAATATAATAGTATAATATTAAGTTCTCTCAATGCATAAAGATATTTGGGAGTCAATCAACCAAGGCACACTCAAGACCTGTATAGCTACTACTGCAAAACATTTGTTAAAGAAATAAGGAGTGATAAATGTCTGAAGGAATATCCATGGCTCATGGTTGGGCCATGCGAATATAAAAAACAGGATGATATCAAAACTAATTTATAGATTTAGTCCTAACCCAAACAACCAAGGGAATACTTTATAGAGTTATAGGAGATAGTAACAGAATTCATTGGGTAGAATAAAAGACTTAGAATTTCCAGGGAAATAATGAAAAATAAAAGGAAGAATAATACTTGAAAGCTTGAAATTCTACTATGAAGCAATAATCATCAAAGTTATTTAGTGTTGATAAAAATAATAAGTCACTGAAACAGAACAGATAAGGATCAGAATGTCAGATTCTGAATATTGGATTCTACAACTCAGTGTCCATTAAGCCTGAAAACATAAATTGGTTGGGAATGAATTTCTTATTTGGCAAGAACTCTTTGGTAAAATGCAAAGCAACTTTGAAGACATTAGTTTTGGAACAATATATGGTCATTAATTTAGAACCAGAAGGGAATTCGAGGCTTTCTAGTCTAATCCCTTCATTTTATAGATGAGGAACTAAGGAGACCTAAAAATATTAAAGGATAGCTTTCCAGATAGTGAACAGGGATAGGATATGTTTGGAATTGTAAGTGAAATCAAAGTAAAATGGGTTACTCAAGATCATACAGGGATTAAGTGGCAAAGCCAGGATCTGAACCCAGGTCCTTTGAGAACAAATACAGCTTTTTTTCTTTTTAACATACCAGCTCTAGGATATTTTAGATCATATATCACAATAAATTGAAAATGATTGCACAACCTTAAAATTAAAGGTTGAATCATAAAAACAAACAAACAAAAAACATTTTAAAAGGACCAGATCAGGTAACTCACAAGCCAGGGAAAGTACTCTTAACCAAGCATGGGTTAAGAAAGGGGAAGAAAAAGGAATAAGCATTTTTCTACTGTCTATTATGTGCCAGGAACTATGCTAAACACTTTTTACGAGTATTTCATTTGAGCCTTACAACAACTCTGAAAGGTAGATACAATTATTATGCCCATTTAATCATTGAGGAAACTGGGACAGAGGTTAAGTGACTTGTCCCAAGATGATAGAGTGGATATGTAAGGCTGGATTTGAACTCAGACCTTTCTAACTATAGACTCTGATCTATTCACCCCACCATGAGTTGCCTCTATTGCTGCAGGTAATCATAAGATATAAAATAGATAATTTCAATTACAAGAAATTAAAAAGGTTTTGCACTAATGAAATTAATACAACTAGAATAAGAAGAGAAATTGTTGATTGGGGGGAAATCTTTGCATCAAATATCTCTGATAAGGTTCTAATATCCAATATAAATATGGTAACCTAACACAAGTACATATGACTAGGTAGGTGACATCAAATAAAAAAGGTACTAATAAAATCATTTTGAAAATTTGGTAGAGAATTTACCCAAGATGCATGTAGGTGCTTAATAAAAGTTGATTGAATTGAATTGAAAGGCTCCTGATCTAGGCCAGCATTATCATTCCAACCAGAAAGCAATTGGTAAGATATTACAATTTTTTAGAAAATGACCAACTTCTTCTCCATCTCTTACCCTCAAGCCAAAGCACAAGTTTTCCTATTCTATTAGAAATAGGAATCCTAATCCTATTCCTGTTCTAGTCTGTAAGGCCAAGTTTTAAGAATATCTAGAGAAGAGAAAGAAGTTAATAGATGCGTGATGAATCAGACTTAGCTCTAGAGAAGAAGAAAAGGGATATGCAGAAAAGTAACAAATTATTGGAGAGCCTAGAAGAGCAAAATTTAAATTGTAGTTTATACTCATAAAAGGAAGTTGGTGTGGTTGTCGAAATATAGTTGATATTAAAATATCAAGATTTGTACTAAATTTTAAGTAAGCTTTCAATATTAAATTAAATTATTATTGATTTATTATATATCCATTAATAAATGATATTTAATAATAAAACACTAAATGAATAATTATATGTTATAACTTATTAAAATTAAATAAAATTAATTTCCAATATTAAATTTCAATATTTCTAATTGGGCCTATAAAACAAGCAGATCTAGAAAAAATCAATCATTAAGAATGTATTGCAGAATTCATTTTTTAAAAGAAAATTCACCCTTTTTTGTAATTTTGAAAGTAATTTTCATTACTTTCTACTGCATGTTCTCCCTGAATGATTTTTTTAAACTTTATTAATCTTCCCTGAAGGACTCAATTTTGAACATTTTTTAATTAATTAAAAGAACTTTATCAAACATAAACTAACAAGCTGCCCTTTGAGGTTTAATATACTAAATAGTTTCTTCAGTTGATAGAGACCCAAATTCTAATAACATACACTTCATTGTAACTATATAAGAGTGCTGGACCTGGAGTCAGGAAGACTCATCTTTCTGAGTTCAAACCTGGTCTCAAATTATTGACTGTGTGACCTTGGGCAAGTAACTTAACCCTGTTTACCTCAGTTTCCTTATCTGTAAATTGAGCTGGAGAAGGACATGGCAAACCACTCTGGTATCTTTGCCAAAAACAAAACAAAACAAAACAAAGAAAAAACAAATGGGGTCGCAAAGAGTCAGACACAACTGAAAAATGACTGATAAAGAACAAAAACAATGAGCATCAACTGGAAGGAGAAAATTTGGTTTAACAGTTTGCTCCATATCGTGTTCTTTATTTGACTAATTTTTTTTTGTTGAAATCTTATTTGCTGAAAAACAAGATCATCTTGTAAAATTTATAAAGCTATTAACTTTTTATTGTATGAGCTAAAACGAAAGAGGATTCTTCAGTGTTTCAGTGGGTCTGTGACCTGATCCATTTAGGTATTCTTTTCACTTACATATTCCATTTGTGCCTTCTCATCCTGGGTGATTCTAGTCCATATTCTTCCATAGGTCTTCCACAGAGGATCCACCCTGAGTGCTAGTAGCCTTCTAGGTCCTTTTATAATTTGTGGATGTCAGGGGATCATTCTGGTTGTCCATCTCTTACCTTTTATTCTCTTTTTCATTTTTTTCAATTACATGTAACCAAAAATTTTAAACATTCACTTTTTAAAATTTTGAGTTCCAAAATCTCTCCCTCCCTTCTTTCCCCCCTCCTTGAGAAGGCAAGCAATTTGATAGAAATTATATATGTGCAGTCATGCAAAACATTTTCCTATTATCCAGGTTGCAAAAGAAAATGCAGACCAAAACAAACTAAGAATGATAAAGAAAGTAAAAAATAAATATGCTTTAATCTGCATTCAGACTCCACATCCAGACTCCATCAGTTATTTCTCTAGAGGTGGATAACATTTTTCATCATAAGTCCTTCAGAAATGTTGTATTGCTGAGAATAGCTAAATCATTCACAACTGGTCATCATACAATATTGCTATTACTATGTACAGTTTTCTTTTGTTCTGCTCATTTCTCTTTGCATCAGTTCACATGAGTCTTCCCAGGTTTTTCTGAAATTATCCTGCTCATCATTTCTTATGCTACAATAGTATTACTCCTTGCTCTTGCTACATGACTCATCTCTTTTTCAGAATGTACATTTCCTCAGTAATAGCACTATTATATACTTCTTGGTCATAGTTAATCATTGGAAATGCTCTTATGCCTACAGAGATGGCTGGTGGCATAGTAGATAGACTGCTGGGCCTGGAGTCAGGAGTACCTGAAATAAAAGTTGTCTTTAGATAATTACTTGCTGGGTGACTATGAGCAAATCATTTAGCTTCTTTTTGCTTCAGTTTTCTTGACTGTACAATGGGCATAATCTACCTAGTACTTGCCAAAGAGTAGGTGTTATAGAAATACTTACGCCCCTCTCCTTCCCCTTCATACTCTCTGTCCCCCTGAGCTACTCACAATTTAGAATCTTCAAAGATTGTAGTGTCTTGAGGAGATCATTTGTGTTTTTAAACAAAACAATGGGGAGCAACTTGGGATCTTTAAAAAAATTAATTTCAGAAACATTGTCCACCTCACTCTTCTCTAAGTCTGGGCACAATTCATGTACATCCACAGTACTTGACATTTAATTCAAAGGAACCGCCATCCAATGCATTCTGTAGGCTGGACAAGATTAGGTTAAAGAAAATGTACAATCTCTTAAAAAATAACTATAAAGAGACCTCTTTACTCATACTCACATTCTGCCAAAGTGCTTACCTAATGTCTAATATATGACTCCTATCTAGCATTTACCATAAGTAGGGTCTAAATACCTAGCCTCAATCAGCTATTTCCATAATCAAAAATAGTTGGCATTCTAGCTTTGATAATTCCACTGAATTGTTCTACTAGAATGGGGTAATGTGCCAATATCCCCATTACAAAGAAAGATCTATTATTTTCCTCACACACATAGATGTACATATGCACAATACATACACCTATATCTGTAGGTAGATATAAGAACTATGTACATACAAACACACACTATATATCTATATGTATCTTTATATATAGTCTTAGCATCTCTTAAAATTTTTAAAGAGGGGGGCAGTTAGGTGGCACAGTGGATAGAGCACTGGTCCTGAAGTCAGGAGGACCTGAGTTCAAATCTGGGCTCAGACCAAACACTTGACACTTATTAGCTTTATGACCCTGGGCAAGTCACTTAACTCCAATTGCCTAAAAAAAATTTTTTTTAAAGAGGAAATCTGACTTTATTAGATATACTGACAACAAACTTTAAGGTTGTTTTAGTTGGAAAAATGCAAAATGGACTTTTGTTTCTATATCATCATAGTGTCATCACAAGAAAAGCAACTACATAATCCAAAAACTTCTTTAAAGGAGATAATGAGTACATTAACAGGCAAAACATTACTCTTTGCTCTGTTGCACTCCCTTAGTTTCTTTTTTAAAAATTATTTAGTTTTAACTTTCTTTTAAACAAATTTTTGAATTACAAATTCTCTCTTTCTCCTGCCCCTCCCCCATTGAGAAGGCAAACAATGTATCAATTATACATGCAAAACATATTTCTGTATTAGCCATGTTGTAAAAAAAAACAATGAAAAGAAACATAGAAAGTGAAAAAAGTATGCTTTAATCTGTACTCAGAGTTCATCAGTTCTCACTCTGGAGATGGATAGCATTTTTCAACTTGGGTCCTTTGGGATTGTCTTAGATCATTGCATTGATCAGAGTAGGTAAATCTTTCACAGTTGAATATCATTTAATATTGCTGTTACTATGTACAATGTTCCCTTGGTTCAGCTCACTTCACTTTACATCAGTTCACTTTACATCATGTCTTCCTAGGTTTTTCTGAAACTATCCCCCTTGTCATTTCTTGTAATACAATAGTATTCCATCACAATTATATATCACAACTTGTTCAATTATTTACCAATTGATGGATGTCCTCTCAATTTCCTATTACTTGCCACCACAAAAGAGCTGCTACAAGTATTTTTATACAAATATGTCCTTTTCTATTTTCTTTGATCTTTTTGGGATACAAACCTTATTGCTGGATCAAAGGGTATGAAGTTTTATAGCCTTCTGGGTATAGTTCCAAATTGTTCTCTAGAATGGATGGACCAGTTCACAACTCCACCAACAGTACGTTAATGTACCTATTTTTCCACATCCCCTTCAGCATTTTTCATTTTCTTTTTCTGTCATATTAGCTAATCTGCTAGGTGTGAGGTGGTGTCTCAGAGTTGTTTTAATATGCATTTCTCTAATCAGTAGTGATTTAGAGTATGTTATCATATGACTATAGGTAGCTTTCATTTCTTTTTCTGAAAACTGTCAGTTCATATCCTTTGACCATTTATCAATCAGGGTACGGCTCTTATTGTTATAAATTTGGCTCAGTTGCAGGCAAAAATTCTTTGTGATATTATAGTGGAATTTTAGAAATTTGATGTTATACTTGGTTAAATGGCTTGCCTAAAGTCCCACAAGGAATAATAATAATTTATATTTATAGAGTGTTTTAAAGCTTATGAAAATGCTCATATACATTATCTCATTTGGACCTTACAACAGCCCTGTGAGGTAAGTGCTGTAGGTACTACAGGTATGATCATTCCTGTTTTACAGATGAGGCTCTGAGAGGTTAAGTGACTTCAACAAAGCCATTCAGGAGGTATCAGAGGCAAGGTTTGAGCCCAGGTCTTGTTGACCCCAACGTTCATCACCCTATCTGATATGCCATGATGCCTTTCATGTTGTGTAGTCACTTCTCTTATAAAACCTTGCTTTTACTTGCATGTGATTTTGTGAAGAATTATCTTGCAAATTGTTATTTTCCATCTCTTAACCTGCAATTTGTCTTAGTTTCTTCTGAATTATTTTAATTCATCTGTCTAGCCAGTTTTAAATTAGGAATGGATAATAGCGTATGAAATTTTTTTGCACTTAACTCTTCTTAAAATTATATTTTCTTCTTGCTGTAAACAATTCAAACCAAATATTGAAGCAGATACTTTCAAGTCATTAATTTTCTCCTGAGGATGTTTCTTTTTTTTTTCCCCCTAATTTGAAAAAAAAAAATCAAGGTATAATTGAGTTGTAAGTTATTGAACAATTGTGTCTGAGCATGCCCAGATGGGATTAGTTAATTTTAATTTTAGGAAACTAACCACAAACCAAGATAAATGAGTGCAAGAATAATGACAACAGAACACATTGTAGTTTGCATAAATGAGTTCAATCTGAATATTATCAATCTTACACTATGTAGTTTAATATAGTATAATTAATAAAGCATAAATGATGGTAAAATAAGTGGATTTACTTTTTTGGTCATTAATCTTTGCCAGTCAGATTGAATGAGTCAATGGCTTCCTTAGATATTGAAGTATACTATTGACTGGAAAGTGTCTTTCCTTATTTTTCCAATTTTTCATGCAAGCTGATAAAATGGGAAGGTCTTCTTCTTCTTCTTAAATATACATTTGAATATATATGAATATATATGTGAATATATATATATATATTTCAGTTTTGATTGACCATAGTAGATACACCAAAACTAGAGGCATTGATTTTATCTCATCCTTTTATAGTATTTTTCTTTCTCATTGAGACCATAGATGATTGGGACATGCTATTTTTTGTACTTTTTTTTGTTTGTCTTTCTAAATATTGCCCAGCTTTAAAGTCAACAAATAACGAGAGAAATAAAATGCAGGAAAGAAAAGCCACTTGAAAATGGCTATTTTTGACCCCACCAAGTGTATAATTTCTTGGGTAAATGTACCCTCTTTGATTTTTAAGGCAGCCTAGACTGAAATAGTTTCTTACTTCAACAGGTTACAGAAAATGAATACAATTGGGTCAGGGTCAACTTAGTGTTCAAAGTCCTCCTGATTAACTTCTACTGAAAAATAAATTGCATAGCTCCATGACATGTAAAAGTTCCATTGATGAAACAGGGTACGTGATGACCTAGAAACCTTTAGAATTTGTGAGATGGAAGGAAGCATGACAATGCAAACTCTCTACCTCTATGGTCAGTTCTCAGTGGATCAAAAATAACCATTATGTGAAGTTCTATACTGCCTACCCAGTCTCTTTTCAATTGGTCAGAAATCCCTTGGATGACTGATTTTCCTCTTTAGTTTAGCTTTGTGGATCACAGAACTTCTGTTGGCCTAGATTAGTTTCTGCACCTTGACTCATTTCCCATTAAGTTCCTGAAATGGACAATTAGTGATAAAGTAAGATACTGATACTCAAGTTTCACTCCACAGTCACTTGGTTTTTCAGGTTTAATAAGTTTTTGATTTTTGTGTTTGTTATCCTGTTACCTAAATGATCGTACCTTTTACTAGGGAAAAGAATGGATGGAATTGTATAGATGGATTGCATCCATCATTATATATATCGTCAATTATTCATTAAGGAAAGTCTTTTTTTGTTTGCTATATTCAATTACCTCTTGGGCAGCTAGGTGGCACAGTAGATAGAGTGTCTGGCCTGAAGTCGGGGAGACCCATCTTCCTGAATTCAAATCTAGCCTTAGATACTTGCTAGCCTTGTGACCTTGGGCAAGTTATTTAACATTGTTAGCCTCAGCTCCTCACCTGTAAAATGAGTTGGAGAAGGAAATGACAAAGTATTCCAATATCTTTGCCAAGAAAACCCTAAATGAGGTCACAAAGAGTTGGATATGATTGAAATGACTGAACAACAACATTCTATTATGGCAATGCAAATTTGACAAGGAGTAGAAATCCCTCTTTCTCTGACTGCTTCTTTTTATTGATCCTTTTCTTTGTTTCTTAATTTTTTCCTTGAAGGTAGAGAAGAATCACACTTAATATTTATTATTCTTCAAGTTTCTCTCTCTAGTATTCTTACCTCTCACTATGTACTATATACTGCCTATATATGAATAGTATATACTGCCTATATACTATTAGCAGTCTCTTAAGGTCCACATACTTCCACTGTACTCTGACTCTGAGTACATGGGTAACCACAGGTAAGTCACAACTTCTGCTAGAATGGAGGTATTAGTAATTTTGTACCTTCTTCACAGGGTTATCTTTGGAGGAAAATGCTTTGTAAATGCATGGAAATTCAATTCAAACCAGTCAGTGACTATTTGTGCAAAACTATATTTGAGATAATGATTACATATAAACAAAAAAGGAAAACATATTCCCTGTCTTCAAGAAGCTTACATTCTACTAATAGCTTAAATAGAGCATTCAAATAGATAAATATATTCAATTTAATTTGAAAGGAGGGACAGAGCATTACCAGTTATAAATGTGAGTTATTTTTACCAACAACCTTGCTGATATTTAAGGTATGACTAGAGTGCCTCTGTTTCTATAAAATTCCAAATTTCATTTTATATGGATTTATAGCATATGGGCTAGACCAATAGTATATAATCAAAGGGAAATAAAGAATTTGATTGAGTCTTATGACAATATGAGAAATTTAATTACAACATAGACTTGCTAATTTTCTTGAGTTTGTATACATTTGCTCTATTTTGTTAGCTGAAGGTGTAATGTGATGAGTTTTGGAAGACTTTGCACAAACACTGGGTCCTGGGAGAAGTTTCAAAATAAGGTGAGAAAATAACTTTCTAGGTTACTTGAACCTGGGACAGAATGAAAGAATAAGATGTGAAATTGATAATATTCATTTTTTTTCACTTTCAAAAACAGAGTATTTCTGAGAAACAAGAAATGAGAGAAAAAAACATTAAATGAAAATAATTTAGATCTATATTGACTGGCTAGATTTACTGTGTGTGCAGTGCCCATTTAACATGAAAAAAAAGATGATGAAAATGAGGTTTGTTGGCATTGCTGCCCTTAGTATAAACAGCTTGTGCTGACATCCTTATAAATAACATCACCAAGAATGTATAACTTGCATCATTAGGAAGGTTTAGGTCAGAGTAAATGTATGGTAATATACTGTGCCAATTTTCAATGTATAGCTATAATTTTTTCCTTCAGTGTCTATAATAGTTTTCAAAACTAATATTTCTTGTAGAAATGAAACTTCCTACGGTTTGGAATGGGCTTGTCATCTCTCTCACTGTTTTTGTCAATACCCTTAATGTGATGTTCTTGGAACAAAATTCAGACCTTATGGGACAAATTCAGCGTCTAGTGTAAAGATTCAGTGGAGCCCAAGAGAGAGGATATTATAATATTTCAGCAGCCTGCCTCTCGCGAAGGACTGCTCTGGGATTCACAGTGAGAGCCAAAACTTAGGAGAAGGCTCACAATGTGCTGCTTAGTGTCACCTCTCAGGACACATGCTACTTTTCTGTTTGCCTTTAAATTTCAAATGTTAATAATGATGCTTTCCTCAGAGGATTCTCCATGTTACAGTAATGTTTCTTTAAGTGATGGTTTATCCCATAGATTCTCTGAGTCTAAGAAACTTTGGTTTACTATATCTACATTGCTTGACACTACAATAGTAAAGCAACTTTATGGAGGCAGTTAAGTGGCATAGTGCATTGGAATGTTGGGCCTGGAATCAGAAAGACCTCAGTTCAAATCTGACCTCAGACATTTACCATCTATGTGATCTTGGGTAAATCACTTGACTTTTGTTTGCCTCAATTTCCTCATCTATGAAATAGGGTTAATAATAGTACCTACGTCCCAGAGTTGTTGTGAGGATCAAATGAAATAGTATTTGTGAAGTGCCTATAGCACAGTGTCTGGCACATAGTAGGCACAATGTAAATGTGAGCTGTATTATTATTGTTATTATTATTCACATTCAATCCATTAAATCTTACCTCTTTGGATGTAAGTAATCCCATTGATTTACTGAGCATGTAACTTCATTTAAAATTCTAAAAAAAAGGTAAGAGCATGATTGGCAATTGTCTGGGAAAGAAGCCTTCCTCTATCACATATTAGTGATGTGCCCTTGGTTGAGTCACCTTATCTCTCTGGGCTTATTTTATCATCTTTAAAATGATGAGTCCTATCACCTTCAAAGCCTTCAAATATGAATAGGCTTTTTCCCCTCAAGCTAGACAGCCAAATGACACATTTTGTCCCCACTTCTTTAAAGTTGTCTTCTCTCAGTTACTATTTTAATTTTCATCGTTAATCCATCTTGCCCTTTCTGATACGTCCACCATATAGTTAGATGTCTAGAATAAATGCTTAGAATGCCTTGCATTTGTAGTTGTCCATAGTTTGAGTGAGCAACATGGTGGAGTAGATTAAGTGATGGACTGAGCATCAGGAATACTTGAGTCTGACTGCTGACCCTAGATTTATGACCAAGAGCGAGTTACTTACCTTCACTAAATCTAAATCTGTAAAGGCAATTGATTAGGTTGAATGTCCTTTAAGGTCCATTCTTGCCCTTAATCAACAATAAGACATTCTGGATGATCCTAAAAAATGCTTCAGTAATTTTATATAGTTTTTAGATATTGGGGATTAAAAAAAAGAAACTGAATGTAGAAAATTATATAGAATCATTTATTCTTCATAATTTTATCAAAAGATAGTAAGCATCCCTAAACTTTTTAGTACGCTCATCAAGCTTTTCTTTTACAAAGTCAGGCAAGCCATGTCTATGCAAGTTAATGGGCAGTGGGAATATCAGAAAGGGCAAGATAGATTAATGATGAAGACTAAAATGGTAATTAAGAGGAGATAACTTTAAGAAGTGGGAACAAGATGTTTCATTTGACTCTTAAGCTTGAGTGGCAAAGGCCTAAATATATTTGGTGGATGCAATTTCTTTCCCAGTCAATTTCCAATTAATCATCCTTTTGCCCTTTCTTAGAATTCTAGATGAAATTACGTGCTCATTAGATCAATTATATCACAGGAAAGCTACACTTGACTTGATAAACCATGTGGATCCATATCTTTCACTGCTTACATATAAAACAGGATGGTGTTAGTCCCAAGCAACTTAGATGGTAAAAGCCTACTCCAAGTTTTCTACAGTTTTCTACAGAACACCAAAGTTCACTAAAATTCAATGATGTCTAGGTCCAGAGGCCAACTTTGTCCAAGTTTCTGTTATCATGATCAAAGGGTTTGTTTGCAAAGGTTTGAACAGGAAAATATCCACCATTGAAATTCTTATTCATTAGCTCAACAGCCATTTTGGAAGTTGAACGGTTATTGAATAGGGTTGGGCTCTTATAGGAACCTATTAAATAAATAAGTAACTGTGAGTGTACTGATAGGGTATCTCTCAGTGAATTCTATTCTGAGGAGGAGTGAAGAGGGTCCAGTCAGCAAAGCCGTTGCCATGTAACTTGGGGTATATAAGACGTCTGCAAAGGTTTAACCTTCAGAGGATTTCTCACCCAAACTGCTCAGCTCAAAGATATGTATTTATCCATTCTTGGCACTTTCAGGTAATTATGGTGTTAAAGTTTGATAGGTGTTAAAGGTGATAGGACTCATCATTTTAAAGATGATAAAATAAGCCCAGAGAGATAAGGTGACTCAACCAAGGGCACATCACTAATATGTGATAGAGGAAGGACTTGAACTTGAATCTCCTGAATCAATTCAGTTCTATTGCTACTATATTACAATTCTGGTGTCTCATCCCAAGAAACACTGGGGTGACCTAGGAAGATAGATACCCAAAGAGAGAGAAGCACATAGGGATTTATTCTGGTGCCTAGGCACTTTTGACAAACTAATATAATGTAAAAGCTGGGTTCTGGATCAGAATTCCTCATCAGTTGCCTTAATTGCTAGGAGAAACCTTACATTTCAAAACCCTGATAGTCTATAACATAGAATTATAACTCTAGACTTGGAAAGGACCTCAGAATCAAAACTTCTATAAAATGAATAGATGAGGTAACTGAGGCTCAGGAAGTCTATGAAACATCCAAGATCACAGAGCTACTAAGCCTCAAAGGTCGGATTTGAACTCAGTTCTTTATTATACCATCGTTCTACTAGAGCATGCTGCATCTCTTATATCACTGTTCAGCTTAGGTAAATGAGTAAGAGCAAGCTTATTCATTTAAATAAAAATATGGCATGGAGGTTAGGAACTGGAGAAATTTGTCCTTGGGTTGATCCAAGGGATTGTGATTGTCTCAAAGAAAATGACTCAGAGTGAGGTTACTCTTAACTCCAATTAGTTCTTTTAATATATTGAGATTTTGAGGCAGGGAGAGAAATTTGTCTAAGAAACTTGCCTAAGAACTAGATATTTATCAGGGCAGGGGTCTATTTGTTTTTGAACAGCACTCAAATCTGACTAGCAATGCAGTTATCTTCCCAATATGGCAGAGAAAGAGAGAGAGAGAGAGAGAGAGAGAGAGAGAGAGAGAGAGAGACTGTGTAGGGGTACTTTCACAAATAATCATCAGGAATTGAGAGGGGCAGTGATAAAAATGTTTTTTGTTCTGACATTCCCACTTTCAAAAATAACACCTGTATGTGTGATGTGTGTTGTCTCAGTAGGGGTTGGAAAGGAGGGGAAGATTCTACACAATTTATTTCATACTTTTGCCATTTTACAGGGAAAACATTCATGCCACCCATACAAAATTTATCAAATGCTTACTATGAGCAAGGTACTTTGCTAGGCTAGGGACTGAGGGAGATACAAGGGCAAATAAGATACATTTCTGGGCTCAAGAAACTTGCAGCCAAGTAGGGAACACGGGGAATATACTGAAATAACTGTAGTATAAAATGGCTTATCATGAGGACAGAGTAGTAAGGAAAATAAGTGCACCAGTAGTCTTAGTAAAAAAAAAAAAGCAACAAGTCAATTGCTCAATGATTAATTTGATTTTTAATGTAGCCTAGGAATTTTTCTTTTCTGCTTTGAGGAAGAGGTGTGTGGAAGAAAATTACAATTTGCTATAGAATGGAAGATAATGAATAAGCATGCCTGTAGAAGATGTGTTAGATTGAAAAAGTTTGCAGCACCAGAAAGCATTTATAGTTATGGTTTCTATATATTTATAAAACTCATTTGATAATAAGATCTCTGAGATTTAGAAGTGGAGCATCTGATTGCAACATAAAGCTATTTGCAATGCATTTACATAGTGCTTTCTAGTTTTTCAAAGTACTTTCACATCTATTATCTCATTAGGTGTTCGTGGTTTTTTTTTGTTTGTTTGTTTGTTTGTTTTTTTTTCACTAAAAACCCATTCCTGGCTCAGATTAACTCACTGAAAGAGGTATTATCATGGAGACTTAGTGAAGCAGAAACAGCTACCTAAAGGGGCATATACACTACTCAGAGTAAGTTTCAGGGACCTTTGGCCTTGAATGAAATTCCTTCTGGAAGAAGTCAGATAAAGAAGACAAGTAAGAGGAGGATATGTAACCAATTCAGTTTCATGTTTCTCTTAACAAGCCTAATGAAGGGACGGGTGGGTATTGTATTGCTGCTGCTGAAGTCGGGATACAGAGGGAAAAAACAGACTAGGAGCAGAAGGGAGGAGCCAAGGAATGGAAAGAAAACTAGGAACCAGATGCTTCAGTGGTTGGTGAGCTCCAAGTTTGACCCACAGCATATTTCTTTTCATTTTGCTTCTCTGAAGCACAGTGAGAGGAATACCTATTCAACCACTTTTCTTCCTATTTCCTCTTCTAACCAATAGGAAAGAATAGGGAGAGAAAAAGAGTATAGACCTACTTTCCAATACATATTTTAGTCTGTTAGACCTTGTTTTAATCCTGTGTTTTTTATACTTTTTGAGTCTGCTATTAAAGTCTGTGGCCTTTAATTCTGATTTGTGTCTAAGCCTCTAAGTTTAAGAGTAAAAACAGAAAACTACCCCAAAAGGAGAAGAAATTTTCCCAGTCATATTTAGGTGAGAGTGAGCCAATTATAAAGTTCTGCCATTTTTTCATGGTAATTTTTATTTATTTTTTTGGTTTCAACATTTACTTCCACAAGATTTTGAGTACCAAATTTTCACCCCATCTTGCCCCTCCCCCACCTCAAGATGGCATGCATTCTGAATACCCCTTCCCCTAGTCTGCTTTCCCTTCTACCTGTCCTGCCCCCTTCTCTTATCCCCTTCCCCTTCAATTTTCCTGTAGGGCAGGATGGATTTCTGTACCCCATTTCCTGTATTTCTTATTTCCCAGTTGCATGTGAAAACATTTTTTTTAAACACGTGTTTTTAAAACTTTAGGTTCCAAATTTTCTCCCTTCCTCCCTCCCCACCCACCCTTATTGATAAGGCAAGCAACTAAATATAGGTTATATATGTACAGTTATGCAAAACACTTCCATAGTAGACATGCTGTGAAAAACTAACTCTATTTCCCTTAATTCTATCCCGCCCAAGTTCTGCCATTTTAGTAATATTAAAGAGCATATCCTATACTGCCTTTTTGGACCTGGAGAAATACTTTACGAAGAAATGGGCCTGTAAGTAGAGCTTCCTCTTTTAGTTTATACTGCTTATACCTAGTCTTTTTTGAAATAAGATGACCCACTATATCCTGAGGGTCCCTGATTCAATGAAGAACTCACTGCCTTATACATAGGGGTCCTTTTATTGTATTATTATTATTATAAATGGTATTATGTACTGTACATACTTGTATTTGTAATTCTTTTTTTAACTACCAAATATATGACCACCTGGTTTTCTTTGAAGGAGATTTTCTAGTCCATAACTTAGGGAAGGTAGGTAGCTCTGTGGATGGAGTGCTGGGACTGTAGTCAGGAAGATCTGAGTTCAAATCTGGCCTTAGACACTTACTAGCTATATGCCCCTGGGCAAGTCACTTAACCCTGTTTGCCTTAGTTTCCTCATCTGTAAAATGAGCTGGAGAAGGAAATGGCAAACCATTCCAGTATCTTTGCCAAGAAAACCCCAACTGAGGTCACAAAGAATAGGATACAACTGAAATGACCAAACAATAACAGTCCACAACCATCTTGCCCACAAAGATAACATGAGAGTTTGTCAAATATTTTGTTAAACTTCAATTATAGTATTGTCTTCATCTACTAGTCTAGCAATTAAAAAGGAATGAATAAGCCATGATGGCACTTAGTGATCATAGATTCCCCTTCTAAATGCTCAGAAATCATCCTTTAATAATATGCTATGGAATTTTGCCAGCAATCAAGTTTGAGCTCATCATCCTGTGGTTTGGTGACTCCACAGTATTTGGTTGCTCTAGTCTTGTAGCACCTCTCTCATACTGTATGATTATTAAAAGATCATTGACAATAATTCAGTAACTGTAATTGCTATTTCTTCCAGGTCCCTAATAATTGGTTTGTCTAGACTGGCAACTTGAATTCATTGAGAGTAAATGGATGTTCTCTTATGATCTTGAATATCTTGCTTTTCAATCTCCTCTTAACCTCTATTCACCACAATCTGAAGATTATATTCCTTTTTATAGAAATATTTCATTATTCCAGTACCTTAATGGATGTGTAATAGCATTGATTTGAACTCAATCTCCAATCACAATTCATCCATGCCATACCTATACTGTGTGATTCTTGACTGTATTCTTCCATAAGTTTACCATAATGATTCTGTCCAATATGTTAAGAGCCTTCTTATACTCTATTGACATGATGAAGATTCCAGTGGAGTGCTTGGGCTATCAACTGCTTATACCTCACTTTCACAATGTGACCAGCTCATCATTTTGATCATATATTTCTTTTATAACTTCACTTCTTCATCACTTCTTCTGTGCAATCCTTTCTTTGTAACTTTCTGCAACTTGCCCATGCCTATTGTGTATTTCTTTGTGCTCTTTTGTGTGATCTTCACCTTATATCAGAGACTGACATTTTGCCTGATTTACATTCATAAAACATCACTGGAAATATTAAAAAGATAGGACTTGGTTTCAGGTACAAGCTTGGAGCTTTAAAAGAACTCTTCAATTTCTGAAAGGCAATCTCAACTCCTCTTCCACCCTGTTTGTAGTGCCTATCCAAGATTTATACTAAGTTCCATTCAATAGTTCATACTGCCCTTAGATTTGACTAAATGAGGCCCCTGCCCTAGGCTCCACACCTCTGGGGGCCTTGGACTTGAAAGAAACTGCTCATTATAGGCGCAAAAGTTATTAAGATAAAAATGAAATAAACAAAATAAAACAAAATAATTATAAATATCTCACAATCAAGTGAATGTTACCTTATTTGTATGGGATATATTGTATGGACTATAGAAACATCTGAATACACCTAAATTAAGCCAGTCAATTGTTCTGGGTTATACTGGATAATTCCAGATTTACATAGCCCCAAATTTATATAGCAAAGAGTCCCAGAATTTGTTCTATGTTCACCAGTGTGTTGTATTTGCCCTGTGTTTTCATCAAAACACTTGAGAGCTTGTAGATTTATTACTCATTGTTAGCTGTCATGAGTCACTTGAAAGTACAATGTATATTGTTGACTAAATACATTGCTGTGGATGACAAGTTTAATGATAACATAAATGCTTATTAACATATCCAACAATAACATGTGTAGAAGAACCTTATGCATGTAACTAGAAATTACTTCATAAGAGAAATGAATTGTGATTAATGATGCTAAGTCAGAAGTCAGTTACAGTAGAAAACTTGAAATCTGGATAACATTGACAATAATATTCTAATTTATGACCTGAAGTTAGTATCAAAACATTGTTGTTGAATTTAAGGATCTTCTTTTGACACCTCATACATTTAAGGTTTATGACATGAACATATATTATATTAGGGCTTAAGAATATTAATCTTTAGATATTGATATTAATAATACAATCCCTATTTTCTGAGTTTTTGATGTCATATATTTGCTTCTTATAATTTCTAACATGTCTTGCTTTGGTTACTTAAAAATTCTGGTTGCTTTATCCAAATTCTTAATAATTCACAAAATAAGCCACAATTTCTTCAAATTTGCTTAAAATATAACACAGTCATTAATGTTATGACTATAAATACAATAAATAATTTAAAAATATGTTTATATCAACAATTGAAATATAAGCCACTTGATTTCATTTTCTAAAATTATAGTTTTGATGTATTTCATGTCTTTAATATGAAATGATTGTTTTAATTTTGTGAAAAATTATATTATCATATCTGAAGTTTCAAAAAATTTCCATGAAATATAAAGACAGAATCAATATTCCCTTCTCTGGCTTATTTGTACTGCTAACACAACAAATAATATTTTAAAATAACAATATAAATTTTAATATAAGACATAAAACATTATCTTTAAAACTTTTTATTCTATGAAAATGAACATCATTATCAGGTTCTTCTATGAAGGGCCTTTTTTATGTGAAAAATACCAAAACAGAATTCTGATCTATTAAATTCTTTTAACTGTATCTTATTCTTTGATACACACTGTTGCAAAAAAAGCTACATTTTAAGTTTTTCTTAGGAGTGTATTATTGTAGCATAATAGCTAGCTCTTCAAGGTATTCTAACTTCCAAGTATCAGGCATTAAATGGTGTTGAAGACACTTTCTGAAAACGAAGCTGTGAATATTTGTGAATGTTGAGGGATTGCAGGCAGTATAAGAGTGAGGTGAACCATCACAATGTAAACTATTTTTCTGAAATATCTGAAGAATATTGTCTCAAATAGCAAAGAAGATAGATTGGGGGGATTCACTTTTTAACCAGCAGTGGTTTTACGTATTGCATAGTGATTATGTGGGCTACAATATTAATCCAAATTTAGACATTCAGTTATTTAAATGTTTAAAATTATAATGCTTTCTGTGAAATGGTGAATGTTGTAAACAAAGGATTCTAAATTTTCATTAATAAATCAGAATGCCTCAGATGGGACCAGGAATTCTATAATATATTTGTAATTGAGTTATTTATATAGAGAGGTGCCCAACCAAAAAAAAAATTGTCTGGGGCCTCTGCACAACCCACACGACTACTCTGTCACCTGCATATGAATGGACAATTGACATTCTTCATCTTCTCATTTTTTTTCACAGGGATAGAGCAAATTCTTAAATGATTATGGATCTCATTTATGGGGGCTATGCAATGTTCGGGAAATTTATGTTGTTTCACATTATCATCAATAAACAGGATCATCTGGAGAAACTTATCATCTATAGGGAATCCCCTTTATCTTGGAATCTGTTGGATTTCCTTCATGACGATGGTGAATAACTTTGGTGAGCGTGTCTTTCTATTTTATGCCTTATTAAATATAAATGATCACAGAGTCACTGAATAAGCTCATCAGTGTAGTTATATCTTTCCAGGAATCTCATAAAATTTTGACCAATGCATGGAATATACTTTCTATGGAGTGGCATCTTTAAAATGGCATTCTGTTCTACCAAATCAAAAAAAAAATTTTTTTTCTATAGTGGCAGACAATAAATACAGTGGGGAGGGTGGACCCAAAATGGTGGAATAAAGGCAGGGACTCACCTGAGCTCTCCCAAATTCCCCTCCAAACAACTTTAAAACAAGTACTTTTTGATTTAACACTCAACCAATTTGAAGTAACCTATATCTACAGATACACCGTATGAAATCTGTAGAAATAATTGATGAATTTTTACTTAAGGGAACTCCTCCCTCCTTTCACCTGTTTTGTGACTTGCCTTAAATTTGCTAGTCAGCTGTGTTTCTTCTCAGTGTAGCACATTCACATTTCTGTATCTTGTTTATCATGCCCACTACTAGTTTTGTCAGTCTCTGCAGCAGGATTTCTGAAAGAAATCTTACAATCAGTGCCCCTTAAGTTGTTGGCTTCCAGCATCTGTTAACGTCATTCTCTCCTTTTTAACACAAATATCCTTTAAAATTTCTCCTTTCTTAGTGTGTTATCCATTTCATCATCTCTCAAATGCTGCTGAAAATCGTTGCGAAAGGTTTGCTCAGGCAAAACAAAATAGCAGCTACAATTAGAGGACTAAAATTCTCCAAGTAGATGTTCTTTTAGGGGTCCAAACTCAAGTGGGAAGCAAAGGTGACTTTTAAGAAATCCTGTTCAGAGACTAACAATGATGTCCTCTGTTATATTTTTGAAGTTGATTTTTTCAAACTCAAATGTAAAATTTAACAGAGATTTCCCGGGTGCCCCACCAAGGGATTCAAACTGTTCTATGAAATAGCTGCATTTCCTAGTCTCAATCAAAGGTTCAGTAGAGAGCTGGGGTCATGAAATGGAATTTTAGAACTAGGAGGGCAGTCTATTATTAGAATGCACAGATGGCCTAGGGTTCTTTCAAGGGGTGGCTTTCTGAATCAGATCCATTGCAGCTGGGTTGTGGATGAAGGGATCAGGTGGCCTTGGCTTATTTTCAAGAGAGTAACCACACCATAGAATTGGACCCTAATACAATTCTACTGAATTTCAGTACATAAGGTCTTGTAGTTCTACTGTTTTCTCTCCACAAAGAGCATATTTCCTCTACTCCTCAGAGGGTCACCATTTTTGAGTTTGTGGAGTGCTGTAAGCTCCCTCTTGTCCAAGGACATCTTGAGGTAACTTAATCTAACAAAATTGATATCAAACTTTTACTTAAGAGAATTCTGTTATTGTGTCTTTGCATGAACCTTTGGGGAAGCTTTTGCCATTTACCCTCTTAAGAAATTCATGCTGAAGAATAGTTCAAAACCTTGATTATTGGGAAAGAGAGGCAATCGGGGCTAGGTCTCAGTTCATGACTCTGCCTCTTCCTCAAGTGCAGCATGCCGTTTTCCTCAATCTTTCACATATTCCTAAGAGCAGTGGTTAAGAGAAAAATAGGCACCATCTACTTTCAGGTGGAAAAAAACTGTTGCTCAATATTGGCAACTCTGCTTTGTACACACAGGCAATAACATCAATGTTAGTGTCTTGGTTGGTTTCAACAGGAGACAGTGTTTGGTTGTGAAATGATATAACAGAGAGGAAACTTTTTGACTCGGTGTGATAACTGATGATGATAACTGTAGCTTTTCCTCCCAGAACTATAGAGCTTTACAAAGATGTCACATAAATATTCTGTATTCTGTTAGGCCAAGAAAACTTCTTCAAATATCTGCAGCTCTGCTCTGCCCTTATAATTAGCCTCTCATCATACAGATCACCCTTCAATAGACTTCTATATTCCTTTATGCTAATTGTATAATATTTCATTGTTGGTTGCATGTATAATACTGTCTTCATCATTTAACCAAAGCTAGATATTAAATCTAAGCCTTTGTAAGGGATGGGAGCCAGGTGGGAGGTAGGGTAAATGAGAACAGTGCTTTGTACATAACTGTTACTCAAATGTATGTTGATTAAAAATGGCTTATTTTTGTCAAACTATGGAGAGGTAAGTTTTAAATGTCAATTCACATCTCTGTTATCTTCTTTTTTAACCTATCACTTATATCTTGAATATAGATCCAAAAGCTTATTTGAATTGAAAGGGACCATAGACATCAACTTGTCAAACTCTTTCATTTAACATTTAGGGACACTGAAGACAAGAGGGTTAAGTGACTTCTCAAATATCACATAAAGGGGACATCAGGTCTAAAATGCAGATTTTCTGACCTCAAGACTCTTTCTACTATACCACACTACTTCCTAATTTAGGGTTTCTCCCTATATTTTATTTGTAGAGCACCAATTACAGTATTAAGAACACAGTAAGTACTTGATAAGGGCTTGACCAGTTCCAAATTTTACATTATGAGTATAATCTATGCTGAAAGTTTTTCCATTGTCATTAACATCTGTACAAAGGCAATAGCAGAAATGAAATGTCTTTGAAATTGGAATTGTCAGAGGACCAAACATTTCAAGAGGAAAGAAACATTTAGTTTGATAGGCAAATTGATCAAACACAATATTTGCTGAAACAAATAGGAAAGTACAGGCTAGGATTGGGAAAAGGAGTCATCTTGAGTAAGTTGTGTGCATACCTTTAAAGAAGTGATGCATTCAAAACTGGAAGCCAAGTCGCTGGACATTTAATGCTGTGTTAAAATACTTGGAGCAGTACTGGTAGAATGGAAAGGAAACTGACAATGGAAGTTTGGGTATGGAGCCAAATGTTACTTCTTATTCTTAACACTTTTCCTTATGACAATATTCCTAAATGCTTTGAAATTTTCCTGCATAGCTAGGAAAATGAGCCATCAAGAACTATTAAAGTCAAAAGAGTGAAAAAAGAAATAGAAGCAAATATAAAGCTGCCATTTTCTCTTGTGCCCCTCATAGGAGACAACCAAGGTCAGTGAGTCTCAAACTTTTTAAATCAAGTACCATTCTAAATCATCCTGTACTTTCCTGCCCCCAAATATCCTATGGTTCTTTATTCTCCATATCATGTCTCCACTAAGAAAAAGTAACCACAGTTATCCCTCTTGGCATGACAGCAGATATTAAGGACAATAAGGAATATGTAGAGAAGACCTAGGAAATTAGGAGTCTGTTTCACTCAACTGATCAAGTCTGTAGTTACATGGAGCCAGTATATGATTTTATTTTAAAACTATTCAGTTATTTAATAATTGTTTTTGTGCTTAATAACATAAAACCTCTCTTTCCCTTGGGAAGCAAATTGGCTTTGAATCAGTGGAAATGGCAGGTGTTAAAGAAGTGATCAAGGCAGTTCTTTCAGTCTTCAACGGATTATGAAAGTATGTCATTATCAGCTTTGCTCTTCCAATACATTCTCTGTTTGAATTTGTGTCCATGTCTTTCCATAAATCTTCCACAGAGGATTTATCAAAGATCCTAGAGGTCTACTGGAGGTCATTTAATGTTTCTTGGATACCAATGGAACATTAAGTTGTTTATATGTTATCCTTTACTCTTTATATGACAGTTTATACCTTTTTCTTGTCATACATTTCCTTCGGAATGATATATTAATCATCTCCTGTGTAAAAGTCATCATTGGTACTATTCTCTAGACTACTTACACTTACCATACAGCTCTCTAATGCCACTTGGATCACCCAAAAGATCCAAAGTCATGGTATTTCATGAAGTGTAGATGTGGCATCATGAGAAGAATATTGATATTGAAAAAAATGGGACCAATATGGTAGAGCAGCAGGAAGAAGCCCAGCTCAGTTCCCCTGCTATGCCTCCTCCATAAAGGTTTAGAAAACAAAGCAGACCAAATTCTGAATAAGAAATTCAAGAAAAAAAAATCATAGCAAGTTATTTTTCCAGCCCAGATAAGCATAGGAGACAAATACAAAGGTCTGCAGGCACTAGGATAGGGTCTGACCAGGAGAGTGTTGCACAGAGTGCCTACCACATTTGAACTATGGTATACACTAGGACTGGAAGCACTGAGGAAGAAAAAATTTCTAGCGGTCCCTGAATTAGTACAAGGTGCCACAATGGGCATCATCAGGCAACTCTGTTGCTTACTACCCAGTTCTGGGTCATATATCTAAGGCAGACTGAAATTGGAGCCTGGGGCTATGGGTGACAGAGAGAATCATTCCTAGTCAAAGGTCCTACAAAATTCATGGACCTTAGCTATGTACTGAGTAAGGAGCAAATTCAGAAGCAAACTGAAACAATGCTGGGTGGCTTTGATCTCTGGCACACAGCAGGGACTCAGTTCTAGCATCTAGCCCAGGCTAAAGCTTGTAGTAGAATAATAAAAGCAGGAATCTCAGATCAAAGGGGAACCTGAAGTTTGATCACTTTGAACATTCGGAATCTCTCAGTGAACTAATAGTAGCTGAGTACAGCAACATTCTACTGTAACTTTCATCCAGGGACAAGCCAAGAGAAGTTTTGCTCATACACAAAATTGTAGAGTTCAGACCAGGAGGGGAGTGAGCAGACTTTGCCCTAGAACATGTCACTTTGGGACACTGAAAGCTTGTAGGTCCCCAACCTGACTTGTCCCTGGGATGTTGGGATAACACAACACTTAATACCCTAAGAAAGCAGCAGATGGACCCAAATTCAATCTAGATCTTCCCTCCAGAGATGTGCATAGCTCCAACCTTAAATAAAGTCTGAAGTCAGGAAATAAGCTAGAAGAAGGAAAAAACAGACAAACAAAAGAATCTCACTATTGAAAGTTATGCCAACAGAGAAGCTCAAGACACAAGTCCAGAAGAGGATGATCCCAAACATCTATGAATAAAACCCCAAAAATAAAAACCCCAACCAAAGGAAAATAAAGCTTGGGAACACAAGTCCAACAAGAATTTCAGGAAGAGATAAAACAAGAGTTTTTAAAACGAGCTAAAATAATTTTGAATGCTAAATGAGAGGGCTAGGTGAAAAAAAAATGGGAAAAGAAATGTGAACCATGAAAGAAAGATAAATAATAGCTTGAAAAAAGAGGTACAAAACTTAACCTAAGGACAAAACTCCCTTAAAATTAGAATTGGCCAAATAGAAAACAATGATTCCATGATCCTTCAAGAAATATTAAAATAACGTAAGAAGACTGAAAGGCAGAAGAAAATTTAAAGTATTTCATAGAAAAAAAAAAACAAAACTAAAAACTGAACTGGAAATTAGGTTTAAGAGAGGCACTATAAGAATAATTGAACTACCTGAAAGCCATGACCAAAAAAAAAGAGTTTAGATGTCACATTTAAAAAAATATATAGAAAAAAACTTTCTAAGTCTACTAAAATCAGGAGGCAAAATAGAAATAGAAGAATCCAGCAGTATCTTCCTGATAAAAATTCCAAAATGAAAACTCTCAGACAAAATCCAGAGTTCCCAGGTCAGATTAAAAAAAGAAAATACTGCAAATTTCTAAGAAGAAAGAATTCAAGGATTGATGAACCACATTCAGGATCACATGTGATTTAGCAGTTACATGAAGGAATGGGGAACTTGGAATAGGATAGGTGGGAGTTGAGGGGAAAGGGCAACACTTGAACCCCACTCTCATCTGAACTGGTTAAAGGAGAAAAGAACACACATACACAGACAGTTGGGTAAATCAAGATATTTCACCTAGTAGGTAAATAGGAAGGCAAGGAAATAAGGGAAAGGAAAATAGGAGGAAGGATAATTTAAGGAAGGGATTAGTCCTAAGCAAAACAAACTCTTAAAGGTGGCAGGAAACAAAGAGAAGGTAAAGTAATCAACCCTGAAAAAATAAAGTACTAAAGAGTTCACAAAGGTTAGAGGCAAAGAAGCCTTCTTTATTCCATGGGAGGATAAAAAACTAGACACATGTGCTGGGTCTATGACCGAGGAGACCCAAGGAAGTGAGGCTAAACCTTGATACATTTACATGTGGAGAAACAAAGAATCAAGCAGTGAGGTGTAACGGTAGTAATGCCAAGTTTGTCTAGTAACAAAAAGTTTATTTATAGCAGAGATTCATGACTGAGATGTGGTTCTGGTAGGTGCTTTCCCAAGCTCAGGGACCACCTGCGGCTGGTTTGGAGCCAGTTTCATGTAGGTGAGTGCAAAGGATTGTTGTTAATGCCACACTCAAGGCACAGTTTGCTTGCTGGGCCTTAGCCCTAGAAAACTAGAGGGAAATACAAAATTAACAGTCATAAGTGTGAATGTGAATGGAATTAACTCACTAATGAAATAGAAGAGGAGGACAGAATGGATTAAAAACTAGAATCCAACAATACATCATTTATAAACAACATACTGGAAAAAGAACAATACACATAGAGTTAAAATAAATGGCTGGAGCAAAAACTCGATTACCCTTTAGTTGAAGTAAAAAAAAAAGGTAGTGGTAGCAATTATCTCAGACAAAGCAATAACAAGACAGACCTATTTAAAAGAGTAAACAGGGAAACAACCTTTTTTTTAAAGTAACATTGGTAATTAATTACTATCAATCCATACAAGCACCAAATGGCATAGCTTCTAACTTCTCAAAGGAAAAGTAAAGGGGATTGTAGGCAGAAGTAGACAGTAAAATTATAATAGTAGGAAGCCTCAGTTTACCTCTCTCAGACCTAAACTATTTTAAAAAATGAAGGATCTAAATATAATTATAAGAAAAGTTAGATATGAGAGACCTCTGGAGGATAATTAGAATAGAAAGTAGTAATACATATTTGTTAGCTGTATGTGACACCTTCACAAAAGTTGACCAGATATTAGGACATAAAAACAAAGGTAGAAATATTAAATGCATCTTTTGCTGACCATAATGTAATAAATTGTATTCAATGCAAAACTTGTGAAGCAGAGATTAAACATTAACTTGAAACTGAATAACTTAATCCTAAAAAATGGGTGGATCAAAATCAGAGAAACAATCAATAATTTCATTAAAGATAATGTTAACAATGAGACAACTTAACAAAATGTTGGGGATTCAGTCTTAGCAGTACTTAGAGGCAATTTTATTTAAACGCTTTCAACAAAAGAGAGAGTAGGTCATTGAATTGGGTATGCAATTAAAAAAATTGAAAACATCAAAATAAAAATGCCCGACTAAATACAAAAATAAAAATCCTGAAAATCAAAGGAGAGGTGAACAAAATTGACATAAAATATTTAATTAATAAAAGTAGGATATCGTAAGTAAGGATGAGGTAAGTGAGGATTTTTTAAGAGTTGACTTTACAAATATTGTATCATTTGATCTTCATAAAAACCTTGTGAATGTTAGGAATACCATAAGTATGACTGATTGTATCAATACAAAAACAACAAAAGTCATATGATTATTTCAAGGGATTTAGGAAAAGCTTTTGACAAAATACAATACTGATTCCTGATTAAAAACAACAACAACAACAACAACAACACTACAAAGCACAGTTAAGGAACTTTCCTTAAATGGATAAATAATATCTATCTAAAACAAAGAACAAGTATTATCTGTAATGGTGATAAGCTAGAAGCCTTTCCAGGAGTGAAGCAAAGAACCACCATCATTATTCAATATTGTATAAGAAATTCTAGCTCTATCAATAAGAGAAGAAAAAGAAATCAAAGGAATAAACATAGGTAAAGAGGAATCAAAACTACCAGTGTTTGCATATGACATGATATTGTACCTAGACAACCCTAAAGAGTCAACTAAAAAATTAATCAATACAATTGACAACTTCAAAAAAGTTGCAGGACATAAAATAAACACTCACAAATCATCAACATTTCTATATATTATCAACAAAATCCAGTAGGAATAGATTAAAAAAAGACAACATTTAAAATAACTACAGAGGGTGTAAAATACTTGGGAGTTGACCTGCCAAGACACAGGAACCATGTGAACACAATTATGAAACACTTTTCATACAAATAAAGACAGATTTAAATAATTGGAGAAATATTAATTTCTCATGAGTAGGCCAAGACAATATAATAAAATGACAATATTAGCTAAATTAATTTACTTATTCATTGCCATACCATCAAACTATCAAATAATTACGTTATAGAGGTAGAAAAATAATAACAAAATTCATCCGAAGGAACAAAAGGTCAAGATTATTGAGAAGATCAATGGAAAAAAAGGGAGGGGGGAAAGGAAGGAGGTCTAGTAGTACCAGATCTCAAACTATAGTAAGAAAACTAATCTTCAAAACAATTTCTTATTGGATAAGAAACAGAGTGGTTCATCATTGGAATAGACTAGGTACACAATATACAGAAGCAAATGAGCACAGTAACTTGGTGTTTGATAAACCTGAAGGTCCTAGTAATTGGTGCAAGAAATCATTATCTGACAAAAACCACTGGGAAAACCAGAAAGTAGTGTGGCAGAAACTAGGCATAGACCAACATCTTGCACTATATACCAAGATGAGCACAAAATGGGTGCATGATTTACACATAAAAGGTGACATCGTAAGCAAATTAGTGGAGAAAGAAAGAAATTATCTGTCAGATCTATGGATAGGGGAAAAGTTAATGACCAAACTAGAGACAGAAAGGTTCATGGGAGGTAAAATAAACAAATTTGATTGCATAAAATTAAAATGCTTTTGCGCTAACAATAATTCCTTAAATTAATTTACAATACCGACTCAAAGTACAGATCGAAGCATATTTTTTCTTTCTTTTTTTTTTTTTTGGAACTTGGCTAATGAAGCAATTTGTTTTGCATGATTTTACGTATTTGTAATAGGTTTTATTTATCCTACCTTCTAATTGTGTGGGAGAGGGAGAGAACTTGGAACTAAACAAAGAATAAAAATTCTGTGCTTTAAAAATGAATAAAAAGAAATAAAAATCTAGTATGGATTCAGGATTTTTATTTCAAGTAACAAATCTTTTCAATTCAATATTTATTAAACACCTTATATATAGCAGGCACCATGATAGATGCTAGAGATGTGAAAGCAGAACAGTCCCTTCTCTCAACAATCTTACATTTATTTCCAATATTTTTCTATGTATACATAATAAAGAGCACATCAAATCTACAATATCAAGATTAAACTTTGAAAGCAAAGGGACTTTATAAAAATAAATTTCTAAACCCACTATTAATAAGTTAAAATACTTGAATTCTTCTAGGAGAATCTATTGGCCTTTGTGGAAAAATATACTTTCTTAAGAAATGATCACTAATTGAAGACTAATCTCCCACTTCTCACCCCCAACACACACATATACCAGACTGATGTCTCTAAGTGTTAATATGAAAATATGAATTGAATTCTTCGGAATATTTAAAGATCCCACAGATTTTTAAAGACATACTTGAATCATGAAAACGTGAATCCATACACCTCACACAATCCAAATATTTTCTGCCGTTGTTTCAGATTAGTTCATTTGCTACAAGCTCATACCATAACACCTATAATTTCTCTATGGGATCCCTTTGAGGGAATATACATCTATGACAAAAGATATTTCAGATTGAGTATCTTTATCTTAAAAATTTGGAGATTTTTACTTGCTCTGTGGTCTCCAGCTGCTGCAGAGTCTTTAACAAATTCATCTAAAATTCTTCCCACATCTCTAAAGTGGCACTTGAAGAGTCTGTGTAGGGTATTTGTACCCCAGGAGCAAATGCTGCAGTGGAATAAAGTGATTTCTATTGAACAGTTGATTGATTCACTTGACCAGATAATTAGTTGAAGTTTATTAAATTATCTCATTGCATTGTATCTCATAGCCAACAGATGTGTTCTATTATTAGGCAATTCATCTCTCATTATGATGTACTTAGGTATCAGAATGAATTTTTAAAATCTATTCATACTGGAAAGCTGTACTATAAAGCATTCAGGTACTGATACAACAATTTCCCTCCATACAAACAAATGCTTTGTTGTTTTATTTTTATTTTTTGCTCTACCTAAATTGCTGTTTTGTTGAAAGCTAGTTTCTTTTGAGAATTTAAAAAAGGGAGTTCTATTCTATGCCTTCTTCCAAATAATTAATTACTTTCTCTTCCCATATTGTTCTCTTTTTCAAATTAATTATCCATTCATGAAGAAATATCATCATCTTTAGGCCTGAGTTGATAGTAATAGAAGCTCAATTTCCCAGCTGTTTCCTTTCTTACTGCTATATTTATACCATAAATATGATATTATCAGCATGAAGAAGCTGTTTGGGTAAATTGATACCAGGATTAATTCAAACATGATAACTCTTCTATAGTATGAAGTAAAACAATCATTTGTTGGTTAATTTTCATTGGAAAAGTGAATTGAGTTTCTAAAATATTGGTGGAAAATTGGAGAGAGGAAGAAGTGAATAGGTTTTTAAGAAGAAATGGTGAGACCTCCAAGTGTAATGTCCAATGGGTAGCTGGATATTCTGGATTAGAAATTGGTAGAGAAGTTAGGCCTACAAAAAAAAAGTTGGTATTATCTGTATCAAAGTACATAGAGATAACCATTAAAGCCTTTAAAATGCAGCTGGTAATAAAGAAATTTGTATTGGGTTAAATACTATTTTAACATAAAATTAGACAATTTAGGTATTTTAGAAAGGGCAATTGTTTCTATGTTTCACCATTTCTATGGAGATCTATTTCCATTATATTTGTGATAGAAACCCTCCATTTGGATTATAAAGACTCAGTATCTAATGTTGGGTTGGACCTGGTATAATTGAACACAGAGTGTTCTCATCTCAATCATTTCTTCTTATTTCCTGTTTATTTTAACCTTGCTCAAACCATCCACTGATCTAAACCATTTTGTACTTCTTTCTATTTTATAAGTTGCCATGGTCAAAGAATTCATTAACTAGTGTCCAACCTGTTATGATGAATGGTTCCTTGAATGCTTCTCAAATATCTGGACCTCACTGTAGTTTGTCAGATGGACCATATTGCTACATATCATGTACCAGAAGTGTCTTATTTATTTATCCATATAGTAAATATTCATTGAACTCCTATGTCCAATTATCAGCTCTCTTCCAGAGAGCAAATACTGTTTTTCCTTCAGTTTGCTTTCAGAAAAAAATATTAGTAGTCATAATCATCTTCATCATACTTGACATTCATAAACAGCTTTACAAAATGCTTTTCTCCTGATAATCCTGTGAGGAAGTTACTTAGTGCAAGTATTATTATTCCCATTTTACAGATGAGGAAACTGAGACTCAGCAAGGTTAAGTGACTTAACCAAGGTACCCAGGTAGTTGGCCAGAGAATTAGGACTTGAATCCAGTTCTTCTGTGTCCAAGCTCAGATCAATCTGCCACAACAAAATGTCAATAATTTGTTGGCATTGACAAGGTGTTTAATAAGTGTTTATTGAATGAACTCATGAATTACTTTGTTCCTGACTTTCTTTCTTGACTCTATTTTTTTTCTTTATTTTGACTTCCTTTCACTTTTTCTCATAGGCTTTGTGTCTGCATTCCAAGATATCCTTTATGGATTTGGAACAAAAATGTGTTGTCTGCCATCATTTCAGAAATTTGCCCTTATTTTGCATGAGTTGTACTGAGTGGTGTTTGGGCTCAGAGAAATTGCTGGTGTTCAGATCAAGAGGCTGAATATTTAAAACCATACCAAGGAGAGAAACAGGTAGCCACAATAAGCATTTATTAAGTGTTTATTATATACCAGATACAATAGTAAGGACTGGGGATAAAAAGAAAAAGAAAAAATAATTCCTGATTTTAAGGAGCTTATATTCTAATGGGCGAGAAAAGAAAAAGATAAATCATCACATATAAGGAAGGTACAGAATAAAAAGAAGATAGCTTCATAGATGAAGGCACTAGCAGTTGGGGGGGTGGGTAGTACATATTAAGCACCTACTATATACTGAACACTAAAGTACTGAGGACACAAAGACAAAAATGAATCATTCATCCAACAAACATTTATAAAATGCATATTTTATGCCAATTTCTGTGCTAAGCACTGGGGATATACGAAAATAGGCAAAAGAAAGTCTCTGCCCTCTAGGAGCTTACAATCTAATGGCAGAAAACCAATATGTATGAACAAGGTATGTATATGATATCTAGGAAACAAATTACTGAAGGAAGACACTAGAATAAGGAGAGGTTGGGAAAGGCTTCCTGTAGAAAATGGGATTTTAGTAGAGATTTAAAGAAAGCCAAGGAAGCTGGTAGGCAGAAATGAGGAGAAAGAGAATTCCAGGAATAGAAGGCAGCTCAATCCAGACAAAATGCCCAGAGCTGAGAGATGGAATATCTAGTTTATGGAATGGCAAGCAGAGCAGGCTCACTAGATTGAAGAGTATGTGAAGTGTAAGAATACTGTGCAGGTAGAAGGGTCCTAGGTTATGAAGGGCTTTGAATGCCGCAGTATTTTGTATTTGATCCTTGAGGTGAAAGGGAGCCACTGAAGTTTACTTGGTAAGGAAATAACATGATTGAACCAGCCCTTTAAAAAAATCACTTTAAAAACCGAATGGAGGTTGGATTAGGGCAAGGAGAGATGTGTGGCAGGCAGACCTACCAATAGGTTATTGTGAAAACCCAGGCATGAGTTGATGACATCCTGTATCAGAGTGGTGGCAGTGACCGAGGAGAGAATGGGGATGTTTGAGAGATGTTACAAAAGTGATATCTACAGGACTTGGTAATAGATTGGATAGGGAGGTGAGAGACAGTGAGGAATTAAGGTTGTGAGCCTAAGGGACTGGGAGGATGGTGTTGCCCCCTATAGTAATAGGGAAGGTAGGAGGTGGGTAGAGTTTAGGGGGAAAATAATGAGTTTGGTTTTAGATATGTTGAGTTAAGATGTTTATTGGACATTTAGTTCAAGATATCCAAGAGGCATTTGGAGATGCAAGATAGGAAGTCAGCAGAGGTAGGGTAGGATAGCTAGATTTGAGAATCATCAGCATAGAGACAGTAATTAAAACTATGGGAGCTGATGAGATCATCAAGTGAAGTAGTGTAGAAGGAGAAGAAAAGAAGACCCAGGACAGAAACCTGTGGGACACCTACAGTGACAGGGGATGATCTGGATGAGGATCTAGCAAAAGAGACTGAGGAGAGCAGTCTCATATATAGGAAGAGAACCCAGAGAGAATGCTATCCCAAAACCTGGAGAAAATAGAGTATCAAGGAGAAGTATTATATATACATACATAT
>NW_020954953.1:14517333-14518914 GCF_900497805.2 Vombatus ursinus | reverse complement strand
TATCTATCTATCTATCTATCTATCTATCTATCTATCTATCTATCTATCAGGTGTCAAAGACTACAAACAGGTCAAGAGGACTGAGGAGAGGCCACTGGATTTATCAGAGATCATCAGTAACTTTGGAGAGAACAATCTCTTTGGAGAGTTCAGTTCAGCAGAATGATGAGGTTGGAATGAAACAATCTCAACCCTCATGAAGCTTACTTAGATTCTATCAGGGGAGACACTATGTAATCTGAATTTATGTATATGTTACATATACACACACATATATGTACATAACACAATAACTTTTGCAAAGAAATATGTATTTCTAAATTATAAAATTAGAACATATGAACTTTCTTCCCCCAACATGTGGAAGGCATGATCATCTTCTCCCCTTGCATCACCTCAGCCTCTGGGGACTTCATATCTTAGCTCTGGTCCTATAGACCTAGTTCCTAGTTCCAACTACCAATCCCCAATTTGGCCCAAGAAGTCCCAGGCACCCTGGCTTCAATTCTTGAGTAGTTTGATGTATCACTCTACTTACAAGAATCAAACTCTCATGTCCCACGAGGATCACCTCTGGCACCCAAAACTGAGGAGCAAGTACCACCAGATACATTTCTTAGAGCTGGGGTCAAAGGGAGATGAGAAGGAGAAGGGAAGGAGAGAGAGAAAAAAAAAAGAGAGAGAGGGAGAGACAAAGAGAGAGAGAGACAGAGACAGAGAGAGACAGACAGAGAGAGAGAGAATGGTCTACTGATGTACTGATGTATATGTGCAAGCGTTCTGCAATTTGTATATTCTTAGGCTGCCTAAAACAATAAGAAATTAAGTGACTTCCCCAAGGCAGTCTCATAGTCACCAGAGGGAGCTGTAACACAATCAAGTGTTCCAAGCTGTTTAAGAAGTCTTAATGGTCTAAGAAGAGGCTGGCCTGAGATTAATGTTCTTGCTACTTCATGGAGCAACATTTTAAAAAATCTTAACACAAAACAAAATGAAGATGACCCTTTATAATTACAGAATGCTCAAATATGTGCTGAAAGTGCTTTTTTTTTGTTGAATAAGTTTTTGTTGTTGTCTTTTGTTTTTTACATCCTGTTTTCCCTAGTATCTACCCTCATCTCCCAGAGTCATTCCTTACAATAAAAAAATAGGTTTTTTTTTTAAAGGAAGACATATGAACAGAACTGATCAATATATTGAAAAAATCCAAAACGTGTGTAGTGTGTAATACCATTTGATCTCCAACCTCCACACAGGGTTGGGTTGGGGGTGTCCTCTCATATTTGAGTCATAATTGATCTCTTAGTAATTTTACTACATTCATTTTTTAAAAAATCTTTGTGTGTGTGATTGTTTTTTACCATTTATATTATTGTAGTTACTTTGTATATTTTTCTTGGATCTGCTTACTTCACTCTGCATCAGTCATGTAGATCTTTCCATGCTTCTCTATATTCATCACATTCATTATTTCTTTACATATCATTCACCCCAGTCATATTCCAGTACACCCATGTACTGACATTTATTTAGTCATTCACCACTTAGGGATTTTGCTCATGTCTGCCAGTCTGTCTGTCT
>NW_020954953.1:14360830-14517323 GCF_900497805.2 Vombatus ursinus | reverse complement strand
TTCTTTCTTTCTTTCTTTCTTTCTTTCTTTCTTTCTTTCTTTCTTTCCTCTTTTCCTCCTTTCAAACAGAATCTTTTCTGTTCTTCACTAGAATTGAAGCATCACTGAGTGTGCCGGCCGCACCATGCACTCTCCTCCTAACAGGAGCAGGCTGCCAGGGTCACACATACCAGTCTTCGGAGCCCACCCGGATAAACATAGAGACGAGCCGATCAGGAGGTGCAAGCACTCGAACTTTTACTCAGAAACCATCACAGCAAGGCCAAGCAGGAAAACAAGAGAGCAGGAGCAAGCGAGCAGGAGCCAGAAAGCAGGAGCAAGAAAAGAGCTTTGATCCCTACCCCCCTTATATACCTTCCTAGCCCCGCCTCCTTGCCTTCCCACCCCCACGTGGCACAGCCAACATCAGACAATCTCTCACACCTCCCCCTTTTTGTTTAATCAAGGGGGCGGAGATGGGGTCTCAAGACTAGGGCCTCGGTTTTAAGTGCCTCTAATGAACCTCTAAGAATCCTAAGGAAACACCCTAATATAGTGAGTAGTAACAATAACAGTATAAATGCAAAAAGAGCCACAAATGCCCAATGGGCCACCAGGGAGGGGATAGGGAAAGAGGTATGCCCCCACATAAGTTCATTTCCAATGTCCTGGGTAGCCAATGCTATTTTACGAATCTGCTCCTCCAGCTGCTGATCAATATCAGCCTGCACTTGGAGGGCATGGGCGAATTTATTGGCCAGCTCCTCTATTTGTGAGGCAAGCAATTGCTGTCTGCTATATAAGTCCTGTATCTGGAACTCCTCGAAGATGGATGCTGCCAATGCAAGTGTCCCCAGCCATTCTCTCTTGCGTCGATGATAATTGATTGCTTTACCTATCTCCTCCCACCTGGCATCTTCAGCAATGGGGAACCAATTGGCAGGGGTCTTAGCTTTTGTCAGTGTAAGGTGGCGAATGCTGAGGAGGTACAATGTAGCGTTCAAGGTCCAGCTGCCCTGTAAAATGATCTCAGGAGTAGCCTCTTCCCACGTCAGGGTTTGTCTTTGAGCACCTTCTACCAGGATCCATCTCTCCACTCCCGCCTCCTCCTGTTGCTGCAGTGTGGCCTTGGACAGGGGTGCCCAGAGCACTGGAGCTGACACAACCTGTGGCAAAGTCCCGATCGCGCAAAAAAGTGAAAACAATTTACTCAGTTTAGTCATCTTAACTGTCTTTTCCTTCTGCTCTCTCTGAATTTTCTGTCGTCTGTGTTCCTTCTCCCATCCTTGTTGTCTCTCCCGGGGCTTCTTCAACTCGTTTTGTTCTTCTTTCTGATACCTAGCGGCTCTGGCCATCAGGATCTGTAAGACTTAAATACCCCGGACCTTTCTCCTCAAAAGGGAAGTCTGGAGGAGGGGGCCGCCCCTCCGTGTGATAGGTGGAGCTTTCTTTGCTTCGCTCTTCCTTTCTCTCCCCCCCCCCCCGCCTACTCTCCCACTTCCTGTTTCCGATGTCCTCTGCCTCACTCCCTGATTCTTCCTCACCACTGATTTCCGCTTCTTTCACTATTTTATATACTTCTCTCCCTAGCACCTCCCGATCCAGGACCTTAACAAACGTCTGTCCCATCTTCCTTCCCTCACCCTGTAGGCTATGGGGTCTCGTCTCTCTTCCCGCGACCAGACCAGCTGATCAGTGGGGCCCCTGGCCTATTTCCTGCAGCCCCACGTTGGGCGCCACTTGTGCCGTCCGTGCCATGCACTTTCCTCCTAACGGGAGCAGGCTGCCAGGGTCACACATACCAGTCTTCAGAGCCCACCCAGATAAATATAGAGACGAGCTGATCAGGAGGTGCAAGCACTCGAACTTTTACTCAGAAACCATCACAGCAAGGCCAAGCAGGAAAGCAAGAGAGCAGGAGCAAGCAAGCAGGAGCAAGCAAACAGGAGCAAGAAAACAGGAGCCAGAAAGCAGGAGCAAGAAAAGAGCTTCGATCCCTATCCCCCCTTATATACCTTCCTAGCCCCTCCTCCTTGCCGTCCCACCCCTACGTGGCACGTAGCCAACATCAGACAATCCCTCACAACTGAGCAGCTATACAACTGCCAAGTGCAGCAATATGCACCCCAAGAACACTCAATAAATATTACATAGAATTACAGTGAATTACATTGATACAATAGGCAGAGTTGGTTTCTGAGCTAAGTAGGTGAATTATTACAATTTTACTACATTATTCCTCCATGGGGGGAAAAAGGTACACAGCATCTACTGATTACCATAGTCTTGTTGTTCATCCTTACTTCTTGAAGAGGACCAATGACATCCCAAAAGTGATGTCTTGACTTGCACATGAATTACATTTAAGTGAAGCAGAGTTGCACAAAGGCATCAACTTCACTCCTTCAGAGTCATCAAAATCCAGTGGCAAGACTACTGGTCAAGATGATTGGGGATGGCCCAGGATGCAGTGGGTGAGCTTAGCCTTTCTAAATAAAGGTCTTTCCCAAGTCTCAGTTTGTCTGAGGCCATGCCCATTCAATGACTAGAAGCATGTGAAAAGGTTTATCAGTTACTTTGTAGAGACATTCCAACACTAAGGAATGATGAGTCTGAAGAGAGTTTAAAGTTGTCACAGAATTGAGTCAACCTACCTGGATCTCAATCTCTCCAACAGCACCAGATTGTCCCATTGGGCAATTGACCACATAGGGGAACCCAACTTTTTACACATAGTAAGTGCTTGACAAATGCTTTTTTATTCATTCATATTTCACATGTGAATTTTCTCTTTCTCTCTCTCTTCTCTCTCTCTCTCTCTCTTATCTTCCTCTCCTCTTCCTCCTCCCTCCCATATTTCTGTCTCTCTGTCTCTGATCTGTAATGGCTTTAAAATTGTCTGGACCTATGACTCTCTGCACCTCCACGTTGTTTGTCATCTTATATTCTTTAGCTTTAAGCATATATGTGCACACATGTGTGTGTAACTGCTTGTTATCTGTTATTATTAGCTATTGTTAATATCTCTAAAGTATTGTTGCAAAGAAGTATTGCTATAACTTTCCCAAGTATTGTTGACTAAACCTGACATTCATTTGACCAGTCATTTCACATTTAGTCATTAGCAACAATTGTACTCTAAAGGCTACTATTCTTTCCACTGTTTTGAGTTACCTGTATTTACAACATGAGAATGTTATTCTGCAAGATGATATTTAATATCCAAGATGCTTTTTGAGCCATTTAAAACAAGCTTTCTTAAGACCAAAAGGATCTGTTTTTCCCCTAAGAGATAAGCATTTCTCTCTTTAAGTTGCAAATGCACTAGTTGTGAATAAAAAATTTGACTCATTTTGAAATGGTTATAAACTCTGGGAAATATATTTTTCCTGTTTAGAACTTTTATGTAACGGAAACAGTTTTTAAAAATGTCAAGACCTTAGCTAATAATATCTTATGAAACTGTATGTAAAAAGTGATAATAAAAAAAAAATTAAATGGCTAAGTTTAGGTGAACCAAGGTGGGAAAAGGAACAAATGAAATGATAGACCATATTATGGAATAATAAAGGAAGGAAACAAGTATTTGTTAAATACCTACTATGTGCTAGGCACTATGCTAAATACCTTACAAATATTATTTCATTTGATCTTTAGGGATTTTGCTCATGTATGCCGGTCTTTATTTGTTTCTTTCTTTCTCTCTTTTCTTCCCTCCAAACAGATTTTTTTTCTCTTCTTCACTAGATATGGAGCTTTACTGAGTAGCCATACAACTGCCTAGTGCAGCAATATGCACCCCAAGAGCACTCAATAAATATTACATGGAATTACACTGAATTAAATTCAAATAATAGGCAGAGTTGGTTTCTGAGCTAAGGAGGGGAGTTATTACAATATCTATTACATTACTGCCCACAGAGAAAAAGAAGCGTTGTCAATAATTCATTTAAATAGATCAGATTATAACTATTTTCATTTTATGCCACATAAATTTCCTAATTCATATTCCTTCTTTGTAATAACTTAAATTTTTTTCTCTAAGAAGTCAGTGCTCTGGTTGTACAAAGGTGAGTCAGAAATCACTCCCACTATGTCATTTCCTTTTAATTAAGACCAATTTTATTTTTGCTATGCTATTTGGTGCTTTCTTTCCTCAAAGAAAATATACATAAGGTAGAGCTGTGAGGTTTCTGTATAGTCAACCACTGGCCTTTGGCCTCTCTTATCCTTTACTTCTGTTTTTTTGTTTGTTTATTTGTTTTGTTTTGTTTTTGGTAGGCAATGGGGTTAAGTGACTTACCCAGAGTCACACAGCTAGTACATTCCTTACTTCTGAACCATACTTTTTGGCCTCTCTCATCTTTTATTTCTGAACCATATCATTTGATGTATTTTCCCTTTCCTTCCTTAGGCCCATTTTTCATTGAACTCTCAAAGTATATGTTTATTTAATTTGGTTTTCATCAAATTCTTCATAGAATTTCTCTACCACTCTTCTTTTAAATCTTTCACACATGGTGGAACCTTCCAGAGTTTATGGTCTACTGGCAAAAAACCCAGAATCATTTCCAAACCACAGTGAGGAATAAAGTTCTTTGTGTGAACTATTCTGAGACTCAGATTCAATATTGTGTGTAAAATGTTTTGTAACTGTTAAGACAAGGATTATCACTATAAAATGTGAGCTTTTATTCATAATAGTGCCAGACAGCAGTTTAGAATGAGGAGACTCTTTTCAATTCATTTCAGCTCAACAAATATGTAGTCTGCTATGTGCAAGGCTTTGAACAGTAATTGGTTCTAAGAATATAAATGTAAGAGTGAGTCGTTCAACCACACAATCATTCCACCTGTCTTAAGTAACTAACAAGATGCTATGCTCAGATACCTTAACCAGGTGAGAGCACTTCTATTGAATCAATCAATAAAAGGCTTTAGACTAAACCTGAAAAGTCCTTGTTCAATTTAGAAGTCCTTGGAAAGCCACTGGATGAAATGGAGTAGTGTTATTCAAAAAGTACATTCAGATTGGTTGAGGAGACTTGGTCACATCCTGTGGGGTTTGTATAAAACCAGAAAGCTAGTTTGGAATTGCACATTTGAACATCTGGCAGCTTAGTCCTGGAAGCCTTCTAGCCGAACCCCTATGAAGAAAACTCTTGGGGATAGGGGCCTTGGTCTCTACTTCCCTTTGACCAGAGGAGAAACTTTTGGACTTTGGAAGGTCAGAGGATTTGGAACTTCTCATTGGTGTCCTAGGTCCTAGAAGCATTCCTAAAATAACAGTAACTGGTGGCAATGCCCATCCTGGAGCCACAGACAAATCAGACATACTAAGGAAAGGCTGCCTTAGAGCTGCACAAGGATCCCAACAGAAGTTACACCATACCTTGAATATCTTGAGGACTCCAATAAAAGAATTCCAGGAGTTGTAAGTTACCCCCTGTGCCACATCCAAGCTAAACTTCTACCTAGTTTCCCATGGACTCTATATATCCGTGGAAGAGTGTATCTCAGACTTGGGTCAGGGGGGTTGTTTTGTGCCAACTTTTTCTTTTTTTACTGAGGTACTTTGGTACAGATAGCTTTCTAAAAGCCAATTAAAGCTGGATGACTCAATGGGGCAGGGGGAGGCTAAAGTAATTTTTAATGGAAACTAAGTTATTAATTATATAAGTAAATTTATATAACCCAAATACAGATGTATTTAACAAAATGGTCCACTGTGGGGAAAAAAAGTCTAGGACTACAGCTTGAGGGAAGAGAAGGCAAAGTAAGAAGGACTTTCTTTCCCCACTCCATTTAGTCACTCTCCTTCACTCCTTTATTCTCATGACTAGTGGAGAACCATCCCTGGACATCAGGGGTTGTTAGGAAGGGGCTAAACCCAGAGTAGTTGAGGGGGAAGAATGTGCATTGTGGGCATGCTAAAAGACCCAAGTCAACACTGGAAAGCACCATAAAGGAAAATACAAAAAATATTTAATGAGCAAATTTGTCTTTAGTAAATATGAGCTGCCAGAGATGGGTGGAGGAAAAAGGTGAGGAGAAGGAAGAGGAGTGAAGGAGAGAAACAATATCTCTACTACATAAAAAAAATCATCATGAGAAGATGGGAGGGAGACTGGAATTGAAAGGGGTGGGAAGATGGAATTTATAGTTGGGGGGTAAGTGGAGTCAGAACAAAACTGAAAAAATTTCAATAATAATCTGATAAATTGATAATCATGAGAAGAAGTATACCAGTAAGGGCTCATGAGTTATAATACATTTTTTAAAGAGCCCACTACTTTCTAGTCTTCTGGGATACCCTTAGAGTGGAAAAGTAACTAGTTTTATTCTCAAGACTTGACCTACCAATAGATACACTGGGTGGGGGGGGGATACAACATATGTACATCTTAACACATAGTAAAAGAAGACACTTAAGATGACCTGGAAGGAAAATATGCATTCTAGAAGAGGAAGTGAGTAAAGAATCCATTGCTCATGTTTAAAGGGATGAAGGCAAGAGATAGAATGTCATGTAGGCTTGTTTGACTAGAATAGTGAATGGGTGAAAGGGAATAATATAAAATGAGACTTGTAAGGTAGATGGGAGCTAGATTGTTGGAGGGCTTTAAATGTCAGAATGAGAAATTTTTATTTTCTAAGATCAACAGGACTTCTGCTCAAAATCATGGAGGTTGACTATAAATTTTAGACATAGGCTTATTACAGTAGCAGACTATGAGGTCAAAATTAGCAACCACAAACCAAAAGACTGTCATGTCTGAGTATTGGGAAAAATATTGTCAATGCTTGGGTTGTTTCAGGCCCAGAAGTACACATGTTTAGTAGCAGTAACTTCTTTGATCCGCAAGGATGGTAGTATATTTCTTTCTGTCCTCTTTCTCCCTTTCCCTCATGATACCATTCAATTACTAAACAGTGGAATAAGCTACCACTACTAACATGGAACCATGAATGGCAAATGGTGAATGAAAAGTGAGTCCAATTCATTACAAATCTACGATCATTGCTGTTGTTTGTCATTTGTTCTTGAAGAGAACCATGACATCAGGGAGGTGATGCCATGACATGCAAATGAATTGACTTTAAGTGAGGGAGGTCTGTGCAAAGTCACCAGCCTCAATGATTGAGCACTGTCTATGTGCAAGGCCCTAGAGGGGATACAAAAATGAATAAAGCTGAGTCCTTGCCCTCAAAGTGGTTACAGTTCAACAGGAGTGCTAAAATAAGTATGACTACTGGGCATTCCTAAAGTCTTAGTAAAATCTTAAGTTTTAATAGCTTAAAGAATATTTTAAGCTTTTAATGCTTTCAGGGGCACTTTACATAAATATAATTCAAACCAGACTATATTTTGTAATATAATAATCAGAAGAGAGGTACTTGAGGTACAGAAACAACAGTAAGTCCTATGCTCAACAGTACATTGACAGAGGAAAAGAAACTTCAAATAGCAAAGATGTTTTTTAAAATCAGCATTTGTAGTTGCTAGTATAATCAGAACTTGAATGCTAAGCTGGTTCCTAGAAACAACAAATCTCTTATTATCAGGTTTTCCCTTTTTCAGGTGACCCTGACCTGGGCAGGATAGGAACTTGACTTAAAAGAGAAAGATTTTGTGCATATCTAATTTCCTCTTCGTGTGGTGTTAATGAATATTTAGACATTTAAAAAATTTTTACAGTGGAATGGCTGTATGCTTAATCTACATGTAGGTGGGACCCCTGTGAGTTGTGGTAAAAGGTTCACACAACAAGATGTCTCATTGTACTGTAGAATTTTAGAGTTGGAAAGAACCTCAAAGGAATGTTGTCCAGTCCCTATGAGAAAGGAGTATGGATTTCCTAACTATTTCAAACTAGAACTCATCCTGCTTTTGTTTGAATACCTCTAGAAGTAGGTAGCACCACATCAAGATGTATTCTATTTTTTTTGGCAGAGAAGGAGAGCAATATTGAACACACACACACACACACACACACACACACATACACACAACTCTGCTTGTTTGCTCCTTGTTCTGCCCTGTAGGGTCAAGAATATGTACAGAATCCATCCACTACAAGATGTATCCACTAACACTTCAAGCTTTTCAAAATGGCTATCTTATCCTTCCCGAGTCATCCTTTCTTCAGGCTATATATTGTCAGTTCCTTCACATGATTCTTACATGGCTTGTTCTTATACATTTTTGTTTGCATGTTGTCTTCCACATTAGGCTGTGAGCTCTTTGGGGGTAGGAATTATTTTTTTTTTGCCTTTCTTTGTGTCCCAACACTTGGCACAGAGCCTCACACATAGTAGGTGTTGAATAAATGTTAATTGACTGACTTATCATTGTCTTCAGGAAGCACTCTAACCTTCTCTCTCCTATCTCCCTAAAAATTTGGCACTTGTGACTAAGCATGACATGATCTGACCAGGGCAGAGTACAGAGGTATCATCATTTGTTTTGTTCTGGATACTATACTTTTCTAAATTTCCCCTAAGACTGAATTAGATTTTTGCTGTTGTTGTTGTAGCTGGTCTCCATAGCATATTTTTGCTCATGTTAAGTTGACTGTTCACACCCAGATCTTATCATATGAACTGCTATCAAGCCACTTCTCTACCATTTTGTACTCATTCAATTGGTTTTTTTTTTTATGCCAAGTTTAGGATTTGGAAAGCATGTAGCTTTTGTTTCCATTCAATTTGTTTATTTTGTTCATCAAATGTTTTGTAACTATTTAATCAATCAATTTTTAAGCACCTACTATGTCCAAGGCATTATGATAGTCATTGGGAGTACAAAGGTAAAAATGAATGTCCCTGGGCACAAGGACAAGGAGATTAGATTCCAGTGAAGGAGACATACATACATACATACATACACATATGTATATATGTATATATGCATGCATGTGTATGTGTGTATATGTATATATATATACACACGTGTGTGTGTGTGTGTGTGTGTGTGTGTAAAATAAATGTGAAGAAAGAAGCACCAGCAACTGGGATTCAGGAAGGGAATGGAGAGGAAAAGATAGTGTTTGAGCTATGCTTTAAAGCAAATTAGGGATTCCTAGAGGCAGAGGTGAGGAGAGAGTGCATTCCAGGACAGTTTGACTGAACTCTGTAGTGTGTAAAGGAGATTAATAAGGCTTGAAAGTTAGAGCTAGGTTGTGTATGGATTTAAATATTAAATGGGATTTTCTATTTGAACCATGTAACTAACATGGAGCTACAGAGTTTATTGAACAAGGAAATATCCATAGTCAAATCTGTGTTTTAGGAAAATCACTTTGGCAGTTGTGTGAGAGGGGAGGGACTTGAGGTAGTGAGGACAATTACGAGGCTATTGCAATAATTTAGGAGAGGTGATAAGGCCCTAAATTAAGGTGTTAGTTGTGAGGGATGTTGTGGAAATAGAATTAACCAGGCTTGGTAGTTGATTAAATACGTGGGATGAGTAAAAACGAGGAACTGAGATGATTCTGAAGTGGTAGTCTGAGAAATGGAAGGATGGTGCCTTCAAGCAGAAATGGGGTCTGGTTTAGTTTATGGTTCAATAAATTTGAATTCAGTTTGTATTGATTGATTAGGCTGTAAGTTCCATAAGGTCAGAGATTGTGATACCTTCATGTAAGTTAGTTGAATCATATCACTTTCAATAATAAATAGAGAAGGAAATGGAGTTTTGAAGTCATGATAAAGAGATGGAGGAAAGGGCAATCCTGGGGCATGAGATAGATTAGTCCTGGTGAAAGTCAACTATGGGGAAATTTATTAAGTCAAAAGGCAGTATAAAGAGCTGGGGGTGAGGAGGGATAAGAAGGACCTAGCTATCTATCTTATCTATCTATCTATCTATCTATCTATCTATCTATCTATCTATCTATCTAATCTATCTACCTATCTATCTATAACAGATAGACCTCTGGAGTGGAATATAAAATTCTCAATAGAATAATCCCAAGAAATCTGAGATCATAGGAGGGCTCTTTTCCCACTTGCCTTCTAGAAACCAGTATGAGAAAATAAAAGATCTTTATAACTCTCACTTTACAGAAGAAAGTTGCTTAGGTTTGGGAATCCTTGGGTACAAAAAAAAAAATAGAATCCTAAAACCCAGAAGAGCTCAGAGGCTTGATCTATCCACAGAATGAAACCAAAATTGTCAAGCTTCCCATGATCCTTCCCTACACTAATCCTCAAAGACATAAGTGATTTCCTTTTCATTAATAAATCAGAATTTTCAAGATGGAAACTTTCCAAGTATAGTACATTCTTTTTATTGCTACCAAGTCCTGCTTATGCTTAGTTACTGTAATTACTTTTCAGCAAGGTAATAATGGAGGCCACATAGCAACATGACATTTTCATTTCTGGGGGAATTCCCACGAATCACAGTATTATAGAGCAGCTGGTCCACTGTAGAATTCTCTTTGCATTATTCATTTTGATAAAGTAAGAAGAGAAAATAAAATAGGAAGATCTAAATTAGGGAAGGAGGCAAAGAAGCTCAAAGAGTTATTGTGTTAGAGTGCGGGGAGGGAGGGATGGAGAGAAGAATCGCTTTACAGCATGTAAGATTATATTAAAAAAAGATAGATGTCCTCCTGAAAGTTTATAACTAACTTCCCAAAGGCAAAGTGTATATCACAAGAGCATCAGTTCAGCCTTGGGGGGGGTTGATGAGATGGGAGGGTCTGATGACCTCCCTGGCAGATATTCTATCTAGTGCTCTAGTGACTAGAACTAGAGATTCAGCTACAGTTAAAAGAAAGTCCAGTTTTCCAGGCTAGAGTGTCTTTTAGGAATAATCTATTTTATTTTAGGATTTTTTTTCCATTTAAAGAGCTGCGGTGTTTGAAATAAGTTTCCTTCTCTACTTTTCCTTTGATATTTACTTGTATAATGTTTAAAGAAAAACAGCAAGAATACTATTTCATTTACAGATAATAATAGTCATTATATGTTGGTGTATCATAAGCTAGCAGTTTCACGTCTTTCAGCTCCCTTCTCTTATACTGGTTTGACAATGAATAATTTCAATTTTAATGAATAATTTCACTTTTAATTTAATTTAATTTGGTAAGTGGCACAGTGGATAGAGTGCTGAGTCTGGAGTCAGGAAGACTCATCTTCATAAGTTCAAATCTGGCCTCAGCTACTTACTAGCTATGTGACCCTGGGCAAGCCACTTAACCCTGTTTGTCTCAGTTTTCTCATCTGTAAAATGAGCTGGAGAAGGAAATGACAAACCACTCCAGTATCTTGGTCAAGAACACCCCAAATGGGGTCACAAAGAATTAGACATGACTGAAATGACTGAACAACAACAAATTTCAATGCTGAGACAGAATTCCCAGGTCTTTTTTTCCTAGACTAATAGGGACCATAGCCCCTTTCTCTTTGAATATGTGAAAAGACAAATGAATAGTATAGAACAATGTTTGAACACAAATATAAAATGGTTTATTCACCTAGGCATAATCTGAGAGACTGCTTATCTTTCGACACATCATAAATAGCATGTGGTAGGTTCAAAGCTAAAAGATCTGAGTTCTAATTTCGGTATCTCTAGGACACTTAACCTCCCTAAAGCAAAATCCCTATTTATATAAATGGAAGCAAAAGTTAGATGCTCAAAGTTTCTGCCCCCAATGTTGTGAGAATCAATTTTATCATATATGTGTAGTATTTTGAGCACTTCAAAGAAAGACATAAAATTCAAGACATTCAGCTTTTTGTCTCCTTTTGTATGCATGTGGAAATACTGGACCAATGTCCTTTCTGATTATAGAGCTCCCTCCAGGTAGATTATGTAGGAAGAAGGTTGTGTAGGTAGTAAATAAGAGCAATGAATTTGGATTTGGAGGAAAGGGGCTGAGTGCTATCTCTTACTATTTGTATGACTTTGGAAAAATAACCTCTCTGAGCCTCAGTTTCCTCATCTTTAAGAATACAATAGTAAAATCTGCCCTGCCTAACTCAGGAGTTTGTTGTAAGGCTTAAATGAGTTATAACTCCTCCTCTAGTGCTCATTTACTAACTCTAACTAGCACTTACAGGTTAGGACTATACAATGGTAACTGTTATTTTCCGCTCTGGATTCTTATGTAAATTTAATTGGGTCTCCTGGATTAGGTCTCACAAGTAAATCTGTTTAAGCATATAGGAATGGATTAACACGTGGGGTGGTTACTTGCCTGAAAAAAATATAGGGGACAAGACTCCTACAAGAAATAAATATATTTTATCTAGGGAAAGCTAAGTGATGTAGTGGATAGAGTGCTTGGTTTGGAGTCAGGAAGCCTGAGTTCAAATATGGCCTTAGACCCTTACTGGGCAAGTAATTTAACCCTGTTTGCCTCAGTTTCCTCATCTGTAAAATGGACCTGGAGAAGGAAATGGCAAACCACTCTAGTATCTTTGCCAAAAACAGCCCAAATGGGGTCATGAAGAGTCAGACATGAATGAAACTACTGAATAAAGGATCTGACATCACAGGTGCTGGAGGAGTAAGGTTCCTACAGGGCAAACTGACTTGCTCAAGTGAAGGTGGTTTTCAGAGTTAAGCCTACACTCTGAGTTGACTAGGGCCTGGTGATGACCGCATGTAAATTCCAATAGAGAATCCCCAGGAGACCTATGTATAAGGTATATATATGTGTAGTAAAGGGATAACTCACAACTCTTTGCACTTCATGGCCAGTAAGTTCTTTATTTAGTCCAAAGTCAACCTTCTTGTCTGGTGCAAGAGGCTATGTTCCTTAAAGCTACCTTCCTCTCAGGGTGACTTTTTTTTGTTTTGTTTTGTTTTGTTTTTGTTTTTTGGTTAGGCAATGGGGTTAAGTGACTTGCCCAGGGTCACACAGCTAGTAAGTACTATGTGTTCAAGGCCGGATTTGAACTCAGATCCTCCTGACTCCAAGACTGGAGCTCTATCCACTGCACCACCTAGCTGCCCCATTGGGTGACTTTTTTTTTCATGTCTGTGTGTCTTTGGTGTGCACCTCCGCTCCTAGCTGGATATGTTGTCTCCTACTAGTCCAATCTCTCTGATTCCCAGCAAGATGCATTTTGTGCTCCTGGTCTAGTCTCTGAATAATTTAACTAGGTTTACTAGAGTAAATGAAATAACAAATAGCCTACAGACATTGCACTATGATTGTGTCTTTGCCAGTATCAAGGAACAACTAACTATATGTCCCAAAATGCAAGTGGTCCATTCACTAGCGAAAAAAATGAAATGGTTGAAGGAATGTCTCTATATTGTCCTGTACTATTAGTGATAATTTCTGGACAGAATGAAAAAAAAGTTTCAATGGGAGAACAAAGAGGAAAAGGAATCTAAGAAAGTAGACAGGAATGTCAGTCTACTTCATCAGATTGGAGGATTAAAAAAAAAACGTGTCAGAGAAAGAAGGAAAGAACTGCTGAACATTTGGAGCTTAGGTCTGAGACTTTCCAAATATTTGAGGATGGGTTGGAATGTAGATGAGTATCTATATATAACAATAGGAGACTAAACATTCAGTACTGGAAAGACCTGAGACACGGTGGCTTATGATTCCTTCTAGAGGGTTACTGGGGCAGTCATGTGTCCAGTGGACATGAATAATAGATATTCTGACTTCCTAGAGCATGTAGCTGGGACATGACACTTCTTGAGACTTGTCAAAACTATTGACCACCATTCAAGTGGAGACAAATTCCACTGCCAGAGGAAAGCTAGAAAGCACTTTTCTAATTATGATGTACTGGCCAATAAACTAAGAGACAAGTGGAGAATTTTTTTTTTTTGCTGCTGATTGAAGGTAGGTTTTTCAGAAGAGAGCAGATTATTTGATAAGTGATTTGATAAATTTCTGGACTGGGGATGAAAATATAGGAATGATGATTTCTCAGGTAAAGATCTTGTTCATCAAACATGGACCAGGACTGGAGACTTGCAGATTTGAATAAGAGGACTTTGAGCTGAAAATGGAGACTGAAAAAAGAGAATGCCTCAAACATCCACCAAGCCAGATGATGAAGTGTAGAGTAGGCACAACCTAAGAGGAATATCAGTGAAGAACATTAATTTGTAATTCATATATCAATAGGAGGAACATTATGGTCTTAGGTCTGTATACATAAATGAAGAGTATGAATCATAAATTAAATGATCCAGAGATGTTTATTCCAGAGATAAATTCAATATCAGAGAGGTATCACTAAGACTTAGTAGGATAGGACTTATAACTGGAATTTGGCAGTGTATAATTTGTTGATATAGAGGCCTCCCAATCACTTTTCCACCCACTCCATATCATGTTGTTCTGGGTACCCCTTTCTTGTTCCCCTGCCTTTATACATTGAGCTTTCCCATTAGAAAATAATCTCTTAGAGGGTGGGTACTATCTTGCTTGTATTTATATCCCTAACATTTAGCACAATGCCTTGCACATAGCAAATGCTAATAAATGTACTTATCTATGTATCTATCCAAGAGAATTTTACAGTTAGAAGAGACTTTAATGACCATCTACTTCAAAACATAACTCTTCTAATAGAGAACGGAAGAAAAACAAAACCCATTACAAACACATATAATCAATATAAATTTCTGCATTGGCCATGTCCAAAAAATTTTTATATACTATTTATATATTTATATACCATAACTTACTTTATGCACACACACACACACACACACACACACACACAAACACACAAACAACTTACTAAGGCCCAATTTATTGATACTCTCTCAGATTCCATCCTTTGCCACCTCAAAAAGAGTTATAAATATTTTGTAGATCCTTAGAATTTGTTTTGTTTAGTGTTAATCTTTTCCTTGATCCACCCTCCCTCTAATTCCTGCCACACCTTCTCCCATTTCTGTATTTCCCTGTTGAGTGAAATGTATTTCTGTACCCAACTTTGTGTGTATCTCTGTACCCATTTTCCTTCCTTTGACCAGTTCAGCTGAGAGTGAGGTTTGAATGTTAGCTGCTCCCTTTTACCTTTCCTCTGTTTATATCGATGTGTACTTGTGTACCCTGATTATGCGAGATAAATTTCCCTAATTTTCCTTTCCCTTCTTTCCTCCTACTCTCATTAGCAAAGTGGCACAATGGATAGAGTGCTGGACCTGGAAAGAAGACCTGAGTTCGAATCTGCATTCAGATATTTACTAGCTGTATGACCCTGGGCAAATCATTTAACCGCTGTTTGCCTCAGTTTCCTCATAGGTAAAATGGAGGTAACTATAGCATTTGCTTTCCAGGGTTGTTTTGAGGATCAAATAAGATAATATTTGTAAAAAGTGCTTAGTGTAGTGCTTGGCACATAGTTTGTGCTATAGAAATACTTATTCTTCTTCTCTCCTCCTTCCCTTCTTTTCCCTCTCTTTTAATTCTGAAGATCATCGTGACATAAAAGAACAATTTCCAGGCTATGTCTAATTATACTCCTTCTATGAACCCTGATGATGATAGAGTTCAGAGGGGACGTGCATTTTCTATCTCATATTTGAATGAAAGCAGCTTAGCCCCTTATCATTGTTCATTTATGCTTAACTTGCTATGTTTCTCTTCACCTCTATATTTGAACTTCAGAGTTTGTCTCCAGCTCTGATATTTTTATCAGGAAGGCTTGGAAGGCCTCTATTTACTTAAAGGTCCATTTTTCCCTCTGTAGAATTATACTGAGTTTTGCTGGGTAAGTATTCTTTTCTATAAACCCATATCCTTTGCCTTCTGGGATATCCTATTCCAAATTCTCTGGCTGATAAAATGTGAGTGATCTTAAGTATGACTTCTTTGTACTTGAATTCTTTCTTTCTGGCTGATTGTAGCATTTTTTCTTTGACCTGGGAATTCTGGATCTCCCAGGAATTTTCACTTCAGGGCTTTTTTCAAGAGGTGATCAATGGATTCTTCTTATTTCTAGTTGAAGAGATCTGGGTAGTTTTAATTTAGGATTTCTTGAAATATGGTTTTTTTTTGGGGGGGGTCCAATGATTCTTATTTTTTTTCTTGATCTATTTTCCAACTCAATTGTTTTGCTATGAGATGTCTTACATAGTCTTCTATTTATTTCAGCCATTTCAGTTTGTTTCAATATTTTTTGTTCCCTCAATTGGCTTCTATTTGGTCCATTCTAATTTTCAGAGAATTTTTTGCTTGGGCAAAGTTTTGTGTCTTTCATGTTTTTAAGGCTTTTCCATACTTCTGGAGGGAAGTTCTAGACTGGTCCTGTTGCTATTTGGGGGGCGGGGAGTGTTATTGAATGTTGTGTTATTTTAGGATCTGATGACCTGGGGATCTGCATGTTTTGGGTGCTTCCAAAGTGGTCTGCTTCAGGGCAAAATCTGACTGCTGTCCCCTTGCTCTGAGCTGTGCAAATTTCTGACCTGGGTTTGGGTCTGTGCAAAAGGAGACTGCTGCTGGATTTAACCCCTATCAGCCAGTTGTTGTAAGTTATAAATGAGTTGCTAGTCTTCATTAGTGGAAGGAGTTTTCCACACTGATAAAGTCACAGGTATGTAAAAAAGATAGGGAATTTGTTGCTCTATAATATCATCAGTGATGGGATGAAAATAAACATGTAAAATATATTAAATGACTTTAGAATAATTGCAAAACAACCTTTCAACAAGTGCCAAATATTATAGAGCAAAATGAATACAGGCAAATGTTATGCAATCATTGAGATAATAAGCTTAATTGAACTCAAGATAGCCTTACATACAAGCTAGGTGGGCAGCCTCCTGCTGGGCAAGATCTAAGAGATTTGACAGGAACTGCAGTTCAAAAATTCCTGACATGGTGATATTACTTACTGGTTTCTTTAAAATGGCAATCCCTCACACACACAGCACTTTGTATCATTGGATCATGAGCTCTGTGAGGGCAATAGTCTTTTGCCTCTTTTTGTATCCCTAGCACTTAGCACAGTGACTAGCACATAGTGGTTACTTAACAGATGCTTATTGTCTGACTGACTTCTGAATGCGTTCACATATATCTGACTATTTCAACCAATAATGGTAACTGGAGTGGTCCTTAGCAGCCAGGGGAAACATCCAGTCCTGGAAAGCTTATGTTACTGCTAATTTGGACAGATGCCAGCGAAGGTAAATTGACTTATGATTTTCAGCCTTATCCATCTTTTATGCAAAATTATCAACCATATCCTTCTTTCCTTAAGTATGGCATGTAGCTAATGTTCGTGCAGTCCTTAAGGTTTGTGAAGCACTTTGCATACATTATTTCACTTTACATATGAAGAAACTGAGGCTAGAGAGGGTAAGCAACTTGCCAATATTCATAGCTGGTAAGTGTAGAACATAGGATCCAAACCCAGTTGTCTCGATCCCAAGTCTACTGGCTGCTACTTTGAGTGAATGGTTTGCCTTGCAGGATAGAGAAATAATGAACCGAAGTAGATGGCAATGTTAAATGTTTGTAGAGAATGGCAATTGCTACAATAAATTGGATTAAAAATGAATGGAAGGGTGCTAGTTGGATGGGTTCTTCTAAGTCTTAAATGCAGTCTGTGATGAAATGAATTTATTTTAAATTGAAGTCTAAAAAGATCTTTGCAGAGAATTAATGAAGAGAGGACCTGGGTTTGAATCATAACTTGCCAATTACTATTTGTGTACAAAAACATTAACCTCTCCAGGCTTCTGTTTCCTCAATTATAAAATGAGGGGAGTTGACTAAATTAAATCTATGATCTTTTTTATGATGCATAATTTCTCAGCAGAAAGTATGGTCCAAACGCACATTAAAGACTTCTAGGATTTGGATTTCTTTTTTCATTCATCTCTTGATACAAGTAAATATCTTGTGGTATGCTGATGGGGGCAGGTCTAGAAAAGAGCCCAGAAAAGGCAAAGAATGATGTTATAGAGAGAAGGTTATGTACTACCTCTGGGCTGCTTGGAGAATCAGAGAGGAGGAAGAAGTAGTAGGGGTGGCTATAGAGTAGGGGAGCTGGAATGGCAGAATGAACAGCAGTCAGATATTAAGATTTCCCCTCCCTGTTTGTTGTTGTTGTTCAGTCATTTTTCAATTGTGTCCAACTCATCATGATCCCATATGGAACTTTCTTGGCAAAGATACTGGAGTGGTTTGCAACTTTCCTTCTCCAGCTTATTTTACAGATGAGGAAACTGAGGCAAACAGGATTAAGTGATTGCCCAGGTTTACATAGTTAGTAAGTGTCTAAGGCCAGATTTGATCTCAGGAAGATGAGTCTTCCTGACTTCAGGCCTGGAACTCTGTCCACTGCACTATCTAGCTTCTCTTCACCTCCCTAGGCCACCAAAAAAGGAAGGAAAAATAAGGGGGAATAGCAAAGGTGGTACTATGGTGGCTGATTGGACCCCACCCATTCCACTGGGTGCAGCTGGTGCCTATTTCTAGGCACATTTCTGTACTTTCTCATATAATTGTGTCATCTCCTCATCAGCTTCTAGGGTCAAACCAGGTATTGTGTCCATTAGTTCTAGGCATGAAGGTATAGGGACAGTTCTGGGAACAACACACGATAGATAAAGATGTTTCCTAATTCAGGGTAGAGATCCTCACTAGAGTCCATTGTTAAAGTTTCTTCCACTTTCCTCTTCTTCCTATCCTTCTCCCTTAGGACATAATCACAAGCCATACTGTAACTAAACTTACAAGGGCAGAATGAACAAAGACCTAGGCCTTTCAGTCTGCCTGGTCAGACTTTAAGCCTAACCTTTGGTTTTGCTGTGTAATTCAGGTTCTTGACTCACTAAAGAGGATGGTGGTGGTGGTGGTGCTGGTGTTGGTGCTGGTGCTGCTGCTGCTGCTGCTGCTGCTAGAGCTCCATAGAGATACCCAGCATTGCATATGAATAACAAAATGCTATTTCTTCTTTTGTTGTTTTGTCCCCAAGTGATTTATATATTAGTTTTGAGTAAAATGGGATAAAAAAGAAAGAGGGGAATGAAGTCAATTTATAGAGAAAAGTTCACAAACTAGAGGAAATTAATAGATAAAAATGCAAAGGAGAGGGGATGATTGCCAGAACAAAGTCTTTTAGAATGTAAACTTTAAGAGACTGTTTCACGTACAGTTTTGTATTCCTCATGCCTGGTGTGTAGGGGTCTTTAATAAATGCTTAGCAACTAGGCGATAGGAGGAGGCAGAAGGAGATCAATGAATTAATCAAGAATTTGTCAAATATCTACTATGTGCCAGCCATTTTGCCAGGCTCTGGGGAGACAAGGAGGAAAGATGAAAGTGTCTGCCCTCAAGGGGCTTATATTCTATCAGGGGAGACAATGTGTGTGTGTGTGTGTGTATGCAAGTATTACAAATATAAGATAATATAAGGGGAATCCTTAGGAACTAAGGGGGCCAAGGAGGACCTCATGTTGAAGGTAGCATGGATGGAAGTGGAGTCCTAAATAATCTGGGGATTCTAAGAGGTAGAGGTGAAGAGAGAATGGATTTCAGGCATGGGGAGGGAGGGTGCAGGCTGGGAAAAAGTTTGAGACAGGAGATGGAGGATTGTATGTGAAGAGTAGCAAATAGATCAGTTTTGCTGGATTGTATAGAGTTCACAAAAGGGAATAATATATAAAGCTAGAAGAGTATGTTCAAAGATACTATTGGAGAGGTTAGTCATGGCATGGAGGTAGACCAATTTTCACTCTGAGATAGAATGTAATTGAAGGAGAGGATGAGTAAAGATACAATGGGGTTTTGAGGTTTGGAGAAAGAGAATTGAGGGCTCTCAGGTTGGAGAGCCTTAATCTTTTCAATAAAGTAGCTAAAGTCATTTGCTTAGGAGGAGGACTGCATTACTGATGAACAGGAGAAAAGATGGGAATTACCATGGGAATGTAATAGGAAGCAAGGAATCTATACAAGACAGCAGCTGAGTGGTGAAAATGGATGGAGTGCTAAGCCTGAAGTCAGGAAGCCTCATTTTCCTGAGTTCAAATCTGGCCTCAGACACTTACCTGGGCAAGTCACTTAACCCCATTTGCCTCAGTTTTCTCATCTATAAAATGAGTTAAAGAAGGAAAGGACAAACTACTCCAGTATCTTTGCCAAGAAAGTTCCAAAATGGGGTCATAAAGAGTCAGACATGATTGAACAACAATAATCTATAAAAGCAATGCTAAGCATTGGTGAAGGTTCAGCTGAAGTTACTTAGCATGAATCTGCAATGATGTAATCAACACAATTTCATGATCCTTACCCCTTCCCTAGGGCCCTAGAAATCCCCTGCAATTAGGTAATAAAAAAGAAAGAGAATGGTGGGGCTACTCTGAGCTTGGGAATAAAGGTGGATATGGACAAGGGATTGAAGGATTCTAGAGTACTATCAAGAGCATTACTCATCATGGAATTTAGGATGGATATGAAAGCAAATGATGCTAAAATGTCATCTACTGATAGAATTGGAGCATATATGGTCAAAGGTCTATAACGAGCAGAAAAAGCAACTACTTTGGGAGTGAATTATTGGGAGAAGTGGGAGGTTGCTCATGGTCTGAAAAGAAATTTTGGAATTTGAGATCTTTTAGGCCAACTGAATAGTTCTGAGTGATGATGGAGAGATACAAGAGGTGGCCATGCAAATACACTTGGACAGAATAATTTACTGAAAAAATTATTAGCTATTGAAATCATTAAGTGTGAATTAGTCAATCAAAATTTTTCTAACATCAGAATAGCTGAGAGCTGGGAAGAAACAGCACCAAACACATATACCTTTTGATGAGATGAGAATGAAGAAAAATCTAGAAGGTGGAAATAGTCCTAGGAGGAGCACTGACAATGAGGTAGAATCTAGGACAGTCAGGGAGTGACAGGAGGACAGGATAGAGAAAGAGAGGAGGGAAGAGGAGGATAGCCACATGTTGGGAAAGGAATGCAAAAAGGGGAGGTGAGAGGGAATTAAAAGTTAATTTTGTTCCCTTCAAAATTTTGTCTAGAGCAGACCCAGTTGTTTCACCACCTATAGGCCCTTTCCTAGTTTTCCAGTTCTCTTCCTCCTTAATTATATTGTATTTATTTATTTGTTTAAATGTTTTATCCTTTTTCCCCCTCCCCCATAGAACATAAACTTATTTTTTTTTGTATTGTCTTTGTATCCCTTTCTGCCTTGCACATAGTAGGTGCTTAATAACATAGTTGCATTGAATTGATTTTATGAAATGATAAAGATTCATCCAGTAGTTTAATATCTATCATCATAGGTACTAGAGAGGTTTTGGTTTTTCACAATGATATTCAGCAGCAAACAAAGGATACAGAGCCAAGGGGTCTGGTGAGTTAATAAAAGAGTTTATTCCCTCCAGCTGGGAGGGGATCAGGGACTTAGTGTAACATACTGCTTATTCATTTGCTGGTTTAGATGATATGATTCATGTAAAGATCAATTTAAGGCTGAAATACAATGTATGAACACAATGAGTCATTTTGAAACAAACATACCAGAACATATAATAAGAAAATATACAAATGAATATGAAAATAACTGGCATTTATATAACCTAGAAATTGTTAACCCGAGTTCTATCTCCCTTAGAATCAGTCTGTCAATAAACATTAATTAAGTACCTACTAAGCACTGAAGATAAAATAGAGGCAAAGCAGCTGGCAGTTCCATGCATAGAGCACTAGGCGTGGAGTGAGGATGACTTGAGTCCATGTCAGACTTCAGATACTCACTGTATGACCCTGGGCAAATCATTTGACCTCTGTTTTACTCAGTTTCCTTAACTGTAAAATGGGGATAATAATAGCCTCCCAGGATTGTTGTGAGGAGTAAATAAGAGATTTGTAAAAATCGCTTAGCACAGTACCTGGAACATGGTAAGTGCTATGTAAATGTTTAGTTGCTTCTCTGAATACAAATAAGAAAGATAGTCTCTTCTCTCAAGGAGCTCATAGTCCAATGGGGAAAGACAATACATTGAAACACAAGCTGAAAGGTGGGGAGGAAAAGTTACCTGGTACATAATGGAATCTAGTCCAAAGGAATATATCTAGGTGGGCAGTGAAGAAATGGCTAGTCTGGGAGCCCTCTTTTAAAGGAGGCTTTGGGAGGAAATTTTTTCCCCTACCTTCCAATAAGAGAAGTAGAAGGCACTGATGAGGTAACATTTACAAGAGTCCATTAATAGATTTCAGGAGATCCATACAATTGGATGGAAAATTTTTTTTCTTTATTTTCACTGACCTCTAGCTGAAATATAGCATTTCCTTCAATTATGAATGCAAGAAACAAAACATTATTCTGAGAAGGATCTGTAGTTTTCATTGGATTGCCAAGAAATCTGTAACACAAAATAAGGGTAAGAACCTCTGATCTATCCCTTTAAAGTTTGTAATACATTTTACATGTGTTATGTCACTTGACCTTTATAATAAGCCTTTGAAATAGGTGCTGTAGGTACTACAGGTATTATTATCTCCATTTTACTAATGAGGAAACTGAGGCTCAGATAGGTTAAGTGACTTGCCAAAGGGCACACAGCTGCTAGGTATCTAAGTCAGGATTCCAACCCAGGTCTTCTTGCCTCTGAATCTGGCATTTTATCCACTTGCTCAGATTCCCTATTTTTCTACTTTTGATTGAACAAACTTTGAATTCTTAAGACTTTCTTTCAAATGTGATAAAGTCCTTAGACCTTTGGAGGCTCATATGCCTTACCATTAAATATCTGAATTCAACATTTTCCTCCAAAATGTTTATTTCAACATACTCTCATTGTAAGCAAGAGCTAAAGGTTTGTTTTTTTTTTTTTTTGCTTGAGTCATCCTTCTTAATAGGCAGCTGGTCTCTCTTACCAGCTGATATTTCATATTAAATTGTCTTCCAGATATTTCATCAAAATGGTTTGTGGCGTATACCCTGCATTTACCTCATATCCTTTGTGTGGCTCATTGTAACTTTGCACAATGGGGGAGTCTGGGTGGCAGCTGCAAATTTTCTGTTTCTCAATACACATAGCATATTTGTCAGCAATTATGTCTCAGCTTCTCTTTTTGCACTTGTATTCTTGGTATAGAGCAGAGATGGCAAATTAATTACTACAATGATCTGCACTGTGCATTCCCTTCTTTTTAATGCACACTGAAACCCTTTCAATTTAGCCACAAAAAGCATACACACACCAAACCAAAAAACATGGCCTCAGTGTGATGGAAAATTCTTTATGTCTCCTAAACTTCTCTGCCCAAAGGTGGAAAATATTTTTAATAATTTCTCTCTTCCTCTCCCCCTCCCCAAATAAATGGATCACATTATTTCTTGGCCTATAGGAGTCTTCCTAGGGAATCTAAGTTACCTCTACTTTCATTTTGGAGTTTTATTGATCCCCTTGAAAAATTAATTGACACTAAATTTTGCCATCCTTGAAAACATTTATGTTTTATAAACAAAACATGCTGAATTTAGGGTCAAAGGACCTAAGTTTAAATCCTGGCCCTGCTACTTCCTACTTGTGTGACCTTGGGTAATTTACAACTTCTCTTCACCTCATCTCATTGTTTGTACAGTGATATGGCTTTACTAGATGCTCTCCAATTCAATCTTTAAATCAACAAATATTTATGAAGCACCTATTGTTTGTGAGACAGTGTTAGATTCTTGTGATGTAGAGACAAGAATGATGCAGTCTCTGCCCTTGAGGGGCTTACATTCTATCAAGGAAGACAGTATATACATATATAAGTATATGCAAAATAAATATAAATTGATGGAGGGAGGGTGGAGGATGCATACTATTTTGGGGGCAGGAGAGGGCTAGTATAGAAGGTGGCACTTGAACTAAGTTTTGAAGGACAATAAACATTCTAGGGAGGCAGGAGTGAGAATGAAGTAAAGTCCAGATATGAGAAACACCTAGGTAGAGGGAAGAAAGTAGGAGATAGAATGACATAGGTAAGGAACAGAAGGATAGTTTGGGCTATGCAGTGAGTGAAGGGGAGTAATAGAATAAAACTAGAAAAGTCTGTGGAACAGATTATAACGGGGTCAGAATGCCAAACAGAAGATCCTAGAAGTAATAGGGAGTCACAGGAATTTATTGAGTAGGGATGTGACATAGTCAGACCTATGCTTAAGAAAAATCACTTTGGCAGCTGTACTGAGGAGGGTTTCCATTTTCCATTCCCCTGCCACCATTTTGTACACTAACAACTACCTTAAAATATTAAGCTGGTGAACTCGTGAAATCATTGAAGAAAATGTTTCCTTTGAAGCTATGGCATTAGGAAACCTATGAAGTGAAGGCCCAATCACAAATAGCAAAAAGCACCTATGAACAGAGGCTTTGGGCAAAACCAACGGATGGTCTTCATTGAGGTATCATGTTGACACATGTCTATGTTCAACCATATTCACACACATGATCAAAAATGCCCAAAGTAGTAAAATTTGAAAACAGATACCTCTACATATATATGCATACATACACTGAAGCTAAAGGCTTACTTTGCTCTGCCTTCTTTTCCAGGAACTCCACATCCTAGCTAATCCTCATCCTTCATCTACTTTTCATGAAGGACTCATTAGATGTTAGTCCTTTTAGTCATGTGACATGATATCTGGGTTCCATCTATCTTTTACTATTAACCTAGGTAGGTACTAATTTCCCTAAGATCACTATTTATCCTAAAAGCTACATGAATACCCCATGATTTACAAAGTAAGCCTTCTGTTGTCACATGTTACTTCATAATTTTAAAGAATCCAAGATTTAACATGCAAGATGCATAGAGGACTTTGAGAACCCAATATCCTTACTCTTGTCCTTCAGCCTAACTTCAATCACTGTTAAGGTAGGAACACCTCAATTTCCTGTAAAATGGGCCTATGGGTTCTGTTCTAGCTCTCAGTTCTTATGAACACCAAGGACAAAGCCTACACCTTTGCTTGGTTCTGATTTTGGCCTTCTTCACTGACAGATACTATTAGATTCAGCATCAAATTTCACTCCCCAGAACCCAAGCATTTTTACTAAGTGCTAGTTCTAGCACAGGATACCTGGTAATGTTAGCATAACAACAGAGGCAGTGTGGCTGAACCACTTGGGTAAGGAGGGACAGCAGAAACCAGCCACCCTGGGGAATTCACCAGCTCCAACTGCAACCAGTGAATTTATTCAAAGCTTGGGCTTCTCCAGCTGGTATTTGTAAACAAGAATCCCATCATTCTGGAGAGCAGGGCTCCTATTGTTGTAATTGTTGTTTTTGTTGTTGTTAACACTTTTGAAGAGGACCAATGATGTCACAGGATGATATCTTGACTTGCCTTGAATTGGATTTAAGTGAGTCAGATTTGCAAAAAGTTGTCAGCCTCACTCTCTCTTCCAAAGTCATCTAAGTCCAGTGGCAAGACGAAGCGTATAACCTTGGCTTCTTCAACGTCTGACCCAGCTCTAAGCAAGGGGAGGGGAACCTGCAGAATTCAGACTAAAATTTTGTCTCCATGTCAGATTGAATCTCTTCTGTCAAAAGGCTGCACTTAAGGATCTAGAAGGCCACATGTGGCCTCAAGGTTGCAGGTTCCCTACTCCTGCTCTAAGAGCTCCACAGTGTCTGCTTTAGCTGCCTTCATGGCTGTTGGAACAAATTGTTCTTATCTGCCCACTCCACTAGGGGAAGTCTTCACATGCTTGGGGTAGATATCTCCCTAACTCACCTACAGGTTTGAGGCCCATTGGTTACCATCAACTTGGTTTAGCCAGTCTGCCAGCATGGTTTTACTGGGGTGTAGCTGCAGGTTCTTGGAGTCACAGGTGAGAGTTGAATGCCAGGTGGACACCAAAGGAAGATGAACAGCCCTGAAGAGGGCTGAGCAAGCCTTCACACAAGAGGTGCTAGTCCCCCCAAGCTTCTCATATATCCCAAAGAACAGAGCAGGCCCAAGGGCAGCAGATAAGACTCAGGTGGTGAAAATCCAAGGCATATATCTGTTCTTCTTTATATGTAATAGTGATTTCTGGCTCACTGGCCTTCTTAGATTAGTTTCTGTCTTTGGTCTAGTTGAGATGTTGCCCTGGAGTGTTGCATGGTTAGCTCTATTTGGGAGTATCTGTGATGACACTGTTTTTGGGGCTAACAAGTGTTAGAAGCTGCCTAATTCCTATCCTTGACTATTCCCTTTTAGAACTTGATTGTTAGGTCCTAGAATGTGACAAGAAATCTTGGTTATATGCATGTTTGAATTGTATTAAATTGAGTTATCCCTGTGTGACTCCACATTTGAAGGAAGGATGCAAACAAACATTTATTAAAGGCTGACTATGCACTAGGCTCTGTGGTAAGCACTTTACAAGTATCTCATTTTATTCTCCAACACCAGGTGGGTGTTGTTATTATCCCCATTTTATATTTGAGGAAACTAAGGCAGAAGTTGAGACTTGCTCAGGGTCTAATAACTAGTAAGTGTTTGTGGTCAGATTTGAACTTGGGTCTTCCTGACCCTAGATCAAGGGCTAACTACGATGTTCTCTACAAACCCCGCCTTACAAACGTTTTTCAAAATCCTGCTAGAAAGGAAGATATAGAAATGAAATGACAATAGATCACTACATCCAATTTGATTAGGATTGAAAATTACTGTTTCATGGTATCTCTTAGCTTCTCATTACAGAAATAAGTATGCTAGTTATCCACTGGGACTCTTATATGCAGAGATGACTTTTGGGTGGGTATAGGAAGAAAGCATCCTTAGAATTTAATTCCATTGTGTTCTATTCAGGTTTGAGTGGGGATAAATCCTTTGACTAGATTTCTCAAGGCTAGGGGTAATTTAGAAGTAAATCACATAATCAAAGTTCATTAGAATAGGTCTAGCCCCTCATCATCATATTCATTCTCTCTCATTACTTGTTCACCAATCAGAGTTGATTGCCATTGGAACTGGTACTCTGGAACACTGGCTTTTCCAAGGGCATATACGCTTTTAGCCTGCTGCCATGATTGTCTTTGGCATTTGAGAGTGTCACTGTCCTCTTTTATTAAAATGCTAGCATTATTAATAAAATGCCTAATTACTCAGAAATTATGTCTCTCAAACTTTTAAAATGTCACAATAGTCACACATGGAAAAAAAAGTCACTAGAAGTAATCATGCTTAGAAATGGACATGTTCCCTATTGGTTCACATGCCTTTCATATGTTCAAACACTCAGTCAATCAACAAGCATTTATCAATCACTAGTTAAGTGCCAGGCACTATAATGGGTCCTGGGGTACAAATATTCTCAGAGAGTTTGCATTCTATCAGGGGAGATATGTATAGCATCTTTTTAGCATATCCAGTATTATTCTGCGTATTTATATACAAATAGGAATAAGGATAGGGATTAGGACAAAAGTTCTTTTCCTGGAGTCAGTGAATTTGTTTAGAAAATTTTTTTGATAACTGTACAAGTTATCCTTTGTAATCTTATATATTTTATTTTATGCATTTAAAATCATTATTCTGATAGGAGTCCATAGGTTTGACTAGACTACCAAAGGAGCTCCTACCACAAAAAAAGAAGAGACCCTGGACTAGTCCAATATAGACAACTCCTGGGTGATAAAATGCTCACTACTAGTGCAGATGTTTTCCACAACTTATAATCTTTGAGATCACTGATCTAGATCACCTCTAGATCACTGAGAGGTTAGGTGATTTTGCCCAGGGTCACATAGTCAGTATGAGTCAGAGATAGGATTTGAACCCAGATTTTCTTGGTTCTGAGGTCAGCTATCTATCTAGCATGCCAACATGAATTATATGTGCAGATTTCTTAAAATATACATCTGGTCTATATAATAATCACAAAAACATTGTGTTAAATTCAATCAAAAGTATGAGCTGCCTACTAAGCTCCACAAACAACACAAGGTACATTTTTTCGTCAGGTTCTATGTACTTCATAGCAATGGCGATCAGGGAAAGTCCAAGTTAGAGACCTAAGGATGTGAGAGGTCATTACTTCTATTTCCTACTGGAGCTTCCTCCAACATTTCTAACAAATGCTTATCCAATCTGTCTGCATACATCCAAGGACACCCTTGTATTGTAATGTATTGTATTGTATTGAAATGTATTGCAAATAATACGTTTCCTTTCTGAGCAGTCCTAATTACTAAAACAAAAACAAAAACAAAAAAAACCCTACATATTGTACCAACATATAACATAAGGCAGAATTAAAGTATTTTTGTTTGATAGGATGTTTTCAAAAAGATTCAGAAATCTGGATCAGTTTTTCAAAACAACTCTAGTTAATAGCTTCCAGATTTTAAATAAATATATTTTTATTTCACATTTAGAATAAAATTTCCTAGCCATACAATAGATAATAAGAACAAGGACATATTTCTGAAAAATAGCTAGTTTATAATAATAACAGCTAGCATTTATATGGCACCTAGTATGTTCTAGGCACTGTGCTAAATAAGCATTTATTAAATGTCTACTATGTGCCAGGCACTATATAAAGGCCTTTAAAAATATTATCTCATTTTATCCTGACAGCAAACCTGGAAGATAAGTACATTTATTATTTCCATTTCATAGTTGAGGAAATTGAAGCAGGCAGAAGATAAGTCATTAGCCCAAGGTCACACAGCTAATAAATTTCTGAGATCAAATTTGAACTCAGCTCTTCCTCACTCTAGGCTCAACATTCTATCCACTGAGCAACCTAACTACCTGGGGTTGGGGGGAAGAGGTATGAAATTAAATTTCAAAGAATTCATTGATTTCATTGTTATTATCCATTTTTATAGTGCTTTAAAGTTTACAAAGCTCCTTACATATATTTTCCTATTTCATCCTTACAACAACCTTGTGAGGTAGGTACTAATTATTACTGCCATCTTATAGATAAGAAGACTGGATCTAAGAAAGGTTAAGTGACTTGCCTAGGATCATAGAGCTGGTAAAGTACCTGAAGCAGGATTTGAACTCAGGTCTTTGTGACTGCAAGTCCAGCAGGCAATACACTACCTAGCATTGCCATCATCACTATCTACATTCTAGGCCGTGTACAAGGAACAATCCCCATCCTCTAGAAGCTTATAACAGATGTCATCAACAGACACTGACCAGGTACCAGACCGATGGATGTATTGTATTGATAGGATATGAATTCATATTGTAGTACTTCATTATATTTCAATTTAGGCGAAAGACAAAAGCAAATGTAGAAAAACTTGAAGGTATTTCGCTTTAAATATTTATGTACTTGGATCTCTAGAGGAATTTAAACTCCCCATCAAGGTATATTTGCTTCACTTAGAGTGTGATGATTAGATTTCCAAGTCTCTGAACAGCAGCTACAGATACATATTTCTCAGATTCTGTTTCATTACTAGCTGATAATTCTATCTTACACTGCTTTGGAATTCATCTCACAAAGTACTATATGTTTTCACACTCAATTGTCCTCCTTGTTGCCTGATTCTCATTGACAGCCTGCATGCATGATGAAAAGCCAGCCATGCTATTTCTGCAGCAGCATTTGATCCCTGAAACATTTCTCAGTCGAATAACTTAATGAATGATGGTGAGAACAAGAAAGGGGATAAAGCTATGCCCAGAGGAAGCTGTGTTTCCTCTGAGATTTTTGAAAATGGAAATTGACTTATAGACACTAAATATATTCACACAGTTGAGACATTACAGATATTAGAAATGAAATCTCTGCTGAAATGTGGTCACAAATGACAATGATGGATGGCTTTTCTCTTGATCCAAAAAGAAAAGAATCACAATGAAACCATCTTGAGCTCTGATAGGTGGGCTGTCACATTATCTTTCTCAAAATCAAGACTCTATCTCACTTTGTATCGTTCCTAAAATCATGACTGCATCTCACTTTGCAGCTAGGTTGCTCAGTGGCTAGAGCACTGGGCTTTATCAAGCCAAGAACACTAGACTTTAAATCTGGCTTCAGACACTTATTCTCTTCCTCTAAAATCAGGATAATAATAGCACCTACTTCCCATGGTTGTTGTGAGGATTAAACACGATAATATTTGTCATAGTAATAGCACAGTGCCTAGCACATAGTAGGTGCTTAATACATATTTGTTCCCTTCCCCTTTCCTTTCCTGACCATCAACTCCAAAGTATGCTGCCTCCATTCCAGCCATGATATGGCTAGGGAAGTGGGGAACCTCCTCCGCAACAGGCATGTGGAGCCCTCATGCTCCTAGATTTTTACCTCCCTTTTATGTATAATTTCCTGACAACAAGGACCATACTACTTGCCTGTTTTGTATTTTAAGCACTTAGCAGAGTACCTGCCACATAGTAATCATTTCATAAATGCTCTATCTATCTAAAAATGAAAGTGTCATAACAATGGGGCTGGTCTTAGTGGTAGGCAGAACAAAACCTCCCTTCTTACATTGTACAATTTCAGGGATGCCCGGAAGAAATTTTAGTTCTTCAAAAAATATACTAAATCTGATCCCTTAAGAAGGAAATTTGACAAAATATTTCATTTTACAATAAAAGGTGAGGATTAAAATGTAAATATCCCTCTAAAAGGAAATGATAGATATAAATTTCACCAATATATAAATGCTAAAAAGTCTTTAACTGGGAGCAAATATTGATATGAGGAAGAATGGAGAAAAATGAGGGAACTGGGAATTAGAGTGGGAAAGGGTATTATGGGCAAATGGTGTCCATGGACACTGGGGAAAGTGCAGAGAAGAAAGACTGAGCTCCTAGAACACAAAGATTGCCTAAGAGAAGCAGTATTGTGTATGTATTAGAAAAAGAAGGAAAAGAAAAAGTGACCTTGGGAGCCAGAAGACCTGTATGTCTTGTAAGAGCAAGAATTCTCCCTCTACCATCATGACCCTAATTTTCTATCTATTCCTCTCCCTTCTTTTAGTGGTCTTTTTCCATTCTCCCTAAACCCCTTAGTTGGGGGGGGCATAACAACAACAGCAACGACAACAAAAACCTGTTCTTATTTTGGAGAAGTTTGAGAGGTTGTGAGGATCTGAGAAAATATAATCTCAATTAGATCCCTGCTCCTCCATGGCTATCCTTTTCTTTTCCCCTAATTGATTCTTCCTTGCACTTCCCATAATAGATGATCCAAACCTTTTCTTCTCTCCTCAAATCTCCTTAATTACCACATCTTTCTGCCTCTCAGCAGAAAACCTCACCTCCTACTTGACTCAAAATATAGATGCCATGCCTTATGAGTTTCCTCTTACTCCATAACCTACTTTTCAATTTGGCATGTCTAAAAGGGAATTTAGTATTTTCTCTTCTAAACCTGCCTCTTCTCCAAAATTTCCTTTTCTGTAGAGTTGATGGTCAGGAAAGGAAACTACCATCTTTCCAGTCACACAATTTTGCAACTTCAGAATCATCCTTTATACATCCTTTACCCTCCCAAATTCAATCAGTTTTGGAAATTCTTCCTGCACAACACATTTCTCATCCCTGTTCTTCTCTTGACCACATGGCCACCATCCTACAGTAAGCTTTTTCTGAACACCTAGTTGTTAGTGCTCTTCCCTTTCTCAAATAATCTTATGTATGTACTTAGCAGTTTAAGTTTTATATCTTCCCAGTAAAATATATAGTCCATCATGTCAGGGTCTGTTTTTCATTTTGCTTTTGTGTCTCTAACATCTAGCACGTGACTTTTAAATGCTTAATAAATGCTTGGTGTTTTGTGTCTCTATGGCTCACATCTATTGCTCATTTTCTGAGTTTCATCTGCTTCATGGCCTCTTCCTCATAGGGGAATGATCTCTCGGTTTTTTAACCTTCTTAGCCCCTAGTTTATTTCAGCCTTTTTTGATTCAGCTCCCTGGCTGTAGTCAGCCAGTCAGTCAAAGAAGATCTTAGTAATTATCTTTTGAATTTTTTCTGCCTCAGTTGCCCCTTTTGACTTCAGTCTATTCTTCAATTCAGGGTGCAAAGTTTTGTTTAAATGTCCATAATTCTGTCATTCTTAACTGAGCCTATCCAAATCACTATTAGATTTTCACTCAGATAATTTGAGGGCTTGGGAGAGAGCGGGGTAGAATTAATAACTTTTTTTGTTCTGAAATTCTGTCAGTAACAAAATCACTGCTCTCAATACAATGACAATTTATTTGAAAGTATAACGCAAAATTGCATTTGTAATTAAAATGGAGATTTGTTGGGGTTTTTTTTCATGGAATTAGAGAAACTGACCTTTGTAAAACTGTTAAAGCAAATTTAAGCCAGTGGCAAATGTGATTTGTATCCTCTGGTGATTCAGTACTTCACATATGTCTATGAAGTAAGTAAGAAATCCCTTCATTATTAAAATATTTGGCAGGATTTTAAAAACAATTAAACAAAAGGAGTATTCTTGCTCATTGGAAGAACCTCTACCTGATCTTCCACACTGCACAAAAAAAGAAACAACATTTCATACTGAGTACAGTATCTCTGCAAACAAAAGTGGGCCTTCACTTATTTCTTATCTTTATTATTGGAGTACACTCCTTAGGTATCAAAACAAGTTTGATAGGTATCTAACCAGAAGGGACAAAATATGCAAAATATATCTCGTCTCTCTAATTGTTTCACTATAGCTTTACCTCTCCAGTGCCAACTGTCACTAATTTTCTCTATTTAAGAAGTATATCATTTTGCTTCTTTTTGTAAAGTATCACTTAAAAGTTTCCATTAGTAATGATGAATACTCAAAATGGAGCAAGATAGTGTCAACCTACTGCTAATCTGTCTGATTGTGTTTAGGAACCTTCTTGGTTGGGATAGAGATTTTTCAAAGTTTGGATTCAATTTCACCTTGGGAGATTTAGAAACTCAATAACCTACATTTTAATTTATTAGTTTTTTTTACAGGTTCATGAAGACAAGCCTTTTGGGGGGAAATGGCACACATTAAAATTGGAAAAAAAGTTCTAAATATTTATAAATGAAAATTAGAAATTTATTACTAAAATTCTACTTTTCAAATAATGGCACAAATTTTTGTTACCAATAACTTATTTGAGGCATTAGCAAGTTCTACATTGTAAAAGTCACAATACAAATTGATGAGCAATATCCAAGAAAGTTTAGTTGAATGCATTTTTTTAACCAGAAAAATAATTTAGATAAAAGCACCATCCTTTCCCATGGGAATTGATTACATAAAGAAAAAGAAAGATTCGAATTTTTTTGTTTTGAACTAAGAAATTTCAAGTGAAGCCCCAAGAGGGAGTATCCTCATGGATGTGTTAAGGTACTTTTCATTCTGTTCATACCATTTTAGTCTACATACTTAAAGATAGCCCAGTCCAGTGACAGAGAGGTACTGAGTGCAAAGACAATGTGAAATGATTATAGGGGGAGTCTCTAGGGTTAGCATAAAAGGTTAGCTGAACCTAACTAAAGGGAAAGGATCCCCAGGCAAAACAAGGCAATAATTGCTCTCAGAGAACCATGACAGACCAAGGGGGAAAGGTTTCTGCTAGAAGGTCTTGTCTCTGCTAGGAAATTCACTTAATTAATTCTTCCATTTTAATGCTAAGTAGCAGAGCAAAATAACTGTTGTATCTTTAAGTAAAAACATTGCTTATAATTATCTCCCTTCTTTTTTCAGTGTCTCTGAAGGTCTTTCCTTTGCTAAACATCAGAGTTTTGTTGTTGTTGTTATTGCTGCCCCAAGCTAACATTGAAACGACAAAACCATCTATAAAAATTATCTTCAGGACAGCTGGCTGTGTGAGGCAAAACTAAAATAAAGGGTCAAACTTCTTCATAGTTATGTAGTTTTACTTTCAAAGTTTTATGTAATATTCTTCCTTATAAAATTTTCAAATAGTATTTTAATAACAAGAGGTACCACTTATATATTTCTTTAAGGTTTGCAAAATATTTTACAAATATTATCTCATCTTAACCCCAAACAACCCTGGCAGATAGGTGCTATTGTTACCCTCATTTTATAGATGAAGAAACTGAAGCAAACAGAGGTTAAGTGACTTGCCCAAAGTCACAGAGCTAGTAAATGCTGAGGCTGGAATTGAATTGTCTTCCTGAGTCCAGGCTTATAACTCTCTATTCATTGTACACCTGGCTGCCTAAAGCTAGGGGAGTATAGTCTGTGTTGCAAAAATATCTCTTCAGGAGAGCCTGGAATAGAGGGGAAAGTGTAGGATTCCTGTTTGGACTTGAAATAGAGTTCAACACCTTATCCTCCACTCTTCCCAGAGCATCAGAGACCTAAACTATGGAATTCAATCCTGTAGCACCAGTACTGCAGTTCTCTGAACTTCTGGTGTCAGGCCAAAGACCTGAGACAATGGAACAGGTCACTGGAAAAGGTTGATTTATGTATGTGTATGGAGAGGGGAGGAGGGTGGTATGGCACTCCACTAAGCCTGACAGAAAGAGCTCAGCACCCAGCTGGGGCCAGTTTTACCCCTCCAAAAGTCATTAGGGGGCAAAGATTTAGGCTTAATTGCCCAGAGTGAGAAGAGGCTGAGACACTTTGAGATCCCAGATCCAAGGAAACCACCATCAGAGGAGAGGGAGTCAGAGAGTGAGCAATAGGGGAAAATAAGAGAGAAAAAAAAGCTGAAATTACCAAACATCTCAGGAAGAAAAAACTCAAAGACTTTGAGCATAATCAGATAAATCAATAAGAAAAACACCAAGAACAGAAAGAAATATGGCCTCTAGATCTAATAAATTAATTCAAGTATCTATGAATAAATACCGCAAAATGAAAGAAAATGGTCCGACACTTCATGAGATAGAAGACCTTGTGGAAGGTGAGGAGAACATGGAGTCACAATACATTGTGGTTCAGAAGAGATGAGAATCATGAGAGTGGAATTTACAGCATGCACAGCAAAAATTACAGGTGGAATAGAAAAATTGAATTCTATCATGGCAAATCTCACCCACAGGCCACATGTTTGACACCTCTACCTTACATCAACATAGTCATACCTACTATTCTTTCCCTTTCCCTTCCCAAAAAGCTATTCCTTATAACAAATAGTATTTTTTTAACAAAGGAAAAAAAATCAGTGTAATGTATTGATAGATTGAAAAAGTCCCAACACATGTAATGTGTAACACCTGTGCACCTCTCATATTTATAAAGGAGTAGGTCGATAGTATCTTCTCAAATCTCTTAATTTGAGTGGTTCTTGATCGTTATAGTTTTGGTACATTCATTTCTGATTTTTTAGTGTGCAGTTCTTTCCATTTCCACTGTCATTAGTATTGTGTATATTGTTTTCTTGGCTCTACTTACTTCACTTTGCATCAGTTCATCTAGATCTTTCTATGGTTCTCTATATTCATCACATACATGATTGCTTATAGCACAATAATATGTCATTATATTTATGTACTACACTTTGTTTAGCCATTTCCCAATCAACAGGCATCTATTTTGTTTCCAATTCTTTGCTATCACGAAAAGTGCTGCTATAAATATTTTGGTGTATATGGAAACTTTCTTAATGTCATTAGCTTCCGTGGGACATAATCCCACTAATGGAGTCTCTAGTTCAAAGAGTATGAATTTCTTAGTCACTTTATTTGCATGTTTCCAAATTGCTTTCCAAAATGGTTGTACTAGCTCACAACTCCACCATTGTGGCTTTTGCAAGTCAGTACTAGAGATCAGAGTTGAAGCTGTTCTTCTGACTCAAAAACATTTGTCATTAAGCCCTATTCCCTTAATGGTGTAAGTAGGAGTCTACATAAAAGATGTGTTATAAATGCAATACAGTATAATTTCAGATTAATCCTTTAAACTTGTAATAATGCACCAAAGTCTTCTTCTGGTGCCTCATGATAATGTGGGGGTGACTGGATATTTGAAGACTATGTCAATGGAAGGTAAGTTCCAGAGAGCCCTAAAAACTGGAATGCTCCAGTGATAGACCGTATGCCTGTCATTTGAGAACCAGCTAAGTTTAATAGGAAGAAGTTTATAACCAAGTCATTATCAGAGTAATGAATTTTTGTTATCTCATAACCATTAAAAGATTGTTTACTATCATAAAGAGGTTGCAAACTGCATCATTGGAGGCAGCAGATAAAATCACAATTCCTAGAAATCTTTATTTTTCCTATAACAACCAGGACAGGAGTTCCAAAGCTCCTAATATATATGGTCTCTGGTGATCTGATGAGAGATTGTAGCAGCAGTAGTGACAAGTTGGAAAATGGCCAAGGTTAAAATTCATGTCATAGAATCATAGATCTAAAATTGGAAGGGACTTCAGAGGCCATATAATCTGACTTCCTCATTTTATAGAAGAGGAAATAGAGACTCAAGGAGAATAAGGGATTTATTCTCTAACCCAAGAGTATGAGTAGGCTAAATATGGTCAGGTGTAACCAATCAGCACTGCCTAAAGTCATTGTGTTGGTCTCTGATAGGCCTGTTCACTGCTTGTCCCTTGGTGTTGTGTATGTGTTCCAACTGGTTTTTAGGTATCCAGCTATTTTCAGAGTCACCTAATGCCCTGTTTGTTATTCCTCAGGGATTTTTGTAGGAAGTGAACCTTTCTAACATGAAGGGGAGCTGCAGGTTTCTTCAGTCACCTTTCTCATGCAATGGTGATAAAACTCTCCTCTTTAGTTATACTGCAGGTAAGTGAAATCCAGGTCACAACTTCTCTTTGACCTCTTTCCCATGGCATTGTCAAATTGTTCAACATCATTGATCAATGGCAATGATATTAAATAAGAGGCATTACCATCTGCCTTGCTGCTGTATGCAAGGACTTTAGAGCCTTTCTATCTGATTTGCTGATAAACTTCTTTTTGTGTTATCTCCACCATTAGAATGTGTGAGCTCCTTGACTCTTGTTTTTCTTTTGGTATCCCTAGGACTTAGCATAGTATTTAACACATCACATAGTTCCTCATTCATTCCATCCATTAATTCATTCTCTGAACTACCTTCTCTTCTACTATCTCCTCTGAGTCCTTCTGTGCAACTTATATCTGAACATGTTTTCATAATTTTCTTGATAAATAGTAAGTTTTGGGAAGGCAGGGACTATTTCATGTTTATTATGGTATCCCCAGAGCCTAGTGTAGTACTTGGAACTTGGTAATTGCTAAATAATAAAAGAATAAGGCACATCAAATTGTGACATAAATTATTATGATTTGACTTTGAAATAAAAATTTGCCTTTAACTATTACTGTGATGACTTGGTGGATAGAGCACTGGCCTAGAGTCATGAAGACCTGAATTCAAATTTGGCCTCCACTAGCTGTGCTACCTTGGACTAGACACTGAACCTCCTACGGTTGTTGTGAGGGTCAAGTAAGATAATATTTGTAAAGTGCTTCACATAGTTCCTGGCACTTAGTAAACATTATCTAAATGTTAGTTATCATCATCAATATTATAATTTGTATTTCATTAATTGATACCATTGGATCATTTGAGGTATTCCTAAGTCCTTGTATTAATGAATGCTTCTAGATGATTGATTAATTATGGTTAATCGGAAGCCTGTTTTAGTGCTTCGGTCTTTTCTAAGTGGATGAGGAAAATATTCCCAAAGTTCTACTTCCTAAATGGAAAAGAAACTGAGCAAAACTTGGCTGAGAAAGCTGCTTTTAATCTCTCCCATCACACTACTTTGTTTAATCAGAGGGCAAAGGATAGACTTGCTGGAGAAAGTTGAAAAGGCCCATGACTTTTATCTCATTTTTCCCTAGCGACAGTTCATAGTCAGATTTCTTTCTGTTCTCTCTTCAAATGTTTAATTGTCCAGAGAAAAAAAGAACATTTCTTATTTTTTTTTCTCTTATCCAATACCAACATAGCCTAAATTAAAACTTCAGTCCCAAACTAAGACATCCTCCTTCCCCCTCCCCACAATGCTCCTGTCATTTTTAGTGCATATGCTATGGTTCATATATATGTGGTTCAATTTATATGAATTCATATAAATTCATATATATCTTTCAATTTCCTAATATCAGGAATGAGGAAATTATTGGATTAGATGGACTCTAAATTCCCTTCTAGCTCTAAATCTATAATCCATTAATTCTATGGACCTTCTTCCTTTGGAGAAAGTTTTCCCTTAATTCAAGTGGCTACCTTGGCCCTGCCCAAGTTTCCCTGTTTAGACAGTGCAATATATGTTTGATTACTTTATAGGAAGAAAAACACAAAGAAGTAAAAAAAAAAATCCACCCTTTCTTAGCTTCAATAGCTATGGTTCTCCTGAACTTACTTGAGGGTTTCTGTGCTTATTTATGGAAAAGTAACTTTGACCTCTCACTAGTCTGTCTATAGACCCTGGTTTTCACCAAGGACTTAGTTAGCCCTTTATTCCCTTCAAAATTTGCCCTGAAGATAGAACCTTGAAGACTTGAGATCTAATAAAATGTTTGCTTTCTCTTACAGAACTAAGAATTTCTCTAAACAAGTGCTTTGGGTGGGCATTTTTTTTTCTCTGACTAAGCTTCCTTTTATCTTTCTATTCTCTATGAAATTTCCTAATGCTACTTCTAGTCTCCTAATAGGAAAATAACATTTAGATCCCAGGGTGTACCACTCAGTTGTGAGACTGAGAACTGACCTCTGGGTTCTGTGTGTCTCCAGTACAATTATTTTAGCTATTTGACATTAAAAAACTCAGCCACTCTGTCATTTTTTAGCAATTTCCTGAATAATTTCCAATTTCCAAGTCATTTGTGCACAGGAAACTGCTGTTTAACAAAGGTTGTATTCAATGAATTCAAGAGCAGTCCATCCAATTATGAACTTGACCAGACATAACTTTTCATATCAGAAAACAATAAGATGGAAATGATAACATAGGATCATTGGTTCATAAATTTAGAGCTGGAAAGGACTTCAGAAGCCATCTAATTCTATAGTTCTATAGATGATGGAACTGAGGCAGAGGAATATTAAGTAACTTGCCCTAGGTTTATAAGTACTGAACGTTAAAGGTATTCTTGGGTCCAAATCTTTGTGTCCAATGGTAAGTCATTCATTTCTCTGAACTCTAGTTTTCCCACCTGCAACCTACAACCTATGGTTGTAATGAGGAAAATATTTTGTAAACTACTAAGACTTGAATAAATTATCAGCATTAACCTGGCAGTGAAAATTTCAATAATGGAGGGAAAAAAAAGAGAAAAAAGAAAATTGAATTTAATGTCTTGGTCAATTTGGAAATAAAGTGAATTTCCAGTAGGTGTCACCCAGTTATTTCTCATTTATCTCAATTGTATGAAGGGCTAAGGGCAGCTAGGTGCTGCAGTGGAGAGAGTGTCAGGCCTTGAGTCAGGAAGACTCATCTTCATGAGTTCAAATCTGACACTTACTAGCTGTGTGACCCCCGAACAAGTCACTAAACCCTGCTTGCCTTAGTTTCCTCATCTGTATAATGAGCTGGAGAAGGAAATGGCAAACCATTTCAGTATCTTTACCACAACAACAACAACAACAGCAAAATAAAACCCAAAAGGGGTCACAAAGAGTCGGACACTACTAAAAAACAATTAAATAACAACATGAAAGGATAAAGGGAGAGCCTGAAATGAGGTGAGTGCTGAAGATGGTAGACTATGAAAAGAACCTTCATAGGAAGTGGAGACAAGTTATTGCACTGCCTTACCTTGCCTTCCCCTGGGGTTCATTGCTCTACTCTTGCTCAAGGAAAAATTGGATGTGACAATTATAAATATCTAAATGAACACAAAGAACATATGAAGGAAGATGCTTTCTGTATCCTGAGAAAGAATTGATAAATAGAAGTATATATAGAATGATTTTATATATGTATGTATTTGTACATTTATGTGTTTGTGTATACACATACATGTATTTGTGTCTAATAGTAACCATCTCTAGGGCAGGGGGAGGGGAAGAAGATAAGGGAAAAAAATAAATTTACATGACAATAATTTTTTTTTTTTTGGCTAGGCAACAGAGTTAAATGACTTGCCCAGGGTCACATAGCTAGTAAATGTCAAGTGTCTGAGGTCAGATTTGAACAGATTTGAACTCAGGTTCTCCTGACTCCAGGGCTGGTGCTTTAAACACTGTGCCACCTAGTTGCCTCCAAAAATTTTGTATATTTAAAAGGAACAGCAAGTTGTACATAATAGATATGCAGTTTCATGTGCAATCATCTTTTTTATTATACTATGTTATGGAAATGTTTGTTTTTACTCCATAAATTAAAGATAAAATTTTTAAAATTGTAGTTGGAAATAGAAGTATGAATTGATTAGCAAAAAACATTGCCCAAAAGAAATAAAGTATTAAAATATGAAAAACAGGTAACGTGATATGGGATATTATTCAAGCAGGAAAGTGATAGTATGGTTTGTTGTTTTTGGAAGATGGAACTTGACATGGGCTTTAAAAATTGGGTTAAATACTGCCCTTAGAGCTAGACCTGTATCTCGGGGGGGGCTATCATTTTGGAGGACTGTGCTCATCATAGGCACAAAAAAATTGTTGAGAGATGGGGGAAGAGGAAGAGAGCAGCCACCAGGGTGGCAGCGGCTGTAGAATCTTTTTTGTTTGTTTGTTTTTATTGTAATAAATTGAACTATTTTATTTTGGGGAATGGGTCTATACAATGGGATATATCTGAAGATAGCTGAGGGGAAGAGGTGATGACTATTCCTTTCCCCAATCCAAAGTGTAATAGCAGGAAAGAGAAGTTATATTTGGATGTGAAACTATGATTATGTAGGAGTAGGATTCGAAGCCTTCCAAAAGTATTTCTGTATGTTGCGTACCCCTGATGGAATGCTAGGAAGGGCTGCTATGGTTGCAGAGTCTAAGTTCACAGAACTACATTAATAGTATAAAAAGCTGTTTGTACAACAAGAATAAAGTACAAGTAGGTGTTCTTGACATTTACTCAGACATTTACTCAGAAGCATTTACTCAGTGAAATCAGGAAGTAGAAGATGGCCTATAGATGTTTTTCTACTATGTTCTAGATACAGTCCTCAACAATACTACCTTTTGCCCCTCTGGTTGGAGGGCAGGAGCATGAACTCCAAAAACTTCATTTAAGGAGGGGACTTAGAACAGGCATCTTCTCATTCTCACATGGCTGTACTCCTTTGGGACTTCTCTAACTTTACCATTCCTCCATGTTCCCTACCTTTCTCTCCCTCCCTTTTCAACTTCCTTTTGTATATTCCTCCAGCTGACCATAAGCTACTTGACGGCAATGACTGTTTTTCTTTGTGGACCGCAAAACTTAGCATGGTTCCTGGTACATTGTAGGCACTTAATAAATGTTTATTGACTACTGATATTAGCCACTAAGAACATATCCAAAAAGTGAATAAGGAGCTAACTAGAGATTGACCAAGTGACAAATTGGAAGTTATAGCAACCATGGTTGAAGACGCAGATGTCAATGGGCCAGGTTTGTGACACTATCAGGTGCTGGAACAAGACCACAGCTGTATGCTTCATTTGCAAAAGCAAACTGAAAAACCCAAAACCTGTTTGTGGCAAATACACAATAAAAAGTATGCAAAGGATGATTTCTAAGTAAGGAAATACGGAAGCATTTCAGTCATGTCCAACTCTTCGTGGCCCCATTTAGGGTTTTCTTGGCAAAGATAGTGGAGTGGTTTTTTCTTTTATTTCTTTCTTCAGTTCATTTTCTAGATGAGGAAACTGAGGCAAACAGGGTTAAGTGACTTGCTAAGGACATACAGCTAATAACTGTCTGAGGCTGGATTTGAACTTAGGTCTTCCTGATTCTAGGCCCAGCATTCTCTCCACTGTCCACCTAGCTGCCCACAAGGAAATATATTTGATGATAAATATTTTCTTTCTCTTATCTATGCAAATGTACTTTAAATACAAATAATTACAAGTAGATATTCAGTTAATTTGATGTAGTTAGCCAAGATTTAAGGCTACTTTACTGAAAGATACACAAGACAATAATCAATAATCGATCGTAAGTCAGTGAAAGTTTTTATATCAAAGAGAGGACTCTCTTTTAGGTTAAGGATTGAACCTGTGAGTTTGTCTATAGAGGGAGCTTTAAAGTGAGAGAATGCACTCTACTAGTGCAGGCCTGAATCTTCTATGCAATTTATTGACTCTTCTCTATTTATGGGGCCATGCTACCACTCATAATGTTTTACTATTTTTTTTTGGCATGGCTTTAGGGGAGTTATTTGATTTCATTATTTAAAATTGTGAAATGTTCAAAATTTCAAGTAAATAATGAAATTAGCACCCCTAAAGAAGCCATGCCAATGATTTTTCAATCAAACATTTAATAAGTGTCTACTGTATGCCAGGCATGCACAGAGAATTAAAAGAGGCAAAAGGCAGTCCCTGGTCTCAAGGAATTTACAATCTAATGGGGAAGACAACATGCAAATAATGTATAAAAACAAGTTATTTATTAGATAAATAGGAGGTGATTAACAAAGTTTGAAAGGCACTGGGATTAAGAGGAGTTGGGGAAGGTGTCTTGTAGAAGAAGAGATTTTAGTTGTAACTTGAAGGAAATCTGGGAAGTCAGCAGTTTGGAAAGGAGGAGGAGAATGTTCCAGACATGGGGGACAGCCAGAGAAAACTTGAAGAGCCCAGAGAGAAAGTGTCTTGTTCCTGGAACAGCCAGAAGGACAGTATTGCTGCATCCAAGAGTAAGATGTAAGAAAAGCAGGAAGGGCCTATGTTACGATAGGCTACCATCACCAAACATATGGTTTTGTTTTGTTAGATCCATTTTCACCTATGTCTCATAAAATTGTGTTTTCTGATTGACAGTATTCATCCTGGAGGTGATAGGGAGCCACTGAGTAGGAGGGGTGACATGCTTTAGGAAAAGCACTTTAGTGGCTAAATGGAGGACAGATTGGAGTAAGGGCATAGTTGAGGCCCATGAGTAGCAGTTTGTTTAACTAGTTTTATACAATTATTTTCCAGCTAGACAGTCCAGCTAGACAGGACTAAGAGGTCTTCCTCAAACTATGTCTATTATCTCCAGCCTCTGTGCTTTTGTGTAGCCTGTCTGTCTAGGTGATCCCTCTTCCCTGACCTCCTGGTCTTCAGATTCTCCTTTGCTTAGATTTTTCTTGAGTTCTTGGTATCTAGACTTTGCACTCATCATAATCTACTCTGTATTACAGTCATTTTCATACATGGCATAACTTCCAAGCCTTACAACAGCAGGGATTGAATCTTTATCTTTGTAGTGTCAATGCCTAATCAAAATCATGTATCAGTAGAGCCTCCTATGTATCAGGTACTGTGCTAGTTTCTGGGGATAATAACACAAAAGTCCCTGTCTCCAAGGAACTTATATTTTACTTATGGGAGGCAATGTGGTGACAGATGAGTAAATATCTCATTTTGAGCCTGCTCAGTTTTACCTAACAGAGAGCCTACTGTGTCCCCTACCACATGGGTGGGGTAGTGTCCTTTAACTGGTCGCCAGTGCCTTTAAAACTGGTGAGCCTGAGCCATGGCTCTCTTCACTATTTTTCTGGCTGCCTTCTGGACTCAGGCAGCCAATTACAGGAGGTTACCCCATTCCACAGATGATCCGAGGAGGCTATCCCACCCACATAGTAGAGGACCCAAACTGAGCATACTCAAAGAGGAGTTCCATATACAAAATAAATACTCAGTGATTTGGAAGATCCAGACCCAAGCTCTGATGAGTAAATGACATCACATTCCTTAGATTATCTGTGAAATTGTTCATATTCTTTCTGTAATTCAGTTTTAGTATTTCTAGGCTTCAAAAGCATGGGCTTCACTACTTTTACTTACTAGTTTATTTTATTTTGTACTTTTTCATTGATGTTCTACTCCATTTAGAATTTTTTTGAGGAAAGTTCTGAATGCAAAAATAAAACATTACTTCTTTGTGAGTGATTAAAAGTCATTTTCTGATAATTAAAAAAAAACAGGGTGGGAAGGGAACAGAAAGCACGGGAGAGACTGATTTAGACTCCTGAAACATTAAGTAAAATGTAATAAAGCTCATTGCCCTGCTCCTGTGATATCATTTAACATTAATCAAGGGATTCCCTGAACAGAATGAAACAGTGACAAAAGGTCTGCTTTCATCTGAAGCACACTCAAGTAGCTTGTAACATGTTATGCAATAAGACAACTGCTTCTAGGCTGTATAGAGTATGCCTGCTTTGGTATAATGTCCACTTCTGAAAAGTTTCCTTAGCTTTTAAATGAGAATGAAACCTGAGTGGTTATTTGAGCTCACAGCAAATCAAAAAGCCACTTGAAATATTCCCTGATATGTGATGCCCTCACAGGCAACTATTTTTCTAAGTATCCCCATGTCACATTGGCAAATTTGATAAATTAGGAGGTAACTTCATTTTATAAAACCTGAAGAATAGTGGAAAGATGCAAAACTTGAATCAGAGCACCTAGGCTGGGTTTCAAGCTCTGATTCTAGTAGTATGACATTAAGGGAATCTTAATTTCTTAATTAAATTAATTAAAATTAAATTAATTAAAATCTTAATTTCTCTGACTCAATATCCTTATCTGCAAAATGGAAAAAATTATATACTCTTCAATTGGAATAGATAGCATAACTTCCATTTAATATGATAACCACAATTCCAGTTCAATTAGATGTTCAGCATATATATGTATATTGAAGGAGAAGGAAGAGTAGTTATATGATAGTTAATGGTATAGCCTGGATTAAAACCTAGAAGGCCCAACATTTTATAGGACTGGCTTCTATGTCTTCCTCTTCCTCATTACAAGTTTTTGATTCTATATACTGGTGGAAGTTCTTTTCTATGGAAACATGCCTCCAATTTTGGTGACACACATCTGTTCTACAGTGTGATGGACCTTTGTAGAGTATCAATCAGTCAATAAATCAATGAGCATTTATTAAATACTTACTATATGCCAGACGCTGTGCTGGGTACTGGGGATAATACAAAGACAAAAGCAAAATAGCTCTCAAGGAACTTACTTTCTACCAGGAGAGACAAGTATATATATATAATATGCATTCGTGTGTGTGTGTATGTGTGTATCTATCTGTCTATGTTTGTACGTGTGCATATATACACACATGTATTTATATATAAATACATGTGTGTATATATGCATACACATATATGTGCACACATGTGTATGTATATGTGTGTATATATATTTATATATATGATACAAAATGGAAACCAGGTAATTTGGAAGAGGAGGAAGAACAAAGAACTCATGTAGAAGGTGGAACCTGAGCTAATTCATGAAGAAAATTAGGGATTTTAAAAGAGAGAAGTGAAAAGAGATTCTACTCCATACAAAGGCATGGAGATGAGAGATGGAGTTGTGTGAAGAATGGCAAGGAGGTCTGGACCTGGAAGACAGACAGTGGAATAATATATAATTAGATTGAAAAGTTATGTTTTGGCCAGGTTGTAAAAGGTTTTAAATGATAAACAGAGGATCCTAGAGGTGAGAGGGATGCATTGGAGTTTGTTGATCAGGTGAGTGACATGATCAGATTTGCATTTTAGGAAAATCACTTTGGTAAATATATAGAGAATGAATTGGAATGGAGAGAATCTGGAGGCAGAGAGAGCAATTAAGAAACTATTGAAGTCAAAGCATGAAGTGATGAGGCCTAAACTATGGTGGTGGTTATGCTATCACAGTGAAAAGGATGGATACAAGAGTTCATTGAGGCAGAAACAGAATGATTTGACAATTGTGCAGCAAATGAAGTGAGACAATAAAAAGTTGAGGGTAACCTGAAGTTACAGATTTGGGTGACTGGAAGGATGATGGTACACTTGATAGTCCAAACAATAGGTGAGTTTTAGAGGGAAAGATAATTGGTTCTACTTTGGACATGTTGAGTTTGAGATGATACAGGGCATCCAGTTTGAAATATGCACTAGACAAGTAGTGATACAAAAGAGATAGTAGAACGATTTTATTCTCTCACTCTTTTCTCCCGTCTTTGCCCAGGTATCCAAGAAGTGCTCTGAATGAGAGATGAGTAAACTATTCTATTTTCAGCAGCAGAAGAATTGATTTGTATTATCCTTCAAAAGCCCAACCTCAACTTCTAAGCAATAAAGGTCCTTGTCTATTTTTCTCTTAACAATAAATCAAATGACATCAAATGAGTGAATATATTTGCCAATTCTGATCATTCATCCAAATTTTCTCTTTCCTCAGCAATTGTGTTTTTGATCTTCAGATATCTAAATAACTGCCTCTATGACCCCCTTCATTTTGACTGAGACACAACTTTAAAGATTTTTTTAAGCAAAGTTCTCACATTTACCCAGAAATTCATATTGTTTCTCATGTCTTACAACTACCGAGTTCTTGATGTCTAATCCAATTTTTCACAGTTCAAGTTAAATACATTTCCTCTCTTTCCATTCTTCTTGGCCTGTTGAGCTAACAGTCTAAATTTAGACAAAGAGAAAAGAAAGGACAGGAAGGGAATATGTTCACTCCAAGGAAAATGTTTGTGAAGATATGAAAGTCAACAGTGATGAGTAAACCTTTTTTCGTGAATTTTTCTAGGGATTTTTTTTTTTAATTCTGGGAATTCTGTAAGACTATTTCTTCACCTCTGGCTCTGACAAGGTTCTGCAAATAACAAGTTCAGAAAGTATTGATAATCTATATAGTGTATTCTAGGAAGAAAATAAAAAAAAACAAATCTGATCTGTTCAATGATCACCCTCCATCAAATGTGATGTTTTGATATTTTGTGAATTTGACTATTCCTTTTTCAGAGTTGTTGTGGGGGTTTTTTTGGCTGCATTAATCTTTTGAAAGACTTCAATCCATGTCATATTAAAGAATTCAATTAATCAAATATTTTCTGAATGATTATTATATTCATAGCACTATGTCAGGTGTTTCTGGAGAGATAAAGAAATAAAAGACATCACTCCTGCTCTCATATTTCATACAATTTAGTTGGGAAGACAAGGCAGACACAGTTAAGTAATAATACAAGCTAAATAGCACAATATAATCTGTTAATAATCCATACAAGTGTTTACACTCTTTTTTTCTGCCCCCTCCATCCCCATAATGGGGTACGTGGAATACTCCAGCTTCACCTACCAGGTAGAGCATAAGAAAGGAAGTATGCAATCAAGAGTGCCAAGGCAAGGCAGGACGATGAGTGGAGCAGAAGGAATTTCTCCCTACATTTGGTTTCTCTTTGCTGATAGTTTTGCTCCACACATGATGAAATTACTGAAGCAATCAGAAGTCCCTACCAAAGACTGGCAGTACATTGAAAAGAGAAGCACTACCTGCCTAGAACTCCACCTCATACTAGTTTCTGAGCAGGAACAACTGAGTGCCTAGTCCAGAGTTTCTGAATCTTCACCTAATGACCAGTCTTATGGGTCATCTCTCCTCTCCTCTTCTCTCCTCTCTCTCCTGTGTGTGTGTGTGTGTGTGTGTATACACACACACACAATTATATTACTTCACTTGGTGATTTCATCACTTCCAATGGATTTAATTACTATCTCTATGCTTATGATTCTCAAAACTACCTTTCCTGCTCCAACCTCTTTACTGACCTCCAGTCTCACATTTCCAACTGTCTTTCAGACCCTCAAACTAGATGTCCAGTAGTCATCTTAAACTCAATATGTTTAAAACAGAAATCATTATCTTTCCCTCTAAACCCTTTACCACTCCTAATTTATTGTTACTAAAGAGGGCAAAACCATCCTACCAGTCCCTCAGACTCACATCCTAGATATTATCCTGGATTCCTCAATATTTCTCATCTACTATATTCAATCTGTTGCCAAGACCTGTCAATTTCATCTTTTCAACATCTCTATATTCCGTCTTCTCTCCTTTGACACTGCCACCACTCTGGTACAGGCCCTCATCACCTTATGCCTAGACTATTGTAATAGCCTGCTCGTAGGTCTTCCTGCTTCAATTCTCTCTCCACTCCAGTCCGTCTTCCATTCAGTTACCAGTGATTTTCCTAAAATGCGGGTCTGACCGTGTCTCCTTCCTACCCAGTAAACTCCATTGGCTCCCTATTGCCTTCAGGATTAAATGGAAATTCCTCTTTTGGGCATTTAAAATCCTTCATAATCCAGTTCCACCCTACCTTGATCCAGCCACACTGGTCTTGCTCTTCCATGAACAAGACTTTCTTGTCTCTGGGTATTTCCCCTATGCCTGGAATGCTCTCCTTTCTCATCTCTGCCTACCAGCTTCTGTGTTTTCCTTTAAGTTTCAACTAAAATCCCTTCTTCTACCACAAAGCTTCCCCAACCTCTCTGAATTCTAGTGCCTTCCCTTATTAAATTACTTCCTCCTTTTCCTGTATCTAGCTTGTTTGTACATATTTATTGTCACTCCAATTCGATTGTTAGCTCCTTGAGGGAAAGGAGTCTTCTTTTCTCTTTTTCTTTCCTTCTAAAGGAATTACTTTTTTTATCCTCTGATCTCAGCATACTTCTTGGCCTGTAGTAGACACTTAATAAATGTTTATTTACTCACTGACTGAATAGCTTGATCTGGACATCAGCTGGCAGCTGTATTGTATCTCATACTCCCCCTGACTGCTTCCTGGAGTGACGGTTGGAGCCTAAACAAACGGAACAGTGACTTTTCCAGAACGTCTGAATTTCAAGCAACATGTGCACTAATTATGGGCTGCTTTCATCCAGCAAAATCTTTAGGCATATAGCTTACAAAAGAGGCAGCAGACTATGTATTGTTTGTTGTTTTTACTGCTCTTATGCAATGAGTAAAACACTATATATGGCTAACAGTCAGTTACCATAGGAGCAACTTTATTATGCAATAAGTGTTCAGATTCAAGGTTTCTTGGAGAATGGGACAGGAAAAAGGTGACTTAGAGCTTATTTTAACTAGGTAAATCTCACTAGCCAACATCTCAGATGGACAAGGTCATCCAAAGAGAGGCAGAGCTTGGCAGATAGAAGGCTAGCCACTCTCCGAGAACCATAGAGAATTGTGTAATTCCTTAGTACTTCCACTCAGTGGGATGAAGCAGATAGGTGCCAGGGTGATAATGGGACTTTCCTAGCTTCGTATCTTTCAGGGCTGTGGCTACCATTAGGGACCTACGGAGATACTATATATTATATTATGTTATATTATATTATATTATATTTATAATTATACATAATGAAATATAAACAATGGAATTTCTATTGTGTGAAGAGAGTAAAAAATTAAGTACCAAATGGTAAACCTCCTCACTGTACCTTTGGCTGTATTTTTATTTGGGAATCAAATTATTCGTATTGGGGCCCATGATAAATATAAAGCTATTGCTATTGGCAATGTGCAAGAGGCCATGGGAAAAGTGGAAGGGATGGTCCTAGAATGGAAAAATATGATTAGTATATCAGAATCTCAGTATATAGAAAATTATTCTAGCAAGAACTAGGTATTAGGATTTAATATTAGCCTGAGCCTTCTGTTTTAAATGCATCTATTCCTCAGGCAAAAACTGTTCTGAAGAGAGAAAATGTTACATTGTTGAGATATACAACAATGTCCCATACAGCCACAGTTATGGTCAGGAAGAGAATAATTTCTTTTCTGCTCAAGACACACCAAGAGCAAAAAATCCCAACAAAACTAAAAACTCCACCCCTTGGCCCAGAACAGATCTGTTCTTTAAAAGATACTTTAATCTTTAGTACAAATTATTAGGAAATCACTGTTTTGGTGTTTCCTAGATTCAAAGCAATTTTGGTTCTCTTAAAAATAGCTGTTACTTGTTGTATAGTGAATTGTAAATGTTTTGCATTTTTTATCTTATTTGATTACCAAAACCATTTTATAAGGTAAGTACTCTGAGACCGGATTGCAAGTAAGTTATCCTCATTTTGCAGATTAAGAAACTGACCCTCAGAGAGGTTAAATGACTTTTTCCATGGCCATACAACTAGCATATTCCAGAAGCAGAATTAGAAAGCAGTTTTTCCTGACTGTATTTCTAGTAGTCTTTTTACCACTTCAGGTTGCCTCCCTATACTTATTTGAATAGGGCTGGCTGAAGTCTTCTGAGTATAGAAATCTTCCTCTGGGTAGATGTCACTTAAAAGAAACCTTATTTGTAAAAGTGCTTAGCACAGTGCCTGGCATGTAGCAGGCCCTACGTAAATCCATATTCCCTTCCTTTTTGCCTTTCTTTATGTACACCATAAAGATTATCTCTTAAAATGCATTTCTCTTAGGGTTGCTGGGCTATGACAATAGGAAGAAGATTTCTTGCAAATGAAGATAAAAATGATGATAAGCATTAACAGAAAGTGATCTTCAAGCCTCACTTGACCAGAGCAAATTGACCATCAGGCCCTATCAGAGTTTACAGTCTGACACAGCAGATATGGACAGACGCATTAGGAGTATGAATAGAACACTGTTTTATCTTTTCTGCTGGTATCCCCAGTATTTTGCACACAGTGTGTGTGTGTGTATATGTGTGTGTGTGTGTGTGTGTGTGTGTGTGTTAGAGGGACAGTTGCATAAAATTCTTTCAAGTCCTCATTCAGTGCAGTTTCTTACCAACCAGGCAAATCACCAGGAATCAAATAATCAAGGATTTAATAAAACCATACTAATTTTATTAGATCCCAATAGCAGAGCTTTAATATAAAAGAAAGTCTTAGTGCTCATTCTCTGGGACAACGGCAGCTGGTTCCATATCAACTTTTCAGGTACAAGATGCTAGTAGATAGTAATTACTGATGCCCCTAATTGTCTTTTTTTGACCCAACAGGATAATAATCCAATTTGAAAAGCATGTATTAGAAGATGGAGCCAAGATGACAGAATAGGAGAAGGAACTCATCTGAACTCTCCTAACATTGCCTTCCAAAGAACTTTAAAATAATGCCTCAAATTTTCAAGTGTCAGAGCCTACAAAAGGTCAGAGTGAGTCAATTTTCCAGCCCAAGACAACTTAGGAGGTTGGAAGGGAGGGGTCTGTCACATTGAAGTGGTGGTTGGGCCTGGAGCATAATGTAAGCCCCTTTCAGTGATGCCAGCAGTAGGCTTGGAGGTGTCTATGAAAGGGACATCTGCAGCTTTAGGAGCTCTCAACCCACAGATAATAAGGGGTTAGACAACTAGTCAGAAAGAGATAACATGGAACACTTTGCTGGCACTGGGTTCAAGACTGGTGCATTGCCTATATGCAGTTCTGGATCCTAGTTCCAGAACAAAGATGAACACTAGAGCTTGCAGCCACAGAAGCATAGGGACCCTGGTCACATTTCCAGGAGAAATGTGGAGAAGAGTGGTTGTGGTCACAAACAAGGGAGTAGCAGTCCTGGTCTCAGTTCCAAGGCAGAAAGGAGCACTAGTGCTTGTGGCTGCAGGAGAGAAGGGCACCTGGTCATAGTTCCAGGGCCAAGAAGAGGGCTAGTGCTTGTGGCTACAGTGAAAAAAGACCAGGAGAGCAGTGACCACACCTTTCCTTGATCATACCACCTTGGAAACATGGGAAAATTACAGACATCCAGAACTAGTTTTGAAAACAGCAGCACGAAAAACCTGAAGCTTGGGACAGTGGCCCCTCCACCCTGGGAAAAGAGCCCAACTTTAACATAAAATTAGGCTGAGAGAATGAGCAAACAACAAAAAAAAAGAACCTGACTTTAAAAGAAAACTTACTATGATGACAGGAAAGATCAAGAAGATCAAGACACAAACTCAGAAGAAGACAATGATGTCAAAACAGCCACAAGAAAATCCTCAAAGAAAACTGAATTGGACACAAGTCCAAAAGGAATTCCTAGAAGAACTCAAAAAGATTTTAAAAATCAAATAAGAGAGGGAGAGGAAAAAAATGGCAAATAAATTTGAGTGATGCAAGAAAATTATGAAAAGACCCTTAACAATTTGATAAAAGGCATAAAAATAGTGAAGAAAATAATGTGAAAAACAGAATCAACCGAATTGTAAAAGAGACACAAAAATCCACTCAAGAGTAGAACTCCTTAAAAAGCAGAATTGACTAAATGAAAAAAAAGATACAAAAGCTCACTGAAGAAAATAATTCCTTAGAATTAGAATTGGGCAAGTGGAAACTAATGACTCCATGAGACATCATGAAACATCAAAATGAAGTCAAAAGAATGGAAAAAAAAATAGAAGACAATGTGAAATATCTCATTGTAAAAACAACTGACCTAACCCAGCAATGCCACTTCTAGGTCTGTATCCCAGAGAGATCATGAAAAAGATCCACATGTACAAAAATATTTATAGCTGTTATTTTTGTGGTGGCAAAGAATTTGAAATTGAGGGGATGCCCATCAATTGGGGAATGGCTGAACAAGTTGTGGTATATGAATATAATGGAATACTATTGTGCTTTAAGAAATGATGAGGAAGTGGACTTCAGAAAAACCTGGAAAGACTTACATGAACTGATGCTGAGTGAAAAGAGCAGAACCAGGAGAACATTGTACATAGTAACAGCCACATTATGTGATGATTAACTTTGATAAACTTAGCACTTCTCAGCAGTACAAGGATCTAAGACAACTCCAAAAGACTGATGTTGGAAAATGCTGTCCACATCCAGAAAAAAAACCATGGAGTCTGAATGCAGATAGAAGCATACTATTTGCTCTCCTTTTCTTTTGTTGTTTTGTTTGATTTCTTCTTTCTCGTGGTTCCTCCCATTAGTTTCAATTCTTCCACACCTCATGATTAATGTGAAAATATGCTTAATATGAATGTATAAATAGAGCCTGTATCAGATTACATACCATCTTGGGGAGGGGAAGAAAATTTGAAACTCAAAATCTTATAGAAGTTGATGTTGAAAACTAAAAATAAAAAAAATTAAAAATCTGACCTAGAAAACAGATCAAGGAGAAATAATTTAAGAATTACTGGACTGCTAGAAACCCACAATAAAAAAAGAACCTAGACCTCATATTTCAAGAAATTATCAAGGAAAATTTCCCTCATATCCCAGAATCATAGGGTAAATAGAAATTGAAAGAATCCATTGATCACCTCTTGAAACAGATCCCAAACTGAAAATTCCCAGGAATATTATAGCAAATTCCAGAGCTTCCAGTTCAAGGAGAAAATATTGCAAGCAGCAGGAAAGAAACAATTTAAATATCACAGAGCTGCAGGCAGGATCACACAAGATTTAGGTGCTTCTACCTTAATGGACCAAAGGCCTTAGAATATGATATTCTGGAAGGTCAAGGAGCTAGGGAGGATTACAACTAAAAATAACTTACCCAGCAAAACTGAATATAATCCTCCAGGAGGAAAAATAGATATTTAATTAAAAAAAGGACTTTCAAACATTCCTGATAAAAGACCAGAGCTAAATAAAAAATGTGATTTTGAAATGCAAGACTTGAGAGAAGCATTGAAAAGATAAATGTGAAAGAGAAGTCATAAGGGATTCAACAAAGTTAAAATGTTTGCATTCCTATATGGGACAATGATACATTTAATATTCCTGAGTCTATATTTCAAAATATAATACTTTAACTAAGAAATATTCACTGACACCTAAGTTACTAATACCATTCAGACTGGCATTTGTAATGTAAACTGACAGAGAACACATGAGAATATTTGAGGTATTATCTAAAACATATTAACATGACTATAGTAAAATCAAATTTAATCTTCAAACTGAAACAGAGCAGTTAAGGTAACATGCACTAGCCAGTAATCAAACTAAGGCTTGCTAATTGAATTGAGCTGCAGGAGATAACAACACACTTGACAATGCCCAGCATGTTCTGTAATTGTTGCAAATTGCTGCTATGTTTGAAATAGAACAGTAGCTATATTTTGACTGTTTTCCAGGCCCAAGAAAAATGCTTGAATATCATTATAGATTGAGGGATGCTTGAGGATTTAAACACTATATATTTTAAGAGAATTATTTCACACTTGGGGAAGATTTTGGATTTTTTCCATTAAAATAAAGTGGTCAGTGAATCCAGTCTACCTTTCCAGGCTTATTTAATATATTACTAACTTCATGTATTCTCAGGTTCAGCCAAACTGGACTTCTTCCCACACACCTCTCTATCTCTCATCTCCCCATCTCTATGCCTTTGCAACTGCTGTCCTCTATGCCTGGGGTGCACTCCCCTTTCACCTATGCCTCTTAGAATCTCTGACTTCCTTCATGACTCAAATTCTACTTTCCAAATGATACCATTTGGGCAGCTAGGTGGCTCAGTGGATAGAGCACCGGCCCTGAAGTCAGGAGTACCTGAGTTCAAATCCAGCCTCAGACCAAACACTTGACACTTACTAGTTGTGTGACCCTGGGCAAGTCACTTAACCCCAACTGCCTAAAAAAACAAAACCAAAAACCAAATGATACTATTCCTCATCAAGACCACCCAGCTCTCACTATCTTCTCCTGTTGACATTTTCTCATCTTTAGTATGTTGCATATACTTATTTTTAACTTTGTATACTTAGCAGCTAAGCAGGTCTAGCCACATTGTTTCCTCAACTGTAAAATGGGGTTAATAATAATGCCTACCTTCCAGGCTGATTGTAAGGATCAAATGAGATAGTATTTGTGTAATGCTTAGGGCTTGGCCTGTAGTAGGTATTATATAAATGCTAGCAATGATGATGATGACAGTCTTAATCGATGCTGATTGATAGGTTGAATTCATCAAATACAAACTATAGCCCACCTATCCCAATGCTATTAATCTAAAAGAAGAATCTTAAGGTCTAGAGCACCATACTATGGTGTTTCAAAGTTTGCAAAGTGCTTTCCTTATGGAAGCCCTATGGTAGTGCAAATATTATTACCCCAGTTTTACAGATTAGGAAAACTGACCTGTGAGATTAAATAAATTAATCATGTAGAAGAAATCACACATCCCTGAAATAGAAGAACATTGTATTAACTCCTTTGGCTGCTACATTACACTGTTAACTCATATCCAGTTTAAAGACAAATCCTAGGCCTTTTTCACGTGAATAGCTTTCTCCCTCAAATCTAATTGCTTAGTATGTTTATATTTTTTTATTTCCTTGGTAAAATGAACTCAACAGACATCAACATTCCTATATACAAAGAAGAGCAGAAAAAAAATGATTATATAGGAAATTGTAAATCTCCATTTTATCTAATGTGCTGAATTTAGTATTATAGTACCAACTCTTCCATGTTTCTCTGTCTCCTCTGCACTTCCTTCTATCCTCGTTTGTGTATTTTTAAATATTTCAATGATGATCTTTCCTTTTTTTTGCATCACTATTACTCCTCCCTCATTTCTCCCCCAATACTCCCATCAAAAATAAAATAAATCCCTACTTTGTAACAAATTAGTATAGTGAAGCAAACAAATTCACATATTTGTCATGTCATTCTGAACTTCTATTTCATCACCTCTCTACCAAGAGGTGAGAAGCATGATGTCTAATTAGTCTTTTGAAATTATAGTAGATGATCGTGTTGATTAGAGTCTTTAAGTTGTTTTCCTTCATATCAATTTAATCATTGTTCAAATTGTTCTCCTGGCTATTGTTTGCTTAACTTTATCAGTTCACACACATCTTCCTACTTTTCTCTGAATCTATCCCTTTTGCCATATCTTATGAAGCAATAATTTTCCAATATGTTCAAGCTATATGACCATTTTCCAATTGATGGACATCCATTTTATTTCCAGCTCTTTGCTACCAAAAAAAAGTGTTGTTATAAATATTTTGAACATATGTATTTTTCACTTTGTCCTTAATCTCTTTTGGGTACATGCCTAATAGTGGTATTGCAAGGTCAAAGAATACATGCAGTTTATTGACTTTTTGAGTATAGTTACAAATTGTTTTTCTGAATGGTTGGATTATTTCACAGCTCCATCAGCAGTGAATTAGGGTGTCTCCCCTATCTCCTCCAACAATAGCAGTTTCCCTATTTTGTCACCTTTAGCAATCTAATGGGTGAAGCTATTTTGAAATTTTCTTCCTCTTAAAAAGAAGTGAGTTAGAGCATTTCCCCATGATTTTTGATAGCTTGCATTTCTTCTTTTAATAACTTCTTACTCCTATCATTTGATCATTTCTGTATTGGGAAATGGCTCTTGCTTGACTATTTCTATCTGTTCTCTCTAATGGCTATAAAGTCTTTATTATATACTTTTTGCAAAGTTTTTTGTCACCTTAATTATATAATGCTAACTGCACTGATCTTTTGCAAAAGTTTTAAAATTTTATGTAATCAAAATTATCCATTTTATCTTTTATTATCATTTCTAATTTTTGCTGGTCAAAAACTCTCCTCCTGTCTACAGCTGTCAAAAGTATCTCCTTCCCTTCTCTAATTTGTTTGTGATATGATTCTAAATATCTAGGTAATATATCCATCTGGAGTTTATTAGAGCACATGGTGTCAGATATTGGTCTAAACCTAATTTCTCCAAAACTATAATTTACTGAGTAATTTTTGTTAAATCTCAGTAAGGTTAGGGGTTTATCAAAAACTGTGCTGTGATAGTCAGTGGCTTTTAAGTCTTGTCTATCTCCTTACCTAATCTGTTATATTGATCAGCTATGCTATTTTCTAATCGGTACTAAATAATTTTGATTATTAATGAATTGCAGTATAAATTGTGATTTGATACTGCTAAGATGCTTTTCTTTAAATTTTTTTCATTATTTTCTTTGAGATTCCTTGAGTTTTGTTCTTCCAAATTAATTTTGTAATTTTAAATAGTTCTATAAAATAACTTTTTGGTAGTTCTATTAGTATGACAGTGAATCTGTAAATTAATTTAGGCAGTATTGTCACTTTCTTATATTAGTAAAATTAGACAATAAACAATTAATATATCTCCAAATATTAACATTTCTTCTTATTTCTATAAAGATTGTTTAGTAATTGTAGTCATATAATTCCTATATGTGTCTTAGAACACGATCTTCCAGGTATTATGTACATTTTGCAGTTTTTTAATGTAATTAATTTCACTATCTTTTCTCTGAATTTTGTTGGTAACATACAGAAAGAATAAATATTTTGTGGGTTTCCTTTATATCCTGCTACTTCACCGAAGGAATTATTTCAATTAATTTTTATAGTTGAAACTCTAGGGTTTTCTAAACCATTTTATTTATTTTTTCTTTGCTTATGTATATTCCCTCAATTTATTTTTCTGGTCTTATTGCTACAGCTAGCATTTCTAGAAAAATATTAACTACTAGCGCTGAGGAATAGTCCTTGTTTCACTTCTAACTTTATTGGACAGACCTTTGGTAATGGTAATTCATTATGAGTAATTCTAGCTCCTGGTAGATATTATTTAGCATATTAAGGATTGATCCATTTATTTCTATGCTTTTTAATGTTCTTTACATAAATAGGTGTTTTATTTTATCAAAAGTTTTATCTTTTATATAATGAGATTGTATATAATAGATTATATATCTATTGATGTAATCATATGATTCAATTTTTTTGTTATAATAATGATCTATTATGTTATTGTTTCCCTATTATTATTGGTTTTTTTGATAGCTGTTATTATTTTACATTGTCTGTGTTGTTTCTTTGATTTTCAAGAATATCTGTTTTTGCTTTTAGTTTTTTATTTGTTGCTTTTCAATTTTTTTTTAGATCTACATGTTTAATTCATTGATTTATTCCTTCTCTTTTCTGTTGGTGAAAGTGTTTAGATACATAACTTTTCAATTTTTGACTACTTTGAATTCTAAAAGTTTTATTTATGTTGTTTCATTACTTTTTTGTGAAATTATCTTTTTTGTTTGTTTCTTTGAGTTCTTTGACTCACAGATTCTTTAGGATTAGTTATTCTCTATTTGAGATTTTGAATTCCTTGAATTCTTTCTTCATTTGTTCTTTACTGATTATAATTTTTATTGGGGTATTGTGTTTTATTGTGTCATGTTTTAATGCTTATAAATTTATTGTAATTTTTTTAAATATTTCTGCCTTTTAATATCAATTTATGAGTTTTTAATGTGGCACAGTGGAGAGAGTACTAGATCTGGAGTTGGAAGACCTGAGTTTAAGTCCAACCTGAGATACTTAATAGCTGTGTGACCCTGGGCAAATTACTTCACTTTTATCTCCTTCAATTTCCTCCTTTGTAAAATGGAGCTAACAGTAGTAGTACCTCCCAGGGTTGTGAGGATAAAATAAAATAATATTTATAAAATACTTTGTAAACCTTAAAATGACATGTAAATGATAGTTATTATCTTATATTAATTAAATGTGTCATGCTTAATTGAAATGTATGTATAGTACTTTCCATTCCTATTCAGTAATCACCAGCGATCTATCATATCTCATTTTTTTCTAAAATTCTATTAAATTAATGAAGTTCTTTATATTTTATCTTTTTGTTACAATTTTTTCTAGGTCTGAAAAGGGCATTTTGAGGCCCCTAACAATTATTGTTTTATGGTTTATTGATCCCTATAATTTTTTTAGCTTTTCCTTTAACTACTTAGATACAATGCCATTTGGGAGAGAGAGAGACAGAGGAGAGAAAGAGAGAATGACAACTGATATTATTTCATTATCTTTGGTGCCTTAGAATATAGTGTAATTTCCCTGCTTATCTCCATGCAATCATTTCTAGGTTTCCTTTTTTCTCCTGGTTTTGTTTGTTTGTTTGTTTGTTTTTTGAATTTCAAAGACTCTCAGGGGTGGGGAACCTGCAGCCTTGAGGCCACATGTGGCCTTCCAGGGCATTTTGACTGAGTCTAAACTTCACAGAACAAATCCCCTTAATAAAAGTATTTGTTCTGTAAGGCTTGGACTCAGTCAAAGGGCCACACTTGAGGACCTGGGGAGGCCACATGTGGCCTTGAGGCCCTGTTCAATATATTTTCTTTCTTTTCATCATGAATACCTGGTAGTCCTCTATTTTGTTAAAGTTCCATTTTTATAGGATTATACTCAGTTTTGAAAAGCAAATTATTATTGATTCTAAGTATTTTTCTTTTACTTTTGGAATAACATATTCCAAGATTTCTCTCATTTGTGGTGGTTCTTGTATTGTGTGATTCTGACTGTGGTTCCTTGGTATTTGAGTTCTTTCTTTATGGTTCCATTACATATATATATATATAATTTTTTCTTACATAGAAGCTCTGGATTTAGGCTTTCATATTTTTTTAATTTGGAATCTCTTTCATGAGGTGACCACTATATTCACACAATTTTTATTTTGCCTTCTGGTTCTGATAGACCTGGACAGTATTACTATATGATTTCTTAAATTATAGCCCCCAAGTTCTTTATTTCTTTATTTTCCAGGAATCTGATAATTATTAAATTATCACTCCTTCCACTATTTTACCAGGTCAGTTTTTGTTAATAAATACCTTACATGCTCTTCAAAATTTTTAATCATTTGATTTTCTTTTAATATTTATCATTGTCTCATAAAACCATTTAGTTCTTATTGTTCCAATCTATTTTTGAATAATCTACTACTTCAGTAGAGTTTCCACCTTCTGTTTTAAGTTAATCAGTACTGCAATTGTTTCCTGGAGAGCTCTAATTTCATTTTTTTGTCTCTTGCTTCATTTCTTCTAGCCAAGTTTTTTTTTTTTTTTTGTCTGAGACTATAATTGTATTCATTGTGAAGTTTACCTCTTTGGTTTCACTTAACCCATAAAATCTCTCCATAGTATTCAGAGTTTTCTTTAATTTACTCTGATTTCCACCCTTAATTCCTGGATTGGAAGCTAAACTCCACCCCTACACCCCTTGGCTTCTTAAATGATGTGGTATGACTCTTTTGATTTGTCTTCTTTGTAATCTGGATCCCACCACTGCTGCCATTCTGGATGGGATGTCTGGAAGTAGATCCAAGCCCTCTGCCATAGTTGCATTATGTATACCCAACAATCCATCTGTGTGCAAAATGAACTCATTATCTGTTACCTAAAACATGCCCCTCTTCCTAATTTTTCCATTTTTTCTCAAGGCCCCTACAATCCTCTCATTCACTCAGGTTCACAAACCCTGAGTCATCCTTGACTCCTCTCCCTCAATCCCTATATTCAGTCACTTACTAAGTCTTGTCAATTCTATATCCACATCTTGTGTTGCTTTTCCCTTTTTTTCTGCTTTTATGGCTACCTCCAAATTAAAGACTCATCATCTCTCATCAGGACAATCACAATAGCTTTCTACTAGTCTTCTTCTAGTTTTTCCCTCTCTTCAATCTATCATTTGTATGGCTGCCAAATTGATATTCTTTTAGCACAGGCTTAACCATGTCACTTTGCTTCTCAAGATACCAAAAAAAAAAAAAACCCACCTTATTTCCTTTCATCTAAGGTCACTAATAACCCTTTCATTAACAAATCCAACAACCTCTAATCCTCATCTTCCTTTACCTCCCTAAAGTATTTGATGGTATTCCGTATTCCCTCCTTAATATTCTCTTTTCCCTTGGTCTCCATGACAGAACTCATACATGATTCCCTTATATTTTGTCTACTTTTTCTTGGCCTCCTTCACTTGTTCATCTTCTACTTTCCCCCCTAAAGTATTAGGTTTCCACCAAATCTCTACCCTTATCATTCTTCTCTTTTCATTTATTCCCATGGCTTCAATACTCACTTCCATATAGATGGCTCCCAAATCTATATATCCAGTCCTAATCTGTCTCCTGGGCTACACTATTATCTTTCCAAATGGATCCAGTGGATCTTTACTTATATGTCTCAACATAACTTTACACTTGACATGTCCAAAACTGAACTATCCCCTTCTTCCCAAATCTGCCATTCCTTCCAATTTTCCTTTATAATGACATCATTACCCTCCTAAACACTCAGCCTTCTTTTACTTACAGAGTCTGCTTTTGATTCTTCTCTTTCCCTTATCTATTCATTCAACCACTTGCCCAGTCTTGACAACTCTATCTCCATAATATCTTTTTTTTTTTTTTTTGGTGAGGCAATCAGGGTTAAGTGACTTACTCAGTGTCACACAGCTAGTAAGTGTCAAGTGTCTGAGGCTGGATTTGATCTCAGGTCCTCTAGATTCCAGGGATGGTCCTCTATTCACTGCCCTACCTAGCTGCCCATCCCACAGTATCTTTCAAATGAGTTCACTTCTTTCCACTCATACTGCCACTCAGCATGAGTATGAGTTGGAACTCAGAACCTCCTTACCACTTGCTTGGCCTGTTGTCTTCCTTCTCCAATCCATCTTTCATATATCTGCCAAAATAATCTAAAAGTATAGGTCTTACCTTGTCACTTTGCTACTAAAACACCCTCAGTTGCTCTCCATTTTCTACAAGATAAAATAACAAACTACTTAGCCTGACATTCAAAACACTGCACAATCTCTGACTTACTCATCTAGCTTTATTTCATTCTATCTCTCTCCATATACCCTACGTTCTAGCCTACCAGTTCTCAAGCCTTTTGGTCTCTGGACTCCTTTATGCTCAAAAATTAATCAGGACACCACAAAGAGCTTTGGTTTGTGTGGGTTATATTTGTTTACATTTGTCATATTAGAAATGAAAACATCCTAGTGTTATAAAATAGTTTTGGCCCTGTAGAAACCCTGAAAGGTTTTTGAGGACCCCCACGAGTCTACACATCATAATTTGAGAACTTATGTTCTTACCTAACTGACCTACTAAGCTATGTACTAAACTTTTCTCTCTCCCCTGCCCAATGCATTTACACAGATTGTCACCTGTGCCTGGAGCATAACCCCCTACACTTTTGTACCTGCTCAAATCCCTTCAAGGATAGGCAGTATAGTATTGTGGAGATGGGGCTGCATTTGGAGCTCAAATCCTGGATCTGCCATTTGCTACCTATATGACCCTTAGGCCTATCATTTAACCACTCTGAGCTTTAGTTTCTTCGCCTATAGAATGAAGCTGGACAAGATGATGCCTAAGGTCCCTTCCAGCTCCAAATCTATTACCTCATGAAATCCCAGAGCGAAGTACTACACCTATATCCTTGAGGGAAAGGACTATTTATAACAAGAAGAAGAATAACAAGAAAAAGTTTAGTTCCTCAGTACCGAGTCCAGTGCCCTGAAAGTACTGGGTGCTTAATAATACCTGTTGTATCGAATTCAATAAAATATGAGAATGTCTCTGCCCTCAAGAACCCTTAGCTATGGAAAGAAGATGGATGTGTACCTGAAATAATTAGTAACAATATAATGCAATAGATATTTGAGCATGGAATTATGTGGTATGGTGTACAAAGGACTCACAGAAGGTACAGTGAGGTAAATGGAGCCTGGAATGGCCAGAGAGACTTGACCCAAGCCAGAACTTGAAAAATAGGTTGGATTTGGAGAAATGGAAAGTAGAAGGCATTCTCTTTCTCTCCAATTATATAGTATGGAGAGAGGAGAACAATAAAAGCAAAGGTAGAGGCAGTATCATGAGCAAGACATATGTGGGGCCAGGAAAAGAGGCATCTTGGACAGTAAGACCAACCTTGATTAATCTGGTAATTTTATCTTTGTCTGATTAAAGTCTCCAACTTATTCTATTATTTTTTTTTTGGCCTGGATAGTAACATGATAAGCAAATGTCACATACCCCAGGCCTTTGTGACTAGCCTTGTCAGAATTATTTTAATTGCATTTGATGGCTCCTGGAGGTTTAGATTGCCAGTATCCCACATCTTGGGCAGGCCAAATGACAGCTCAGAACTCCCAGGAAGAATCCTGACCATTTCCCCCATTGAATGTGGAGGCAGATTTTGATGAGAGAGAGATTTGTCTCCTCCTAAGGAGAAGGGGAAAGAATTCAAGTTCTTATAGTTTGAAAAGCAGGTAAACAATAACAAAGAGTCCATAATTGTCCCTGAAATGACTAGGAAGAAAATTCTGGCTGCCCTAATGACTAGAAATGAGTTTTGAAGTAAAAAAAAAAAAGAAATTCAAAGCTTCCTTTCAGTGCCCTGACCCTAACATTCATGTGGGTATGACCATGAACACAGGAACACAATTGCACAAACACAGCATTCTTTTCTTTTCCTCAGGGTATACACAGCTACCTGGCACAATGCTTTTGATAAAAACCACAGTAATCAGAAAGGAAAAACTAAAATGAAAATAAAAACCAACTGGATATACAAACAATAACCAGGAGGTTCATTTATTTTAAATGAAGGACAAAAACCATATGCTTTTATTTTTTTTTTTAAAGAATAACTAAGCAAAATTAAACTTCAGCAAGTAAAGGTCCTAAGATAGTTCCCCAGTTTCCAGTTGGAGTCTGTGATTTGTATTCAATTTATTCTTCAGAGAATTAAAGGTATATTGGCAATGACTCTTTTTTTTTAATGCTATGCTGACTCAAAGGGTGTTCTTTGGATTTAGCACCCATTGGATGGGGGAAGGGGACACCCTCCATGTGTCATTCAAAAGATTCCCATGCCTTTTGTGACTGAAAAAAGAAAATATATTGACAAATATGATCAAATAAACATTTGTTGAATGCCTACTGTGTGTTTAGCCCTCCTGTGAGGGATACAAAAAAAGCATAAGACATAATTTGTACCCTGAAATGACTCATAGGCTAGGGGAGATGAGATATCTCCATACTATGTTGCCTGATCTCCAGTTTTCATCCTTTTTCTGCTCTCACTGTCACCTGGACTCTGCCTTGGGGATGCCAAGCTCTGATAGGTGATCTTTTGCTGTATCTTACCCAGACCATATTACTTCCCAATCATCTCTGTGCCATGCTACTGAATGTGCATCCCTTCTCCTTCCCTTTACATGTTTGCTTCCTTATTAGAATGTGGTAAGTTTCTTGGGGGCAGGGACCATCTTGCTTCCTTGTATTTGTGTCCCCAAGGCTTAATTCTGTGCCTGAAACATTGTAAGTGCTTAAAAGATACTCTAGTTATCTATTTATCTGGCAGCTATGTGGTGCAGTGGATAGAGAGCCAGACTTAGAGTCTGGAAAATGCAAGTTCATATCCTGCCTCAGATGCCTACCAGTTGTGATATGGGACAAGTCATTTAACTTCCCTCAGCCTTATTTTCCTCATCTCTAAAATGAGGATAATAAAAACATCTACCTCACAGGTTGAAATAATATGTAAATTGCTTTGTAAACCTTAAAGTGCTATATAAATGCCAGCTTTTGTCATTATCATCTGTGTCAAAGAAAGATAAGGTAATACCAGGTTTAAAATAATGTACCAAATAAGTGATCCAGATAAGTAAGTAGAAACTCAGAGGACAGAAGAACACTGTCAAATATGACACCCTTATTTGTCTGGGTCACTTATTTGGAAAGCAATTTACATATTATTTCAATCCTATGAGATAGATACTCTTATTATCCCCATTTTAGAGATGAGGAAAATAAAGTTGAGGGAGGTTAAAGGTTTACAAAGTAATTTACATATTATTTCAACCCCAAGTAACAGCAATCCTAAATTATGACTAGTAAATGTATCCAACAAGAGAAACAAATACTATAACAAGTCAGAAGTGGTCATTAACAACTGGTAGAGTGTAGGAAGAATTCCGAAAGGATCAAAATTAGACCTTAAAAAGCTACATATGATTGGAAGAGGTGGAGAGGAAAGTGTTGGCTTCCAAGATGAACCAAGAAGCAAAGGCAACGAAAGAGCTTAGAGTAAAGGTAACAAGGTCAGCGTAAAGAGTAGGCTAATCTGATTAGGTTAAAGGGCTTGTTTAGATCAGAACAATAATGATAGTAGAGTTAGACTCCTCCTCTTGGCTTAGAAAGGTTGTAGTTGAAATGAAACAGTTATAACATTGAAAAGTGATTTCTAATATCTATGAATCCCCTAGTGACACCTAAGTATTAAGTCCGTTTATGAATCTCTGTAATTATAGTGAACAGGGACTTGTAACACCAGACTCTTTTATAGTTCAGGTGAATATTTGATTTTGATGAATGTAAACTAATTATAGTGGCTTACCCCAGGAAGTTTGGTGTAAATTCTGAAAGCAATGTCCTCATCTCAGTGTCAAGCCCTCTGTCCCCAAAGGGGAATTCTTGCTTATATTTAAGTATCAATTCTTAGTGTCTGTAAATGTTACACCCAGACCTTTTGATTTTTTTCTTGGATTGCTTCAACAACTTGTAAGCACAGTAAATGTTTAACCAGGTATGCTTCCACCCTTATGAAACTTGTTTATTCTGGTACCAAAATATCTCCTGCCTGGTACACACTTCTTGTAGACTTAGTAAATATTTTCCTATTTGTGTAAAGAGATGATCTTATAGTAGTTTAATAACTTTGCCTTTGCTTTTGACATAGATAAAGGTTATTAGGGAAACTTTTCTTTTTGATCTCCTTAAGTAAAATTATCATGTCCTGGAAGTGTCAATTATCATTATCTCTTAAAGTCCCTTCCATCTTTTTTCTCCTGAAGTCTCTCCCTTTGTTCGAGGCCCAATTCAAGTGCTATATCCTTCAGGAAGCTTCCTCTGATCACTTAAAGTGAAAATGACCTCTCCTTCTTCAAATATATCATGACTCATTAATGGGTTTTATTTTGAAATAAATAATTTCTGAATAAACCCTTCTTCATTTCCTAATCCAATGAGTTTTCCCTTATAATCATCTCCATTATGCTCTATGTAGGATAAAATTATTACCAAATAATCTCATCACCAGAAAACATTATCATCATCATCATCATCATCATCATCACCACCACCACCATCATCATGGAGATTGTCTTAGTCTTGCTGCTCACATCTCATCAATACCTTCAGTTACTTCAACCTCTCTGATTGAAAGGGCTGGAGAAAAGAGCAAAAACGTTCTCCCACAGCCTCCCTTGATAGAGCGCTCAAAACTCCACCATCCCTTCATTTGCTACCAGCTGCTCCACCTGATTTCAACTTCACCATTATCTTCATCATTACCTCTTCTCTTGTAGTATACCCTCTGGCACTCTGCCCCTTTTCACCTTCCTTTTGTATGTTGTCTTCAACCATTAGATTGCAAGCTCCTTGAGGGCAAATATCATGTTTCCTTTTCTTTTTTATATCCCCAGTGCTTAGTGAGTCCCTGGCAGATAAGTAGGTATTGATGAGGAGTGAGTAACCCCAAAATGACACAATCTTAACAGCATGATGAGTTTACTAAAGAGTAATGAAAATACAACTGTCCAAGGTCCAAACTAGTAAGATTTCAACTCCCCATCTCAAAGCCCCATGCATTTGTGATGTGTGATACCCTTGTGAAAAATAATGACTGTATCTGAATTTATTTTGTTTTTGCTCAGTGTGTATGTGTGTGCACACACATGTGCATGTGTATATGTGTATGTGCCTCCCTGCACACCTTCAATACACTTTGTCCCTCTGATTGGAAAGCTAGGCAGAATGAAGAACTCCCCTCCAATTCTCTACCTAAAGAGGGATCCCAGAACATCCAACTCTTCATTTCCTATCAGCTGTACTCCTTGGATCTTGACTCTATTATCATCATGTTCCCAGAAAATCCTTTTACCATCATTTCATCAGCTTTCTTCAGTACCTTCTGACTTTTTATTGTCTAATCACAAAAGAACTCTTACTATCCTGCATTTAAAGAGGGATATCAGACCAGTCAACTCTTGAAGTTATTGTATATATTTTTCCTAGTTCTGTTTACTTCACTATACATAAGTTCATTCAAGTCTTCTCATGTTTCTCTGAATCCCTAGCATTCATGATTTGTTATGGCACAATAATATTATATTACTTTTATGTACCACCATTTATCTAGACATTCCTTAATCAGTGGGCACCCACTTCATTTCAAATTCTTTGGTACTACAAATAGTGATGTTATAAACATTTTGGCACATATATATTTCTGTCTTTCACCTTCTTTGGGTATATTCCTAGCAGAGGAATCTTCAGATCACTTATTTGGGGGGCAGTTAGGTGGCACAATACATAGAGCACCGGTTCCAGAGTCAGGAGGACCTGACTTCAAATCCAGTCTCAGACACATAACACTTGCTAACTGTTGACCCTCGGGAAGTACTTAACCCCAATTGCCTAATCAAAACAAAACAAAAAACAAACAAACAAATCACTTATTTCATTACTTTTTTGTCACTACACTTTTAGTCTGTTCGTCCTCTACCCCATCCCCCTCCACACCATAATACCAACTTGTCCTCCAGAATAGTTGCACTAATTCATGGCTCTACTAACAATGAATTAATGTGTGTGTCTTCCTGCAGCTTCTCTAACATTAACTATAATTTCCAACTTTTGTTATTTTTGCCAATTTTCTGGTGTAAGGAAAAACTTCAAAGGTGTTTTAATATGTATTTCTCCTATTATTAATGACTTGGAGTAATTTTTCATATTATTGTTATTAGAATTATCTGTTTATATTCTTTAATCACTTATATTTTGAAAAATTAACCCAGGTCCTGTATATTTTCATTAGTTCCCTATGTGTCTTGGATATCATGACCTCAGAGGGATATTTGATGCAAAATTATTCCCCATCTTTAGCTTCTTGCTTCTTCAGCTGCATTAATTTTGTTTGTGCAAAGACTTTTTAATTTCATATCATTTAAAATTTGTGCTTTATCTTTTGTGACCTCTTCTATCCCTTACTTCATTGAGAATTCTTCCCCTGTCCATGGATGTACCATTTTCCATTTTTCTTCAATTAAAAAAATAACAGAATATTTTGAATGGACCTTGTCTTGGTACTTACCATACTCTCTCTCAAATCAAAGTTATTTACATACGTGTCTTCCCTTTCCTCAGTACACTATAAACTTCTGAAGGTAGGATATATGTCTTCATAACCCCGGTGCCCTGCACATGGTAGGTGCTTAAATATTTGTTGGATTGGTTTGAATTGAATTATATTGAATTGAACTAGTTGTTGAAATCACTAAATCTTTTATTTATTGCTAACAAGATTATAATCTTACTCTTACTGGCCAAAACATCTGTGGCTGTAGAATCAATTTTGCATTAGCTGCAAGAAATGTCTATGTGTACAGGATTTATAGAATTTCTAGATGTCTTAATATTATACTGTAGTGTGTTCAAGAGCTCTGTTTCATCCATGATTGATTTTGACATTTCTATATTATTTTTTTTTGAGAAAGAAATATATAGCAGTTTTATTTCTTGTCCAGGAAAAGATCAGTTTAAGAGTAGACAATGAGTTGTAGATTGGGTTTAATAGAACCAACAGATGACTCAAGGAACCAAATAACAGGATCAAAAGAACCAACTATAAATAGTTCTGTAAAGTCCTACTCTAAGCTTGTTGGTTGAAAGTACAAAGAAAAGTGGATGGCAATTTTTTATTTTATTGAAATTTTTTGTTTCAGTCATTTTTCGGTCATGTCTGACTCTTCATGACCAAATTTGGAGTTTTCTTGGCAAAGATACTGGTTTGCCATTTCCTTCTCTAGCTTATTTTCCAGATGAGGAAACTGAGGCAACAAGGTTAAATGACTTGCCCAGGGTCATATTGCTAGTAAGTGTCTGAGGCTAGATATCAACTCAGGACTATGAGTCTTCCTGGCTCTCTATCCACTTCACCACCAAGCTGCCCATTTCATTGAAACATGGCATACAAATAGATGAAAAAAATGGATAATTATAGAATATGGAGCCCATTCTTATCTATTTGTTAGGGGAGGTGAACCATGTATTTCAAACATCTGGATTTCTATGAATCAACCTTCCCTCCCCAGAATCTTACCATTTCAGGATTGCAAGCTGAATGCTCTAAAAAATGATTCCATCACTTAGAGATGGTTAAAAATAATTCTCCTTGCCATAATAATTAATTGAATTCAGCAAAAGGACCACATCCCACCGATAATTTTCTAAATGGATGAAATTTAGCCAACTGAAGATTTGGCTGTCTTCTTAATTTAGGGATTGAAACAAATTCTTATTGCAAATAAATATGCCCAGTATCAAATGAAGGCATTAGACTAGATAACTTATGGTCTCTATCAGTTCTAAGTCTTACAAACCTTTTGGCCCCAAATCAGTTATAGGAGGCCATGTTACCTGTTAGTGTACCATCTGTAATTGAAGTACAAAAATTACATATTCTCACATTAATTCTAATAATGAAATATGACCCACTATATTTACATAGAATTAGAGTTAATATTATTCCTGAACAAAAGTATTAGATGCTTTTTTGATTTTTGAACTCTGGATGATAAAATAATCATATTATTATAGAAAAAAATAAAGCAGACAGAACACTCAATTGGGAATCTGTCAGCCTGTTTCTGGCTCTGACTTTGCACTGGAATAAATTTTGTCTAAATGGTAAGCTCCCTGAATGCAGGAACTATGCTTTATATTTTTCTATTTTCACAAATTATATACAATTTTACACAATAATTATTATTATACACAATTATACACAATAATTTTCACAAATTATATCTAGTACAGTACAGACTCAAAATAGGTATGAAAGCAGTATAATTAATTGAGTATCTGACCTCAGAAAAATTATTAATATTTCTGTACCCCATGATGCAAATGAGAGAGAGGGAGGGAGGCAGGGAGGGGGAAGGAGACAGGGAGGGAAAGGGGGAGAGAGAGAGAGGGAAAGAGAGGGAGAGAGAGAGAGAGAGAGAAAGAGAGAGAGAGAACAAGAACGAGAGAGTGAACACTTTTGCCCTTACACTGGCATATAATAAGCATTCAACAAATGCTTATTACTTGCCAGCTTCACTTTCCATTGTTATCATTTACTTGTTTACTTCTTTTTCTCTGTTGCATTAGATAGATTCTAAGTTCCAAAAAAGGAGGAATCATATGTATATCTTTGTACCCTCCCACCTAGCACAGTGTTTTGAACTTTTAATCACAGAATCACAGAGTAAAGAGAATTCCAATAGGTTCACCTACCCCAAATCATTATCTGAACAAGAATTCCCTCTGGAACAATCCCAACAAGAAATCCCCTAGCTAGCTGGTACAGTGGATAGAGCATCAGGCCTGGAGTAAGGAAGAACTGAGTTCAAATCCAGCCTCAGACAATTACCAGCTGATTGATCTTGGGTAAGTCACTTAACCTGTTTGTCTCAATTCCCTCAATTGCAAACTAGGGATAATATTACCTACCTTCCAGGGTTATTGTGAGGATCAAATGAGATAATATGTGTAAAAGTACCTGGCACATAGTAAGCATTATGTAAATTTTGGCTTTTGTTTTAGTAAGAGAAAACTACCACCTATCTGGCACAACCTATTTCCACATCTAAACAACTCTAATTATCAGAAAGCATTCCTTTAAATCAAATTGAAATTTATCTCTTCGATTTCCACCCAATGCTTTTAGGACTGCTCTATGGGCTTCAGGAAAAACAAATATACTCCCTTTTCTACAGTACTTAGCATAGTACCAGACATATTCTAGAAACTTAATAAATATTTGTTGACTGACCAACAAACTTTCCAATAAAATGGCCCCATGAGTGTGGAAAGAAGACTACCAGATTTGGAGTCAGAGAACATGTTCAAATCCTGGCTCAGGTATTTCCTATCCATGACTTTTAATAAGTCATAACCTCTTGGCTTCAGTTTCCTGATCTGTAAAATGATAGCGTTGGATAAAGATACTCACAGTCTTAAATCTGTGTTCCTAAATCTTTGAGGACAACTATTTTGTACCAGCAAATTTTCTCTTCTCTAGGCTTACCATCCTCAGTTCTCCCTACTGATCCTCATAGGACATTGGTATTAAGGATTATCAACCTCCTTGTTATCATCACTGAATAATCAAGCCATCAAAATCTTAGATTTGAGAGGGACCTCAGAGACCATCCATTCCAACTTATCCTTGAACAAAGATTCCATATACAATGTATCCAACAGCCTGTGCTTGAAGATCTCTGGGAAGATCTCCAGCTACCCAAACTACTTTTGACTAGCTATAATTTAAGGAATTATTCTGGCCAAGCAGAATATATGTAATCCATCTTCTATGTAAAAACCTTTCAAATATTTGAAAAAGTCACTCTAAGTCTTCCCTTCACCAAGAAAGCAAGCAATAAGCATTTATTAAGCTCTTACTACATGCCAGGCTCTGTGCTAAGCACTGGATGTACAAATACAAGCAAAAAGAAAGACAGCATCTGCCTTCAAGGAACTTAGTGTCTAATAGAGGAAGGCAATACATAAAAAGGAACTGAAAGGTGGAGAGTGTTAGAAGGTACCCATGCTTAAAAATGGGGGGAAATCCAGAGAATCAGAAGTATAACAGGGAGGAGAATGAAGCTTGATTAATGATCCTGTCTCCAAATGTAGAGGTCCCTGGAAGAAATTCATCAATAGGAGAAGGAGGCTGGCATAGTAGATGAATATTCCACAACAAGAAAGTGTTAAGTTAAACATATCCATCAACTTTAACTCAAAAGCATGTGATCAAGTCTGTAAAATCATAAAAAAAGACTCATTAAAATAGAAGGAACTGGGTGGTACAGTTAGATAGAGCATCAGACCCTTCTCCCAGTACATCCTTCTTTCTCACTCCATTTTTTTTTTGGAGATCATTCCAATATATTTGACTCACATCCATGTCTCTGTCTATATATACTCCTTTTAACAGCTCTAATAATGGTAAAGTTATTAAGAATTACATGAATCATATTCCCACATAAGAATATAAACAGTTTAATCTTATTGAATACCTTTTGAATCCTCTTTCATGTTTAACTTTTTATGTTTCTCTTGAGTCTTGTGTTTGAATGTCAGATTTTCTATTCAGCTCTGGTCTTTCCATCAGGAATGTTTAAAAGTCCTCTATTTCATTAAACATCCATTTTTCACCCAAAGGATTATACTCAGTTTTGCTGTGTAAGTTATTCTTGGTTGTAATCCTAGTTACTTTTCTTTCTACAATATCATATTCCAAACCCTGTGCTCCTTTAACATGGAAGCCATTTAATCTTGTGTTATCCTATGGAACCACAATATTTGAATTGTTTCTTTTTGACTGCTTGCAATATTTTCTCTTTGATCTGGGAGCTCTGGAATTTGGTTACAATATTCTTGGGAATTTTCATTTTGGGATCTCATTTAGGAGGTGATTGGTGAATTATTTCAATTTCTATTTTGCCCTCTGGAACTAAGTAATATCAGGACAGTCTTTCTTGACAGTTTATTTGATGTATAGGCACTTTTTGAAATCATGACTTTCTGGTGGTCCAATATTTCTTAAATTATCTATTTCTGGTGTATTTTCCAGATCAATTGTTTTTTTTCTGATGAGCTATTTTACATTTTATTTTATATTTTCATTCTTTTGACTTTGTTTTATTGTTTATTGATGTTTCATGGGGTAATTAGCTTCCAGTTGCCCAATTCTAATTTTTAAAAAGTAAATAATTTTCTTCAATGAGTTTTTGCAACTATTTTTTTTATTTTGGCCAATTCTGTTTTATAAGTTCTTTTCTTCAATTAATTTTTGTACCTCTTCTACTATTTGGTCAATTCTATTTTTAAGGTGATATTTTCTTCAGTATTTTTTGTGCCTCTTTTACTAAGTTGTTAATTGTCTTTTTATAATTTTCTTGTTTTATGGTAATTTCTTTTCCCAATTTTCCCTCTACTATTTTTATCACTTTCTTTAACTCTTCTAGGAATTCTTGTTTGGTTTGTGTCCAATTAGCATTTTTTTCTTTGAGGCTTTGGCTATAACTGTTTCCACATTGTTGTTTTCTGAATTTGTATTTTGGTCTTCACTGCCACCATAGTAGCTTTTTATGGCTATGTTATTTTTTTTTTTTTGTTGTTGCTTGCTCATTTTTCCCCATCCTATTTCTTGACTTTGAACTTTTTGTTAAAGTTGTGCCTCTGCTCACCTGGAGTGGAGAGGCACTGTCCCAAGTTTCATGCTTTTTTTTGTGCTGCTGCTTTCAGAGCTAGTTCTGGGAAGATTTTGGTGCTTCCACAGTGGTGTTATCCTCGAAGAGGTGTGGTCACTGCTTTCCTGGTCTGCACTCTGGTTTTTACCTAGAAAGGGTCTCAGCTTCCCTGAAGCCACAAGCACTAGAAGCCCTCTTGTCCCTGAAATTGTGACCAGGGCCCCTGTTCCCCTATGACCAACAACAGGCACTTTTTTTGATTTTAGAACTGCAACCCAGAACTGCACATGAGCAGAAGAGTTACCAATCAGCATCAGTTCTACCCAGTGCCAGCAATAGGTCTCCTGTAATCTCTTTTGACTAGTTGTCTGACCCTCTTATTGTCTATGGACTAAGAGCTCCTGAAGCTGCTGCTGCTGTGCCCACAGGCTGCAGCTGCTGTGGCCATAGGCTACTGCATGTGTGCTCTCTGGACAGGCTATCTCCCCTGTGTCACAGACCTCTCCTGTTACCACCCTGGTGCAAGACCTCATCACCTCATACCTGGACTATTGCCATAGCCTTCTGGTTGGTCTCCATGCCTTAAATCTCTCCCTTCTCTAGCTCATCCTCCTCTTAGATGTCATATTGGCCTTTTTAAAGCAAAGGTCTGACCATACCATCCCAACTCTCTCCCTATTCAGTAAGCTCCAGAGGCTCTCTTTCATTTCCAAGATTAAATATAAAATTCTCTTTTTGGCTTTTAAAGCCCTTTATAAGCTGGACTATTCCTCCATTTCTAATCATCTTACACCTTATTCCTTCCCTTCCCTCCACATATTCTGCAATCCAGTGATACTGGTCTCCTTGCTTTTCCTTGAATAAGACACTTTATTTCTGGACTCAATGCATTTTTCCTGGCTGTCTCTCAATCTTGGAACACTACCTCTCTTTATCCCTGCTTCCTAGCTTCAATTCCTTCAAGTCTAAGCTGAAGTTCTATCTTCTGTAAAAAGTCTTTTCCAGTTCTTCTTAGTCTTAGTACCTTCCCTCTGAGACTATACCAAATTTTTCCTGTCTATATCTTATTTATACATAGTTGTCTGAATGTCGTCTTCCCCATTAGACTGTGAATTCTTGAGACCAGACTTTTTGTTTTTTTTTCTGCATATCCTGAATCCTTAACATGGTGATGGCATATAGTAGGCACTTAATGGATGACCTACTGATTGATTGTCAACACAAGCAATCCTTCTTCACTTTGTAGCTGGTTCTTAAGTTTTTCTAAGCAAAAAAAAATTTTTTTAATTTTTAAATCACCTTTTGCCCAACTTGCTGGTGGATCATAGGATCATAGTTCCAGACTTAAAGGGACTTTAGAGGCCATTCAGTCCAACTCCTTTTAAAGTTGAAGACACTGTGGCCCACAGAGGTTAAGACTTTCCTAAGGTTACACAGTTAGTAAGTGAACATTTTGAATGGGCTCAGGGTGGGAGCCTTTCCAGTGGGCTAAAACCTGCCTGGGTCTGTACAGTGCTGGCATGGCCTTTGAGAAGCCAAGTTCATCACTTCCAGGCCAAGATGAGACAGCAGAACAGGACTTTAGTGTAAGATGACACACTAAAAAGATTAAATTACCCTGCAATTACCCAGGGATGAGAAGAGACGATCAACCTAGAAATGACTCAGTTGAACTAGAGGAGATCATGGCATGAAATGAAAGGCACATCACTCATGTCACTGCATAGTAGCCTGCTTAGTGTCTGCTCCTGGCTTATAGCCAGCCTTTGCAAATTAGTGGCTGCATTTTTTTTCTCTGAGCTCACTTAAAAGGTCTTTCTCATAGAAGTAATGCAGAAATCTGAATAGAGAGACAATAAAATTGGATTCCTTGAGAAACTATCCTTGTTCATAGGCCTGTAATACATTTAATGATTTTGCTCTTTTGGTTTACATGGATATCTGAGCAAGTCTAGTACTCCAAATATAAACAGCCTGACTCAATAGTGGTAAACTCTCTTCTCTTTTAATCCTTCAATATCACCCAATATATCAATCTTGCAATCACTGAATATGTATTTATATTGTATGATCAACCTCCCAAAACAGGGCAGGAAGACTTTAGTTCACATTCAACCTCAGATACTTACTAGCTGTGTGATCTTGGACAAGTCAGTTAACTTCTATCTACCACAGTTTCCTCAACTGTAAAATGGTGATAATAAGAGCACCTACTTCACAGGATTGTTGTGAGGATCAAATGAAGTGATATTTGCAAATCGCTTAGAACAGTGTCTGGCACATAATAGGTGCTTAATAAATACTTGTTTCCTTCTTCCCTTCCCTCACTAAATTGTAAGCTCCAGGACTTAGAGGCTGTGCCTTATTAGTTTTTGTGCCTCTCTGAGGGTCCTGTATATAGTCAATATTTAACAAATTATTGTTAAATATAATTGAAATTATTAGAGCATTGTGTCATTAACAGAATTACTCATTTTCAAGTAAAGATAATTTTTGGATTATACCTAGGGAGTGAAAACATTTCTTAGCCTGTTTTCTGATGATGGAAGTCTTTGTAACCCAATACTTTGAGGACATATATAATGTATACATTTTTATTTTGGTTAGCTTGGGTCCTCACCTATGATTTCATTGATGTAGATAATTCCAGGTGAAGAAGTCCCTCTACCAGTATAGACTGGCACCTGCCATACTAGACATAATCCTAGTTACTTATTGCCCAGTGTTCTAGAGTCAGTATGTGTCAGAGATAGGATGAGCCAGCCTGGCTCTCTATCCACTAATCTAAGCTATATTGTATAAATACATACATGCATATGTACATACATTATACATGTGAAATAAATATCCAAATTATTACCATTTAAAGATGGCAAAAGAAGCTTCTTTTGGGTGCTGTTTTCAAAGAAATTGTTTTGTTTTATTTGGAGATCAGGGCTGCTTTTCTGTGAGTGTAAGCAGAGCTAATTTACAGATTTGGATAGATAGTTAGATAGACTAGATATAATAGCTACATCCATATTTACCTCTTCTCATAAAATCCTTAACAGAGTCTACCCAAATCAAGGCATACTATTTCACTTTTAGAGCTCAGACTGAATGACCAGAAAGGAAACATCCAAGCAAACTAAATAAAAAGGGTAAGGATGGTTGTTTGAATGTATTTAGGAGCAAGACCAGGCCCATCTGGACAAATCACTTGTATTTAGGTTAACTTTGGTCCATTCCGGGATTTCCCTCAGTATTCCAGACTAACTTCAGGAGAGCTCTAATCCAAAAGATCCTGGGAATGAGAATCAATTAGCATCATTAACAAAATGGAGGAAGCTAGAAGGAGCCTTAGAGCAGTGAGGTTTAGTGGAAGTTCTGGATTTGAAAACATAGAACCTGTGCTCAAATATCAGTTCTGCCATTTATCACCTATGTGACCTTAGACAAGTCACTTAACTTGTCTGGACCTCAGTTGCCTCATCTATGAAATGAGGGAATTGGAGTAGGTTACCTCTAAGGTATCTATGATTATGTGAGTCTAATCTAACACTCTCATTTTTCAGATAGGGAATCTGAAGCCTAGGGGTATTAAGTGATTTCTCCAAAGTCATTAAGGAAATGAATTACAACAGCTAGAATCTTGGTTTCCCAATCTTCCATTCTGATGCTTTTTCCATTATATTCCATTGCCTGGGTCTCCACTTAAGATTATTTAAAGCCCCCAGTGAGGGGAAACTTGCTACCTTCCCAGGCTTCTATTTCTTCCTTCCTTTTTTTTTTTAAATAGCTCTATTAGGAAGAATGGAAAATATGATGGAAGGAAGGATTGATGGAAGGATGTCATTTCATGCCATGATCTCCTCTATTTCAACTGAGTCATTTCTGGGTTAATTATCTTTTCTCATCCCTGGGTAATTGCAGGGTAATTTAACCTTTTTAGTGTGTTACCTTACACTAAAGCCCTGTTCTCATCTTGGCATGGAAGTGATGACCCTGGCTTCTCAAAGTCCATGCCAGTAGTGCACAAACCCAGGCAGGTTTTAGCCCTCTGGAAAGCCTCCAACACTTTCCAAATGGAAAGAAGGAAGCAAGCAAGCATTTAATTTATTAAGCACCCACTATGTGCCAGGCACTGTATTAAGTGTTTCACAATTATAATTTCATTTGATTCTCACAACAACCCTGGGAGGTGGTGCTATTGTTATTCCCATTTTACAGTTGAAGATACTGAGGCAGAAGTTATGTAACTTACCCTGGATAAGTAGGAGGATAAGTAACTTAGCCTCATTACTGGAAGATATGCTTCTCTTAATTTGGTTCCAAATCTCATTAACTTTCTTAGCTGTTATATCATTTATCTAGAATGTGCAGTTTATTAAAACTCCCAGAACTCTTCCAGAAAAACTGCTGTCTTTCCATGCCCCCCCCCCCAGTTATATATGAGAAATACTTTATGATCCAGTGACACTGGCCTGAGCAAGGAAGAAAAAAGCCATCTTATTATCAACAACTGAGAAAATATTTTTAAAAAAAATATTATTAGCTTCAATATGAAGGTCACACATTCATTTTGAGTTATGATATATGGTGTAAGAGGTTAGTCTAAGCCAAAGGTTCTTAGGCTAGAACTTGTGAACTAGTTTTTAAAAATAAAATCTTTATAACTGTATTTCAATATAATTACCTTCCTCTATCATTTTGAGTATATTATTTCTTTTTATTTAAAAATATTATTTTGTGAAGGGGTGCGTGGGTTTCCCTACACTGCCAAAGGGATTTGTAACACAAATAAAGCTTATAGACTCTTGCTACTTACTAAGTCCAGACATCAGGATACCTAGAAGCTCACTTTCCTGACATTTTGAAGCCCACAGCATCATGATCCCCAGTCCCTTCACCTAAAACATAGAATAAACTTAGAGTTAAAGGACAAAGGCCTGTTTCATAGAACCAAATATGAGCCTTTATGAGGAGACCCCAAGGCCTCTTCCATTATAGCATTGTCTCTTAGCAGACATCATCAATAAAAGAGTCAAACAAAAAGGAAGCAGCCTAAGAAAATGGCCAAAGTTAATCAAAGCCTTTTGAAAGTACACGTAGGTAATCAAAGTATCCTCTCCCAATCATGTTTTCAGCAGACCAGAGTCACAGAATGTCTAGACATGCTCTGTACTCTCTCCAAGGTACCTCTACCACACATCATTATAATTTTACTGGAATCGGGCTCTCAAGTTTTTTCCACATAGAGAGATGTCACCAGAGGCATTCTGTGCACATGCCAATCCATGTCATTACTAAAGCTATAAATTAATTTTAGTAGGCATGGTATACCCTCCTAGGACCCTATTCCAATCATGTACTCCATCTTACCATATCTCAGTGATATATATCTACCATGGCTCAAAGAAATAATTTGCTTCTTTATATTAAGCTACTAGAAAAAAATAACAACAACACTCATTTGGAAGAACAAAAAGTCAAGAATATCAAAGGAACTAATCAAAAAATGTAAAGGAAGGAGGTTTAGCAGTACCAGATCATAAAGTATATTATAAGGCTATAATTATCAAAACTATCTGGTACTGGTTAAGAAATAGAACATTAGATCAGTGGAACAGAGTAGACACACTTCACAGCAGCAAATAAATATAATAACCTTGTATTTGACTAGTGTAAAGACTTAAGTTTTTGGGATAAGAATTCATTGTTTAGTAAAAATTGTTGGGAAAACTGGAAAGCAGTCTAGCAGAAATTGGGCATAGACCAATATCTTATACCATTTACCAAGATAAGATCGAAATGGATATGTGACCTAGATATATAGAGAGATATTACAAGAAAATTTGAAGAACATGGAATATGTTACCTATTGGATTTATGGACAGGTGAACAATTTATGAATAAACAAGAGAGAGCAAAGAGGTATAAAATTGATAATTTTGATTACATTAAATTTAAAAAAGTTTTGTGCAAATAAATGTACCCAAGATCAGAAGGAAAGCAGAAAATTAGGGGAAAAATTATAGATAGATTCTTAGATAAAAATCCCTTACTTCTTTGCATGGATGTTTCATGAAACCTCCAGGCTCATCAATTGCTAGGTGGCATAATAGATAGAGTGCTGGTCTGGAGTTAGGAAGACCTGAGTTCAAATCTGTCTGTGTGAACATGAGCAATTCACTTAATCTCTGCCTTGGTTTCCTCATCTGTAAAATGTGAAAAATAACAACATCTACCAGCCAGCATTGTTGTGAGGATCAAATGAGACAATAATAGCATAGTGCCCAGCACATAGTAAGTACTACATAAATGTTAGTTGTTGTTGTTGTTGTTGCTATACATTGCTTTGGACTCCCATTTTCAAGGGAAAGTGGCAATGAACTCTGAAGTTGCCTGAAAATGACAATGCTGCAGGTATATTAGCCAGCTTGACTATGGACTCTTCTTCCAAAAATCGATACCACCAGACTTTGTCTACAAGTGATATAAGGGCAAATCTCTCATCCAACCATGTATAAGTCTTACTGAATTGATGAATGAAACAGGGTGAACACAAAAAAAGGTGGCTCTTCTCCCCTCTTAAAGAGGAGAGGAAAAGAATCAAACCCAATAATGATGTAAAGACTTAGGGAAAATCTACTATTAAATACTGTGTATTGATTTAGTGTTCATTGGTATAATTCTTTTTTTTTCAAACCTTTTATTAAGGTTAGACATATTTAACAACTAAAGAATAAGCTACTGAACGTTGTCATCACTTTTACATAACTGAATTGCCTTAAACAGCTGTAAACACACACAGAAGTCAGTTTTCTCTAGGCTGTAACAAAATTTCAAATCAGTGCAAAAAATTCATGTGCAATGCTTTTTCTCTAATAAAAATATCCTGTCTTTCAGTAGTGTCCCTTTCAAAGGTCAAGCTAATTTTTATATTTATTCAACCTCCAAAATTTCACTTTTTTCTCATGGAAGTGATTGTTAATTTTGCCATGAGTGATTCCAATTCATTGCTTCATCTTTTAAATACCAATTGAACTTTGATCTAGTGGGATATGAGAGAGGGCAGAAGACAGGAGAAAAAGGAGGATTTGGTAGCAGGAAGAGATGGGCAAAAGAGAAGGGGATATAAGAGATAAATGGCAAGGAGGAAAGCAGAAGTAGATCATAGAATTTAGAGCTGAAAAGGACATTAGAGAATACCAGGTCAAATACCTCATTTTACATAAAAGAAAACCAAAGCCCAGAGATGCCTAGGTTCTTGCCTAGGTTCATAAAGGTAATAATTAGTGACTCTGAATTCAATTCTTTCTATATTATACCACAATTCCATAATGATGGACATAGGAATGGGTAAAAATTTGATTATAAGGGTTATTTAACATTTAGGTTTTTAAAGAATGCAATTAAGATGAAATCAGTGGCAAACTGTAATTACCTCACTTGATGATTCATAGACCTATGTAGCCTATAGGGATAGGACATCCATTCAATTTTGTTAGCCATGAGAATAGTTCTCAAAGTTCCCATAACCATACCCTTGTGACCCTGCTCCCACATATTACTCAGAAACCCACCAAGAGCTTCACCACAGGGCAGAACTAACATTCTGGTTCTTCCTCTGATTCACAGATGAGGTGCAGGGTCAACTGAACTCATTTCTCTGAAACATAAATCTGTGAGTATTAAATGACTCTAGTAGTTTAGATTAAGAAAACTATTCAATGCAAGTCTTTTAGACAACATTAGAGGCTAAAGATACTTGTAATCACATTCTTGTATACAGTCTCTAAACTTACCTTCAAAAAGATATCTTAAAATTTTACTAGCAATTTCAGAATATAGGCTTTATAAAATCTTTTAAAATTGTAACTCAAGGATAAGAGTCATTGTTAATGTATTTAAGAGGACCAAAAAAGATTAGGGAAACCTAAAAAAATCTAATTTAATTTTAAAAACACTGAAATAGTCTCTGCAATATCATCTCTAGTGAGATAATTGACAGGCAAAAATAGAAAAACAGTGACGACTTTACAATATTGTCGAGGGCACCACCATCCTCCCAGTCACCCAGACTTCCAACCTGTGTCATCATTTACTTATTACTTTCACTCATCCAACATATATAATCCATTGCCAAAACTTGTCATTTCTATCTTCCTAAAACCTCTTGTGTGTGTCTCCTGTTCTCTGCTCACGCAGTCATACTTCTTATTCAGTTCCTTAGAATCATTTGCCTGGACTATTGCAATAGCTTCTTTTTTTTAATTCTTTTTTTATTTTTAGGCAATTGGGGTTAAGTGACTTGCCCAGGGTCACACAGCTAGTAAGGGTCAACTGTTTGGTCTGAGGCCAGATTTGAACTCAGGTCCTCCTGACTTTAGGGCTGGTGTTCTATCCACTGTGCCACCTAGCTGCCCCTATTGCAATAGCTTCTAATTGGTCTCCATGCCTCAAGTTTCTCCTTTCTTCCTTCTTCTTCTACTCCATTTTTCACTTAGCTATCAAAATAATTTTTTCTATATCATAGGTCTGACCATGGCACTGCACTACTCAATAAAGTCATAATTCCTCTAGAATCAAATATAAAGTCCTTGGATGGGCATTTAAAACTCTTTGTTACCTGGTTTTCTTTTCTTATCTACTTACTGTTTCTTGAAGAGGGCACTCTATCTCCTACCTCCATGTTTTGGCCCTAATTGTCCCCTATGTCTAGAACCTTTCCTCATCTCCAATTTTTGGTTTCTCTGGCTTCTGTCAAGCTTCAGCTCAAATCTTACCTTTTGCAATGCTGTTGTCTTACTTCCCCTCTGATACTACTTTCCATGTACTCAGTATGTATCCTATATATACCAAATTATATATGTATTGTCTCTCCCATTATAATGTGCACTCTTTGATGGCAGGGACTGTTGTCTTTCTTTATATCCCAAGTGCTTAACATAGATGCTGGCACATAATAGGTACTTAATAGATGCTTGTTGACTTTAGTGGGCAATTGTTATTGTTCTGTCTATTGTCAAAGAGGACCAACATCATGAAGGTCTTTGGACCCCAGTCAATTGGATTTAAGTGAGGTAGAGTTGTATAAAGTCATCAGCCTCACTCTCTCTTCCAGAGTCATCAAAGTCCAGTGTGAGATAAATGATTGTTAAATAACCAAATATTGGGGAGATCCAGGATTTCTCCCTTTCTTCATTTGGAGATTAGGTTAAAGTTTAGTTCTCTGAAGGGCAGGGCAGATAATGAGATGAAATCTAGGAGTTGTTATCCCACAAACTAATTTAAGGTGAATTCCAGCCCAACCCATACCTTTGTTCTTCATGCCTAGAATGTTACACTCCTCAACCCTGGCCAATTTCAACTTCTGCTATTAAAATCTTATTCTTCCTTAAATGCCCAGCTCAATCATTCATTTCTCTGATCCTTTCTTCCCAACTGAAAGTGTAATCAGTCTTCTCAATTCTCCTAGTATCTTGAACCTCTCTTATGCATGAATTGTGCCTTGCTTTGTATTTTGTTTATTTGAGCATTCAATTCATTGAGCATTTTATCTTCCCTATTAGACTATCAGTTCCTTGAGGGCAGAAATTGTATCTTCTTACACTGGACCTAACACAAAGTAGGATAATTTTTGAATTGAATAAGTGAATGAGAAGGAGAGGAAAATTGGACACAGAACAAATATATTGTAATAATGTGGAAGGGAGAGGGTATGTTGTAGCTTTTGCAGGGAGGGCAGGCCTAGATAAGGTGCTATAGTTGAATTTTCTAGGCAGATAGTGCCAGATTATGGAGATGGAACCCAGGCACAGGGTGCTAGGAAGGAGAAGGGAGTAAGGAGGATATGTGGCAAGGAACTAAGCAAATTTTGTGCATTTCAACATTGGGCGACATATCAAGAGGGTTGCTGTCATCCAACAGATGAGCCACAAACCTGACATTGTAGGGTGGGTTGAGAGGGACCATGTCCTCTAGAGAGAAAGCCTACTAATCTCCTTTCAACAAATTTGATGTTTGTGAAGCTGCCTTTCTTGGTGTTATTTCCCATGTCCAATGATAACTCTTCCTGAAAAATAAGTTCATGGGTGGGGAGTTGAGGGGACAAGAAATCTGAGGAACAGCAGATCTCCAGTTTCATAAACAGAATTGTTGTGGGTGTCCACAATCCACTCCAATACATCATGATAATCAAAGAGGGATGAGATCAAGGCCTGTGGGGCTCTACTGTTCAGCCCCAAATAGAATGAAGATCAGTGCAAAAATAAATACATAAAAATGCTCTTTTGTCCTCACATCCCAAAGCAATAAAGAACTGGGGGAAGACCATCAGTTGAGGAATGTCTGAACAAGTTGTGGTACATGAATGTAATGGAATACTATTGTGCTATAAGAAATGATGAGCAGGCAGACTTCAGAAAAACCTGGAAAGACTTGTATGGACTGATGCTGAGTGAAGTGAGCAGAACCAAGAGAACATTGTACACATTGTCACGTTATGCAGTGACTAACTTTGATAGACTTATTTCTTCTTAGCAATGCAAGGATCTAAGAGAACTCCAAAAGACTCATGATGCAAAATGCTGTCCACATCCAGAAAAAGACTATGGAGTCTGAATGCAGATAGAAACATATTTGCTCTTCTCTCTCTCTCTCTCTCTCTCTCTCTCTCTCTCTCTCTCTCTCTCTCTCTCTCTCTCTTATTTCTTCTTTTTCCTGGCTTCTCTCATTGGTTCTAATTCTTCTTTACACCATGACTAATGTGAAAATAGGTTTAATATGAATACACACATATACATATGTGTGTGTGTAAATTATATATATATATATACATATTACATATATATATATATGTTGAGCCTATGCCATCTTGGGGTGGGGGGAGGGGAAAGATTGGGAGAAAAATTTGGAACTTAAAATCTTATGGAAGTGAATGTTTTTGGGTTTTTTTTATTTTTGCTTTTTGGTGAGGCATTTGGGGTTAAGTGACTTGCTCAGGGTCACACAACTAGTAAGTGTTAAGTGTCTGAGGCTGGATTTGAACTCAGGTCTTCCTGACTCCAAGGCCAGAGCTCTATTCACTGTGCCACCTAGCTGCCTCGGAAATGAATGTTGAAAACTAAAAATAAATAAATAAATTTATTTAAAAAAAAGGACTAGGGGGCAGAAAGGCCATATAAAGCCCAGTGGAGGATAAATAATGTCAGCCAGAGGAAAGGGAAACACCAATGGCTTAAGAAAAACCATAAATAGCCACAAACAGTCAGAGAATAAGAACACAGATGATCAAGGAAATCAATTGCCTTTGGAAGATTAAAGGAACTAGCAGGTGTATAATCACTAGGGGGGTGATTTTATGAGTGTATAGCAGACTATTAATTCTTCAAAAACACAGAATAAAATTATGGAAAGAGAAAGAAATAGAAAGGGCAGATGACAATGAGAAGTATTCATTTAAGATCAAGATACTTCATCTGTGCCTCCCCCACAAGCACCTACCTTCTGGCTAATCCACAAACAGGCATATCAAAAGTGGTAGGAGAAAGTGAGTGAAAATACTTTAGAATATGTTATTGAATACTTCTGTCAAGATAATGTGTTATATTCCCATGTGTTTGTAAAGGAAACCAAATAGTGTAAGCTTATTTGATTTGTTATGTACTATATTGAGCACTTGCTACTTTCTTAGAAAAAAATCTTCAAAATATGACATTAATTTTCAAAGATTATTTTATTTACCATTGGGTTTCTGTTGGAATAAATTGACTTCATTTATATTTCATTTTCCTTAAGGAAGCAGTGGTGACACAGGAGCTAGGGCAGGATGGAGATACACTATAAGTATACAGTTATGCAAGGAGCTATAACCTGGGATGGAGAGGAATTTCTAAATGGCATTATGGAAAGAGCACTGAATTTGAAATCTGAACTCTGGATCCTGAGTTCTAGCTATACCGCTTTCTAAATGACCTTGAGTTGATTGAAAAATGATAGAATATTTAGGTTGGAAGGGACTTTAAGGATATTTTCCTTCACTGGTTTCTCATCTTCTTTTCAAGGATTTAATACATGCCCAAGGTTCTATCCTTGTCCCACTTCATTCCTCTCTCTATACTCTCTCTAGTCTCACTTAGTTCCCCTTAGTCCCAACTCTTCACTGATGATTTCAAAGATATATCTCCAGTCCTAATTTTTCTTCAGAGCTTTAGACCAGCATCTCCAATTGTCTATAGTATATGTCCATCTGAATGTTCCACTAGCATCTGAGACTCAGCATGACCATAACCAACCTTATTATTTTTCTTCATAAATCTACTCCTTTTGACTTTACTACTTTTCTCTGTGAAGTCACCATTAATTCAGCTTCTTACATTTAAAACCTTGAGCTTATAATAGGATCCTGAAATAATAAATTTAGAGCTGGAAAGGACATTAAAATTCATCTATTATGATACCCCCACTTTACAGATAAGAATCCTAGAATCCAGGGAGATTAAGTGATTTCCCTAACCAAGTTTACACAAGCAGTAAATGAAAGCATCAAATTATTTTATTCTTCTTCCTAACTTCTTATCATTAATCAGCCCCAAAATTCTACTGATTCTTTGTCCACAAAATCTCTCACACTCTCTTTCTCCTCTCTCTTTTCACTGACACAACTTTGAGGCAACCAAGAATGCATGTGAAGATCAATGGAGAAGGGAACAGAAGTGATTTTGTCATTGAAGGATACTGGAGGCCACTTAGAAGAAATTTATGAGAAGTTTGGGAAATAGATCACAAGCTTGATGCAGCAATAGGAAACTCTCAAGAATAAAATTCTGAGGCACACAGAGAAAGAATTCTGAGGAGGAGGAAAAAACGAGAGTTGTCTGAAGAAAAAGAAAAAAGAAAAACTGCTGTAGATGCCAGGGAAATTCACCAACCTACTGACATTTAAAAAAAGATATGGATAAAAGATGAAAACAAGGAAATGTAGTTGATGATGAATATAGATGACTGTGTATGGCTGCGCAAAAATTACATCATCAGTAATAAAGCTTAGAGTGCCCTGAACTTATGAAGGAAAGCCAAAAACCAACAATGATTTTTTTCAAGTTAGGAAAAGAGGAGAACCAGAGAAGGGAGGTGCTTGAGGAGGACTGGACAATAATAACTGACAACAGAGGGAGAAAGCAGAGTTGTTCAATTCTCATTTTGTTTCTGTTTTGTCTGCCAAGGAGAATGAAACTTTGCCCTGGAAATCACAGAACAAAAATGACTAACAGAGAGTTGATTCCCTAAGAGAAGTGAGATGATAACTGTACTTTATGAATTCAACTCACCTGGTCCAGATGAACTACATTCTCAGGTACTCAAAGACCTAACAGATGTGATTGCTGAGTCAGTGATGTCTGAAAGATTGTGGAATATGAAAGAGTGCCATGAGACCGGAAAAGGACAAATGCTGTACAAGGTCCACAAGATGATAATCAACATGATAAGAGTATCATTTAGCCAAGAGAGGAGAAGGCTTAAGGGAAAGAGAGGTTTCCAGTTTGGGGAGCCTAGGATCATTTGTTGTGGTCTGCCTGTCTATACTGACCCCCTTCTCCTATTTCACTTGACCATTTCTTATATAACTTGTATATAACTTGAAACTTCTCTAGAAGTTTCTAGGCTAGAAACTTCCACACCATTTTACTTACAAGGCTCAGACCTCATTGGCCAATTAGTAGCAACTTCCTAATAGTAACATCAGATGTTGTAATCCAATTAGATATCCCCAAGTGAGAACTTATTATTCCTACCCTAAAAAAATCATAACCTTTCTGGCCATCTACAAAGGTCTCAGACAGTCATTCCACACGTTGACAAGGCACAGTGACAAGAGCTTGATAGAAGCTAGATGAGCCAAGGCTAAAGGCAGCCTCTTGCAAGACCATTGCTGAATCTCATCCTCTTGCTGATGCCTGATAACCTTGTCCTCAACATTTTTAAAAGGCTGAAGGTATATGTATCTCTTGCCCTGAACTCCTTAATCTCTTATCCCTATTCCCCCTTATCCATGCCCCTAGTTTTTTTTATTTTAGTCCTCAGACCCTCCCTAGAATGAATTAGACCTACCAATCTATGCATTATTGGCCAGTGTCTTCCTCTTTCTCTCTCTCTGCCTCCCTCTTTATGTATGTATGAATCCTCTTAAGTCCTAATATTATGGAATGAATTGGGAATGAGGCATGATTATTACCTTCAATTACTTGAAGCTCTGTCAAATGGAAGAGGGATTACTTTTGTTCTCCTAGGCTACAGAGTGCAAAACTTGGAGAACTTGGAGTAATAAACTAAATCTGTAGAGGCATATTTAAGCATAATATTTAGAACTTCCCAATACTTGAATCTGTCCAAAAGTAGAATGTGCTACATCAAGAGACTGAGAACTTCCTATCACTGCAAGTGCTCAAGCAAAAGCTAAATAATCTAGACATCTGGGGATGCTCTAGTGAAGATACCTACTAAGGTATAAGTCAAATTAGATAACTCTAGAGGCCTTTTTTAAATAGGAGGTTCTATGATTTTATAAGCCTGTAAGACAGACTGCTGAAAGTCACATAAGGAAGGTGTAGCTATTTTTTTAAAAAAATTTTTAGTTGGATAGAGAAAGTTGTCTCTCAGTTAATTAAATTTTGGTTAATTTAATAAGCATTTATTAAGCTCCTACTATGGCACTTTTCTACAAGGGATATATAAAGGCAAAAAATGAAAGAGACTTGTCCTTCAAAGAGCTTACATTTCTCTAATAAGAAAGAAAAATGTACAGAGATAAATAAATGCATAATAAAAAGTAATTGTTATTATTGGAGGCATTACAGATATTAATATTTATTAAACACCTACTATGTGCCAGGCACTGTGCTAAGTGCTGAGGATTTTAAAAAAGGGAAAAAATTTACTTCTAAGGATATATGAAGAAAGGTGATATCTGCATCCAGAGAAATGAATGATAAATAGAAGTATGTATAGAATAATTTTACATATCTACATATATTTGTGTCTGATGGTAGCTATCTCTAGGACAGCATGGAGGGAAGAAAAAAATAAATTTATATGATAATTTTTTATATATTTGAAAGGAATAGCAAGTTGTGCATAGTAGATTTGCAGTTTCATGTGCAATCATCTTTTTTACATTATTAAATGTTCATTTTATTCCACAAGTTAAAAATGAAATTATTTAAAAAAAAACTTATGAGAGGGGAAGCTAGGTGGTACAGTGGATAGAGCACTGACCCTGGATTCAGGAGGACCTGAGTTCAAAACCAGCCTCAGACAAATAACACTTACTAGCTGTGTGACCCTGGGCAACTCACTTAACCCCATTGCCTAGCCAAAAAAAAACTGATGAGAAATATCAACCAGGAAAAAACGGGAAAAGATAGTTCTTACCTGAAGCAGTTCACACTCTAATGGAGGAGACAACAAGCAAATTAATATGTACAAACAAGCCATATACAAGCTAAATGGGAAATAATTAAGACAACTGGAAAGGGGCAGGGAGGGAGTCTGGATTATGAAGGAGTTTGTACACCAAGCAGATAATTTTATATTTAATCCTGGAGGTAATAGGGAGTCACTGGGGTTTATTGGGGAAATGTGTGACATAGTTGGATTTGTGCTTTAGGAACTTCATTTGGGCAGGTGCATAGAAGGTGGAGTGGGGAGACATTTAAGGCAGGCAGACCCACCACTCGGCTATTGCAATAGTACAAGCATGAGGTGATAAGGGCCTCTACCAGGGTGACAGTATCAAAGAAGAGGAGTAATATTTGAGATTTGAAAAGATGAAATTGACAGACCTTGGAAACAGATTGGATATGGTGGTGGGAGAGATAGTGAGTATTTGAGAATGACGCCTGACTTGTCAACTTAAGGGACTGGGAATATGGTGGTGCCCTTGACAATATCAGTGAAGTTGGTGGGAGAAGGCTTAGGGAGAAAGTTCCATTTTGGACATGTTGAGTTTAAGATGCCTATTGGAAACCCAGTTCAAGATCTCTGAAAGGCAATTGAAAATGAGAGATTGGAAGTCAGCAAAGAGATTAGGGTAGGATAAGTAGTTTTGAGAATCATCAGCATAAAGATGATAATTAAATCTATGGGAGCTTGATGAGATTACCAAGTGAAGTAGTATAGAGGGAGAAAAGGAGAGAGCCCTATGTGTAGCCTGCAATCAGAGGACTTGACTTGGGTGAGAATGCAGCAAAGGGACTGAGGAGTGTTCTGATAGGTAGGAGAACCAGGAGGCAAAGATATTCCAAAAACTTAGAGAGGTGAGAGTATCAAGAAGGAGAGAATGATCAGTAGTGTCAATAGCTGCAAAGAGGTCAATAAGAATGAGGATTGAGGAAAGGCTGTAGGATTTTGCAATTAAAAGATCACTGGTAATTTTGCAAAGAATAGTTTTGGTAGAACGATGAGGTCAGAAGCTGGGTTGTAAGGGATAATAAGAGAATGAAAGAGAGAAAGTGGAGGCATCTTTTGAAACTGATTGTAGATGGACTTCTCAAGGAGGTTAACCACAAAGAGGAGAAGAGATATAGAAAGCAAGTTATTGAGAATTGAAGGATTAAGTGAGGGGTTTTTTGAGGATGGAGAGACAGGAGCATGTTTTTAGGGAAGGAGCCAGTAGACAGGAAGAGACTGCAAATAAGTGATAGTGAGAATGACAGAGGAGACAATTTGTTGGAGGAGATGGGATGGAATAGTATCACTTGTGGAGGTAGAGGGGTTTGTTTTGGTAAGGAGTTAGGCCACCTCTTTGTGTGAGACAGTAGTAAAGGGAGAGATAGAGACAGAAGGCATGTGATCATATGATGAGGAAGAGGAGAGAAGAAGGAGTCCACAAAAAATAGCCTCAATTGTTTCTGTAAAATATGAGGCAAGTTTCTTGGCTGACAGGGTGTGGGGAAGGAGATCCATGGGAATTTTGAGGAGGGATAAAAAAAATTTGGAATGGGGTCTTAGCGAGTTGATAAGGGAAGTGTAGAAGGGTTGCCTAACAGTAGTGAGATCCTATTTGAAGTTGTGTAATATAAATTTGTAACAGACTCATTCAGAATAAATGTATGATTTCTCTACTTTCATTCAGCAACACGTGTGTAGAAACAAAGGTGAAGTGGTAGTGTTCTAAAACTAATTGATGCTTGGCAGGGTGCAATTAGAGATATGATAAGGGATTCAAGAGAAAAGGATACTGTAAAATTGAATTTGTTCAAGAGAAGAGAGTGGCTAGTGTAGTGGTGAGGAACTGGGAGAGAATTGAGGGTTAGAGAGATCAGGGGCCATGACAAGGATGAAGGGTAGAATTTGGTTAGGGAAGGCAGAGGGAGGTGTGGAAAGTCAATAGATTATGGTTAAATAAGCAGATTTTGGAATTCTTGAACATGAAGATGTTACATTTGAAGGTGATGGCAAGATCAAATGGGTGATCATCTTTGTGTATAGCTGAGTGATTAAGATATTTGAGAGAGAAAGAGTTAATATTCATGTTGAAGTCCCTAGCATGAGGGCCAGAGTTGGGAAGGAGAGAAAATTGTGAGCCATTGTATTGAATTCATTGAGGAAGAAAGGAGAGTGACTTGAAGAGCTATGAATAACAGTTATCAGGATTTTGTTTGGGTAGTAAATATGGATTATATGAATTTCAAAAGAGGGGAAGTTACTAAGTAATGAAGATGAGGGAGAACCTAGAAGTGGCATTGGGGAGTGAGGAGTATTTTAAATCCCCCACCTCAATCGGTGAGCCAAAAGGAATGAATGAAAATACAGGCAGTACTGGAAAGGGTAGCCAGGGAGGCTGTGTTATCAGAAGGGTGCAAAGTTTACATGAATTCTAGAAGGTGGAAAGAGTAGGAGAAGAAAAAATTTGGATGAAGGGAAGTTTGTTGCCTATGAAACTGGCATTCAAGAGGGCACAGTAGAAATAGGATAGGACTTTGGAGAGGGAGAGTTGAGGGGAAATGAGAATAAGGAATCAGGAGATGGGAGAGGGGAATAGTGTTTGGATGATGACTTACAGGGGTTAAGAATCACTAGAATATGTAGGGTTTGATCAAGTGTGAGAATGTTCTTCATTGAGGTGAAAGGCACTACTCTGCTCCACAGAAGAGGCTGGAGATCAGGCAGGAGATGGAAGACACCTGGTCAGATGAGAAGAAGGGATGGAGATTAGGCAGGAGACTGTGCAGTAGGAGATGGAGTCCTACTCTCCACCAACTTTCCTCTTCCTCTTCCCTCAGAAGAAAGCTGAAGCAGGAGATGAAAGGTCAATAGAAGGGGCCTATTGTAAAAAGTGGCACTTAAAGCTGAGCCTTGAAAGGAGTAAGAGATTGTAAGAGGTGGTAAAAAGGGAGAGGATTCAAAATTTCAGAGACAAAAGGGAAACGGAATGTTATATACAGAAAATATCATTCACAGTTTTGTTTGAAACAATGATTGCATGAGGAGGAAGAGTGTATAAGTTTTCCTGGAATCTATATTTGATCTATAATCTAATATATATCTAATCTGTTTTATCATAGAGGCAATAGGGAACCACTAAAGTTTCTTGAACAGGAGACTAGCATAGTTAGGTTAGACTTGTGCTTTAGGAATAACCTAGGAGAGATGTGATGAAGCATGAATATGAATGATTCTGGTCTTAGTCAATAGAGAGGTATTTAAGCAATGTTTCAGAGGATTAATCAATAAGAGAGTAAGTCATACAGGTAAAAGAACTAAAAGATAAGTGTCACAACAATCCAGGGAGGAAACTGTGCCAAAGAAGATGGAGTGGCCAGCAGTTTTGATCATTACTGAGAGGACAAAAAGGAAAAGAACAGAGAAAAGTCTATTTGATTCGGTGATAAAGAGGTCTGTAGTGATCTTGGAGAAAATCATTTTAGTTAAGTGATGGGGTTGGAAGCCAGACTGAAAGGTGTTGAGAAATAAATGGGAGGTGAGAACATGAAGGCAAGTGTACACAGTTTTTTTCCTAGGTATTTGACTAAAATAGGGAGGAGAGATTTTGGAAGATAGCTTGAGGGGATGGTGAAGGTTCTTTTTTTATGTTGTTGTTTTTTTTAAGGTTGGGGAAGATCTAGGAATGTTTTCTTAGCAAGAAAGGAAAGCCAGTAATGAGAGATTGAAAATTAGGGAGAGAGGGGAGATGATCAGAGAGATAAGCTGCCAAAGGAGGTAAGATGGAATAAATTTAAAGGTATAAGTTCTGAGTCACTGATAGGAGGGTCTAGATGGTCCTTGGTGTCAGAGTCATTGTAATTATTATACCTGTGATGCTCCTCATTTTCAGTTATTAATATCATGATGTATAAAGAAGGTAATTTGTTTTTCCTAAGTACCTTACCTCATTTTTATTTTGTCTTTAGCTTTTTTTTTTCTGGAAGTTAAGTGAGAAGTAGGCAGAGGGAGGTATAATGCATTAATATTTTATTTACTTAGAAGTTTTCTTCAGAAAAGAAACATTATTTCCCCAAATGAAATTTCCAGTTAGTTTAAAATGGGCACAAACATCAATGTTCCTTCTTTTGACGTTTTTGTTTCTGACACTGAAGGCTATTCGATTTCTGGTGAGATGTTTGGGAGGCGTAGGCTTGAGAGATGTTACGTAGGTAAGAAAGCTCTCTAAGATCCCATAAGCCTACCATGAATGACAAATCTGTGTTTTCTTCTTTTGGAAACCCTGGAGCTTTGAAGTAATGCAGATCTAAGACTTGCTGTCATCCTTAAATCATCTAAGCTGGAAACCTAGCAAGACCCCTAATCTTGACAATTCTTTTTAATATGTGCCTCCTTGTCATTACCAAAGGTCGGCACTCCTGACTCACACATCTTGCCCCTTTGGCCAGAGATGAAGCTGTCTATCTTTTGAGTGTGTGTGTGTGTGTGTGTGGTTATTTTTACTTGTTGTGTTCACTGATGCTATATCTTCTGATAGCAGACTTGAGATTGATTTTAGGAGACTGTATCTTGACTTTGTGTGGATGAAGATAAGACAAAGCCTAGGCAAATAGTTATATGTCAAAAGGGACCTGATGTCAAGCCTCTGCAAAGAAAACATTTTGATTAGCCATTTCTAAGACAGCACATGTGTATGATAAACAAGTTTGGGTGACCTCTAAAAAGCAGGCAAAGACAGTTCCAATAAGGCCTAGTTTTTTGGCAATTTTCACAATCAGCAGGTCCCTGCTCCTCTTTTCCTGACACTAGGAAGGTGACAGAGTAGGGCTTACTCTGCAGGTGACCTCCCTAACTCTGGATGGAAATCCCTGCTCTGCTTTTCAGTCTTTATAGTCTATCCTTGTATGACACAGTTTGAGGAATGCTCTTGTCTTCACTTCCCCTACTGATCTCTTACAGGTCAACAATTTATCATGAATTCCTTTGTCTTAAACATACATTTCCATCTTCAATGTTCTCTTAAAATAATTATTAAAAATGTTGCTGGAGGTCATGAGCATAATAGTAGCATATTCATTCACCAAGTCTTTAGTGTGAATTATTTTTTTCAGATTATTTTCCTCTCTACAAGGAAAGATGGTGCAGAACGAAGGGGAAAAAAAGGGAGAGTCCTAGAGCAAGGAGGAGAGAGAGATTAAAAATGAAATAAAGACACAGGAAGGTTAAGTGGAAGGTGGCTATACAAACTCTATGTAGTTTGCAAGTTTGCTGCCCATTACGTTGATGCTTTAGATTCCATATTTTGCTATTAGTTTAACACTGAGCTTCTGTATAATTTCATTGCTATTCATGCACATCTTCACCTCCCCGTCCTTCATTTAGGGAAAAGCATCTTATTTGTTTCATTTTATGACAGTTGATGAAAGGAAAACATTTGCATTGTAGTTCTGGCTTGATTTAGATAAACCTCTACATGTTTGGCAGCTGCTCTGAGCATCTCACCCTTTGACCCTAAAGAGCAGATGTCAGAATGTTGCCTAATAAACCTGCCTCGCTCGTTGTTTAGGTTGACTGCTGCAGGTCGGTACAACACCAGAAGTGCACAATTCCCCCTGGAAGTTGGTCTCTTACACTTCTTAGTTCAGGAGAATCAGACAGAAGTACTTCAAAAGATAAAGGAGGCCTTTGGCCAGATACAAGTTGAGTTGAAAATAGATTCACATGCAGACAGTATATACATCTAAAACAGTGTCTTACTAATACAAATAGAAAACATTTAATAAACTTTGTTGTTCATCCTTTGTTTTTGACGAGGATTGATGGCATCATAGGGTGATATCTTGGCTTGCCCAGGAATAGGATTTAAATGAGGCACAAAGTCATCAACCTCCCTCTTGCATCTAGAGTCATCGAAATCCAGTGGCAAGACAAAAATCAAAATGACTGGCGATGTCCCAGGACTCAGGGGAATGTCTTTAGAGTCTTTGATGTCTGACCAAGATTTAAGTGCTCCACAGTGCTTGCTTCAGCTGCCTTTATGGCTGTTGGAACAAACTGTTCTCATCTACTCATTCCATCAAGGGAACTCTTTACATGCTTGGAGTAGACATTCCCCCTAATTCACCTATGGGTTTGAGGTCTATTGATTACCCTCAACCTGGTTTAGCCTGTCTGCCAAAATGGTTCTACTGGGGTGTGGCCACTATGCATGCTACAGCTTCTTGGAGCCACAGGTGAAACTTGGGTGACAGGTAGACACCAAAGGTCAGTGAGCATCCCTGAAAAGGGCTTAGCAAGCCCTCACACCAGAGGTGCGAGTGCTCCCTGAACACCCCATAGACCCCTGATAAATTTTAATGAACAAATGAATGACTGAGGCTTAGGAGAGACTTGCTCTACTATTAAAGTTAATTATTTAAAATTTTTGTTCAAATGATCAGTTCTCTGTTCAAGAAAACATTTTGTAAAGTTTAGGTATCTGTATTTCTATAGTCACTTAGTAAATCAATTTGACAAGTATTATTTAAGCACATGCTATATGTTCTACACTGATTTAGAACTAGAAGAGACCTTAGAAGCTAACTTATTTTGCAGATGAGGAAACTGAAGCTCTGAGATGGTAAGTGACTTGCCCAGCTACTAAGTGTCAGAGGTAGAATAAACAATTTCATGAAGATCACTAGACAGTTGGCAGTGTATTGGTTAGAAAATCCTTGGAGTGGGAGAGAAGGAAGGGGAGATAAGTGAAGGAAGTTAGTTGTGTGTCCTTGTGACATGATGTCCTTTTAAGAGCAAACTGAGATAACATAATTGGCAAGATGGTGGATTATTTGATTTCTCATAATTTCCCAAGTTAAAAACTCAGAAAAGAAACATGCAGCAAATCTATAATAACTAAGGCAGAATATGCAAGACAAGACAGAAACACCATACAAGGTAAAAGTCCCATAAAATAATATTGTAGAGCAGACATATTCCTAGTTACCTTCCCCATTTCCAGCCCACTTCATGTACAGGTTGTCACCATTGCAAGCAAAGGGGATAGGGAGAGTGGAAACAGGATCTGCTTATGTGAGCACCTGACCAATTATTTCATGGCAGTCAGAACCAAGAAGTGGAAGACATAATTTCTGTCCTTCAGAATCCTTCCTTTCAAAGGAAAGGGTTGACAATTGTGCATGGGGATTGGGAAGGGGTAGCATGGGGTGGTGAAAGACAATGTAGCACAGAAGAGAGTATAGTACCTTCCCAAGTTCAAAGGCCTTTCTGTGATACTTGTTATAGATTTGTGAAAGTTTCAGCTCCTTGTTGTTTTTCCATTTCTTTCTAACCCTTTCATCTGAGAGTAAGCTTATTCCAAGAAGGCATAATTTAGATTTCTAAAAGACTTTGTCAGGCAGCTGGGTGGCACAGGAGATAGAGTGCCAGGACTGGAATAAGGAAGACTCATCTTCCTGAATTCAAAGCTGGCCTCAGACATTTGCGAATTGTGTGACTCTGAGCAAGTCACTTAACCCTGTTTGCTTCAGTTCCTCATCTGTAAAATGAGCTGGAAAAGGAAATGCCCAACCACTCCAGTATCTTTGCCAAGAAAACTCCAAATGGGGTCACAAAGTGTCAGACATGACTGAAATGACAACAACAACAAAATACTTCGAATGTCCAGAAAATATCAATTTATTTGTCTAAACCTATTTGTTAATATTCTTCACAGTGTCTTGTATGTGTCAAAGACTAATAAATGATACTTGATGATGATGGCTAAATGATTCTTCAGGTAGTCACCAAGACATAACAATTTCCAAATAATGAGGAGAGGACAGCATGGTGGTACATATCTGCAATTCTTGCTTCTGGGCATACTAAGGCTGGTAGAACTCTTCAGCGTAGGAGTTCTGAGTTACTGTAGGGCTAAATTGACTGGGTGTGCATACTAAGTTTGGCACCAATATGGTGAGCTCCTGGGTGGGGGTGGGGGCTTCCAGGCTGCCTAAGGAGGGCTGAATGGAGCAGTACAAAGCTATACTTGTGTAGTAGTTGGTGGCCCCATCTCAATAATGCAGTCTTCATGAACAACAAATGTGCCTCTTCTGATAGCTGAGAATTCCTATCAAGTACACATTAGAGTTTAATCTTCCACATTTCTTGGTTTCTCTTCCTTAATTTCTCTAGACTACTGTCTCATTTGATCCTTATTTTACGGTTGGGGAAATTAAGGCAAATAGGTTAAGTGACTTATTCAGGGTCACATAGCTAGTAAGTGCCTGAGACTGAATTTGAACTCAGGTCTTTACGACTCTGGGCCCCAGTGCTCTATCTACTGTGTCACCTAGCTGTCTCTCTCTCTCTTTCACACACACACACACACACACACACACACACACATCAAATACTTTGTATATAGGATAGAAGATTGTATATAACCATTATACATCAATAGAAAGTAATATAATCATTCTTTTTTCATGTACAGCAGAATGCAGAGACTGAAGAGGGCCCTCATCCCTACAGGCATCTTGGAGTAGAAAACTCAGGCTAAAGCTACCTGCTCCACTTACTGCTTCCGAAACTCAGGGAAATTCCAAGAAAAAGTCTGCTCTTCCCAGCTTCTTCTTATAGATTCTTGTTTTTCAACATACCTAGCAATGTATTTTAATTATTTTTCTATCCTAAAGTTTCCTGTAGATAAATATAAATACAAATTAGGGCAGAGAGAGAAACAAAATCTCTGCCTAAATGCTGGGAAATTTCCTAACTTGGAGATCTGATTGATTATGATGGTACTTCTAACTTTTCATTTAACATAGACTCCATAAGGCAACAGAGGAGGAGATCACATGGACCTGAATGGCTATCATATTATCCCTTGGCTAAAAAAAAAGCCAATTATTGTAATAGAGTATGGTTTATTAAATCCTCAGAGACAAAGAAGGTTGTGAGGAGAGGGTGGTAATGATTAAGCCAACACCCACATCATTACTGGTACAAGTGTCTAAGTGTCTTCTCTAAGATTATCTTCCCTGTCCTCTGTAGATATCTTGTATGTGCACAGTTTGATTGCATGTTATCTTCCCTATTAGAATGTGAGCTCCTTCAGGGTAGGGAACATGTTTTTTTTTTGCCTTTCTTTGTATTCCTAGAATTTAGCACATTGGCCAGCACATAATAAGTGCTTAATAAATGCTTATTCACTGACTGACTCTGAAACAAACACTGGATTTAGATTCAGGAAATGTATGTTTTAATCAGGGCTCTGCTGTGTGGCCTCAAACAATCCATTTGACTTCTTTGGAGCTCAGTTTTGTCATCTATAAAATGAAAAGTTTGGACTAGGACCTAGTCCTACATCCATGTGGTCCTCTAGGTCCTCAATGGTGGCCCTTTGCCTGAATCCAAACTTCAAAGAACAAATCTTCTTAATAAAAGGATTTGTTCTTTAAAACTTGGACTCAGTCAAAAGGCTACATTCAAGGACCTAGAAAGTCACATGTGGTCTCTAGGCTACATGTTCCCCACCCCTGGAGTAGGTGATCTCTAAGGCCTCTTTCCAGTACAACCATTCTAGAATAATTCATGTGAAAGAGTAAAATGGAAAGCAAAACGAACGAAAAGAAAAGAAAAACAAATAAAAAACTAACCTTACTCCCTAGGAGGATCCTGAATGATGAGAAGAAAAGAAAATTTCATTTTCTACCCAAAGATACCCTAAAAATTATAATCAAGGGAAAAAAGATTAGTTGTACATAACATAATTTGTTTTAATTCTTTTGGTCACATAGATAAACCATATTTGAACATATTATCAACCATACCCTTAAAATATACTGGCAATATTTTAAGCCATTCTGAAAACTGAGAATGAGATGAATTCTCACCCGGAGGCAACAATAACAGTTAATCACTTTTCTTAAAAGTTTATAGATGAGCCAGAAGTGCTGAAGGTAGCAAACATTCAGCCTGAATGCATTTTGTCTATTCATCCTTGGATTAGGTAATCTGTTTGGGACTACTAAAATGATAGAAAATAGCCTTGAAAGTTAAGTACAAGATAACATTTCTAACAGTTTGTTAATGTTATGTAATGTCTGAAGCTGAGAATAAGGATTTTATTGGAAATTCTACTTCAGATATTGATCACATCCTCAACTCTCTGATTTTATGATTCTTCCAGGTTAAAGATTTAGAGTTTGTGTTAGAAAGCTTTATTTATTACCATTTTCTGTAGTACAACCAAACATGCTGGTGGAGCCAAGCTTTTTACCATATATATGAGATCCAAACAGCCTGTCAGTGTCTGCATGAAATTGAGAAGTATAATAAATAACTATGGGGTGGTAGTGGAAATATGAAATTCGTTTAGGATACTTCCTAAACCAAGGTCTCCACACCAGTAACATTTGGAGAAATCCTTGTGGAACATTTATAGGACCACAGTGGTCATGAAGATCCGGTGCGGGTGGGTTATATCACTGCTATCAGTTTTATCAGTTTTATAGGAATATTTTATCAGCTAGATCATAGAGCCTTCAAAAGAGAACTTTTAATCTCAAATATTTATAAGGGATATGAGAGATCCACTTATTTAAAGCAAAACAACAGGGTTAGGAATATAGGAATTGTATATTACTATAGAAATGAGAAAAAGCACAAGTGATGGCAATGATGATGATGATGATGATGATAACAAATCAAATTTTTACAGCACTTGGTGGTTTACAAAGTACTTTCCTCATAGAAAAGCAGTGAATAGAGAGGCAGCCTCAAAGCCAAGAAAACCTTGTCTGGTTCAGGACAGCTAGGTGGCCCAGTGCATACAGCACTGCACCTGGAGTTAAGAAGATAACCAGAGTTCAAATCCAGCCACAGATATTTACTAGCAAGTCACTTTAGCCTCTGCCTCAGTTTCCTCCTCTTCTGTAAAATGGGGAAAATAGCACCTATTTCAACAGGTTGTTGTGAAGATAATGAGATAACATTTGTAAAGCACTTTGCAAACCTTAAAGTACCATATAAATGTGAGTTGATCTTGTGGTGACGATCTTGGTGGTGATGATGATGGTGATGATGTCCCACCTCTGACTCATAGTAACCCTGGGCACATGTCTTAACATCTCAGTTCTCTAGGCCTTTGGTTTTCAAACTCTAATAGTAATGGGGCCATTAAATCCTATAGGCTGGCATCAGGTTAGAAAGCCACATGCTAACATTATGTGTTCTATTGTATTTTATTTATTTTGTTACATATTTCTTAATTACATTTTAATCTGGTTCTAACCAACTTCCAGAGTGCTGGGGGTTGCAATGCCACTGGAAGCTGCTTGTTTGACACCTCTGCTCAAAGCAACTCTATAAGATTTTATGTTGCAAGAAAAACAAAGTACAGACATGCATTGTTAGAGGAATTTTTTTTACCATGTTCATCAGCTGTAGCTTACCTATCTGTTCAAATCCCAGCCTCTATCATTCCTCTTGATCAATTTCTTTTTTTATTTCTCTAACCCTCTTCCAACTTACAACTATATTAATTCAATCAAAGGACCAGTGCCTGTCTTTCATCAGAACAACTCTGTAAGGAAAGTAAAACACCTCTTATCATCCTTATTTTACACATGAGGAAATGAAAGATTCAGACATATCCAGTGGAGTGCTCAGAGTTACAAAGCCAGTAAGCACGGGAGGAAGAACTCAAAGAATGGTTTACTTCTCTTTCCACTGTGTCCTGTAAAGCTTAATTTGTTTGATTTCCTATTTCTAATTCTGGTTAAGTTAGTATAGGGAGAAATTAGCACTGGGTCTGTATGTAAGGAAGCAGCTACGTCAAAGAAATATAAGGCATCTGACAGAAAGGATTGGAGGAAAAGAGTTTTCCTTCACATTGACAATCAGTCTTGGTTCCCAGGTAGCAAAAGAGAAAATGAAGGTCAACTTTCTTCAGTACTCCAGTGTTGATTTGTATGTCTTCAATATTGCAGTAAGAGAAGTTTTTATTTGATTCTTAAGACTTTTGTCAAAAGATAAGTCATTTGGGGGCAGCTAGGTGGTGCAGTGGATAGAGCACCAGCCCTGAAGTCAGGACGACCTGAGTTCAAATCCGGTTTGCAAAGTGCTTTACAAATGTTATCTCATTATCTTCACATAACACTTACTAGCCAAATGACCCTGGGCAAGTCACTTAACCCCATTGCCTAGCCAAAAAAAAAAAAAAGATAAGTCATTCTATCTAGAAAAACTTAGCTTTTCTGTAGTACTTATGAAGAATTTGGTTTATTTCAGCATGACAGAGTATATAAAGAGCCAACCTCAGTACCAGGAAGACCTAAGCTCAAGTCCTTGTTTTGACAGGAGGCAGGAAAGAATGAAGGAAACAAGCATTTAGTAAGCACTTGCTATGTGCCAGTCAACTGTACTAGGCACTTTTCAAATATCTCATTTGAACCTCACAACACGATTTTACAATTGGGGAAACCAAGGCAGACGAAGTGAGTTGTCCAGGGTCACTGTTGCTGTACTGTCCTGTACACCAACTAGCAGTCAGTAATTTATTAAGCATCTATTTTGTGTCGGGCACTGTGGTATGAACTAGGAATACAAATACATTAAAGACAGTCCCTGCCCTCAAGGAATTTACTGTGTAAAGCACCTTACAATCCAATGGGAGAAAAGCTATAAAGCAGGTGAGTATGTGTGGTAGGGGAGGTAGCTTACATGGGGCGATGGTGTAGGAGCCAAAGAAAGTGCATCTGAGATCACATTTGACTGAGGTCTTCCAGACTCCGATCTAATTTCTCTATCAACTGCACCATCTAGCAGCAGCTCAGGTGTCAGAATTTCCCATCTTTCATAAGCACAGAGAAAAGGTAAGCCAAGTCTTGAACCATTTTCATAAGCATATCATCGCAGGCCCACCACATAGACTCATATCTTACCCTGATCTTCATAAATTTCTTGTAGGACCAGACTTTGAGTTGACTCTCATGGCAGATCCCACTTGTGTGTCTCTAGTGGTGACTCTGACAGGTCCTGGTTTCTGATGTTGACTCACTCTTTTTATTGTTTGCTTTCAGACTTAACCAATATACACCTTTGAAAATTATCTCTGCCTTCTTTGACCTTGGTCCTTGACTATCCCTTGTGGACTTCTGAGCACTAAGCTGCTAAGTAGCCCCAGGCTGTGACAGCTTCAGCATGAGAGAGCCAGGAATCATCATCATTATCGCCATCATCATTATCACCAAATAGTATTTATTAAGCAAGCATTCATGTGCACATGGCATTGTTCTGGGCACTTTGCCAGGGTAAATTTTATAAAGATTTTGCCTGCTAGAGTTTACAATCCATAAATAGTATATATGTTATAGCTCAAGTCTAAGCCAACAAAATGTTAACATCAGCTGTGCCTTTTGGTTAATGTCCAATGTCTTTTCAGGGAATCAGCAGTTTCATCTTTATCTAGCTAATGTTGACATTAGGGATTTAATTCACGTAAAGCTTAACAAACTCTGGTTCAGAAAACATAATTTCTCCACGTGTTTTGGTTTCTACTTAAGCCATCTGAGTTGAGGTAGTATTTTTGTCACTAATCTTAAGCATTTCTAGATAATTCCCAAAACCTACTTTGTTATTCTTCATGATTGAATGTGAAATTATGGAAAAGTACTACCTGTATTTATGAATGCTGTTAATTTTTTTTTCAAATAGCCCTTTCTGTCCTACACATATTAAGATTGTTACCTTACTTGCCACTAAAACAATTTCTGGAAAGGTCTATGTCAGTTTGCCTTTTAGAATCATCCACTCAACCCAACCCTCTTTGCTGTATACCAGGCTCTTCCATCTGCTCCTCCCATTTTCAAGTTGTCCACAATTATTCCAATGTTGTCATTCAACCTCTTGAATTATAGTCCAAAATACATATACACAGACAAAAATAAAGGATGGTATTTTATCAAGATGTAAAGGAAAAAGGATATTTAAATTGCCTATTTTATCATTATCAAAAATTATTCCCTAAGCACCCACTTAAGCTTTTCTATTTTATTATGATAATAATAAATATTATGATAAAAATAAATAATAAATCTTTGTAGGAGGGCTCAAGGAGTTGGTGTGAGACCAATTAGGGAGTAAGTTGGATTAAGGGAAGAAAAGTCTCATGATGTAAAACACTATCCACATCCAGAAAAAGAGCAATGAAGTTTGAATGCATATCGGAGCATACTATTTTCTTTTTTCTTTTTGCTTCTGTTTTGTTTTGTTTCTTCTTTCTTGTGGTTGTTCCTATTGGTTCTAATTTTTCTTTACAACATGACTAATGTGAAAATATGTTTAATAGGAATGTAGACGTAGAGCCCATATCAGATTGCTCACCTTCTTGGGGAGGCAGGAGGGGGTGGAGAAAATTTAAAATTCAAAAGCTTATGGAAGTGAATGTTGAAAACTAAAAATTAATTAATTAATAAAAAAAGAATTAAGGGAAGAAACTGAGAGAAATGACAGAGGCTGGGATTTGAGCAGATAGGAAAGCTATAACTGATTAAGTTTTGAGTTCATTATTTGGGGTAATAATAATAATAACCAGAAGAAGTGGTAGTAACTGTGTTTATGTAGTGTTTTAAGGTTTGCAAAGTACTTGACATACATTATCTGATTTGGTTCTCACAACAACCCTTGGAAGTAGGTGATATTATTATCCCTATTTCACAGATAAAGAAACTGAGGGAGGAGAGTTTAAGTGATTTGCCCAAGGTCACACAGTTAGTAGGTGTCTGATACAAGATTTAAACCCTTGTCTTTCATGACTCCAAGTCCAATGTTCTACCATAATGTTCACATGCATGACTAAGAGATTTTATGTAATGAACAATATAAAATATGCCAACTGTTATTCCATGATTTTTCCCCCTTCAAATATATGAAGTAATATCAAAGTGTATATGGAGGGGTGATCAGAAGGACCCCTAGTCAATTATATGAGTCCCCACCAGTAAACTAGACAAGATTTCAAAGTGTGGATCTTTGTTAGATGGAATAACTCCCTTGGAAATAGACATGCTCCCTACTCTATCACTAGAGAGGGGATTTCTCTAATTGCTTTACTGTAACTAGGTCTGACAATTAGTGGCTGAGGCCCAAGAGGAGAGGCCCATATTTAGGAACTGCCCTTCTTGTAGTCCACAAAAGTAAAGCTTAACCTTTTTACCCTATGGATCCTTTTCTCAAACCTTCTATCCCTTGGGTTTCTAGACTGAAACGTTATGTGGTGGTGTGGAAGGAGAATTTCATCAATACTTCCTCCCTTCCCCCACAAAGCAATGGCAATATAAAGAAGAAACACATGACAGACATTGCCTATACTTGCAAAGGCAGGCCTGAAACTGCAGTTTCTACACCTCCTAATTTCTGGCTGCCTTCTGCATTTCTGTTCTTTTTGTGATCATATCAGTGACTAACAATCAGACTCAGGGAAAATGTGATAACTGTCTTCAGCTATTTGAAGGATTGCCATGTAGTACAGGAATAAGACTTGTTCTATTTGACCCTAGAGAACAGAACCAGGAGCCTGAGTGGAAATTGCAGAGGCAAATTTAGGCTTACAATCAGGATAAACTTTCTAATAATTAGAAACCTCCCAAAGTGGAACAGACTAGTTCCAAAGGTGATCAGTTCTTTCTCCTTGAAGGCATTCAAGCAGAAGTTGAATGACCACTTGGTAGGTATATTATAATGGGGACTCTTGGTGTATTGGTTGGACTAGAAGGTCACTAATCTTCCTTCCAATCTCTCTTCTCCCAAACCCCAATATTTCTAGTTGTCTTGTATGTTACTCCTTTCCATGTTCTCTTTGATGCAGTGACATTAACCTCCTGGCTACTAAGAACAAGATGCTCTGTCTCTCTGCTGTAGGCATTTTCTCTGGCTGTCCACCAAGCCTAGAATGCTCTCTCTCTCTCTCTCTCTCTCTCTCTCTCTCACTCTTTCTCTTTGTCTACTGGCTTCCTTGGATTTCTTTTTTTTAAATTTAATTAATTTTTTTTATTTTTAATATGTGTTTTTAAAACTTTGGGTTACAAATTTTCTCCCTTCCTCCCTCCCCACCCACCCTCATTGAAAAGGCAAGCATGTTGATACAGGTTATACATGTGTAGTCATGCAAAACACTTCCATAGTAGTCCTGTTGTAAAAAACTAAGTATATTTCCCTTCATCCGATCCTACCCCCCATTTATTCTATTCTCTCTTTTAACCCTGTCCCTACTCAGAAGTCTTTGCTTTTGATCATCCCCTCCCTCAATCTGCCCTCCCCTCTATCAACCCCCTGCTCTCTTGTCCCCTTCCCCCCTTATTTTCCTGTAGGGTAAGATAGATTTCCATATTCCACTGTGTATGTTATTCCCTCCTTAAGCCAAATCTTATGAGAATAAGATTCACTCATTCCCTCTCACCTTCCCCCATTTCCCCTCCACTGTAAAAGCCCTCTATCTATCTATACAAACATATAATTTTTTCCCTCCCTCTACCCTAATACTGACAAAGGACTCGTGAGTTACAAATATCATCTTTCCCTGCAGAGTTCAACCTTAATAACTCTCTTATGATTTCTCTTTCCTGTTTACCTCTTCTATGTTTCACTTGAGTCTTGCGTTTGAAGGTCAAATTTTCTATTCAGCTCTGGTCTTTTCCCCAGGAATGCTTGAAAGTCCCCTATTTCATTGAATGACCATTTTTTTACCCTGAAGGATTATACTCAGTTTTGCTGGGTAGGTGATTCTAGCTTGTAGTGCTAATTCCTTTGCCCTCTGGAATATCATACCCTATGCCCTCTGGACCCTTAATGTAGAAGCTGCTAAATCTTGTGTTATCCTGATTGTGTTTCCACAATACTTGAATTGTTTCCTTCTGGCTGCTTGCAATATCTTCTCCTTGACCTGGGAATTCTGGAATTTGGTTACAATATTCCTAGGAGTTTTCCTTTGGGGATCTCTTTCAGGAGGTAATCAATAGATTCTTTCAATTTCTATTTTGCCCTCTGGTTCTAAAATATCAGGGCAGTTTTTCTTGATCATTCTAGGCTCTTTTTTTGATCATGGCTTTCAGATAGTCCAATAATTTTTAAGTTCTCTCTCCTGAATCTGTTTTCCAGGTCAGTTGTTTTTCCAATGAGATATTTCACATTCTCTTCTATTTTTTCATTCCTTTGGATTAGTGTTACAGTGCCTTGATTTCTCATAAAGTCACTAGCTTCCAGTTTCTCCATTCTAATTTTTAAGGAAGTATTTTCTTCAGTAATCTTTTGGACTTCCTTTTCCATTTGGCCAATTTTGCTTTTGAGGGCATTCTTCTCCTCATTGGCTTTTTGGACCTCTTTTGCCATTTGGGTTAGGCTATTTTTTAAGGTGTTATTTTCTTCAGTATGTTTTTGGGTATCCTTTAGCATCACTCTCAGTTTTTCCTCTACTTCTCTTACTTGCTTCTCAAAATCCTTTTTGAGCTCTTCCATGGCCTGGGACCAATTCATATTTTTCTTGGAGGTTTTGGATGTAGGAGCTTTGGCTTCATTGTCTTCTTCTGGTTGTATGTTTTGATCTTCTTTGTCATCAAAGTAAGATAACATAGTCTGACTCTTTTTGTGCTGCTTGCTTATGATCTCAGCCAATTACTTGGGTTATAAACTCTTTGTTAAGGTAGAAGTCTGTTTCCAGTGTGGAGAATGTACTGTCCCAAGCTTCAGGGGTTTTGTGCAGCTGTTTTCAGAGATGCTTCTAGGGACCTGTAAATTTTCAGTTCTTCAAAGGTGCAATGATCAAGGGCGAGGTGTTTACTCCTTTCCTGGCCTGTGCTCTGGTCTATGAGCACTCTTTTCTGTCTTGGAACTGTGAGGAGGGTTTCCTCTCCACAGCCCCTACAAGCTCCACCATGCCAGCAGTCCTCCTGGCCCTAGGACCGCCACCCAGAACTGTGACCCAGATCCAAGCACGGACAAAGCTAGAGAATCCTACACCAGCAGAGAGATCCCTGAAATCCCCCTCTGATCAGCCATTTGATTCCCCCTCAGTCTGTGGGCTGGAAGCTCAGGAGGCAACCACTGCCCTGGGCCAAGCTCGGGGACTGGAGCTGAGACCATCAGCTTCTCTCTCTCACTGCAGACACAGACTTTTCCCACTGACCTTCTAAGTTGTATTTGGCATTCCTGGGTTGAGAAGTCTGGAAACCACCACAGTAGCCTGCAATTCAGTCCTCTGAGGCCTGTTCCAGGTTCGCAGTGGCCTGCCTTCCCACACCAAACTGTGCTCCTTTCCCTGCCTGGTGCGATATACCTTTCCGATCAACCATCCAGGCTGTCTTTGGCTGGAAATTTGTTTTGCTCTGTCTTTTTGTGGGTTCTGCTGCTTTAGAATTGGTTTAGAGCCATTTTTAATAGATATTTGGAGGGGTTTGGGGAGAGCTCAAGTAAGTCACTGCTTTTACTCTGCCATCTTGGCTCCACCCCCCCTTGGATTTATTTAAGTCACAAATAAAATCTGATCTTCTATAGGAAGACTTTTCCAATTCTTCTTAATTCCAGGACTTTTCCTCTCTTATTTATTTCTTATTTGTCCTATATGTAGCTTTTTTTGTATATATTTGTTTGCTTCCCCCTTAGACTATAAGCTCCTTGAGAACAGAGACTGTCTTTTGCCTCTTTTTGTATATCCCCAGTATTTAGCACAGTGCCTGACACATAGTAGGCATTTAATAAAGATATATTTCAACTCTCAAATTCTGTGATTCTGTAAATCTCATAATGTCCTGTAGAAGAAATGGCAGGAAATAGATGGGGAGTGGGGAGGGGACAGAATGCTAATTACAGAATTGCTTATCTTTATGTGGCATCTCAAAATTTAATAGAAAGAGCATTATTTCTTTAATATTTTCCAAATCTAGAAATCAGGAGACTTTCAATTTCCCTAGATATTTTAAACTATACAATTTAAGTTATAGATCCCTAAACTTTTCATTTTAACCAGACAGACAAGGTCTGGGAGTTTTCATGAATTATAATTTAGTATGAGTTAATACTGTGGTATGATAGCCAAAAAAACCAAATAATGCAATTTTAGGCTTCATTGAAATATACTGTCCAGTTTAGCAGAGCATCCTCTCTTAACTGGTACCTGAACCCAGAGATCAGACAGAAATTTAATAGAACCATCTGGTAGTGAGATTATGTTGCCTGATCTCTGCTTGCTGCCACACAGACAGACCCCAGTGCAGGAATCTTTGTGGTACAAATGAAACAGCTTCCAGTGGGAGCATTCAAAAGGCAGCTAGATGATCTAGGAAACACCACACTTAGATGATATATGCTGAAAGTATCTCTTTGTAGTTCTTATAAGCAAATGGTAGGAAATTTTAAATGCATTATTTGATCTCAGATAAGTAAGCTTTTCTTATTAAGTATGTAATCCATTAAGCAGTAGGCACCAGTTCAATAATGGCTTTACATACTAGATGCAAGAGAGTCATTTTAAATATATATATGAAATATATACATATATTTGAAATATATACGTACATATACACACAGACACACACACAAATCCACATATATAAACATACACACATATGTATACACACACAATCTTAAGGTTATTGTCTCCCATGCTCCATATGTAAAGGAGGTAAATCCAGGTTTAAGAAATGAATATGACTTTTCTTATCCACTTGTAGTCAATCAATCAACAAGTATTTATTAACATTAGAAGAACCAGATGTGTCAATTACCTATACATGTATTTACTATAATTTTAAATATGATATATTTGTGTCTAATGGTAGCCATCTGTAGGGCAGGGATGGGGAAGAAAAAAAGAAAAAAGAAAGTTATATGATAACTTTATTATATATTTCAAAGGAATAGCAAGTTGTACATAATAGATTTACAGTTTCATGTATAATCATCTCTTTTCCTTTCTACTGTTATGGAAATATTCATTTTATTTCTTATGTTTAGAATAAAATAAATGAAAATTTTAAAAACAAATACAAATATATATATATACACATATAAATCTATTATAATATCTCCTACTGGGCAGATATACTTTAAAAAACAAATGATTAAAAGCAGATATTTTAATTTTACTTTGAAATAAAAGCTTTCATCTAACTATCTTGATTTCCTTTGTCTTACTCATTTTTTTTTAAATGCCCTATGTCAATTGACATAGCTTGGTCCTTCCAGGTATTCCTAAATTCTGATTCTTCTAGTCTATTAAGCACCTTCTAGATACAACATAGCTTAACATAGTGCCTGGCACATAGTACATGATTAACAAATAATTTTTAATTGATTGATTGAATGTAGTGTAACAGAGTGCCTGTTTTGAAGCCAAGAAAACCTGGTGTTAAGTCCAGCCTTTAACTCACTCTGGTTGCATGGCTCTGAATTTGGCATTTAACCTCTTAGTGCCCTCTAAGCATAGTTCTTTAAGTCTACCAATCCAAGGAAGGTGCTGAGCTGAATTGAGAGGGTTACTTCTCTGAGACATCACTCTATTAGTGAAATCACAGCTTGGGTTGTACCCACTCTGGGCCCAGACACTATACAACGTTGTTGGTTGTTCAATTGTTTCTGACTCTATGTGACCCCACTTGGGGTTTTCTTGGCGAAGATACTGAGGTAGTTTGACATTTCCTTCTCCAGCTCATTTTAAGGATGAGGAATCTGAGGCAAATAGGGTTAAGTGACTTGCCCAGGGTCACACAGTTAGTAAGTGTCTGGCCAGATTTGAACTCAGGAAGATGAGTATTCCTGACTTCAGGCCCTGCACTCTATCCACTGTGCCACCTACCCATCCCAAAATTAAAATGTCCATTGATTAATCAGAACATAATTGAAAGGCATAGGGACAAAGTTGAAAATAACTAGATAAAAAAACTTTAAAAAACAATGAAAATATGAAGAAAATGAGTAAGGAGAAAATCAAGTTAACAAAAAATGATGTTCCTCTGGTTTAGATACTTGATTAGCGGCCCAATGAAATATCTAATCTTTTCTTCAAATGATTTATTGTGACAAATTGTTAGAGAGCTTACCATATTTAGTGCTTAGGTTTTTAAAATGTAGACCCGAAACCTAGGATTTGGGTCTACCAGGTCTACCTTGGGTCAACCCAGGAACAAGATTTATTTTCTTATAAAGAATACAAAACAGTAAAGAGGTCTTTTTAAAGATACCAAATCAAAATGAGTTACAACTGAGATTATTACATGGAGTAATTATCTTGGAGAACTCTCCTGTTTAAGAGAACTTTGAAAAGATCACAGCTAAAAACTAAGGGAGAGACCCTATTAAAAATAAAATGAAGTAGGAGACAACAAAGGCTGTTAAGTATTCACATCACCATGAATAAAAAACATGCAAACAGGGAGAGGTTCTGTGTTGTAGATTAAAGCAAATTATTCAAGTCAGAGCTCCTCTTTCTCTTCATTTTTTCTTTCATTCCTTTTTTTCTCTCTTCCCCACCTCTCTCCCTCCCTCTCTCCTTCCTTCCTTCCTTCCTTCTCCCTACCCACCCTATAATGTCATATAATGGCTCTCTCAATTCCAGACATAATGTATTTTTTAAATTTTCTTCCCATTTGATCTTTGGTTGGACAGTTAGTCAATCAACTAATATTTAAACCACTTCCTACTATATGCCAGGAACTATGCTAAGTGCTAGGATACAAAGAAAGACAAAGACAATCCTTGATGTTAAGGAACTTATGGTCTAATAGAAAGAGACAATATGCAAACAATCATGTACAAATAAGATGAATACAGGATAGATTAGAGATACTACCATTAAAGAGGAATGGGAAAGACTTCCTACTGAAGTTGAGACTTTAGATGAAACTTGAAGGAAGCCAAGGAAGCCAAGGAAGCCAAGGAAGTCAAGGAAGCTAGGAAGTAGAGAATAAGAGAAAGTTCCAAACATGGCAGAAGGGGGGAAACAAATAGTGAAAATGACCTTAGTCAGATGGAATATTTTGTGTAAAAAATAGTGAAGAGACCAGTGTCACTGGATCATGGAGTACTTGGAAAGGAGTAAAATTTTTTTGTTTTTTTTAGGCAATTGGGGTTAAGTGACTTGCCCAGGGTCACACAGCTAGTAAATGTCAAGTGTTTGGCCTGAGGCAGGATTTGAACTCAGGTCCTCCTGACTCCAGGGCTGGTGCTCTATCCACTGCGCCACCTACCTGCCCCTGAGAGGAGTAAAATTTAAGAAGACTGGAAATATAGAAAGAGGTTGGGTTCTAAAGAGCTTTAAAAGCCAAATACAGAATTTTATATTTGATACTGGAAGCAATAGGGAGCCACAGGAGTTTATCAAAAGGGAGGGTAACATGGTCAGGCTTACACTTTAGGAAGATTGTCTGACAACAGATTGGAGGATAGACTGTAGTGGAAAGGGATTTGGTGCATGGAGATCAATCAGGAAACTAATTCAGTGGTCTCTCTGTGAAGTGATCAGGGTACAAAGATGGTGGTAGTATCAGAGGAGAGAAGGAGGCACTTGGAGATTCCCTCCCAAGAAAGAGAGGAAAATTCTAATGAGATAATGCAATTTTTAGAGATAACAGTTAATTGTGTCTGCAAAATCATTCCAGAAACTCCTAGGTAATGGTACTGGAAGTATTTTTAAGTTTCTAACAACAATTTTCTTGACTATTGTCATGAAGTAATTGCATAAAAGTGGTTTGTTTTATCACTGTTTTGCAGGTGGTTTCCAAAGTAATTTGTTTACATTATTTTTAATTTTCCAGACAGATGTAGTAAATAATATTTGTATCTTCTAGATGCTGCCTGCCAGCCTGCTTGCCCTCCCTGTCATAAGGGAGTTAATCACTACAATCTGAAACAGGTGTGACTGAATTCTGTAAAGAAGGAAGCTAATGCAAAATAGATATCCCTAAAAGGAATGGGAGGAAAATAATACCTTAGCAAGTGATAGAATTATGTAGTCTACACTACATGGAATATAGAATGCAATTCTTAAAAAGTTTTTGACTGTTCTATTTTGTTAAAGCCCAACCAGGGCATGACAGGAAGTGAGGGGTCAATAGCCATCATCCCAGAGGAGAACAGGATTAGGAAAACCAAATTAATGATATGATGGTGATTAAAAGGAGAGGCAAGGTAGAAGTCAGAAGTTTCTAATCCAGTGACAAAAATCAAACATGACCAAAGTTAATAGAAACAAATGAAACTACACTGGACAGAGTGACAGGGAAACTCAGATCTGAGAAGCCAAAGGTCAAAACCATGGAGGAGTCATATAGATGTATATGATTCTGGATCACTTTGTAGATAAATTGTTAAGTGATGCATGTGACCATCCAGGAGCCTCCATTTTTTGGGGTTGAGTATGACAATCATGTCCAAACTGGTTTCTTAAGAACCTACTACATAGGAAGCCAAACATATGAACTATGTTGTTGTTCAATTGATTAGTCCTATCCAACTCTTTCTGACCCCATGGACTACAACACACCAGATTCTTCTATTCTCTACTATCTCTCAAAGTATGTCCAAGTTTATGCTTATTATTTCCATGACATTCTTTATCCATTTCATTCTCTCTCATCCTCTTTTCCTTTTGCCTTCAATGTTTCTCAACATCAGGGTCTTTTCCAATGAATCCTGTCTTCTCATTATGTGGCCAAAGCACTTAAGCTTAAACTTCACTATTTGACCTTCCAATGAAAAGTCTTGAATTTTTTTTTAAGTATTGACTGTTTGATCTCCTTGGCATCCAAGGAATTGCTGCTGGAAAAACCATAGGTTTGACTATATAGATCTTTGTTGGCAAACTGATGTCTCTGCTTTTCGGTATGCTGTCCAGATTTGCCATAGCTTTCCTTCCAAGAAGTAAGCTTCTTTTAATTTCATGTCTTCAGTTGCCATCTGCCGTGATCTTGAAATATGTAGTTCATGAATTTTCTGCTTTTTTAAAAATCTTATGTCCCATTCACTGTATCTTTCTTGGAACACATTATATGCCTGGTTCTGAAAGAATTTTTGTATTATTTTCATATTGGCGGTTTTTATTCACAATTAGGAAATTATTTTTGTATTCCTCTGACAACTTGTTTTCCTATCATAATTTTAGGCTTGTCTCATCATCATTTCTGAACATCTACTTCATGCAAGACCTTGTGCCAGCAGAGGATAATGTATAAAAAAGGCAGATTTTTCCTCAACAGTTCATAGTTTAAGGTGGGAGGGAACAGAAATGAAGTTAAGTGACAGACAAACCTAGACTGAGTTGTGGAGTAGAATCATAGAATCTTAGAAATGGAAAGGATCTCCAGAGATCCTAGAGTCCTGCATCAACATCCCAGGTAGCAGCAGCAGTAGAAACAGCAGCAGCAGCAGCAGAAGCTATGTAGAATCCCAACAGTGTGAAATAATAGAAAGAGCAGAGGGTGAGGAATCAGGAAGAGTCATAGATAGATATGTAGACAGGTAGGTAAGTAGGTAGATAGATAGATATGGATAGATACATGCACATACACACATGTATGTGTGTATACATAAACATCTATCATTAGAACACTCTCTATACATACATAAAGATCTACAGTGAGTGTTTCAGGGACTTGTGCCCAGCCCTGTGTCCCTTAACATTTTTATCAGTGAAGTCACTATATTCACTATATATCATTTCACTCTATCAATCACAACATGCTTAACAAATATGTGATTGACAAAGCTTAGAGGGATCACTAGCACACTATATGATAGAGTTAGCATCCAAAAGATCTTCCCAGGCAAGTGTATTGGGCTGAATTCAGTCAGATGAAATTTAAATTGAAAAAAAAATATAAAGTCTTACACTTGGGATCCAAAAAATCAATTTCACAATTCCAAGATGAGAGAGACAGGATAAGATGCCAGTTTGACTGAAGAAGATCTGGGATTTCAAAGGACTACAAGCTTAATATAAGCTTAACAGTAGAATATAAAAGCCAGGAAAGTGAATATAAACTTTGGCTCCATTAAGAGAAGAATAAGGTTGCAAGAGTCTCATCATATTCTGCTTTGGTCTGACCACATCTAAAGTATGATTCTTAATTCTGAGAACCATATTTTAGGAAGGATGTTGATAATCTGGAGAGCATTTAGAGGGGACAAACAGGATGGGAAGGGTCTAAACTCCCTGATGAATGAGGATTGGCTAAAGGTAATGGATTTAACTTAACTTGGAGAAGAAAAGGCTCTGGGGATAGGTGATGCTTTCAAGTACATGAAAGCCTCTCATGAATAAAAGTCATTAGGCTTGTTCCATTTGATTCTAAAGAGCAGAACTGTGAGCAATCGGCAGGAGTCGCAAAGAGGCACAATTAGGCATGTTGTCAGGAAAAACAAAGCAGAACAAAAACTTGCTATCAGACCTATTCAAAAATGAAATGTGCTGCCTCCAAAGGGAGTGACTTCTCAGAATCTGTGGGCAAGCAAAGGTTAGATGATCATTTGCTAGAAGAGATTCTTCTTCAGGTTTGAGAGATGATCATTGAGATCCCTTCTAGCTCTGAAATACTGTGTTCCTATAATTTTTTTTTATGAACACAGCTATTTTGTATATGTGCAAGGCTGGTGTAGGGAGACAAGATGTTTTAATTTCTCATCCACTTCACTCCTTTGAACTTCCTCATCATGTACCCAGGAACCCCAAAGATAACCACATTCTCCTTCTAGATTGCATTAGCCTTGGCACTCAATGCCTCGTGTGCCTCATCTATACCCTCAGTACTCCCTGCCTTTCTGTGGAAAGGCTGAACAAAGAGCTCCTTCTAAAGTTTCCACTTAAGAAGGACACTCAGGCCAGCCATCTCTTCATTTCCCCAGCTGGCTGTATCCCTATGGACTTCATCATGTCCTATGCCAAGTACCGTCTCCTCCTCTTAACCCACTAACCCATTTTCAGCTTCTTTTTGTTTTCTTCCCCCAAAAGATTTTAATTTCTTCTGGCCCAGGCAGCATCTTTTTTTTTTTTTTTGTATCTCCAGTTCTTAGAATGGTGACTAGCACATGGTAGGTACTTAATAAATGCTTATTGACTGACAAGAGAAGCACACACACACATATTTACTTGATGACTCGGTTGGGGTTTTTTTGCATACAATGAAAACATATTGTTTTTACTGAGCAAATTAGAATTTTTTTTTTCTAAAACATTCAATTGATTTAAGGCACCAGGGTGCAGTGGTTTAAATCATGGCATGGAAACTTTCTCAAGCAAGATTCTCTGGGTCTCAGTTTCTCCATCCGTAAAAGGGAGGATTAGGCTAGAAGGTGCTCAAAGGTCCTTTTCAGTTCTAAATCTTCAATCTAATAATGTATGTAAATAAGAGGCTAATTTCTTGTTAAATGCAATCTTTCTAATCCTTAGGCCTATTTATTTAAATTGTTAGTTAGAATATGCATATGCATATTACCAATGACCACTAGTTTGTGTGTGAGAGCATGAGAAAGACAGAGAGACAGAGAAAATATCTTAACTGTGTAAATGTTAGTGGGGCAGCTGAGTAATACAATGGCTAGATCACCAGAAGCCTGGAGTCAGAAAGACCAGAGTTCAAAGCCTCAGTCACATATTAACTGTGTGACCCTACACAAGTCACTTAACTTTTTTTGCCTCAGTTTTCTCATCTGTAAAATGAGCTGGAGAAGGAAATGGCAAACCACTCCTGTATCTTTGCCAAGAAAATCCCAAATAAAGTCATGAGGAGTCAGACATCACTGAAACAACTGAATATTAGTGGGGTGGTTAAACCAATTGATAATCCAAAAATCACTTATTCTTGGCTTTGCAAATGATTGAAAATTGTACTTTAAGATTTCACTTTGCCACTAAATAGGTCCTACCCTCATCAGTTCAGAGTGGGGGAAATTAGAGAACAGAGGTATGTTTCAGAGTCCAGGGGTGGGGAACCTGTGGCCTTCTAGGTCCTTGGGTGTGCCTTTTTGACTGAGTTCAAGTTTTACAGAACAAATCCTTTTATTAAGGGGATTTGTTCTGTGAAGTTTGGATTCAGTCAAAGGGCTGCATTTGACAACCTGGATGGCCACTAGTGCACTTGAGGCCTCAGGCTCCCCACCCCTGTTAGACAGTTGAAATAGATTCATAGACAAGGAATCTAGTAGTGATAGACTAAAGAATTATTCATTATTTGTCAGTAATAGGAGCATAGAAGAGATATAAGAATGAACCTGTACTGTCTAAGGTAAGCAAAATTGTGGTAACATGAGCAAAGGAAGACAGTGAAAAGAGACATACAAGGTCCAAAGTTGTTAAGTTGTGTGAAGATGAAGAATAGGGTTTTAGAGCAGATGGATACCTCAATTCCTGAACCACAAGTGTCCATTGAGGAAGCTGGGTGGAGGTCAGAGGGATGTCACAGCAAGAAGTCCTAAGAGAAAGCTATGATTGAAAAGGGCAAGTTAGAAGTAGGCTTGTGCTAGTGAGGCCAGTGTCAGAGCACCATCAAGCGAGATGGGTGATTTAAAGGCTGCCTTGCTTTCAGTGAACCTCAGAGTCCATAGGGCATTATTGAATTAAAGGTAATAGGACTTTTCTCAGGAAACAGCTCACTTTCCTGGATCTCTTGGAAATTGCAGGTGGATAATTTTGTTTCTGCTTTGTAAATTCAGATAGTCTAGACCACTCAGCCTCAAACAACTCATGATACAGAGCCATCATGGTTTCAATGATAGGGCTTCCTGAGATGCCCCCAAACTCATACAACCCTTTGATGTCTTCAAATTACCTCCAATTCTTGGTGATTCAGGTTTGTTTGCAGTGCTTTCACAGAAGACCTGACTGGAAGTAAGGCTAGAATAACCCCATAAAAGCATTCAAAGTTCACCTGAGATTTCAAAGCAGATTTGAAATGACAAAATTAGAAGATCTCTTTCTCAGAAATCTTGAGAAATTTCTTTGCTTTATCTAGAAAGTATTTATACATTTTTTAATTACTGTGTTTATGTGAATCTTGTAGAATATGTTATAAAATGGGAATTGTGAGGGGATGTTAATAATCTCACCTTTAAATAAAGATATTTTGGGTGATCTTAGAAGTAGTTTAAGATTTGAGGCTTCATACTAAAGTCTGTCTTACTTCAATTTTCTGAATTTCCACAGTATAGTTCAGCATCTATTTATTTTTATTATGTTAATGTAAGAGTAGGAGAAGCAACCTGGGAATTACTATCAGTTGGGATGACTGTAATGGAGCCTAGGAGGTAGAAATATTGCTTTCCTCTCTAGCAACCCAAAGTGTTTTCCTTTCAGAGCCTGGGGAAGGGGATGAAAGGGTGACTGGATCCCAGGAAATCTTTTAAGTCTAAATAACTGAATAGGTCTCTGGGAGGTTTTGATTCACTGAAAGGGGAAAGAACATTTTTTTTTACTCTTTATATGCTTGGGTGTGAGCTTCTATTCCCTTGCCTCATGTTTCTCTCTTTTCCAAACCACACAGCGGCAAAAGTGATTTTCCTAAATTAGATTTGGTTGGGCCCTCCCTGTTCTCCCACCCCCTCTCCCCTCCCCCCTCAAAAAACTCCTATGTTTCCCTTTTATTTCCAGAATCAAATATAAACTCCTGTTAAGAATTTAAAGCTCTTCACACCCTGGGCTCTTCTTTCCTTCCCAGACTTCTAATACATTACTTCCCTCTTAAATACTCTAGAGACCAATAATGTAGGCTTTTATTAATAACATTTATTAAGGTCCTACTATATGCTAGGCTTAAATTTTACTCCTATTGTTGTTGTTGTTCAGTAATTCGGTCATGTCTGACTCTTCGTGACCCTATGAAACATACTGCATATGGGGTTTTCTTGGCGAAGATACTAGAGAGGTTTTCATTTCCTTCTCTAATGTATTAAGGCAAGCAGAGGTTAAGCAATTTGCTTAGGATCACACAACTAGTGTCTGAGGCTAGATATTAACTCAGGTCTTCCTGACTCCAGGCCCCGACCTCTATCCACTAGGGCAGCTATGTGGCTCAGGATGTTGAGGGAGCAATGAAGTCCAGGAAAGCAGAGGGGTAGAAAATTCTAATTATCTCTTTCCTCTATTTAGTAAACTCCAGTGACTCCCAATCACTTCCAAGATAAAATATAAAATTTTCTTTTTGAATTATAAAACCCTCCTAGTCTTTTCCTTTCCATTCTGACCCTTTCCTTTGATCCTTTCCTAGTCTTTTCCTTTCCATTCTTCTTCTATTTCATCCCCCTCCACATACTCTGCAATACAGTAACACTGGTCTCTTTGCTGTTTCTCATGCACAATGTGCCATCTTCCAGCTCTAAGCATTTTCACTGGCTGTCCCCCATGCCTAGAGCTCTCTCCTTCATCTTCACCTCTTATCTTCCCTAGTTTCCTCCAAGTCTCAGTGAAAGTCTCACCTACAAGAAGCCTTTCTTAACCCTCCTAATCTTAGTGCCTTCTCTCTGAGACTACCCTCAACTTATCATGTCTGGATCTTGGGTGAACATTGTTTGCATATTGTCTCCCCCATTAGACTATGAATTCCTTGAGACTAGAGACAGTTTTTTGCTTCTTCTTTATTTTTATTTTTTGGTATCCACAACACAGCACAGTACCAGGCACATAAGAGATGCTTGATAAGTGTTAGTTGACTGAATTAATAAATATATTTATTCATTCATCCATTCATTTAGTTCTTTTGCACTGTCTGTCCCTTATGCATGGAATTCACTATGTCCTAACCTCTTACTCTTGGAATCCCTGATTTCCTTTAAGACTTAGCTTAAGCACCACTTCTGCAGGAGAATTTTCTCAGTAGTGCCTTCTCCTCTAAGGCTACTTTCTTTCTTTCTTTTTAAAATACAGTTTTATTTTATTTTCAGCTCCAAATTCTCTTTCTCTCACCTCTTTCTATTCCTCAATGAGAAAGCAGGAAGTATAAAACTTGTATATATGTACACGTGTATGCACATGTGTGCGTGTGTGCATGTGTATGTGTGAGTGTGTGTGTGTGTGTGTGTGTGTGGTCAAGCAAACCAGATTCCTTTATGAACCATATTCAAAATATGTGTGATACATCAATGTTTACTCTGAGTCCATCACCTCTGTATCAAGAGATGGGTAGCATGTTTCTTCATGAGTCCTTTGAATTATGGTTGGTCATTGCATTGATCATATTTTCTAAGTCTTTCAAAGTTGTTTACTTTACAATATTATTATGTAAATGATTCTCCTGATTATTTCATTATGGATCAGTTCATAAAAGTCTTCCAAGGTTTCTTCTTCACTGTTTCTTATAGAACAATAGCATTAAATCACCTTCATATACTATAATTTGTTCAGCCATTCCCTAACAGATGGACACCTTCTCAGCTTCCAATTCTTTGTCACCACATAGAGAGCTGTTATAATTTTTTACATACATATGGATACTTTTCCTCTTTTTATTTTTTGATCTCTTCAGGATATAGACCTAATAGTGATATTTTTAGATCAGAGTGTATACAAAGGTCAATAGGTCTGGGACCATAGTTCTAAATTACTTTCCAAAATGGTTAGACTAGCCAAAAACTCCACCAACATTGCATTAATGTATCTATTTTCCCCTCAAATTTGCCAGTCTAATGATTGTGATGGGTACTTCAGAGCTGTTTAATTTGTGTTTCTCTAATTACTCGTGATTTAGAATATTCTTCATGTGGCTATTGATGACCTGGATTTCTTCCACTGAAACCTGTCTAAGGCTACATTCTATCTCCTTTTTATGAGTTTGTATATACACATATGTATGTATATACATGTACATGTACACATGTATATACATGTGTATGTTATATACACATATATACATATGTATATTTTTTCATGTCTCCTTCATTAAAATGTAAGCTTTTTGAAGGCAAGGGTTATTTTTGCTTTTTCTTTGTATCACCAGTGCTTTACATGATGCTTAGCAGATGATAAATCTTTGAAACATGCTTGTGATTGATTAATTTATTAAAAACCAGTAGTATAATTATCTGTAGATCCTAAAAGCTTAGAGGAAGTTTTTATTAATTGATCACCTAATGAGTATCACTCAAAATAAAAGTTTAGCCAGACATCCTGAATAACATATTGATTCCAAATCAGCTAATTGCCTATTGACTAAATCATTACTTGGCAGGAATTTAAATATTTTCACAGGTATATTTTCACTATTCCACTGAGGTCTTGAGGTAAATGTAATGCACTGAATTATTTCAATTTTGACCTGCTGGGTGCTAGGTTACATACAGAATTTAGGAAGAACATAGTTCTTTTCCACATGGATTTTGTAGTCTAGTAGGTGAATATGACAATAAATAGTAAATACAATGCAAAATAATATGTAGATTATTAGATAAGTGAAAAATAAAGCCACATCCCAATCTTTGGCATTTGTTATTATTTAAAGGACAAACCAAACTATTTTAAATTAACTCCTTGTATTTACTTCTTTGAGAGGTGAAATGTGAATACTTATACGAAAAAAAATATATTGTAGATTCATAGATAGCTTAATTCCCTACTTGTTTGAATTGTTTGTGAACTCTTCAGGAAGCATCATGTTTTCCAGAGTGAAAAATGTAAAAGAGAGGGCAAGGGGGATTGAAAACTCAGGCTTAGCTCAAGTGCCACCTCCTATTGGAGGCCTTTTCTTTTCTGATCCTCCAAAGTGTTAGTGACCTTCACTTTATTTTTATTTATTAATCTGTGTACATGTGTTCTCCCAGTAGAAGGTAAGCTCCTTGAGGGCAGTAACTCTCCTTTTTTTTTGTCTCTATATACTAGTCACCTAGTACAGTGCTTGGCACAAAGTATTTAATAAATGCATATTGAATTACATTGAGCTATATCATTATATTACCTTCCTATAAAAGAACCAAATGTATGTTAACATATTTGTTACTCATTTAAAAACTCTGCATTATGATACACTTTTGATTCACCAATATGGGGAATAGTATTATAGAAGCCCAGTCAAGGGTGTGCTAGAGCCAGTTCAAACTGACTGACTAGGGCTGATTGATTGTTAAATTTTCCATATGAGTATTTATACCTGAGAATCTGGCAAATGCTACAAATTAGAGTTTGATTTATTGTTTTGTTATTTGCATAAACTTGAATAAAATGATGGAGAAAATGTTAATGATGCAGATTCAATTTAAAAGTGTATTATGTATACATTTTTTTGAGAGTCAGTTGTTAAACATTCACCATCATGCTGCTGAACCCAGCATACAATGAAAAAGCACGAAGAGTTCTTTTAAAAGAATGCCACCAGTTACACAAATCAGGTTACATAAAACCAAATCTCATCCTTTTACAGTCATGTAACATAGAAGCATGCCCAAGTATTTACATCATAATGGGAAAGATATAAACTGATATTCTATTCCTTTAGTATTTCAAAATATTTCTGTCATGACAAATCCATTGTGGATCTAATCTCACATGACTTAAATAATTCCAAATAAATAAAGCACTTGAAAGTATATTTCTCTAATGTGCTTTAGTCTAGAGTGGGGTCTTATTAATTAAATGAGTGAATTGTCCTCTGACTGAATAAACAGTTCAAGTGAATGATCTGTACAGTATCTAACTGTATAAGAGCCATGAGCAGGAATAGTTAATTAAAAAACAAACAAAAGTAGGATTGTCATTAATCTCTAAGCAAAGAGTTCTGTTCTAAGAAGAGGAAGGGAAAGGAATAATCACTTATATAGTGTTTACTACATGTCAGACAATGTGCAAGTGCTTTCACAAATATTATCTCAATTGATCCTCACAACAACCCTAGGAGGCAGGTGCTATTGTTATACCTATTTTACAGTTGAGGAAACTGAAGCAAACAAAAGTTAAATGCCTTGCCCAGGATCACATAGCTAGTAGGTATCTGAGGCCAGATTTGAACATGAGTATTCCTGACTCCAGGCTTTGCTCCATTCACTGCATCACCAGCTGCCTTTAAAAACAATGAAGAAAACTTGTGCCTACAAAGTGATTGACAATTAGGAAGTATGCCCATATAGGCACACACACACACACACACACACACACACATCAGTGTACTTTGAAATAAGTATTCAAGAAATCTAATCTAGATGTGCAAAAGATGATAATGGTTTCATTCAATCAACATTTATTAAGAACATAACATGAATGAACCAATAAAAAAATTCAAGTGTTTACTATGTACAAAGCACTGTGCTAAGTTCTAGGGACAGAAATAGAATAGCAAAAAAAGTCTCTGGTCTCAAAGAACTCATTCTGAAAGGGGGAGATCACACAAGTAGGTTTTGGCTTCAGGTAAGATGAAAATGCTTCATGACAAAGAAGATATTAATCCATCTCCTTTTGTGTTATTTTTACTCATAAAATAGTATTCATTTTGATACTGATGGTGCCCAAGGACTTTAGTGGTGAGAAAATGTTCTTTTCTAAGTCTTGAGTCTGGCTGACAAAGACTGAAAGGTTATAACACCTGCAGAAGTAGTTGTTAGGTCCAATCTCCATAAGGGTTGATAGCTGGATGATGGTTATGTGGACTGGTCTAGAAGCAAGGTGGTGGCCTGAAGGACTATTATTCTTGAGGTTCTTGGGATGAAGATAATGAGTGGACTCCATATGGATTGGAGGGGCAGTGTTAGATGTGGTTATACCTGACCTGGAACATATCTCTTCCTTTTTCTCCTTCAAGGTATATTGCTGTTTCTGTTAGGTTGGCTTGCCTGTCCTGTGGGTGGCAGTTGGTTGGTGATTGGTAGGGATGATTGACCCTTTATTTACACTAGCTGCTCCCCTTGATGATGTCTACAGAGACTAGGCCAAAAGGAGGGCCGTGGTCTAGTTCAAACAATGCTATTCTAAGCTTCTTGGGCTGAGGATCTTTGGCAGTCTCCATGGGTTTTATGGGAAGGTGGTGGTTGAAGATATGACAGTGGTTTTCATTTCCAGGCACATGCCACCTCTTATACCTTGCTGCTTAAAGCTCAGTCCTATGATGCTAAATACTGTCTACAAGGAAGGAGATGAGATTCCCAATTGACAGGAAGACTGAAGTAACTGAGGAAAAAGGAGAAGTAGATAGAGGAGAAACAGATAGAGATTGGGAGAAAAGTATGACTTTGATTGGAAGACAGAAGACTCTTTTTTTTTTTTTGGTTAGGCATTTGGGGTTAAGTGACTTGCCCAGAGTCACACAGCTGTCTCTGAGGCTGGATTTGAACTCAGGTCCTCCTGACTCCAGGGCCAGTGCTCTATCCACTACACCACCTAGCTGCCCCAAGACAGAAGACTCTTGTGTGTTCTGTCATGCAATATAATCTGTTTAATGTCCCCAATTACTATATTGCTATTTATTTTGATAAGTATGTTTCCTTGCTATCCCTGATTGATGTAGGTCTGGAAGTACTAGCAATAGCAATAAGACAAGAGAAAGAAATTAAAGTCATAAAGATAGGTTAAGAGGAGATAAAACTTTCCCTATTTGCTGATGGAATACTTGGAAAAATTCTAGAGATACTAGCTCAGATACTAATTGAGGCAATTAACAGCTTTAACAAAGTTACTGGCTACAATATAAATCCTCAAAAATCAGTGGCCTTTCTAACTAATAGCAAAATAAAAGAAGCAATAATAGGGAAATCCCATTTCAAATAACTACAAAATGCACAAAATATCAGAGGATTGACCTATCAAAGAACATAAAAGACTTGTATAGATTAAGTTACAAAACATTCCTTAAAGAAATGAAGAATAACTTAAATAGTTGGAGGAATATTCAGTGCTTATGGCTAGGTCATGCCAATATAATACAAATGACAATACTACCAAAATCAGTGGACATTTTCAATGCTATACTAATCAAATTATCAATGGTTTATTTTCTAGAATTTCTTAAAATAATAATAAAATTCATTTGGAAAAAACTAAAATATCAAGGGAAATGATGCAAAGAAATAGGGACTAAAAGAGAATAGCACTTTCAGATCTCAAACTATTATAAAACAGCAGTCATCAAAACCATCTGATATTGGTTAAATAATAGAGAGGCTGATCAATGGAACTGACTAGACAAGAGAAATAGAAATAATAGAATTGAATAACCCAAGGTTTGATAAAGTGGAAAACATAAATTATCTAGAAAAAATTCCTGATTTGAAAAAAAAAAACTGTTGAGAAAATTGTAAGGCAATCTGGCAGAAATTAGACTTAGACCAACACCTTACATCATATTTCACAATGCATTCTAAATGGTTATGCAACTTTAATTTTTTAAAATTGTTTCTTGTTTATATTAAAATTTTGTTTTAAAATTTGAGTTTCAAAGTTTCTCCTTCCTCTCTCAGCTCTCTCGCTCACCTACGCAGAAGGCAAGCAACATGATATCAACTATATATGATAAAATTATACTTAAATTTGTACTTAGAGTTCATCAGTTCTTTCTCAGGAGGTATATAGCACTTTTTCATCAACAATCCTTTGGAATCAACTTTGATCATTGTATTGATCAGAGTAGCTAAATTTTTCACAGTTGATCATCTTTCCATATCGTAAGCAATATTGACTATTGCTGAGCACAGTGATCTCCTGGTTCTGTTCATTTCACTTTGCATCAGTTCTTATAAGTCTTCCCAGATTTTCTAAAACCATCCTGCTTATCTTTTCTTATATACAACAGTAATCCATAACAATCATATGACACAACTTGTTAAGCCATTCCTCAACTAATGAGCATCTTCTCAATTTTTAATTCCTTGCCACCAAAAAAAGAGAGATGTCATAAATATTTTTGTACATATAGGTCCTTTCTCTTTTTTAAAAATCTTTTTTTGGTATTGGTATTTTGGTATTTAAAAATCTAGTTATTGGTATTGCTACATCAAAGAGTATACACACACTTTTGTAGCCCTTTTGACATATTTTCAAATTGTTCTCCAAAATGATTGGACAAATTCACAACTGCACCAGCAATTCATTAGTGTGCCTATTTTCCCACATTCCCTCTAGCATTTGTTATTTCTGATAGGTGTGAGGTAGTACTTGTGAGTTATTTCAATTTGAATTTTCTAATCAATAGTGATTTAGAGTACTTTTTCATATGACTATAGGTAGCTTTGATTTCTTCTTCTGAGAACTGCCTTTTCATATTCTTTGACTATTTATCAATTGGGGAATGTTTCTTATTTTTTATAAACTTGACTCAGTTTTCTCTGTGTTTGAGATATGATGCCTTTATAAAAGAAACTTGCTCTAAAATTTTTCTATATTACTTCATTGTTTATGACACCTTTTAGCAAAATGTAGTTTCCCTGATTATCTCTTTTAATTAGGTCTGCTTTTGCTTTTGCTTCATCTAAGGTTGTGATTGCTACCCCCCCGTCTCTCTCTCTCTTTTTACATCAAATGATAAAGATAATAGATTCTGTTCTACCCCTTATTTTAATTCTCTGTGTATCTTTCTCACATGTTGTTGCATTCTGGTTTCTAATTCATTCTGCTTTGTTTCCATTTTATGGGTGAGTTCATGCCATTTACATTCACAGTTATAATTACTAACTCTGTATCTCTCTCCATCTCATTTTCTTCTGCTTCTTCTTCCTGCTCTTTTTCACCGTGTCCATTTTCAAAAGTCTATTTTGTTTCTTACCATGGTCTCCCTTAAATTACCCCTCCATATTATCACCTCTTCCTGTTTTTCTTATCTCCTTCCCCTCCTACTTCCCTCTTGAGTATGTTAGATTTCTATACCCAATTGAGTGTGTGTGTGTGTGTCTGTGGTCTTCACTTTTTGAACCAATTTGATGAGAGTGAGGTTCAAGCATTGCCTACCCTCTACCCCCATTTTCCCTTCCATTGGAAAAACTCTTCCTTCCTTCCTTCTTTTATGTAAGATAATTTCCCCTATTATTTCTCTCTTCCCCCTTCTCCCAATGCATCCATCTTTATTTCTTTGAGATAATCCAAACATAATTGACTCACACCCATGCCCTCTGTCTATGTAGACTCTTCCTAACTGCCCTAATAATAATATAGTTCTTAGGAGTTACATGTATCATCTTCCCATATAGGAATGTAAAGAGTTTAACCTTATTGAGTCCCATATGGTTTCTTTTTCATGTTGATTTTGTTATGCTTCTCTTGGGTATGGTGTTCAAATGTCAAATTTTCTATTCAGCTCTGGTCTTTTCATTAAGAATGCTTGAAAACCTCTATTTCATTAAATATACATTGTCTCCTGAAGGATTATACTCAGTTTTGCTGTGTAAGTTATTTTTGGTTGCAATTCTAGCTCCTTTGCCTTCCAGAACATCATTCCCTCAATTCCTGTAATGTGGAATCTACTAAATCTTGTGTGATCCTGACTGGCTCCACAATATTTGAACTATTTCTTTCTGGCTATACAACTTTAATGTTAAAGACCATATTATATTAAAAAATAAAAGATAAACAGATCATATGCCTCTCATAGCTATGGGTAAGAGATGGATTTTAAACCAAACAAAAGATAGAGGCAATTACAAAAGATAAAATACATAACTTTGATTACTTGAAACTGAAAAACATCTCTAGAAGACATAATTAATGCATCTAGAGTAAGAAAGAGAAGAAACAGTAGATTGAGAAAAAAATCTTTGTATCTAATTTCTCTGATAAGTGTTTGGTATTCAAGTTTTGTAAATAATATATGTAACAGTAATTTTCTAATAGATAAGTGGTCAAAGGATATGAACAAATAGTTCTCAAAAGAAGACATTGCACAGTATTCAAAACCATATAAAATGCTCCAAGTCACTAATAATAAGAGAATGGAAAATCGAAACAACCACAAGATTTTACTTCATACCCTACCGGTTGGCTAAGATGACAAAAAAATGGCAATGGGGCATGTTGGAGGGATTGTGAAATGATAGGCATACCAATACATTGTTGGTAGAGCTGTAAAATGATATAACCACCTTTGAAAGGATTTTCCAGTTATGGAAATAAAGTGACTAATATGTCCATACGCTTTGAAACAAAGACCCTATTACTAGAATTGTACCCCACGGAAACCTTCAGTAATAAGTCCCCATATACACCAAAATATTTATATCAGTATTTTTTCACAGCAAAGAATTGTATGCACATTAGATACCCATCAACTGGGGAATGGCTAAACAAATTGTGGTGCATGAATGTAGTGGAATATTACTGTGCTGTAAGTAATGATGTGTGTGATGCATGAAGAAAAACATGGAAAGATCTGTAGGAACTTACGTAGAGTGAAGCTAGAAGAACCAAGAAAAGAATATACAGAGTAACTCCAACAGTGTAAATGGAAATAAAAACTATGCACCAAAAAAAAAAATCAAAAGTGAATCTAACAAAATTATAAAGATCAAGCAGGACTGGAATGAAGAGACTTGAGAGGACATCCCTAATCCACTCCTTTGTAGATGTGGGAGGTCCACAGGTATTACACATTGAATGTAATTTTGGACTTTTCCAGTTATATGGGACTGCTCTTTGGGAGGGGCAGTGGAAAAGATATTTGGGATAACTATGATGGTGTAAGAAACAGATGATATTGATAAAAAAACTAATTTTTTAAAAATCTACCTTTCTATAAGTAGTGACCACAGTAGTCATATTATTTTCCCATAATCCCCAAATAATTATTTGGCTTATATTTTGTTTTAAAAACCTTTAAAATTCTAAATGCAGTCAATTGAGCTGATGGACTACAAGGTCCTACAAGTATCCTTACCTCACTCATTGCTCTGACTTCAAACAAGTCTTCTCAATAAATTTATATGAGGGGCAGTTTTCTATCTGATCCTTAGAACAGTTTATCTTTTTTCAACATTTTACCTGAGAGATTATATTTATTGACTTATATTTATATTTATTGATTTATTTATATTTATATTTATTTATCCATAAGTTGATTTTTTGTCATTTTTCCTCTATGCAAATATTCTTTTCTGGTCCTTTCAGCAACTAAACTGTTCATATATAAAAGGGGCAATGCTTTACTTTCACATGGAAAAAATTAGATACACAATATAGGGTATATATGGTCAGAAACAGAAATTAATCAACCATGTAATGAGAACAAAAGATAATAGATGGGCAGGGTTTTATCATATGTGAGAAGAGTTGATAACTCAACAATAAGCATTTATTAAGCACTATGTGCCAGCCATTGAACTAAGTGCAAGATATACAAATACAAGCAGAAAGAAAGACATTCCCTTCCCTCAAGGAGCTTGCATTCTGTTGGGGAAAGACAACATCTATAAGAAATCTATAAAGAATTGTTGCAGGTGGAGCAGACAAAGTAGCTGGTGTCTGAATTCCATGGCTGGAATGAGGCTTTAGGATAAAGAGCTGAGGGTGGTACAGGAAATCCAGAACATAGTCTGCCAAGGAATGAGAAATAGCTGACCTGGGCACTCTTCTTAAATGGAAGTTCTGAGAAGAGCCATCTAATCAAAAGAAGAGGCCTCTTGGATGAAGGATCTTCCTCAATAAAGCAGATGCTAAGATCCTTAAAGTGGATGGCTGGATGGAATACTGCATCCCTTGAAGGCATAGACTATTTCATTTTTGTCTTTCTATCTTCCATATCTAGCACAGCACCTAGCACATACTATGTGTGTGTTTTTACTGAATTGATTTTTTCAATATTGCTGATAGAAGAAAGAGTCAGGACTATAATCTAAGTCTGCTAGGACTCTTTCCATTGCATTAAACTGCCTGTAGCCATAAAAAAAATAGGAAAAATGGAGAAGGTGGAATATTGTCTTTATTAGGAACTTTTGAAACTGAAGCTATTCAGAGATAGGTTCCAGTTCAGATAGGTATCCAACTTGGCTTTCCAAAATTAATCTAACACCTAGGCTCTCTTGTTTTAGAAATTTCTTAGAATTAGTTTTTTTATCATGTGTGTGATTTCCATAATTATATACTTCAGATATGGATTTGATTAAATTGACATGTCCCTATGATTGTTTTTTTTTAATTTCTAGAAAGAAAAGGGAAATGAAAATCATCTTATTTGAGTATCTTGAATTATACAAAAAAAAGGATTTTCATTTCCACTAGACAGAACAAAATCATTTTCTTTGTTTCTGTATGATTGGAATATCTATTTTGGTTCTAAGGTTAAAGATTTGTGTAAGATTTCTCTCCTTGTTTTTCATTTTTACCTGATTTTCACCTTTGTTGATAGTTATTAATTTTCTCACTTAAAGAGACTGTTACATTGCTTTACTTGAGTAAAAGGTTTTATAATATACTTTTATACATACCAAAACATGTAAATAATTTGTTAGTATTTTCTCTAAGGAAAGGATAAAACATTAAGAAAACAAGAAGAGAGAACATTTTGTTAGATGAAAAACCATTAGCAAGGACAGCTTCTCATTCACTGATCTGTCTCTAGCACTTGGTAAAACCAAGCTCTTAAAGGTAGTGAATGAGATAAATGTTCACTAAATGTGTCAACAAAGGCTAATCTGGTGCTTGCCTTTAGAGGCTGTGCTCTAGGAGTGAGTCTTCATTCTTCCCAGGAAGGTTGTAAAACTCTGACAGAACTTCATTCAGAAATTGGACCTATTCTTGAAGGAAGTAATATTCAAATTCATGGTAAATGTTATTGAATTTCCAGCTAACTAAACAACATCTTCAGAGCATTTTTTTACTCTAAGGTATGTAAGATTAAACACGTGTGGTCACCTCTGTTGGAATGATTCATGATTTATAAGTCAATGAGCTCTAACCTGAAAAGCTTTCTCAGTTGGAGTTCTTTATTCTCACACAGCAGCAAACTAATAATGCACCAGGAAATCAACTCAGTGAATTGACTTAGTGCTTAATAAAAAAGAAATTTTCCCCACCCCTACTCACCGTGGTTGTCTTTGAAGCAGCTTGGAGGTAGGCTGTATTATCAATTCCTCACAAACAACTCCAAGCTCAATTGATAGTCATTACATTTCCCTTTCCATTTGTTTCACATTTATTCTGGGTATATCCTATGTGAGAAATGATGACTCTCCTGGACAAAAAGTCTGGCCCCAAATCTTATTAATCAGTGCAACTTCAATTGCTCACATGCTGTGTAGGCATAGCTAGCAGGTAAGGCCAAAGCCCAGAGTTCTTCCAAGGTTATCCTATCCCTTGCTTTCTAAGATAAGGATCTTTAATTACTCTCACACTTGGATATTCCCTCTGCTTCTGCCCTCTTCCTACTCTCTCTGGACACTTGAAAGACAACATGGTATTTCTCCTGAAGGTGAAAGTGTGGATGACTTAGAGGCTGCTGAGCCTGAATTCAGTGAGAATACAAAAGGGGTCACTCTCATTTTCTCTGTCGCTGTCTGTCTTTCTCCTTCTCTCTCAACTTTGAAAGTTCTTTTCTTCCCAGAAAGCTGAATGGGAGAAAGGTGACAGCCTGGTTTCCCACCAGCCCATATGTGAGCTCATGGTCATCTCTTTATATCTATTCTTTCCTGATCTTAGGTGAACAAGTATCCCAAAATAGAAGTGACCATTTGTATTCAAGAGATTCAAAATTCCCTCAAATGTCCCATTGGTGGTCAGAGCTGAATGACTTCAATAACCAATAGTACTCACTGAAGTGGTATAAGTCAGTAGTTGTAGAAACATCTTCATTAGGAGTAGAAAGACACAGTGATGACAAATGGATAAACAGAAATAGGAAGGTGGTGCCAGTTTCAGGCAGTATGTACTCTCATGGTGGAAAGAAGTACCAGCTATTGACTCAGGAAAGGTACTGATCCTGGGAGCCCGACTGAATGGTCTGGCCAGTAGATAGCTAAAAAAAATTTCAAAAAAGTGCTAGAAAGGGGAAAATGACTTCTAGGGCCAGGATTTTTGAGGTACCCCACTGTCATACTTGTTCTCCACATGTGTATGTGTGTGTATATATATATATATATATATTCCATACTACTATTATATTTTAATAATAGCTAACATTTATGTAGAGCTTTAGTGCAGCTAGGTAGGACAGTGGATAGAGTGCAGGGCCTGAAGTGAGGAAGATTCATCTTCCTGAGTTCAAATCTGGCCTCAGACACTTTACTGTGTGATCCTATGAAAGTCACTTTACCCTTTTTGCCTCAGTTCCTCATCTGTGAAATGAACTGGAGAAGGAAATGGCAAACCACCTCAGTATCTCTGCCAAGAAAAATCCAAATGGGATCACGAAGAGTTAGATATGACTGAAACAAATGAACAACAAAAAAAGAGGTTAATCTGTGCCAGTTACTGTCTAAGTTCCTTATAATCATTATCTTTGAGCCCATGTTCCCCATGGGTATTGCATATATTTTGTGGAGGAAGGCACCACAGGTTTTGGAAGGGGATGTTTTGTACCAACTGTTCTTGCTACATTCCTGTATGAAGTATCTTTTCTATTTTTTTTTGTTTTTTTTTGCTTTTAATTTATTAATAAATTTATTTATTTTTAGTTTTCAACATTTACTTCCACAAGATTTTGAGTTCCAAATTTTCACCCCATCTCGCCCCTTCCCCAACCCCAAGATGGCATGCATTCTGAATACCCCTTCCCTTAGTCTCCCTTCCCTTCTATCTCTCCCCCACTTTTCTTAACCCTTTCCCTTCTATTTTCCTATGGGGCAGGATAGGTTTCTTATTTCCCAGTTGCATGTGAAATCATGTTTTTTAAACATGTGTTTTTAAAACTTTGGGTTCCAAATTTTCTCCCTTCCTCCCTCCCCACCCACCCTCATTGAAAAGGCAAGCAACTCAATACAGGTTATACATGTGCAGTTATGCAAAACACTTCCATGGTAGACATGCTGTGAAAAATTAATTCTACTTCCCTTAATTCTATCCTGTCCTCCCCCATTTATTCTACTCTTTCTTTTGACCCTGACCCACCTCAGAAGTATTTGCTTCTGATCACCCCCTTTCCCAATCTTCCCTCCTCTCTATCATCCCCCTACTCTCTTGTCCACTTTCCCCCCTATTTTCCTGTAGGGTAAGACAGATTTCCTTACCCAACTGAGTGTGTGTTATTCCCTTCTTAAGTCAGATCCTATGAGAATAAGATTCACTCATTCCCTCTCATCTTCCCCCATTTCCCCTCCACTGTAAGAACCTTTTCTTTTCTGTTGTTTTTTTTGTGTGAGATAGTTTACTCTGTTCTACCTCTCCCTTTCTCCTCCTAATATAATCCTCTCTCACCCCTTAATTTTATTCTGCAGATATGACCCCTTAACCTTCAACTTACCCTGTGCCCTCTATCTATCCACCTACCTACATATCTATCTATCTATCTATCTATCTATCTATCTATCTATCTATCTATCTATCTATCTATCTATCTATACATACATACATATAACTTTTTCCCTCCAACTACCCTAATACTGACAAAGGTCTCATGAGTTACAAATATCATCTTTCCATGCAGGAATGTAAACAGTTCAACCTTAAGAAGTCTCTTACGATTTCTCTTTCCTGTTTACCTCTTCATGTTCCACTTGAGTCTTGTATTGGAAAGTCAAATTTTCTATTCAGCTCTGGTCTTCTCATCACGAAAGCTTGAAAGTCCTCTGTTTCACTGAATGACCATTTTTTCTCCTGCAGGATTATACTCAGTTTTGCTGGGTAGGTGATTATGGGTTGTAATCCTATTTCCTTTGCCCTCTGGAATATTATATTCCACGCCCTCCGGTCCCTTAATGTAGAAGTTGCTAAATCTTGTGTTATCCTGATTGTGTTTCCACCATATTTGAATTGTTTCTTTATGTTTGCTTGCAATATTTTCTCCTTGACCTGGGAACTCTAGAATTTGGCTACAGTATTCCTAGGAGTTTTCCTTTGGGAATCTCTTTCAGGAGGAGATTGGTGGATTCTTTCCATTTCTATTTTGCCCTCTGGTTCTAAAATACCAGGGCAGTTTTCCTTGATCATTTCTTGAAAGATGATGTCTAGGCTCTTTTTTTTATCATGGCTTTCAGATAGTCCAATAATTTTTAAATTCTCTCTCCTGGATATATTTTCCAGGTCAGTTGTTTTTCCAATGAGATATTTCACATTGATTTCTAATTTTTTATTCTTTTGGATTTGTTTTACAGTGTCTTGATTTCTCATAAATTCACTAGCTTCCAATTGCTCTATTCTAATTTTTAAGGGAGTATTTTCTTCAGTAATCTTTTGGACTTCCTTTTCCATTTGGCCAATTTTGCTTTTTAGGGCATTGTTCTCCTCGTTGGCTTTTTGGACCTCTTTTGCCATTTGGGTTAAGCTATTTTTTAAGGTGTTATTTTCTTCAGTATTTCTTTGGGTCTCCTTTAGCAAGCTGTTGACTTGTTTTTCATGATTTTCTTGTATCACACTCATTTCTCTTCCCAGTTTTTCCTCTACTTCTCTTACTTGCTTCTCAAAATCCCTTTTGAGCTCTTCCAAGGCCTGGAACTGATTCATATTTTTCTTGGAGGTTTTGGATGTAGGAGCTTTGACTTTGTTTTCTTCTTCTGGCTGTATGTTTTGATCTTCTTTGTCACCAAAGTACGATAATATAGTCTGACTCTTTTTGCGCTGCTTACTCGTGATCCTGGCCAGTTACTTGAGTTTTAAACTCTTTGTTAAGGTAAGAGTCTGCTTCCAATGTGGAGAATGTACTGTCCCAAGCTTTGGGGGTTTGTACAGATGTTTTCAGACCTGTAAATTTTCAGTTCTTCCAAGGTGCTATGATAAGGGGCAAGGTGTTTCCTCTCCACAGGCACAACAAGCTCCACCACGCCAACACTCCTCCTTGCCCCAGGACCCCTCCTCAGAACTGTGACCCAGATCCAAGCCTGGGCAGAGCAAGAGATTCCTGCCTCAGCTCTGGCAAAAAGATCCCTGCAATCCCCCTCTGATCAGTCACTCGATTCCCCCATCAATCTGTGGGCCTGAAGCTCAGGAGGCGGCCGAGGCCTGCACTTGGGACTTGCGACTAAGCCCTAGCTCCTTCTCTCACCATATTCACAGACTTTTCCCACTGACCTTCTAAGTTGTTTTTGGCATTCATGGGTTGCGAAGTCTGGAAAACCACCACAGCTGCCTGTGATCAGTCCTCTGAGGCCTGCTCCAGGGTTCCTTCGGCCTGCGCGCCCCCGCTGCACTGTGCTCCTCTCTGAGCGCCCGCGCAATAATACCTTTCCAATCAACAATCCAGGCTGTCTTGGGCTGGAAATTTGTTACACTCTGTCTTTTTGTGGGTTCTGCTGCTTTAGAATTTGTTTGGAGCCATTTTTTAACAGGTATTTGGAGGGGTTTGGGGGAGAGTTCAAGCAAGTCACTGCTTTCTCTTCCCCATCTTGGCTCTGCCCCTCATGAAATATCTTTTCTAAAAGCTAATTAAATCTGGAAATCTAAAATTGTTCATGGGGAGCACATCAGTTGGAATTCAAGATCTTTATTCCTAGAAACACAGTCCCTCAGATTTACTTCTAGAACTATGAATGAGTAGTAGTATATAGTCACCTTTCTAGAGACCCCAAACTGAATGTGAGTGTAGGTTATAGATGTACTCCAGAGGGGCTATTATATCTCTCTCCTTTCTCTCCTTTTATTTCTCCATATATGTATATATACCTGCCCACAATTTTATATGTAAATATATAGTATACACACATCCACATGTATATGCATGTACACATATATATACATGCACACATGCATATGTTACCCTAAAATATGCATGCTATATATATATGTATATATGTATGCACGAATGCATGTATGCATATATATATTTGTCTCCTGTATAGAATGCAAACTCCTTGAGGGCAAGGACTCTTGCACTTTTGTCTTTGCATCCTAAGCACCTAGCAGTGCCTGGCACATAATAGACGTTTAATCAACGCTTGATGATTGTTTGATTTATATAATGATTATAAAATCTTATGAGGTGAAGCAGGATCCTTATGGCTTATTTCCTCTTTGTCAGGGACAATGAGCAAAGAGCATCACTGTCTATTGTGCTATACCAAGAAATGTGAGGTTAGTATGTCCTCAGAGGAAAGGGAAGGTCATAGAAAGATTCTTCAATTAACAGTTGGCTAAGTTTTCAGGGCTTTTATCTCATCATTGGTTAATTCCTTCAGTATCTGCTTTGAGTGCACCTTGCCTTCGTGAAATGAGACAGATAAAACACATGCTTCTGTGGCTATTATACAAAGAAGACACACATAAAATGCATTTCTTCATCTCCTCTCTGGTCTGGAGGAGGCATAGTGAGTTACATAGGACATAGAGAAGGCACTGAAGGCCCCAAAGTGGATGAACTCCCTTACATTTATTTCTCTTACAATTGGACTGGATTTCATCCTACTGCTGTAAAATGGTACTAGCCAGTGTAGGATATACCAAGAGCTAATAACCCTGAAATTCTCAAATAGCTTATCATTAGTTACTGCTGCCACAGCATAACATTAGCACTAGGAGTCTACATGTGTATTCAGGTCTCTCCCCCCACTCTCTACCATTGGAATAAAAATTCTTCTTCTCAATATCTGTTCTTATCAGCATTCCTCTTCCCCACCCTTTTAGGGTTCCTTCTCCCTTTCCCTGATGGGTAAACAGGCCCCCTTTAGGTACTTCTCATTGAAATGACTAATAAAGTCAATGTTGGTGCCCTCTGTTTGTCAATAGGTCTGATTTTCTGGTCTTTCTCCCATCCTAACTGACGCTACTACCTCTTCATTGGGACTACTATTGTTTCTCTTACAGACCAAGATCTCCTGTACTATATCTTTTTCTGGTGTACTCACTATTAAATGAGCTATTGTCATTCTTGTGGCAACTGCAGGAATTCTGGTCGGCACAGATTTGATGTACTATACACGAAAAATGAGAGTGGTTCTTCCTGGACCTAGACAGTTCAGAGAATAATAGAATTTGAGAGTTGGAAAGGATTTCACCAGTCATCTAGTCCAATCCATATGTTAAAAGGAATCCCTGATATATCATCATACATGGCAAATGGTTGTTCATTTTTGACCAGGTTGAACATTTAAATCTCTGAAATGGCTCCAGTTTCTGGATAGCCAACTCTAAAGGCCCTATTCTCTAGCAAATGCAGATCCTACTGATTCCAAACAGGAACCTTTATTTTTCTGTCAGTCTTCCTGCCACCTCTACTATGTCATTCAAACTTTGTTTTGAAAATACTCCTCCCTAGCTAAGGTTGACCTCATTTGATCTCTAATATATCTGTGACGTAGAGGTTATAGGTATAGGTATAGCTTAACTTTATATAAACCCTTTTTACTTCTTTTCCCTAAAGGACAAAGTGATGTTGATTTAATTCTATTCAACAAGCATTTATTAAATGTCTCCTAAGTTCCAGGAGCTGTCCAAGGTGCTAGGAATATTAAAAACAAACAAAAGGAAACAGTCTCTGTCCTGAAGAAACTTCCATTCTACTGGATGGAAACAACTTAGACCTCAATAAGGAAAACACAGTATGTACAATAGACATGAAAAGTAATTTGAGAGAAATATTAAAAACTAATAATCCCTTTTACAGAAGTTGGCACCTAAACAGAGGTGAGGAGGGAGAGCCTTGTGGGCATGGAGGAGAGCCTGTATGAAGGCATGGAGACAGACTTCCTAAGACATGAAGTGCTAGCAGAGTGGCTGGATAGTTAGAAGGAAGAGTAGTAGAAGATTCCATGGTGATAAATTGAAAGTATCAGGAGGCAAGGGTCTCCAAGAGAACAAGCATGGAAGCCAGGCTCTCCAAGGGCAGAGAGTAAGACTGAGGGAGGTAGGAGGCAAGAGCATCCACTCATACTGTCAAACATGCCAGCATAGTGTCTGGGGTGCACAGTCCTCCCAGCCCTTGTGTGGCTTGTTCCAGATGGATAGGGGGCCCATCCTTTGGCTCAGGCTTGATGGCTTGATTGCTCTAGGCTGATGATCACTGACTTTCTCTACCTCCCTTAGGGAAATTTGGGTCCATTGGAATCCATTAGAAATATTTCTATGATCCCCCTAGAGAAAGGCAGAATGTGGAACAAAATGGTATTGTTTATAAAGTATTCTTAAATAAATATGCCTTTAAGTTTGTTCCTTTGTTACCCATTACCTCTAGGAAGGAAATATATATGTATGTGTGTATGTGTGTGTACATACATACATACATACATATATATTTCCTTTAAAAATAAAATAGATGGATGGATGAATAGATATTTAAAGAAGCCTTCAGCAATAATGGCTCTAATCTCTGTCCTTCTCTCCACTAACTCAAATTATATCTTGCTTTTAGTAGTATCCCATGGTTATTATGCAGGAAAGGAAGATGCCTCTTTTCTCTCATCCTTTTTGTCTTCCCCAGAGCAAACCTCTGTTGACCCAACAGAACTTAACAGTCTGATCACTAGTAGTAGGAACAACTGTTTATCCCTTAGAGTGGATACTGAGACCAGGAGCAGAGAAGAATAGAAGTAATCAAAGTAGAAGGTCAAGTTCTGAGGCAGATGGAGAGAGAGAATTGCCAAGCCAATTGCAACAACAGAAGTAGAAGTTGAAAATTTGGGATAAGTCAAGTACATAGGGATAAAAAGCCAGGACAAAAAAAAAAAAGAAATAAGGCCATGACAAAGTCAGGAAAGGCAAGTCAAGCTGGGATCACAGCTCCCAGATGAATGACAGTTGCTTAGCTGGGAGTGTGCTCTAGTAAAATGTTCTTTGTTGGTAGATTGGTGCATGATGGATGTCATACCTGTAACCAGTGTGGGATGACTTAAGATTTGCCTTAGGACATATAAATTTAGACAGAACTGACAACACTTGTGGTATTTCAACATCAAAGACACATCTAAGTTGAGTCCTGGTGAGCAAGATTAATTTATTAAGATAGGAAGTTACTTAATGACATATTCCTCTTCCTGGTGGCTGCATCCTAGGTGAGATCTTTGGTTCCCCACCCTGACTCATTTCTCCCCTATACCATTTTCTGTAGTGAGCTTCTCATTGTTACAGGCTCTATGTACCTAGAGGATGGCCCAGATTTTCTGTTTCCCTACTGCAAGGCTGTGTCCTGTAGTCTCCCTCACTCCCTCATTCCCAAGAGCCACAAAATTTGTCTTTAAAAATTGATTTAAGAACACATTCTTCTTCTTTTTGCCTTGTATAAATTTTGAACTCCACAAAGAACAACAATTGCTACTTACAACACTGTCACATGTGTTCCATTCTCTTTGTATCCCTTTTGTCCTCTCTGAGACTCAGAGATTAGGCCTTCGGAACTCCTGTTGGTTGAAAAGAGCAAGGCTGATGTGGGCTCTGTCCTGCAACCCTACTATCACAAAGGGAAGGACTAATCCTGAACTTGATCCATTGGTGTTTTCTTCAGGCAGAGGGTCTCATTAAGGCCTTACTTTAAAAGTTCTGGTTCTGATTCAAATTTGTCTCTAAAAAATTTGTTCTCATGACCACGATCCATTTGTAGTCTAATAAAAAATCAACCAACAGTTTTCAGTAAGTGCCACCCCCCACTATATATCCAGATTTTCAGTCCTTTCCATTTGTATGTTAAACATTCATGGCCCTGTTTACCTCTGCTCAGGGAACATAATGATGGATATTTCTATTGATTTTCAGCTGTTGAGGAGATTCAGTCTTTTCCTGGCATTTGATAATTTGATTTAGCAAGGGTTTTTAACTCAGGTTCTGTGTTTGTCTTGTTTGTTTTCCCTTTTGATAATTGTAATCCAATGTAATTGGTTTCCTTTGTAATTCTATTTATTTTATGTATTTAAAAAATCATTGTGAGAAGGGTCAATAAGCTTCCCCAGATTGCCTAAAATGAAAATGATTTAAGAACTCCTGATCTAGAGGAATCTTTGAAATTCAATTTAATTCAACATGCATGAGTAGAACACTCGCTTTGTACTTGAACTTTCTAGGTGCTCTGGATTATATTAAAAAAGCATAAGAAATAGATTATAAATAACTTGAAGGAAGAACAGTTTCTGGAAAGAAGACATATATGGTTAGGTATAAAAATGAATAATATAGATAACCTTGCAGCTATAGGGTCTCACTCTATACCTTTCAAAGGCTCTTTATTTCCCAAAGAGTAGCTAGGCCAGCTCCACTTTGGGGTCATCCTTAATGCCATAAAGAGATTTGGTGAAGGAATGGCATGAAGTTGTCCAGGCTTTGGATAGGGAAGACTGGGGATTAGCCTTGGAACTATCCTCCAGAACTGAAGAATCTTCTAAGATCTGCTTCAACATGGGTTATGTGCACCTACTAACTAGAAATCCAGAGGCAGTCCTGCAGGCATTGAATCAAGAAGTGACTAACGACTCTTGTCTGGCTGTTAGATTCTTCCTGAGAGGAGTGGTTCTCTTTCAACTAGAAAAGTTCCCAGAAGCTCTTTCTGATTATGTCCTGGCCTTGGTCAACCCGAGAAACAATACATTCATTTACTGAGTTTGCAATACAGTTTACAATACAAGCTACAAGCTTGGGAAGTAATGTACAACATAGCAGCTGTGCAGGGTCACTAGAAGCTTAGAAAAGGCCATCTCCAAGAGACCAGAGGGGAATTCAGTCAGTCTAGAGGCTGCCCTGGACTGGGTGCAGAAACAAATCTTTCTGAACCTTCTGAAAATTCCAGAGGGTGAGATCTTTCACCCCTAAAAGAAGGATGTAGAGCAGCTGAAAATTACACGGATTTCCTGGGGAAGCCCACAGTCATTTCATCTGTCAATACTAATGACAAGTACATTTGTTTTCAGCCTCTCAGGCCACAGAGAATTGACTGGCCACTTTCCCTGTTGAAGTCCATCAACCATGTGAAAGGGGATAAACTGGAAAATCACAGTGGAATCCCACATTCACCCACAAAAGGACCTCCTAAAAAGTCCCATTTAAACCAAGTTGGAGAGCCAATTTCTCAATTTCAAGGACTCCCTCCCCATGAAGTATTCAGCTCAGGCTCCACAGTATATCCTGAAACATTGGTCCCATCAGCCCAGACACATCTGCCATCCTTAGTGTGCATTGTACCTTCACTGTGCCTTGAAAGTGAAAAGGAGAGCATCTGTGCCTGTCCTCAGAGCCCTGCTGAGAGACGAGCTCCTGCAGCAATTAGAAGGTGCACAGCTCAGTTATAGCCACCAGGACAGTGAGAAGTTCATTACAATTTCTGGGGAAGAGGCATATAAAAAGATGTGGCAGGAGGCAACAGCAGAAAAAAGATTGTGAGTCCTGTGTCAGGGAACAGAATGTTGTGCAGGCCAATGTGTGCTCTCTTGAATGGTTGCTCAGTACAGTTACTCTGCACAGGGACCTGAAGAGCTAGAGTTCTAGAAAGGGACATTCTCTCTGAAGTGAATGACAAGTGGCTGGAGGGTCAATGCTGGGGTCAAATTGGGATTTTCCCCGAGTGTTTTGCTCAGTTGGCTAGTGTGACCAAAGAAGAAACTCCAATTGAACCACCCATGATTTACAGCTTCTGAACACTCCCCAGGAGAGCCAGGACCAGGGAGTGCACAAGGATCAGGCTCCTTGCCATCACTGGAGTTCCCATTCCCCCAGCCAGAGTATTCCCCAGGAGTCTCATGTACATGAAGATTTTTCCTCCAACCCTCCCCCCACTTACTTTTTTTTAAAAAATCTGCACTTTGTTTCACTAACTGAAAACTGCAACAGGAAGCTTGGGGCACCCTGCAATCACAACTACAACAATATTAACAACCCAGTATATGCCACAGTGAAAAGAATGTACAATGGCACAGTGAAAAGATGGGCAGATATTTTCTAGAGATTTTGGAATCTTTTTGTTTACAAACTATCAGTCAGATTTTTACTCTAAAATCCTATGAGAAAAAAAGTGATCTATTGGACCTGCGATCCCATTGGTATAAGGGACTCTCAGGTCAGAAAACTCCTTCTGTCAATGTAGATGTTGTCTGTAATTTATGGTCTTAGAAAATAGTCTAGAGCACTGAGAGTTTGAGTGACTTGGCCAGGGTCACACAACCAGTTTGTCTCACTTTAGAAGACCCAGGCATCTAGTTCCTGGGAAGAAATTACTTCCTAGGACATCTGCTTCCTGACTAATATGATCATAGGATTTAGAACTGGAAAAGGGGACCTGAGAGGTCACTGAATCCAAATTCCTTATTTTATAGAGGGAGAAAACAAGGCTCAGAGAAGTGACTTGCTCATGGTCACAAGGCTAAGAAATAACAGAACATGGATCTGAACCTACATCCTCTTCTTCTAAACCCAGTGATTTTTCCAGTGCCCAATAATCATTGAGGTAAAAAGAAGCTGGAGGGCAGCCAGATCATTCCTGACTACTAGCTTTAGAACCCAGGATTCCAGACACCTAGCCGATTGCTTTAGGTATGTTCTAGACTGACCTCTTCATTTTTCAGTTGGGGGCCAGAGGGGAAGAAACTTGCTCAAGGTCAAACAGTTAGTGGCAGAGCCCATACTTCTTCATCCTCCAAAAGGGGAAAATACCTTATGAAAAATATTATTACAATTGTTAGCTATCATTTAAAAAAATCTAGCACAATATCTAATTCAGGCCTACAGTTAATAAAACAGCAACATTTTTGTAGTATTATTAAAAAACAGTGAGGGGGGAAGTGAAGCAGATCCCCATTAATTCAGGGAATGGCTAAACAAATTGTGGTAAATAAATTTAGTAGAATAGTCCTATGATGTATGAAATTATGAATATGAAGAATTCAGAAAAATATAAGAAGGGGGATGGATCTGTACATCTTTTCTGGTTCCAAGATGATTTACCTGTGCTCTGACTCAGGGTTGAAGGATTTGTACTTTGGAGTGACACAGCAGACCCTTATTGGTCCCTATGATTGGGGGCTTTGTCAAAGAGGATTGGCAACTGAGACAGGAAGAGCTCCACCCCACCCCACCCCACTCAGTAGATTGTAAGCATGAAGAAAGGACTTCCAGCATCTTTGGGCACTGCCTGGTTTAGAACACAGATCTTCCTTGGGCTTCTGCTACTTGGGAAAGAGGAGTAGGAAAACAATTTCTACCTCCTCCCCCAGCCCTTAGCAGCAGCTAGAGGCACATGACCCAACAATATGTGCTTGCCTAGGTGAACCAGAGACTGCACTTTAAGGCCTTAACCATCTCTTCTGTTTTAAATTTCCTCCTCTGAGCACAAATAACCAAATGGAGATCCTAAGAGATAAGCATTTCCCTTCCTTGGGGTCTACTTCTTGAGTTTGAGAAATTAGGAGTTCTTGAATTAGTGTTGATTGCCCAGGAAATGACCATCTTTCTGTGAGGGGAAGGGCACTACTACCAGAATTCAGCAGCCAAAGGACTAAATCCAAGAGCCCTCCCCAGTAGACTGCAGATTAAACAGGGTAGGTGTGAGGTAAAAGTGAAATGTTTGTTCAGCCATCCTACAAAGTACCTTTACCTTTTGGGAAAGTATGATGTGTGTGTATGTATGTATATATGTGTGTATGTTTATGTGTGTATTTATATATATACACACACAGTATTATATTGTTTATGTTTCAGGTACTTGTTAACATACACTTACAGATCTTTTGTGTTTTAAGTATTTCTTTTATAGTGGGGCAAAAAAAAAATAGCTGTCCTATACCTGATATCTGCTTTTTATATTGAATACTTTTACTAGAAGGAACAATGCTAATTCATTTTAGGGTAGACCCTAGACTTGATCTTTACCTGAGCTTTATTGTAGTAATTTTCCTTAGGACTCAAGGGTGGGTATATAACAAGCAAGAGAAAATGTGAATCCCTAGACTTAGGGCATATGCTTAGCTCCAACTCCTGTTAGAGAAGCATGGGGAGAATTACATGAATAAATGTGTAGTGATGTAATAAGAACCAAGAAAAGGAATACACACAATGACCACAATAATGTAAGTAGAAGGAATGAGAAAAGAAAAAACTATATAATTATGATCAAGCTTAACCCTAGTGAAGAGATGAGAAAATGCATTTCCCTTCTTTACAAAGGTGGCAAACTATGAGTATGGAACAATGAAGTGCTCAGCACATAGTAGGCATTATATAAGGGCTTATTCCTTTTTCCCTTCCCCTTTTCAGTTGATGTTACTCCTGCTAAGCAAACTTTTTTTCTCTTTTTATCCTTTGTTACAAAGGGATAACTTCCTGAGATAGGACCTTCAGTCCCTGGCTATCTCTTCTGTTTTGTATTTCTTTCCCTGAGCACAGGTGAGAAAAGGAATATATGCAGAAATAAAGTTAATATATTTAAAAAGTTATCAATAAAAAAGTTTAAATTAACAGAATCCTAACAGTACTTTTCATAGTAACAAAAACTAGGAGGGAAAGTAGATGATTGTCAATTGAGAAATGACTGAATAATTGTGGTATATTAACATCATTATACTTTTAAGGAATGAAGAATATAAGGAATTCAGAAAAACATGGAAAGACTTGCATGAATTGATGCAAAGCAAGCAGAAGAATATACACAGTGACAAGAATAATATAAATGAATACTACACTAAAAGGCAGCCAAATTCAGATTAATTGCAATGTTGACCAGTGTTGCTCCCTAGAAACCAGGTGATAATGTACTTGTCCCTTTTTAAAATATAGAGGTAGGAGGCTTTGTGAACATAGCATTGCATATTTTCAGATACAATCTTTTTGCTGTCAGTTTTACTTACATGGTTTTCTGCATACTAAGAAGCAAAGTTAATGAAAGATACCCCCCCTCAAAATGAATGATACAACAATAAGCACTAAAATTATCAGAGCAGAGAGAAATCAATAGCAGCTGGAGCAGTCAGAGAAGGCTTCCTAGAAGATGGGAGACTCGAATGGATAATGTTTGGATTGAGAAAGTGGAAAACTGAAAATGGACATTTTAGGTGAGGAAAATAGCAAGAGAAAAGGCATGGGGACAGGAATGAGCAGGCTTTGAAGAGATAAGCCTAACTGGAGCAGAAGGTACATATTGTGAAACTGGGGAAAATAAAGGCCAAAGATCTTTTTAATATATTTTTTAATTTATGGACTAAAATAAGCATTCCCGTAGCATAGTATGATAAAAAAAAAAGATGATTAGAACTAGGCCCAAATATTTATAGTGGCTCTTTTCTGATGGCAAAGAACCAGAAATTGAGGGGATACCCATCAATTGGGGAATGCTAAACAATTTGTGGTATAATTGTGATGAAATACTATTGTGATATAAAAAATGATAAGCTAGATACTCTCAGAAAAACCTGGAGAGACTTATACGAGCTGATGCAAAGTGAAATGAGTAGAACCAGAAGAACATTGTACACAGTAACAGCAATATTGTAAGATGATCAACTGTGAACAACGTAGCTTTTCTCAGCAATACCATGATCTAAGACAGTTCTGAAGGACTTATCATGAAAAATGCTATCCATCCCCAGAGAAAGAACTAATGGAGTCTGAATTCAGATCTAAGCATACTTTTTTACTTTATTTTTTTGGGTTTTTATTTTGGTCTATGTTTTCTCTTACAATATGACTAATATGGAAATATGTTTTGAATGATTACGCATGTATAACATATCAAATTGCTTGCCTTTTCAATGAAGGGGGTGGGAAGAAGGGAGGGAGAGAATTTGGAATTCCGTTTTAAAAGTGAATGTTGAAAATTGTTTTTACATGTAAATAGGGGAAAATAAATTAAAATAAAAAAATTTTAAAACCTTAAAAAAGAAAAAAAGATGATTGTACATATGAAACTGTAAGTCTGCTGCATGCAACTTGCTATTCCTTTCAAATATACAACAAAATTATCATGTAAATTACTTTTTTTCTTCCCTTCCCCTCCACTCTATAAATGCCTACCATTAGACACAAATATATATGTATATATATATATATATATATGTAAAATTATTCTACATATACTTCTATTTTTCAGTTCTTTCTCTGGATGCAGATGGTGTCTTGCTTCATATGTCCTTTACAGCTAATTTGGGTATTGATAGTAGACAAAATAACTTATTCGCTCAAAGTCATTCTTAAAACAATATTGCTGTTACTATATGCAGTGTTCTTTTTTTGGGTAAAGACTGAATCCTTTGTCTTCTACTATAAGTGGGTCACCCAAAATAAGGCCAGAGTTGATTTTGAAATTAGTCACTTCTTGATTAATCCATGATGATAGACAAGAGTTATAGCATTAGCACTACAGAAGTCACGTATACCAACAGCTTCAATGAATTTTTTTGTTTGTTTGCTTTTGAGAGTGTGTCTGATTTTGTGAGAACCAACCCTCATAATGAGGAGATTATAAAATAATTCTGCTGTCCATTTAATTCTCAATTCAACTCACCCTCCACTTCATACTTCAAAGGATGGTGATGACATTGTTCTCTGCCATGGTGTAGATTACAACCCACCTATGATTTCTTCCTGTGTGATTCTTGCCAATGTCCTTCTGTAAATCTACAAAGGTTCTACTCGGGGTACTAGAGGCCTGCCTCTTCAGAATAAAGCTGTTCTCCAACATTCACACCAAAATCAACCCACATCCTGTTCTAATTACATATTTCCTATGAGACACTTTATAATACTTTTTATGTGAAAGCAGTCATTAGTAATGTACTATTTCTACTTTAGAGAACCAAAGATTAGAACCATAAACTTAAACTAAATGAGCTTAGAGGTTATAGAATGAAGTCCCTTCCAGTAATTTGTTGAAGAGGAAACTGAGGCATAGAGTGATTCAAATGACTTGTCCAAGGTAATGGATATTGTATGAGGAGGTAGGAAAGGAACCCAGGCCTTCTGTATCTAAAGCCAACGTACCACACTTCAAATAGCCCCCTGGGATCCAAGGTATAGAAATCCAAATGTAGTGGTTCCTCTCTCATGGGGAGTGAAAACTGTTTATTATAACAACTCTGACAAATCTACTGTTTTTTTTTTTAATTTTGCATATGGAGATTTGTTTTTGTCCTTCCCATTTTATCTATAAATGCTCTTGGAATGACTTGACACAATTGCATCTCATGCCAAGCATTCTGCTGACTTGTCTTGTTTGTTACCGCTTCACTGTTGTTCACTCTTTTGTGTGGCTGTATTGCTTGTAATCTTCCACTATCCTCCTCTGTCATGTTTTGCAAATCCATTTATATTCTAGACTGGTGTTGCCCTTGGCTGCCATGTCTCTCTGTCTGGCAAGCAGATCAACCGTTTTGTTTGCTAGCAAATGCTGTTTCTGGCCTCCTAGGGGCCTGCTTTTGAATTAGTTAAACTTTTAGAGAATTTGGATAGTCCACATCAATGACCAATGTCCTTTCCTTTGCCCATTTCCTATTTTGGGCATGAATGACTCATTTGCCTGGGTTAGGTTAGAGCTATTTCAGCTTTTCAATGTCTCCTTTCTCTCTGCTTCTTCTTAATCTGGTGCCGACTTTGATCTTTGTTCTGCGACTATTTGTTCAGTGATCTGACTATGTAGGGCTGATTCTAAAATGACTCCCACATCAGGGTCATTTTCCTTCTTTCAAGGTAAAAAATATAATTGTGTGTGTGTGTGTGTGTGTGTGTGTGTTTGAGGTATATATTTGCTATGATTACTACCTTTGGTTTTCTTTTTGAAGAAAACATTTTTGAGTTATGATGCTTCTGTATGTTCTACATGCCTTTGACTTACTTAATTTCTTAATCTCGAACCATATTTTGCAAAAAATCTTTACTGTACTCTCTATGCACACTTATCAATGTATGTGTCAACCTGGTTTGAAGAATCTTGTCAAGTTCTTCATGTAATTTCTTTGCCTCTTCATCCTCTCTTACTTCTACTAAAGTCATGCTCTGATGCTTCCTCATGGCATGGAGGTGACCCTGGATTCTTAGAGATGATGCCAGCAGAATGAAAGTCCTAGAAGATTCTATGGAGGTAGAAAGGCAGTGAGTATAGTCTTGGCCCTAGTTATACCTGTTATCTAAAGACCAGTCCAAATAAGTATGGAGATCTTCATCATTTATAGTTGAATTTCTTTTCTTTTTTTGGTGAGGCAATTGGGGTTAAGTGACTTGCCCAAGGTCACACAGTTAGTACGTGTCAAGTGTTTGGTCTGAGGCCGGATTTGAACTCAGGTCCTCCTGACTTCAGGGCCGGTGCTCTATCCACTGTGCCACCTAGCTGCCCCTACAGTCTAATTTCTAGGTAATGAATTCTTTGGCCATGGTAACTCATCAAACAAAAAAAATGGTTTTCAGTTTTAAATAGCCTTCATCTTTTGCAGTGGCAGTATGGCAGGAAAGAAGACAGAGTACAGTAAGAATCCCAGTTTAAAAACAGTCTATAAAAATTAACTAGTAAGAAACAACATGGCATAGTGGATAGAGGGCTGGCCTTCAAGTCGGGAAGACCTGGGTTCAAATCCTGTTTTTGATAAGATCACCAGTGATGTTGACCATGAGTAAATTACTTAACCTCTCAGCATCCCAACATGACTTTCAAAGATTCTAAGCAATAGAAGAGTTGCTGATCTGAATCAGTGAAGGGAGGCTCCACATCAGGAATTCTGTACACTGATAAAACTATACACCCAGACCCTACTCTGCTCCCTCCCCCAAATTGTGAGATCCTTGTTTGATAAACTTATCCACATTAATATTCTACCTATAAATGAAAAGAAAGTATACAATACAAAGCAGAAGTCATACGGATGTTGTAGTTACATAGAAGGATGGCTCAGAGGTCTTCCTTTGGAAAGTAAATGAAAGAGCTAACATAAATGGTTTCATTGTGCAACCAAAGGCAAGAAGAAACATAGGACAGTTGTTCATCTTACTTTTCAAAAATGATCAATGAGTCTATCTTCTGTTATAATGTTCTATAATTGAGATAGCTAGGTAGCACAGTACATAGAGCTCCCGGAGTCAAGAAGATCTCATTTCAAATCATATTCAAATATTTTCAGTGTATTAAATTCAAATATTCAAATGTTTACTATCTCTGTGACCCTGGACAATTCACTTAACCTATGGCTGCCTTATTTTCCTCAACTGTAAAGTGAGGATAACAATTATACCTACCTCTAGGTATTGTGAGGACAAAGGAGATAATAGCACAGTGCCTTAAGTAGGCACTTAGTAAATGTTTATTCCCTTTGTTTCAGCTATGGTTTGAACCTTGGCTGCAAGTTGGAATGGAATACTATCCATTTTTTAACATGATTTTTCCTGATAATATTCTTTATCCAGCACCCTTTTGTTCCTAGATTCTGTCAGTATATCTCATATGGCATTATAAGGAAAAGAAAAAAAATTAGAGAAATGTGGTGTTCCAACTGGGCAGGTCAATATTTGAGATGCTGCATCTCAGGAGCAATTGATATCATGTATACATAATTCTGGCATTATAAACAGAAGAGGCAGAAAGGAAGATTGTTCTATCCCTGAGAGGTTCCATTTATCAAATTGTTATGTAATGATTTTTGATAGTTGGAAATGAATTATTATCGTTGTTGTTATTAATAGCTAAACGATAGTATTTTAATGTTTGCTGGGAGCTTTACCTATTTATTTTACATTATTTGATCCTTACAACAGCCTTGAAAGACACTATTATTATCCCCATTTTACAGATGAATAAACTGAGGCTAAAAAAAGTTAAATGACTTCTCCAAGTCACATATCAAGTGAATGTCTGAGACAGAATTTAAACCCAGGTCTTGCCAACACTAACACTATCAACTGTGCCACCTAGCTACCATTGCAGGGCTGATCCAATTGAGACAAGAGAAGCCTTTGGGAACCATCCAAATTGCTTCAATAGGCATGTTGACTTATAGCAGAAAGGTTGTTGTTAGTGTATAGCTACAGTCCAAATATAAAATCTAATTTAGGCTCCTTTGCTGAAGACTTACAGAATGCCCCTAGGGACAAAAGGCCTAGTGCAAATAAGGTCTTTATCCTCTTAATGATTGGTTCACAGAAAAGTTGATTCACTTGCCTCAGGTTACTTATTGCCATAGACATTTGATAAGGTCTTTTCTTAATGGTTATCTTACTATCTTGGAGATGGAGTCATTTCCTTGGACCTTCTAGACTGAGGATCCCAACTGAGATGAGACCTGATGTCATACGGAAATCTGGCTTTTTCAGGCCTGCAATAGCCCACAATCTAATCAAACGACAATAAACATTTATTAAGCAGCTGTGCTAAGTGCTGGGGATAAGAGTCCCTGCCCTTAAGAAGCTTGCTTACAATTCGATGAAAGAAGACAGCACACAAAAGAAGGGGAAGAAGTGAGACAGAGAAGGCACCCCAGCAAGAAAAGATGGAGTATACTTACATATATTTATAAATATATAAATTATAAGCAGGGTGTTGGTTGTAAAAGTCACAGGTTTATTTATTGACTACCCCACTGAATAGGGCTTCTGAACATGAGACCTATAAAGCTATTTTAAAATATATATATATGCATATATATAGACAATTGTATTTCATCATAATTGGTTTCCTCTATAATTCTATGTATCTTGTTTCATAAATGTGTGAAATATGATTTTTGACAAAGGATCTATAGGCTTCACCATACTATCAAAAGGGTGCATGAAATTAAAAAAAAATGAAGAACTCCTGCCATAGTACCCTTTCCCTTGCGCATAACATGAATAAGTTAACTTAATGCCTGATGTGATTTTTAATATTTGTCCATTTTTAAATTGTCTGCCTTTTACCATTCAGCTGCACTCCTTTTGGACTTCTCCATCATGCCCTCATGAACCCCATCATTGGGAAATCTCATCTTCATAGAGATTGCTTCAGCTTTGGTGCTCATAACTCATCAGTACCCTTAGTTGCCTCTGACTGTCTGATCAGCAGCTAGACGACATAGTGAATAGAGTTCAAGGCCTGAAATCAGGAAGACTCACTCACCTTTGTGAGTTAAATCTGGCTTCAGGCATTTACTAGCTCTGTGACCTGGGCAAGTCATATAATCAGTTCCCTCATCTCTAAAATGAGTTGGAGAAGGAAATGACAAATCACTCCAGTATCTTTGCCAAGAAAACCCCAAATGGGGTCACAAAGAGACAGACAAGACTGAAATGACTGAACAACAAAAATAAAAAAAAAATTATAATTCCCTACTTCTCTGTCTTCCCTTTTCCCAGAATATGCTCTGGTGATCCCTCCCACATCAGCCTCCTTTTGTATTGTCTTCTGCATAAGATTGTAAGCTCTTTGAAGGACTGTCTTTCTTAAGTGCTGTGTTCCCCGCACTTAGCATTGTGCCTGGCACATAGTAGGTGCTCGATAAATATTTATTGTATTGTATTGTAAAACCATGAGCTCCTAAAACTCTATTTAAGGAGGGGCCCAGGGAAGTTAATTCATTTCCTATCGCCTGACTGGTAGAACAGACTTTTCCCATAGACCTTCCAAGATGTCTTGGGCTGGAAATTTGTCTCACTCTGTCTTTTTGTGGGTTCTGCTGCTCTAGAATTTGTTTAGAGTCATTTTTTACAGGTATTTGGAAGGTTTGGGGGGAGAGCTCAGGTGAGTCTCTGCCTTTACTCTGCCATCTTAGCTTCGCCTCCTCGACTCTGTGTGCTTTAAAGAGGTGAGAGGTTTGAGGTAATGCCGATCTAAGAGAAACAAACCAGCAGGGCGGGCTTCAACCTGCTCCAGCTTTACTTACATTTGTGTTTTTGTTACATTTATTCTGTTAATGAAAATATCTGCCAGATTTAATATTATTTCTCGTAAACACCTGTAGGCTAGCCTATTCTGATATTGCTAGATGTCCCTTTGTTTGCAGCATGAAGCTGCGTGGGATCCACAAAGGGGGGAGTCAAGTCAAGTCAACAAGCCAATTGAGCACTTACTGTGTGCTAGCCACTGCAGGGTTTTAGAGAATTTTGCTTTCTAACTGGGGGCATAAGCATGAGCCATTCTATAATCAGCCTTCTAAGTGCAGAATTACTAAGAATTTAGGCCCTATTTTATAAATCATATAAATCGGCCTCATAGATGCCAGTCATAGATTACATATATAAAAATGTATACAATATCATACACATACATATACATACATATATATATGTATATATACAATCATTTATATCCATATATACATGAAAAATATATTGTTGCAGTAAGTAGGTAGAATCCTAGACCTGGAGTTAAGAAGACCTGAATTCAAATCTGGATAGATAATAGCTATGTGATCCTACGCAATTCACTTAACCTCTTTCTGCCTCAGTTTCCTCATTTTTAAACTTGCTACAATAACACCTACCTCCTAGAGTTATAGTGATGATAAAATGAGATAATACTTGCAAAGCAATTTGCAAACCTTAAACTGTTATATCAATGCTGGCTATTCTTGTTGTTATTATTTTATACATATATGTATATTTTATATGTGCCTCAGTTTCCTCAACTACAAAGAATTCACCTATAATTTCATTAGTACAAGAAACTCCAGATGAGAAAACTCCTTTTACCATGTAGGTCAGCACCTTCTCTGAAACTTAGTTGTATAAAGTTATCTGGAAGGAGCTGCAAGCCAAGCCTTATGCTTATTGTATTTAAAAACATACAAACCATCCTTACCTGGTGGACCCATTCAAAAATAGGCAGGTAGTCAACACAAGAAGGGGTTTGCAAATCCTTGATCTAGAACATGGAGATGTTGTAACTTGCTCAGGGTTGGTGCCACAGCTACTATGTGTCAGGGGTGGGGATGAAACTCAGGTCTGCTAGTTCCAAGGCCATTTTTCTATCTATTTATGTTGTCATTCTGTCATTCAATTCTGATTTCATATTTTTGGGAAAAAAATCAGGTAAATGCCTTGGGAGTGAGAATTAGAATTTGTAGTTTTCAGAGAAAAGAAAGGAGAGAAGGTTCTCCTTCTATAAAAGGAAGGACCATATGCTCTTTGAGGGCCATTTCATCTTTAATATTCTCTAAAATTTCATTGTCCCAAGTAATATAGATGTAAGAAATCAAAATTAAGAAACTGAATTTTAATGTATTTCAGAGGAAGGACCTGAGTAAAGATAAATTAAACTTTTAAGGGTGGAATTTCTTTTTAAGCACAAAAGCAAACCAGCATGTAGGAAGGGCAGGAAATATATAGCAAAATGTCAAACTGGCTAAACCCATAACTATGAAGAGTAGAACAGCAAATGAAAAAAGGAACAAAATGTTGAAACCAGGGCAGGACACCAAGGAATAGCGTAAAGAAAGAGTACAATTACGTAGGGCGTGAAATGAGAAAAGTTAGATGAGGAAAGGAGATGCAGCTTGTAAGAGCAAACAATGGTAAAAGAAAACCATTCTTCAATTATTTAAGGAGAAAGAGAAGGAACAAAGAAAATGTCTCTAACATTCAAGAAGGGAAAGTTGTTAACAGCAGACTATAAAAAAGTAGACGCTGTGTGTGTGTGTGTGTGTGTTCGTGTGTTTTCTTATCTCTTTACAAAAAGTGTATCTGGGATCAGTTATCTAGACTGAGCTCTAAAGCCAAAGTACAATAGGCAAAGAAGTAATCAAAGTTTAAAAAAAATACTGTATAGAAATCTGTACTTCTTATCATTCTTAGAAATTGGAGGATGCTATTATGGAGCTACTATCTGTGATTACCAAGAATTCCTGAATAATGGGAAAAGTCCCCAAATCTCAGAAAGGAGTAAAATAGTGATCACTCTCTCAAAACAGCAGAAACCAAGAATCAAAAAGTGAAAAAGAAAACAAACTTTGGTCATTACAGACTAGTTAACTAAAGTTCCTCATATATCATTAGGCCATTGAACATATGGAATTGATTATCTAAGAGATTTTGTTGGTCTAAAATTAATATCTACATATACATATACATATATATTAAAGGGTTTAGATAATTTAATATATGATAGATTGACAGTTGGCAATAAAAAGAAGGTAGAGGCAATGAAGGTATGCTCCTATTCTTTAAGGATACCACATAGCAAGAAAATGCCCTGCTTTGACACAAAATAGTCCTTGGTTGTGCTGTCAAATATAGGACAATAGATTAGATTCAGAAAGAAATTACTAACATCTATGTATCTTAGATTCAATTCAGCAAATATTTATTAAGTGCCTACTTTGTAACAACACTGTGCTAGGCTCTGTGGAAGAGGTACAAAGTTCAGATTAAGATATGGTCACTGCTTTCGTGTAATTTACAATCTATAATTCTGAAACAACACATGCACAAAGAATGATAATTAAAAATATTGATATATATTTATTAGTGATACAGAAAACAATGTGCTCCATGCAATATGGGGAAGAAAAGAGCATTCATTGTAGACTAAAGTGAATGAATAATGAAGTAAATACTATTGAATAATAAAGGCAATAATATTTGAGTTGAATTTTAAAGGATTGTTAGAAATCTTTAAACCAAAAAGGGGAGGGAGGGCATTCCAAGCAAAAGGAACAGCATGAATAAAGGCACAAAAGAAGGCAGAACAGGTTTTTTTCAAGATACCAAGTTTGACTAGAATAAAGGGTATGCATGAGATAAGGGGAAAAGATTGAGTGGGATCAGATTGTATAATGCTTTGAAGTGGACGCGAAGGAATCTGAATATTACTCAGTAGGTATTAGACAATCATTGAAGATTAGTGAATAAAGGACTTTTTCTACCAGATGGCATAGTCCTGTTCAGAAAAAAAAAAGGATCCAACTCTAGGAAGTCCCATACTCATCTGAGTGATTTTTAACATCTCTCTCTTCTCCACTTATTGCAAGTGCTATTGGTGGGGAAAGTAGGTAGTATAGGTATGTGTATGTGATCCAAATTCTCTATGGTTCCCATAGAGCAGATCAACTTCTATCTCCCAACTCTGTCTCTCTCTCTGGATGGTTATGCTAACTAAGCTATCATGGGGATATGGATTATTGTTGGTTTATACAATTAGAATCAGGTCTTGAACCCCCTCCTCTGGCAAAACTGATCTCTTCTCTAAGTTTATTAGCTTTTCCTAAGCTCTAGTCATGTGACTCTCTGTAATGATGGGCAAACATCTTTCTTCATCATCTCCATTAAAATTCATATCAAACAAATACTTGAAGGTTTGCAAAATACTGAAAGTATGTTATTTTATTTATTCCTCCCAATAACCCTGTGAGGGTAGTGCTATTATTATTGAGACTAGAGAGGTTAAGTGACTTGTCTTTAATGTGACTATAGTCACATAGTAAATATGTGAGGCAAGGATTCGAACTCAGATTCTCTGGAAGTGAAGTCCAGTGCTATTTATACCATGCCAACTATCTAGCTCTTTGCATAGTAAATGAAACATCTACCATTGAGCTTCACTCTGAAATCTCTCCCAGATCTAGGCTATCCCCAGTGAGGTCAAAGATAATTCCAAATCAAGGAATTTTGGGGACAAACACAATTCAGTTTTTATTAATTCCCATAGCTTATCCTCCTGTAAACCTCCGAAGAATTGAAGACAACATAAAATAGTTTGCAACCAATATGTAAATCATGTACAAACAGGGTTAGTTGTTACATAAAGACTAAGGAATCTGGTACCAAGGAGTGAGAAGTACTTGTGTGAAGCAATAGAAAAAGTACTGAAATTGTAGTCAAAGAACCTTAGTTCAAATGATGCCTTTGCCACCTATTAACTGTTTGTGCAAATCATTTAACGTCTCTAGACCTTCATTTATTTCCTATAAAGTGAAGGGGTTAAAATGATTTCTAATTCAAGATCTAAATCTATAATTATATGACCTCTCAAAGCATGGAGTTCATAGATTCAGGATATGGTGAGAGCTGGGATTCCCAAATGCCAGTGCTTCTCCATTGGATGTCCTGTCACTGTCTCAAACAAACATTGACATGATTAATTTATCAAAGAGCAGAGAGATTACATTCATCCACCAGTCCTGGCAAGGGGAGTCATAGATATCAGAATGACACACCTTTTCCAGGAACAACAAGAAAATTGATGATCATTTCAAAATTGGAAAGGAGATAGGAGGGAAGGAAATAGGGAGTAAGCATTTATATGGTGTCTCCAATGTGCCAGGGCTACTATATGTCTGACATTCCATTAAGCACTTTACAAATATTAATAACAATAATAATGACAGTAAGAACACTTATATAGCACTATGTGCCAGATACCATGCTAACTATTCTGATAGTAATAACAACAAAGAAGCAATTATATAATGTTTATTCTCTGCCAGATACTGCACTATGTACCTTACAATCATTATCTCTTTTGATCCTCACAATAACGTCATTTTTTTTCTGTTTTACAACTGAGAAAACTAAGGCAAACAAAGATTATACGACTTGCCCAGAGACACACAGCTAGTAAGTGTTTGAGGCCAATTTTGAACTCAGGTTTTCCTGACTCTTGGGCCAGTGTTCTATCTACTGCACCACCTAATTGCTTCTAGGGAGGAGAGCTGGAAATGTGTGTGTATGACTATATCTTCATTCTATCCTGACACTTCTCTTTAATCTTGAGAACTTAAATCATGGCACATCTTTCCTATGACCATTTTCCATCACTTTTCTGTTGCATACTTTGTTCTCATTCCTCCACTGGTCAAAAACTCTCTGTCTCTGTGGAGATGGTGGGAAGGTAGATAAACAGAGCAGAGGGATGCTGTATTAGTCACATGACCAAATTTTCATATAAGGAAGAATAGCCTTGAGTTGTGTGAAGATGGATTAGGTTAGGGGATTCTTAACCTATTGTCAATAAATTTGCTATTTTAAAAAAATATTTTGATAACTATTTCAATATAGTTTCCTTTATAATCCATTATACTTTATGCATTTAAAACCATTATTCTGTGAGGAGATTTGAAGGTTTCACCAGATTGCCAAAAGTATTCATGACACACACACAAAAATGTATAGAACCTCTGATTAGCTTGAGGTAAGAGTAGGACAGGGAAGAACTATTAGAAGACTACTATTTTAGCTCAGATAGTAATGAGGACCTATAGTAGAGAGGTAAAAGGCAGAAGAGAGAAGATAGGACAGTTGTAAGAGACATTGTGAAGGCAGAATGAGAGGTTATCATGTGGGTTGGATATAAAAGAGGGAGGGATTATCCAGGACACTGGTAGTGTCCTGGATAGATAGATAGACACTACCAGGTTTTGAAGATCAGTGACTATATGAATGGTGGTGTTGCTGATAACAAGTAGTTCCTCCAAAAATATACTTAGGAGGAAAATGAAGCAACTCTTCTGAACCTTGTGTGTTTGAGATTCTGATGGAATGTTTGTAGTTCATGACCAAACAAGAGTTAAAGAAATTCAAAAGATAAAATGGAAAATTTTGATTGCATGAATTAAAAGGGGTTTGTATAAAGAAATCTAATTCAGTTAAAATTGGAAAGGAAATCATTAAATATAAAAATCTTTTATAGAAAATATATCTAATTCTCATACCCAAGGTATATAGGGAACTGATTCAATAATAATAATAGCTAGCATTTATCTAACATTAACAATAACATTTATATAGGACTTATTATGTGCCAGGTACTATACTATATACTTTACAGTTATTTTCTCACTTAGTCCTCACAACAACCCAGGGAGGTAGGTGTTGTTACTATTATCTCCATTTTACATTTGAGGAAACTGAGACAGAGGTTAAGTGACTTGCCCAAGGTCATACAACTAGAAAGTGTCTGCAGCAAGATTTGAACTCAGGTATTCCTGACTCTTGGCCTGGTGTTCTATCCACACTGTCCCATCTAGCTTCCACATACTCCTTAATGTTTGTAGAATATTTTACAAATATTATTTCATTTTATTTTATCCTCACAACAATCTTGTTAGGGAAGTGCAATTGCTATCTCCATTTTACAGATGAAAAAATTGAGGCAGACAAAGATTAAGTGACTTCTCAGGGCCGTATAATAAGTCACTGAGGCTAAATCTGACCTCTTATCTTCCTGACTCCAGGTCTAGTGTTCTATGTACTGCACTATCTTGCTGCCTCAATGCAACAGCATACAAACAAGAGCCACTTCCCAATAAATAAATGGTCAAAAGATATGAAGAGCCAGTTAAAGGAAAAAATCAAAGCTACCACTATCTATCTATCTATCTGTCTATCTATCTATCTATCTATCTATCTATCTATCTATCTATCTATCTATCTATCTATCTATCTA
>NW_020954953.1:14324158-14360820 GCF_900497805.2 Vombatus ursinus | reverse complement strand
CTATCTATCTATCTATCTATCTATCTATCTATCTATCTATCTATCTAAATCCCATTCCAAATCACTGATATTTAGAGAAATGTGCATTAAAATAATTCTGAGTTTCCATCTCAGACTTATAAGATTAGCAACAACAACAACAACAAAAAGAAGATGACAATTGTTGAAGAGGATATAGGAAAATAGGCATACTTTCTCACTGTTAGTAGAAATATGAATTATTCCAGCCATTATGAAAACTAATTGGAAACTATGCTCCACAAAACACTAAACTCTTTTTAAAAATTTAATGGTATTTTTTTTCTGATTACATGTAAAGAAAATTTTTTAACATTCATTTTAAAAACAACTTTGAGTTCCAAATTTTCTCCCTCTATCCCTCATGATCTCCTCCCTAAGATGATAAGTGATTTGATATAGGTTAAGCATATGCAATCATATTTCCATATTAGTCATGTTGTAAAAGAAGAAACAGGCCAAAAGAAAAGAAACATGAAAAAAATAAAGTGAAATTAGTATGTTTTGATCTGCACTCAGACTCCAGCATGGTGGTGAATAGCGTTTTCCATCATGAATCCTTCAGAATTGTCTTGGATCATTGTATTTTTGAGAAGAGCTAAGTTCATAGTTCATCATCGCACAGTGTTGCTTATACTGTGTGTAATGTTCTCCTGGTTCTGCTCACTTCACTTTGTATCAGTTCATGTAAGTCTTTCTATGTTTTTTCTGAAATCTACCTGCTTGTCATTTCTTTACAGCACAATAGTATTCCATTACATTCATCTACCACAACTTGTTCACCATTCCCCAATTGATGAGCATCCCCTAAATTTCCAATTCTTGGCCACCACAAAAAGAGCTGCTTTAAATATTTTTGTACCTGTGGGTCCTTTTCCCATTTTTATGATCACTTTGGGATATAGACCTAGAAGTGTTATTTCTAGGTCAAAGGGTCATGATTTTATAGCCCTTTGAGCATAGTTCCAAATTGCTCTCCAGAATGGTTAGATCAGTTCACAACTCCACAATAGTACATTAGTGTCCTAATTTTCCCACATCCCCTTCAAAATTTGTCATTTTTCTGTTTTGTCATGTTAGCCAATCTGATAAGTGACATGGTATCTCAGAGTTGTTTTAATTTGCATTTTTCTGATCAGTAGTGATTTAGTGCATTTCTTCATATGACTATAGGTAGCTTCGATTTTTTCACCTGAAAATTGCCTGTTCATATCATTTAACCATTTATCATTTGGAGAATGGCTTGTATTTTTATAAATTTGGTTCAGTTCTCTTTGAGAAACGAGGCCTTTATCAGAGATACTTACTGTGAAAATTGCTTTCAGCTTTCCCTCTAATCTTGGTTGCATTGATTTTCTCCTTGCAAAAACTTTTTAACATAATATCAAAATTATCCATTTTACATTTTGTAATGCTTGTTTGGTCATAAATTCTTCCCTTCTCTGTAGATTTTACAGGTGAACTATTCCTTGCCCTCTTAATTTGCTTATGGTATCACCCTTTATGTCTAAATCATGTATCCATTTTGGCCTCTATATGGTGTAATATGTTGGTCTATGCTTAGTTTCTGCCATATTGTTTTTTTAGTTTTCCTAGAAGTTTTTGTCAAATAGTGGGTTCTTATCCCAGAAACTGGGGTCTTTGGAAAACACTAAACTCTTAATACTTTTTTTTTTGTCCTGGTAATATCCACACTAAGTCTATATCATACTAAAGAAATAGTAAAAGGATCCACATGTACAAACCTATTATGATAGTCCTTTTCATTATAGCAAAGAAATTTGGAAAATGACTGAACAAATTATGGCATATGAATGTAATGGGCTATTTTTATAATATAAGGAAATGATGGAAGCAATAGTTTAGAGAAATTTGGACTTTGTCATTATACCACAAATAGGTAACTATAAAAAAAAATAACCACCCTTCTCTCTTATCACTTTTCTGAGCAACATCAAACTTGATTTCCCAAACTTGATTCAGATCACAGTGATTGTAAGACAGCAAAACTTGCATGTGCTTTTTACAGTATCATTTGCCCTTTCAGTGATACTTTCCTGAATCTGTTAAAGCCAGCCTCAATAATGATGCAGGCAAGCTCAATGTACATCTTAAGATAATTTTCAGTTATATTAATAACAAAACAATAAAAGCTAACATTTATATGATATATCTGTATTAATATGTTCTATGTATTAAGTGTGCTTTATAATTATTATCTCATTTGACCCTCACAACAATGTTATTACTTCCATTTTATGGATGAGGAAACTGAGGGAAATAGAAGTTAAGTGAATTGCTCAGGTTCACCTAGCTAAGAGTCCAAGGAGAGACTTAAACTCAGATCTTTCTGATTTCAGACTTTGTACTCTATCCACTATGCCTTTTAGGTGTCAGTAAATTAGACAGTGGCAGGAAGATACCAGCATTACCCCTCTTATCCCAGGTGCATTCATTGTTTATCTTGTCAGGGTATACAGAAAAGTCATCACCTCCAAACACAGTGCCTTCAATCTTGTCTCACTTTGAAAGTGTCCAACACCACCAGCTACATGGCTGAAAAAAGGCCTCCTGCACACCCCCAGCCTACAACTGAGATTATCTCCCTTTGGGAGGACCTAAGCCTTCCCATCAGGACTTGGATACCCCCTTCCATTTCAGTGGTTTCACACTTTCTTTGGGAGAAGGAAATATTGTTTTGGGATTTTTGTTGTTATTGTTATTGTTAGGGACTGGGAGGGAAGGGAAAAAAATGGAGAAGTACCTTACAGAAACTGCCTTGCCATACATTGATCTGTGTAAAGTCTTGTTGTTGTTTGTCCTTTGTTCTTGAAAGAGGACCATGACATCAGGAAGGTGATGCCATGACTTACAAGCGAATTGGATTTAAGTGAGGGAGGGCTATGCAAAATCACCTGCCTCACTTTCTGCTTTGGAGCCATCTGGGTCCAGTGGCAAGATATAGATCAGGAAAACAGCAGATTGCCCCAGATACAGTGGCCTTTTTAAGATAAGGTCTTTCCCAGGTCTCAGTTTGACTGAGGCAACACCTATCCAATGATTAAAGATAGGTAAAAAATGACACAAAGACTGGCCTCTTTTACCTAGTTAAAATAAAAAAAAGAATCAATCTGGGAGGGGAAGACCCTCAGTGTTTCTAGTCAAAACAGAAACAATTACTATTTATAATCACTCTGAGCCATCAGGGCACAGACAGTGTCCAAGTGAAGCTTGGAACTATTGTTGGCCAGTCAATGAGAGCCAGAGTGATTTGGGTTTCAGAGTCTAATCCATGGGAGGAGAAGGGGAGAAAATAATGAAGAATATAAATTCTGTGCCCTCTAAGACTTCCCTGAACTCTACTTCTTCAATTAATTTTATTTGTATTTTAAGAAGTTCCTTTCTAAGTTTGACCCCAGTGCTTCTGGGTGACTATAAATATATTCAGAACAAGCTTTAATACTGTGTTCTTCTTATCTTTGCTGTGAGCAGGAAGTACAGAGGTATTCTGAAGGAAAGAGATTATTTGAGGTTGATAGTGCTGTTTTCAATATTGTGTTCAGCCAAGACATCCCTCTAGATTGACTGTACTCAAATCCATATCTTATGAAATGGAAAGAATTTTTAGAGATTTTACTTGATTTTTTTCTTAAAAATTGACTCCATGATAGACTCTAATTTAGTCTAACACTTATTCCTAAACTTTTAGAAGGCATGAAGAATGTCATTGAGTATGAGCTCTGAATTCTGCCCTTTCTGCCATGTAGCCCTTGTGCTCACCCATACCCAAGCCTTAGCTAGGTCCTAAATCTTCTCATGTTACTAAGAGGATAAGGGACTTGTCCATGATCACCCAAGTAGTGAATGTCTTAGCTGACATTTGAACCGAGAACTTCATATTATAAATCCACCAATACATTACCCTCCCTCTGCTACTTACTATCTGTGTAACTTTGGGCAAATTATTTCACCACTCTGAGCTTCATATTTGTCTATAAAATAAAGGAATTTGGTTTAGGAAATTTCTGAGGTCTTTTTAATCTCCAAAAGTCAATTTTATGTAATTTAGTAGCTATAATTAAAGAGATAGCATAACATAGGTGATAGTGCATTGGTCAAGAAGACCTGGGTTACACCTAGCTGTGTAAAGAAGGGCAAATTACTTAATTTCTCTGAACCTCTGAGTCTCCATCTACAAAATGGGGAGACAAATACCTGTAATATATACCTGAGATGTTTTTCTGAGTCTCAAAAGGGAGCATATATGCAATATTCTATGCAAACCTTAAAGTATCTTATAAATGTGAGCTTTAATTAAGCGTATAATATTCATTGGCCAGAACGTGCTATGAATAGCATCTCCAGAGCAGATCAGACAAAAGGCAGTAGGCTTCAATTTTTGTTGTTGCACAGTTATGTCTGACTTTTCATGACCTCATGGAACATAGCTGTCCATTGAGTTTTATTGGCAAAGATACTGGAGTGATTTGCCATTTTCTTCCCCAGTGGATTCAGTGGATCTTTTTATCAGTTAAGTAGAGGTTAAATGACTAGCCTAGGATCACACAGCTAAAAAAGTCTCTGAGCCTGAATTTGAACTCAGGTCTCCCTGATTGATTCCAGGCCCAGTGCTTTATACACTGAGCCATCAACAGCCTGTGTGGCTTCAATTTTAGGGAAAGTTTAAATGTGAAAATTGAATCAAAGGGTTCATTGAACATAGAACTCATTTGGAGACAACATTTTTTAGAAATCACTACATTTTTTTTCAATCTGATGATTGTTTTTGGCATTAAACCTTTCAAGGGGAGTCTTTTTATAAGATCACTGACTGACTGTTCTGTTCCATGGCCAACTTTATCCTAGTCCCACAATGGGCCAGATCCTTGGCTTCCCTTGCATAAAGCATGGCATTTTCCCAATCATGTAGTACTGGATATTAGAAAGAGTAAAAGAAGAAAAGAAAAGAGGTAATAGAACTATTTCCTACTTCTTAAGAATCTATTTATAATTGTGTTTCTATGACCCTCAATGTCCAATCAGTTACCAAGTACCACTGTTTCTTTTCATACTTTTCAAATCTATCACTCTTTCTTTCCATTCAGGTGTCACCACAGAAATCCAGGTTCACATTTACACTACTGGAATAGCATCCTTATTAGTCTCAATGATTTCACTTTTCTGATTCATTTCTTCACATTGCTCCTACATTATGTTCCTGGAACACCAGTTTCATTGCTCAAAAGACCTCAAATGTCTCTTTCATATCCTGTCTACAGACTTAAGTCCAAACTCCTTATTCAGACCTTGTACAATCATGTCCCAACCTCCCTACTTTTTCAGACCTATCTAGTATTATAGATGGACACATTCTGTTTCTATCAAATTGGTCCAGCTCATCCAGCACACATACTTCAGGTATCCCCTGTGATTCCTGCCATTTGTTATTCAGTTTACCCACCTCCACCTCCTCTCTACCTATGAAACTATTGTACCTATAATTTCAAAGTCCAATTCAAATATTAATTTGTTTCTGCAAAGTCTCCCTTGACCACCTATCCAATAGCAACCCCTCCCTCCTCACCTGTAGTCTCTGGTAGGTTTGAGTAACTTTATGGTGTCATTGTCATTACATGTACATATTTCTTAGATCCAGAACTAGGATGTTACTTGAAGGCATGAATAGTATCTCATTCTTTTTTTTTTTGTATCCCTAACATAATGTCTTTTACATAACTGATTCTCAATAGAAAATATTCATGGGGTGCCCATAGTCAGATACAATGTAAGCAAAGGATGTAGTGTGTCCAATTCACCATTGCTGGTGAAACTACCCATTCAGTGGCGGAATCTGGTATTTGTGATTTAGTGTCTACTTTTGAATCCATGTATATTGGTTATGGTGGGTACACTTGAATTGACCCAAAACATAGACTTATGTTTGAATCTGCTTTTTTCATGTAAATGCTAATCTATGAGTCATTACTTTTTAGTCAGTTCTCTAAGTATCTACATTTTTCTGAATGTTCTTTTCATAGATGGCTATGAACCCCTAATTGATTCACTGAATCAAACACATAAAAATATTGACTTTGAAACTCAAATGTCTTTATTATCTACATTTCATTAGTTACATTCATTTGGGGGAAAAAATTAGTTGTGTCTCTGGATCTACCTTCTCTATGAGACTGTTAATGTCATTGGAGATTTATAATGAGAGTCCACGAAGAAAAGCTTTGCTCCTGTAGAACAACACTCCTATCTATCTATCCCAATGTCATTGTACACCTCCCCAAACCCAGAATCCAGTGAGAGTTACATGCACCAGAGCAACATCCATGGAGTCAAGCCCCTCACTCAAAAGTGAATCTATTCCAATGTATATGCGTGCTTTGGAAATTGTAAAACTAAATGTGGGTAGTTTCTAATGATGCTCTAATGAAGTCTTTCTTTAAGAGCTGGAATAAAAAAAATTCAAAAAGCAAAAAGATTCTAGGTTCCATGAACATGAGGGCCTATATTAGTTTTCTTTTTGGATGTAATAATTTTACTTATGTTCATAAATTATGGATAGTCTTTAAGTGGACCCTCACAGCACAGTTTTTTATAATTTTTTTTCTCTTGCCATACTTCTAAAAAGTCAGGAACCAAGGAATATTGAAAACCAGTGGGCACTTCTTTTTTCAATGCATTTATTAAAAGAAAGGATACATAACATATGAAGTCATAAGGTTTTCCTGATTCGAATACAAGATTTAAGCAAAGATCTCTAAAATGATATTTATAGTGTAAACATCACTTTTGTTACATGAGAAGCAAACAAATCACAACTTTCACTATAACATATATGTGTTTTGGTTTTGATATTGAAGATGTTTCTTTGATAGATTTACGTGGAACTCAAAAAATAGTCAATTTGTTCATCATACATTTCTTTCAAGAATTCTGAAAAACAAAAATAATAATTTTAAGAACGAGCATAATTTTATTTAAAAATTTTACTTTCATTTTTATAAGAAACATCTTAAAGTTCATCAACACGCTGTAGGTAATCATAGTAGCTCAGAGAGGGATCTACTTTTCAAAGAATGTGACCCTAACACAAGAAATGAAGTATTAGAGGCCTAACAGGTATAGCATTAAATATTGGACACCTATATACAATGAATCAATAGTATTCTGCTTCAGAGAAAATTCATATATATTAAAAAGATATCTAATCAGAAAGAAAGAATAAGGATGGACCTTGGATTAAAAAAAAATCAGGACTTGGTTTTCAAAAGGAAATTCAATTTCTGTTCCACATTTCAGCACAAGAAAAATTGAGGGGAAGAGGATAAATGAAATCAGGGCACCATTCAGAATATCAAACTGCTCCCTCTTAACTCTTGACACAAGTGATGATAGGAAATCAAAATGAGTTATTCTAAGCTGATTATTGGGTTGGGTTCAACATCAATAGAAATCAGAATTGAATAACCTGAAGTGGTCCACTAATATGAAGTGCCCTTCTCTTAAGAGGAGATATTTCTTATAAGGAAGGAGCATGTTCATGCAAAATGACTCTTGGATATAGAAGGGGAGAAAGGGAATAGGAATTCATATAATGCCTGCTGTATGCCAGGCCCTATGCTAAATACTTTACATATATTATTCATTTGATCTTCACAACACCCCTGGGAGGACAATAATGTTATCCCTATTTTAGTCAAGGAAACTAAGACAGACAAAAGTTAAGTGACTTGCTGAGGGTCACCCTGACTAGTAAGTGTCTGAGGCTAGATTTTAACTCAGGTTCCTGCCTCCAGGCCCACCACTCTGTTCATTGTGCAACCTTGCTGTAGACTTAGAGGGTGAGGCAATTGTCCCTAGAGCAGAATGATTAATGTATAGTTAGACTTACCATGAGGAAGCAATGCATCGGCTCTACTTCTAGAATATCACTTTCAAGGTTCTAGGTTGGGATTATCTTCTTCACTATGACAGATCAGGGAAAAAAGCATTTTGAGTCTCTTAGACAATGAAGGTTGGGGCCCCCTTTACCAACATTTGGGGAAACCTAGATGTGAGCTATACCATACGAATAGTTAGAGTGACCCCTGGAGGTGAGAGCAATGAGCCGCCGCCATAAGAAGATGGTGCTCTTGTGGTTAGCTCGCTATATTGGAACCAGGAGACATAGTACTAAGTCTTGGCATTAACTTAGTCCATTTACACCCACACATATACATACACACACATATATTCCCCTTTACCTTCTCTTTCCATTCAAAATTTTTTCTAAATATTTCTTCAATGCCTCCTTCCTCAGGAATTGGCTGTAACTGTCAGTGAAGACTGAATCAGAGTGACGCTTTTCTAGCATACGAAGCTTGCTGTGGACAGTATGGGAAAGGAAACACATCAGATTTAAAAGTTTTAGCAAATATGCCAACAATGCCATAATTCATGAGTGTGAATAGACCAAAACAAATAAAATAATTTCTATTTGATGCACAAAAATCAAATATCATATTTACTGAAAAAGAAACTCATGATTAGTAGATTAAAATGCAGTTAGTAAAAACAAATAGCTCACCTATCTCCTCTTTCAATAAGATATTTAATGAATTGTCTAGCAGCAAGTTCCTCCAAGTATTTGCTAACATCACTGGCGTACATCCCCTTAACATGTCTGCTATTTCTAAAATGGGGGCAAAGGTCATTTAAAGGTTAAAATATTCATATTTGCTTGAAAGATAATAGAAAATCACTGTTCCCTTTCAATACTATGAAGAAAATTATTTGGAATCAATTTGAAACAAATCATTTTAGTGCTTTAAATGACAATTCTTATTTCAGTCTTATCACATTAAATGCAAAATGATCTTTATCTAAATTTTATGACAGTGACTTCTACTTGTTCAAATTCCAATATATCCAATTACAACTTTAAAATAATTTGGAAAATAACAGGAACCTACCTATATTTAAATTTATAGCTTCCTTTTCTGCTTTTTTGAAGGGATTCTTACCCAATTATGCAGATTCTCACACCTAACTGCATTCGTTGTCCTTATTTCTAATTGACTGACAGTTTAAGTAATTAGTTACTTGTGTTAAGGTGAATGGAACAAAACACATTTGCAATCACAGAATAGTGGAATAGTCATTAAAGGCTAGGCCAAATTGAGTAAAGAATCTGCTACTCTCCTATTCTCAACAAGTGGCCATTCAAATACAAATAATTCTAGTGACAGGGAACTCACTAATTTTCAAGACAGCAAGTTCAATCTGACTCATTGTAATGTTTTTGATTTGATCAACCTGACTCATTATAATGTATCCAGCAAACCCATAATAGTAGGGAATAAAGAAATAATGATATATGAATGAGCTGTGGTGAGTTAAATTGACCAACTTTATGGTACACACAGTACTACCATGTTATGGTACAAGAAGACTTCCAATAGTACAATATACAGTATCTCAATGCAATAATGATGATGATAATGATAATAACAATAGCTAGCATTTACATGATATTTTATGGTTTGCAAAGCAGTTTACAAATATGCTCTCCTATTATCCTCACAACCAGCCTGGGAGTTAGGTGGTGCAGTGGATAGAGAACTGAGCCTGGAGTCAGGAGGACCTGAGTTCCATCCCAGAATCAGACACTTACCAGATGTGTGACTCTGACCCAAGTCACTTAACCTGTTTGCCTCAATTTCCTCAATGTAAAATGAGAACCCTGTAGAGGGAAATGGCAAACCACTCTAGTATCTTTGCCAAGAAAATTCTATAAAAATGGGATCATGAAGAGTCAGACCTGACTGAACAACTTAACAGTGACAACATTACATGTTTACAGAGAGGAAACTGAGGCAGAGATTGTGATACACCTAGGTTTACAAAGCTAGTATCTGAGCTCAGATTTGATCTTTAGTTTTCCTGACTCCAGGTCCAGAACTCTATCAAAAATTCTCAGATAACAAAACAAGTATAAATGACCTTACCTGTTCAACACTCGGGGAGCATCCAAAAAAGACAAGTAATTTTCAGGTAATGAACTTTCCAGATGATCATTTTCCATATTTAATAAGCCTAGATTTTGATCAGGTTCATTAGGGCCATCAAACAGCACACCATTGCCCAGCCTACTGGAATGGAAAACACCATGAGCTTGCCATAAACTACCATATGACAAAGCAACCTAGAAGTATTAAAAACCATTCAAAGCAAGACACTTACAAATGTATCCTAAAAATAATTTTCTATTAACAGTGAATAGATAATAAATACAGCAAATTATTTGCTTTCCCACGATGTGCATGCATGTGTGCATGTGTGCAATATACAAATTGAAAAAATACCAAGCAAAGCCTGAAGGATCTATTCCTATCATGGGGTAAAATGAAAAAACAAAAGGGGAATTGAGAACGACTATCACTAAAAACAGAAGAGAGAATGGTGGGGAAGAGTGTGAAAAAATAACGAAATGCAGAAGATGAGAGTGCCTTGTTTCAGGCCAATTTGAGGAACAAAAATATGAAGTTCCAAGGAAGACAGACAAGGTAGTCAAACACAGGAAGAAAAAAGAGAAGATGGAAAGATATAGAAGGAGAAAAAAGGCAGGAAGAATAAGGTTGTGGGAGGAATCTATGTTTGTAAATGTAGATGAGGAGGAACCTTTATAGATTTTTAAAGTTCACAAAGTGCAGCAGGTGGCACAGTGGATAGATAGTGTGTTGGACCTGGAGTCAGGAAGACTTGAGTTCAAATCCAGCCTCGGACACTTATTAGCTGTGTGACCCTGAGCAAGACATTTGATCTCTATTTGCCTCATTTTCCTCAACTTTAAAATAGGGGTAATAATAGCACTTAAGGTTGTTGTGAAGATCAAGTAGATAACATTTGTAAAGGGCTGGGGACTTTATAGGGGAGTGCAATGTAGTAAGCACTGTATAGATGTTTATTCCCTTCTCCCATCTCCCTTTTCCCCCTAACAACCTGGTGATGTGTGTAGTGTCAGTATTATTATCTTTATTTTATGAGTAAGAAAAAGAGGCAGGCAGAAGTTAAGTTACTTGCTCCTGATCAGATGGCTACCAGTTCATGTCAAAGCTGAGATGTAAATCCAGGTATCCTGACTTCAAGTCCACCAGTCTTTCTGTTTCACCCTGCTGCATCTCATTCTGCCTACATCTCTCTCTCTCTCTCTCTCTCTCTCTCTCACACACACACACACACACATATAGATATATACATATATAGAAAAAACATATGTAATACTGATGTACTTATGTGCATAATACATACAGATTGATATTTGCGTTATGGATGCTATAAAAATATGAGGAGGAATAAATTGGATATGTAAATTTTACTTATACTTTTTTCTCCTTAAGAAAGTCATTACATGTACTAAGTCAATAAAATGATCATTAGATTTCTCAATTACAAGACAGCAAGATACTTGTTGCATTCTATACCTGTAAATGGATCAATGCACAGCCAGATTCTGCTATCGTATTTTCTAAAACTTGCACTCCTCAAAGTGATTTCATCTGGGACTCATCTAAGGAAAAGAGGAACTAAATGGATATGGTAATTGCCCTCTGTGTAATAGTAATTGGTGAGAATTTGGTGTGTCTAACAAAAGTTTTCTGCCAGAAACTGTGAGTTTATCCTTCCAATTACTTGGATTTAAAACAGGATAAAAATGAGAAGAGCTAGAGAGGAGCTCTCCTTATAGCTAGTTTCCTAAGTTGTCCTGGGAAATGTAAGCTCAGCATTTGTTATTCTAGATATCTGTGACTGGCTATGCACATTCTTAAATGAACCAATAGCATGAAATGAGACATCATCTCTTTGCATTCTCCAGTGTTGTTTCTTGGAATCTTTGCACTTGGCAGGTAGCTGCCCTCTACATTTGTGAATGGGAGCACTTTTACTGCAGGTAGAGACCATTATGCAATTGGCAGATAGGGAAGATGTGCATATGAAAAATGAACATTTTGTATTCCAAATTAAAAAATGAAAACTGTGTTTCTAAGAATGAAATTAGCAAGTTGGCTTGAAAAATAAGACCATAAAAATGACATGAGTCAATTTAATTCCATTAACCTATTCAAAGCAAAGTGCTCAAGGAAAGTGTCAATCTTCTTAGGATTCTTAAAAAGTACAATGTGTAGCATCCTACATGGGAATATACTTATTCCTGAGCAAGTAATGTTGCTCAGGACTGCAACCTGGGCCAAGAAGGTGGATGGCCACTAATAACTCTGTGTCTTACACTCCAGAATACTCTGTTGGTGCTGCTATCATTCTGCCTCAGAAGTGACTGTTTTCTGGGCAGCTTTCAGAGACATACAGGAGCCTTCTTTGATTGATTACCTTAGAGACTTAGTACTCCTGATGAAAGAGCAATTTTTACTTAGCTGCATAAAATTCTGAGGAAGGGTTCTAGAGGCTTACAAAGGATTTTATCTATGAAACTAGGAGAAATTAAGACTGGGAAATTTTTTCTTTTCCTTTTTGAGATTTAGCACAAAATTACTTTATACTGACCTCCTCTCAGTTGGACATTTTTTAAAGCTCTGAAATGTGGCATCCATGATAGAGGATAGAATAGCTAAATATTTAGGAATAAAAATCAAATCATATTCCAAATGATTTATACTATATATGATTTACTTTTAAAAAAGACCTTGTATTGAATTAATTCTGTCAATATCTATTGTTGAGAGCTTTGAGTCAGTTTGTTTATATATGCAAAATTATCTTATCTGTTTTGGTTGTAATACACAATGTCAGAATCATAACCAAAGGGCTACAAGTGAAAATTTTGGATAAAAATCCAAATATTGATATCTATAATATTTCCTGAAAATTTTATCTAACGTGTTGCAGAAGAAAGTAATTAAAATGAAAATACCATGCAGATAATTGATGTTACATGAGGAGGTGTGCCAAGTTAATGATGGTTAAAAATATTTTGTACTAATGACACCCTAATAATGAAAGAAAAGAAGAAAAGCCTACTTTTGGATTATATGGAGATGTGTTCTGGCCTACCCACAGCTTACATCCTAATATTTTAGCTGGCACTAGAGAAGTGAATTCCAGGGCACCTTTATAATCATTGAGATTATAGTCTGGAATTGATTAGGGAATAAAATGATTAAGAACATCACATCATTGAAGATCAGCAAGTAAAAAAGACTCATTTTCAAATACCTCTAAGTTTAAATGGTCAGCAGGATATATCCCCTCATCCTACTTCACAGCAGAGATGGGAGAGAGATGGCAACTTCTCAAGTTAAAAGACAACTTACCTCATGGCAGAATATGTTTCAAGAGGTAATGCCAGTGTTTGTGAGCAGAAGACACTAAGAAACATCAGTGATACCAGGAGATGGGAGTTACTTCTGGCTTCCATCTTTGTGTATCTGAAATAGATGAAAAAGAAACATTTAGACCACCTTCAGGGGCTACAGATGTCATCTACAAAACAGCCCAGAACACCACATAGAAATATACCAAGTTTTTGCCAAGTTCAAAACAAGGAACTGTCATTCCATCAAAAGAGATAAAACTGCACCATGATTACAGATTCAAGCTATAGAATTTCTGCCATTTTCCTCCATCACTTTGAATATAAAATTATCCTCCAGCTATATGTAACACAGTATATATAGATTTCACGCAATTATATACTATATACTGGTTTTTCAAAGAAGCACATATGAATCCAAGGGACACTAACACCTTTTGAACAGAAGCATAAGTAAGCAGTCAAACTGAAATCTTATTCTAACCAATGAATAATTGAACGCTCATCCAGTTCTTATCTTTATTATCTAGTAAAGATGAGACAGGTATAGAGAAACACATAGATTTGTTGAAACATAGATTACTCTGAACTCTCTTCCCTCGGCCCTGCAGTTAGACACCTTAAACCCTATTAACAGTAAAAAAAAAATAATGCTAAGTTCTCATTGAAGAGCATATTATCATTCAAGTAGTTATTCCCTTAGGTAGTATATAGAGGAAGTAAGGAAGGGGTGTCTATATCCATTCTCTTAACATATTCCTGCAAGTTTCTAAAAAGAAACAGAGGATGTTAAATTCTCTTTCTGTAAGAGGATTAACAAAATGAAATATTTAAAACTGCAAAAAGCAAAGACAATTGCTGTCATAATGAAGCAATTGAATATATAATAAAAACTTCAGTGCTTGAACAAGACACACGTTAAAATCTTGTCATAACCACTGATTAAGGAGTGTTTGCTTGTAAGACAGAAAGAAATTAGTGTTGAATCGGGAGAAATCATTCAATAGTAACTAAAATGAAGAAGAAAGAAATGAAGAAGAAAGCAGAATAAAATATTTACAAGCCAATAGAGTGAATAAAAACAACCTATATAAGATAAACTTTCCCACTTCAGAGTATTACCTGAGAAACTTGCTTTTGTTATTGATGTAAAGGAAAAAAAAACACATGGAAAACTTCTTGTTAGAGAGAGAAAATTCTGTATAACCTGTGGGAAGTTCCAGAGAAAAGAAAAACAGAAGTAGTGTTTCTACTCACCCTGACATGGAAAGTCCTCTCTGTGATGAGGTGTGCTCCTTTCTCAAAGATGTTGGTGAATGCTCAGAATCTTCCTGTGCAGTGAATTCCTGTGAAGCCACAAAGGACTTCACCTGTTCACTGAAGTAGAGCTTAAGCTTGACTGAAGGGACTGCTTTTCTTCCTAACTCCTGAGCTGACTCCTCGTCCCTTCACTATACTCTGACCAGCATTTCAAACATCCTCCTTTTTATAGGGCTTACACATAGGGCCAAGCAATCACATAGCTATCTGCGATAGACGTCACAATTGTTACTCCCCCAGATGAATGAATGATTTTGCTGCTTTGTGAGGTAGAAGATCCGATGTAATCCATGAAAAACACGCAATGTTCTTATTATGAATGATTTATATTAACTTATGATGGGTAAGTTCAAGATGTAAGGTACAGGGGAAAAACTCAACTTATTTAAATAACCATTAGGCCCATTCTTAGTAGGAAATAGTTTTTATTCTTTAAATGAATGTGAATATAATAAGATAATGATTATTTAAGTGGGTTTTCCTGGTCATGAAGCAATGTTTCACAAGAGAAGTTTTTCCTGAAAAAATTTCAAAGGAATTGGAAATAAGATCATCCTGTGAATCAAAGTAATGGAATCATTTGGGAGCTGTGTGTGTCTGTGTCTGTGTAATCTCATGTGCAAAGACATGCATCACATATATGAAATGTTAACTATATATTATTGCTTATTCTTATTCTAATAACAAAACACTATTATTTGTACTTTAATTATTTGTATTCCATTTTTGTTATTACCATTTCTTTCTCTTATTTAGTGACATTTATGAACTATGATGAGACTTTCAGAACAGATTCAGGGTCATTTGGACATTCAGGGGTTACTGATTAGTCCCTACAGAATATTGTTTTAGGACATTAAGCCCCAGAAGTTTCATTTCTTTAAAATAAGTTATTTTCACATTTCCTCAGGTCTCACACATATTATAGGGATATTTTATTTTATCTGTTAGGTTTTCATTTCTTATTTGAATACAATCTTATCCATACTTTCTGAATAATATAACTCAGTACAATATTACCTATATTTCTCTAGGTACAACTCTAGTTTCTAATGTTTTACCATTGAACTTTGAGAGAGAAAAAAAAGAAACTCCTGAAATGCCATTTTAGTAGAGAGTTTTTCTTTGCAAATCAGATGTAACATGGATTCCTGGGATTGATGTGGGATTTGAAATCGGATGCCTCGGGTCTGAATCCTCTCTCTTCCACTAACTTAGCTGTGAGTTCCTAGAAGCCAATCCCTTAACTTCTCGGTGGATGAAATGATCTCCAAAGTCCCTTCTACCCCTACAATGATCATTTCATCACCTACTATTTTTCTGAAAGGAATATTCCCCAAATGACCTACATCAGAACAACTAAAGGATATAGTTTTTTTTTTGTCCTCAAAATATTTCAAAATCAATCATTGTGGCTTAGAAAGTTTCAAAGAAAAAAATGGAAAAAGTATTTTATAACAATCTCATTTCTGTTTATGAAATATTCTCATTATGAAAACACCATGTAAGGGAGACAGAGATTTAGGTTCAGCTAAACATTTCTATGGACATCTAAGCAAACTGTGATCAATCAACTCCTACTTCTGGTTTCCTGTGAATGTCCTTTGTGCACTTGTTTGAAGGTACCTACTGGGAGAATGACTGAATCTCCCTCCTTATTCTTGTTTTCAGAGTTTAGTATATCTGTTTGATTCATTCTAAGATAGTCTGGAGTAGCAAAGGAATATTCTGCTATTCTTAATCATATCATCTAATCCATTTACATGAAAAATTAAATGAATTAAATTTCCTAATGTCTGGAAATTTGTTTCCCAGCTGACAGCTCTGACTTAAACCAGAGTTCCTGTAGTGGCTTAATTCCAGGAAATATTTTTTTACCTTATTATTATAAACTGAAGATCAAAATAATTCTCATTTGGAGGGGAGGAGGTGGCATTATTTCTTCATCCTCCAGCATCCAGTGAAGTAGTTTTATATATGATAATCAGTATTGGACTGCATTTGGTTGATTGAGGCAGTGGATTAAGCACTGGACTTGAAATCAAGAAAACCTCAGTTCCAAACTAACCTCAAACACTTACTAGATGTCTGACCACAGGCAAATCACTTAAACTCTGTCTGCCTCATTTTCCTCATCTGTAAAGTGGAGTAATACTAGCACTTGCCTCCAAACGTTTTTGAGAGGATCAAATGCAATAATATTTATAAAGTGGTTCACAAACCTTGAGCACTAAATATATGTTATTATTTTTATTGTTGTTTTCATAGTCACAGAGTTTTCAATGATAGGTAAATCATGGGAAGGAATCAAAGAAAAAATAGAATTTCACTATAACTAAAAAAAAACCTAAGGAAAAGGGAGGATACTTAACTTTTTCAAAGTAAAAATCTTTCAGTTGAAAAAAAACTTATTCCACAAGTTCATTAAAAAAAAAGAAAAGAAAATTATGGAACTTTAAAAAATATTATTAGAAATGCATAAACTCATTTTTTAAAACTAAATCAGAGGTCCACAGCATGAAATAAAGTTAAAGGATATTGTTGTTTCCTAAAAACTGAATCTAAAAAAGTTACACTTATAGTTCTAATGGTATCAGAGCACCATCTACAGGCTAAGACTCTCATTTCAGATATTAGTAAAAAGGTGGAGATCATGCCTTCAACTTTTCTAGGATATTTGAAGGATGGCACTTGTTTGGCCTTAAAAAACAAAAACAAAAAAACCTATGAATAGAGATGTTGGGGAAATGTTTGATTTAACCTTAATTTCTTATTATTTATGATAATTTTATAAATCAAGAAAAGGCAAAAATTTTACATTACTGTGCACAACCATATCTCTACAGTTTTAGATCATAACTGCTCTGATTTCAATATATTTTAAGAATTTAGAAGTTTAATGCCAATGTCTATTATTTGCACATATTTTTAACAACATCTCATTTTTTAGCTGGAGGTTCATTAATGTGGTAGTGCTTATAATGCCTAGACCCATCATCAAATTTTAGAGCTCAATTCATTCTAAAAGATAATCTTGTCCAACCCCTTTCATTTTACAAATGAGGAAATTGAATTCTCAAGAGATTTTAGAACTTGTCCAAGGTCATATAGTTACTGGTAATACTGGGATGAGAACAAAAATCTTTTGACTCTTGGTTCAATGTTCTCTCTGCCACAACAAAATACTTTTGAGTAATTTGCATAAACATGAAAAAAATTCAAAAGGGACACTACCTCATTTTTAAATGGGAGAAAGTAGACAGATCGAAACTCAGAATTCTTATTGAAAGGATACTAGAGGTAAGGAGAGGAGCAGTAGTGTGAGGGATGGAAGAAATTTTTTAAAATAAATTTTTATTTATGCTTTCTGCTGTTTTTTTTTAAATTGCCATAGTTATCTCCACTATCCTTCCCCCTACCCATTCCAGAGAGCCATCCCACATAACAAATAGCATTTTTAATGACAGAAAAAGAAAAAGAAAAAATTAGCCCAACTAATCAATATATCAAAAAAGTTTGAAAATATGTGCAATGTGTAACAACTGTGGACTTCTGACCTCCATGAAGGGATAGGTTTATGGTATCTTCCTATATTGATTGCTTCATTAGAGCCATCATTTATCTTGATAATTGTGTTACATTCAATTTTTACTTTTGTGTATGTGTGTAGTTGTTCTTTTCACTTACATTCTGTCGTAATTGTGCATATCATTTGCATGGCTTTCCTTACTTTAATATCCATCTGTTCATGTAGATCTTTCCATGTAGCTCTATATTCGTGACATTATTTCTTCTAGAACTATAATCATCCATTATATTAAGTACCACAATTTGTTTTTCATGCCAACAATCAATGGACATCTACTTTGTTTCCAATTCTTTGTTATAATGAAAAATGTTGCCATAAAGATTTTGGTATATATAGAGATTACTATCTTATCAGTGATTTCCTTGGGGTATAAGCTCCAGTAGTATAATATCAGGTTTAACAAGTATAGATATTTTTATCACTATATTTGCATATCAATTCTTGGCTCCACCAACAACATATTTGTGTATCTATCTCCCCATAAGATCCCCAACATTGCCATTTTTTTGGTCATCTTTGACAATTTGTAGGATGTGAGGTAACACCTTAGGGTTGTTTTAATTTCATTTTTCTCATTATTAATTTGGAGCATTCTTTCATGTGGTTATGAATAGTTTGCAATTCTTCATTTGAGAACTGTTTGTTCATATCCTTTGACCACATATATATAGGAGTATAGCTATTAGATATAGATAGTTATACACACATAGATTACATCATATATATTATTTCTATCTTGGATACTAAAAACTTAGAGAAATTTGGTGCCAAGCTTTTTCCCATTTGATTGCTTCGCTTCTTGTCTTAGTTGCCTTAATTTTGGATGTGCAGAAACTTTTTAGTTTCATTTAATCAAAGTTATTCTAATTTATATTTTGTGACTGCCTGTATATCTTGTTTGGTCAAAAATATATCTCTGACTAAAATCTGAGAGGAATATTATCTGCTTCTTTTATATATATATTTTCAATAGAGCCTCTAGGTGGCTAGAGTATTGGGTCATTTGGGTCTCTGTCTTTTGTATGTGGTTCCTGAATCCAATAGTTATTTTCATTACACTATAGTCCATAAAGGATTAACTATTTCTATTTTTGTATATTTGTTTGAAATATCTTTGTGCACTAATAAATGTTCAATTTTCGTTAAAAAAAAGTTCCATATGGTAATGAAAAATACATAGATTCTTTTTTATTCTCATTTGAAGATACCATAAGTTTTTTAGCTTTAGTTTCTCTAGCATTTTTTTTAGTTCTGTGTTTTCTCTTTTATTTATCTTTTTGTTGGATTTGTCCAAAACTGAAATTGGAGTTTCCCTTCACTATTCTATTACCCTCTGTGTTCTTGTAGCTCAGTTAATGTTTCCTTCATGAATTTGGATGCTAAGGTATTTGGAACATATACATTTATTACTGATATTAGTTTGTTGTTTATGGTTCTTTTGAGTATAATGTAGTTTTTTTGTTTATCCCTCTTAATTTTTGAATTTTTTTCTTTGTCTACTAAAAGGACTACAACTCCTGCTTATTTGGATTCACTTTACACATGGTAATTTTTTCTATCCTCTCAGTTTTATTTTCTGTTAATGTCTTTGTTTTAAAAATATGTTTCTTATAAGGAGCAGATTATAGGATTTTTCTTATTCAATCTTTTACTCTTCCCCTTTTTGTTTTATTGGATTGTTTAATGCATTCACATTTGTTTATGAAGTTGTATTTACTTTCCTTCATTTGTCTCTATTGCTATTTTTTAAGCAATGATTTCCCTCTTCTATAAACTAAGTGTGATATCTCTTCAGTTACTTTAGTTTAATCTTCTTTTAAGGTGGCCCCTATTCTCACTGCCTCTCTTTCCCTTCCCTCTAATCACCTCCTCCCCATTGTTACCCATTTCCTTTTAGAGTTTTGCTTACTAGAGTCATTAACTTTTTGGGGTGTGTAAGTTGTTCAGGGAGGACTAGCACCTTTAGTGTGAGGGTTTGCTGAGCTCTTTTAAGTGTTGCTCATCCACCTTTGGTGTCTACCTGCCACCCAAACTGTGGTTGCAAGAAGCTATAGCATGCACGGTGGCCACACTCCAGTGCCAGGTGATCTTGGCAAATGGGCTAGACCAGGTTGAGGGTAACTGGTAGGCCTCAAAAACATAAGTGAGTTAGGAGGATGTCTACCCCAAGCTTGTGAAGACTTCCCTAAGCAAAATGGGTAGATGAGAATAATTTGGTTCAATGATCATGAAGGTGGTTGAAGCAGGCACTGTGCAGCACTTAGAGCCTGGTCAGATATCTGCCAAGGTCACTCACTGCATCCCAGGCCATTGACAGTTGTCTTTAATTTGTCTTGCTGCTGGACTTTGCTGACTTTGGAAGAAAGAGTGAGGCTGATGATTTCGTGAAACTTTGCCTCACTTAAATCCAGTTTACACAGAAGTCAAGACATCACTCATTACCCCAACATCATGATGTCACTGATCCTCTTTGAAAAGGAGGGACAAACAATAGAAACTCTTTTACTTTCCCGCTTTTATCTAGTCATTTAATTCTTCTCTTCTTTTTTCCTCTCAGTTAAGCAGATTCCCTCTTCCTCTCTTCCCCTTCAACTAGTCTTGTGAAAATTTTTTCACAGAGCAGCCCAAGATGGCCAACTTTGAGGATCAGGTGTCAGATGAGGAGAAGGTACAATTAGCCGCCAAATTCATCACTCATGTTTCCCCAGGGTAATTTAATGAAGTGTTTAATGGTGTCTGATTACTACTTAACAATGAAAATCTTCTCTGAAAAGGGGCAACTCATGTATTTGTCTAGGATAATATGGATCGATTCCCTCCAGTGAAGATAGAAGGATATGATGATCAGGTCTTAATTTCAGTACATGGTGACTTGGGTAGTGGTAGATTTTTAGATCCGAGAAATAAAATTTCCTTTAATTTTGATCATTTATTGAAAGAAGCAAGTGACCCACAACCTGAGGACATAATTGGACCTCTGAAGTCATGGAGGGAATCCTGTGACAATGCATTGAGGGCCTATGTGAATGATCATTATTCCAATGGCTTTTGTACTGTTTATGCTAAAATTAAACATGGGCAGAATACTGTTATTGCCTGTATTGAGAGTCACCAATTTCAACCTAAAAATTTGTGGAATGGTCATTGGAGATTAGAGTGGAAGTTTCCCATCATGCTACCTACAGCTCAGGTGGTTGCAGTACTAAAGATTCAGGTCCATTACTATGAAGATGGCAATGTTCAGTTGGTTAGTCACAGAGATGTACAGGATTCAAACTGTAATTGAAAATGTACAAACTGCCAAGGAATTTATTAAAATCATAGAACATGCTGAAAATGAATATCAGACTTCGATTGTGAGAACTATTAGATAATGTCAGACATTACATCCAAGGCCTTGCGCCAGCAGCTTTCAGTAACCCATACCAAAATCAACTGGAACAAGATACTCTGTTACAAGATTGGCAAAGAAATGAAAAAATGCTTAAGGCTGGATGTGAAATTCTCTAATTTTAACATGCAAAAAAAAGAAAAAAATGGGAAAAATTATTTGAAGTATGGTCTTATATAAGTAGGTGGTTTATAAACAAGTGTGGTATTTTGCTAGGGTTTTCAATGTTAACAGGTTTTCTAGCTTCTTGGAATACCATTGAACCAATAGCATTGTCTTGATGTTTGTTTGTTTTTTTTGTGTGGTCCTTACCATGTAACTTCCTATGATGACTATCTACTTATAGGATTTTTTAAAAAATTCAGTTATTTTTAATGTTGAAAAAGAGAAAGAGATATGTCCTGGAATTTGTGTACTGGTTAGAAAATTTCCTAGCCATGAAATTCCTCTCACAAAAAGGCAGGTAATGTTTTCAATACTCTCCCACCTTTACCTTTAATAGCACATTCCAGTACATCCGTGGTTTTTACTGATTAGCCAATAGCTAAAGATGCTATCCTGCTACATACATCTACAGACATTCCTTCTCTTCTGGTTGATCATTGCCACTTAATGGCATCTTGGTACCAATAGATTTTTTAAATATTTTGACTTAAATATTTTTAAGTCACTTTGATAGAAAAAAGGAGTTTTCTGGAAATTCCATAATGAACAGATTCTCTGGAGAAAGTTTGGGAGAGTTGTGTTGTTTATTTTTCAATCCAAAGACTTGAACCACATTCTTTCTGAGTAAACTTGTTTGTTTTCTTCTTTTCTAAAAATTCCCTTCCCCCAAGTAACATGGTTGTTATAGGCATCTTCAGTTTTAGAATATATTTACCCTATATATATATATATATATATATATATATTCAAGAACTGCTGACAGTCTGGATATAGAAGAATAAACATTAAACCTTGAAAAATACAGATTGATGGTGTGGTCTTTTTAAGCACCAAATTCCCACAGACAATACCCAGCAGATGGACCCTATCTTTCTTTACACAATGTCTTTTTTTACCCATGGAAGAATTCATCAATGGAACCCATTCCCACTATCAAAATAAGACCTATTTCTCCTCCCCTCTACTTTTCAATCTTTTCCCCTTACTTCTCAGATATTTCCTTGTAGGTTCTTCTCTTCATGAAAGACCAAAGAGATCACCTTTCACTCTTTGCAAAGACTCAGTTTGACCCAGACACATCATACACTCTCCTCTATCTTCAGTTGCCCTCTCCTTTTTGCATGCATCTTACCATTTTGTAATATAGTCCCACAAAAACTGTTGATTCAAAAGTAGGTGGAGTATCACAATCACATCCATAAGACCCTAGGCCTGCCTTTCCACTGTTACCCCAGCTCACTTTTATTTTTACCCCTCTCTCTTTATGTACATTTTGAAAGAAATCTCTTGTTGTTAGTCTGTTGCTGTTGCTGTCCTTAGCTGATCCATTTATTCACCCCTCCTGTACTTCTGTTGTCTGAGATGTTTGAGAGGCCAATAATCTCTTCTGTTCTGGTTTTCTTTTCTAAGATTGTTTCAAACACCTTTTTATTCTTGAATATCCATCTTTTTTCATTTCTGATTAAGCTAAGATTTGCAAGTAGGTACCCTGGACTGCAACTTGAGCTCCATTGTTCTTCAGAACACATTATTAGATTTTCTCCTGCATTTTCTAACATGTACAGAATAGTCTGGTATTATTTGAATTTCCTATCCTTTATATTTGGAGATCTTTCTCCTGATCACTTGCAGAATTTGCTGTTTCTCAACTGAATTGCTAAATTTAACCATAATGTTTCTTAGAGGTTTTCACTATGGGAGTTTTGTTTTTTTTTGAGGTGATCTATGAATTAGGTTGATTGGTATTTCATTTTCTGTGTTCAGAAGTTCTGGACATGTTTCTTGTTTTTTTTTTTTTTACATTATGGTATCTAACATTATATTTAGCTCTTTTGAGTTGTGTTCTCCTGGAAAATTTAAGATTGTTGGATTTCATCTATGGATACAGTCTTCAAGATCAATATATTTTGCTTAAATTGAGAGCATGGTTTTTTTAATGCTTTTTTTCTTTGATATTGTTATCTCTTCTGTGTATTTATATTCTTAATATGTTGTTCTCTCTTTTGTTTCTCTGGTGAGACTTGTCATTACTGATTCAAGTTTTTTTCTATTTAAACAATTATTTCTGCTCTGCAGGCCAATAAATTCTGTTTTCAGAATTCTCATTTTTCATTTAATCTACTTAGGAACAGCATGTTGGCTCCTCAAGTTCCACAGGGTCCTCTGTCTCATTCAGTATTGAGTCATATTTGTTTGCTTTAGTGGGATTTATTCATAGAAACTTGTTTCCTTCTGATGTTGATTTTTTTCCTGTGATTTATTTGCTTATGTCTGAGGTCTTTGAGTTATCTTCCTCATGAGATTTTGGTAATTTTAGACCTTTTTCCCATTACTTTCCCCCATTGCTCACTTTCTGAATCACCCTCCCTCATGGCAGTTTCCTTTGGCATTTGATCTAAAAGCATCTCTACCTCCTCCAACTTTGGGTAATTCACAGTTCCCCAGCCTAAGTCTTTGCCACAAGTGACTTCTAGCAGGACAGTACTAACCCAAATTGGTTGCTGGACTCTTCTCTTAGGCTTACAGTCTCCTCTGCCCTCCCCCCACCCCACAATATCCTGTCCCATTCCCTCTGCTTGTCAGTTCTCTGACCCAAGAAGACAGAGCACTATAGCCAGGGTTGACTTCTCTGCTTTGGGGTTTAGATTTCCTAGGTTCTGGGAAGAGGGGTATCAGTGTGGGGTTGAACTCTAATTCAAGCCCAGATATGTGTCTTCCCATTTCCTCTGTTCTTCCACTCTCTTAGAGAGATCTTTTGTAGAACAGAGTGTTGCCATGGAGTTCTCCATGAAGGCCCCAGAAATCTTCCACAGACTAAATTATGGATCTCCAAAGGACTAGAAAGAGGGAGAGGAGACCAGGGTCTGAGGTTGGCTTTTGATGTAAATGCATGGATCAAGTTGGCTCATGAAGCCTTGCTGCTGGTAGTGTGGTAGGTAGGAGTGGGAAAGAGATACTAAGTGAGCTCAAGGTAGGTATTCTCTCATGGGTTTTTCTTAACCTTTCTTTGGGTTCTTGGTATCCTGAACCATGATGATAGCTGAAATTGCTTTATTTTTGGTGCATATTTCTCATTTTGGAAAGGTTTAAGAAGTTGTCAGGATCAGATAAAATGTCAAATCACATGACCTAGAAGTCAGGAGGAATTTTTATTCATTCTTATTTCATCCTTTATTTTCTGGGAGGGTTTTTGCTACATTCTTTAATGTACAGTGGATCTTTCCTAGATAACTCCTTTGCTCTCATGTATTGCAACTGAAAGTTAATAACTGCCTTCTTTACATATATTGGAGCCTGATTATTGACTCATGTTACAGTTTCTGAGTAATAGACTTCTAGCTCTTTTCCCTAACTGTTGTGTTAGACCTCCCAAGGGTTCTGACGGATAATTATATCTTGTAGTCAATATAGTTTTTATTAAGAAATTGAAACTAAGGTTATTGCAAGAGATGAGGTTGACTATCCCTTTCCTATCCCTGTAATATTACTATTCTGTTTGACAAGATCTTTGCATCATGAGAAGTACTATAGTACTTTGGACAGAGAACTGGACTTAGAACCAGAAATACCTGGGTTCATGTCCTGATTCTCACACATACTAGCTGTGTAACTCTGGACTAGTGACTTCCTTTCTATTGCTCTAATGCATTCTTCAAGACTTGCAGAGAAGTGGATGACAGGGGCTATATTTATAGAAGGGATGATCCTCTTTTGGAATTTCCTTATACCAATGATATCATAAGCCTGGTATCATTTTCTTCAAATTTTTCGTTGTTTTAGGCATTGCACCTTTCATGGAGAGTCCTTTCATAGGATAATAGACTGTGGCTATTCTGTACCATGGCCAATTTTGGAATCTTAATCCCACCAAGGACCAAGTCCCCTGCTCTTCTTGAATAAAACATGATATTTTCCCAATCATATTGTATTAGATATTGAAAAGAGTATGTAGAAATATTTCCTACCTCTTAAGAATCTATTTACAGTTGTGTTTATATCATCCTCAATATCTAATTAGTTGCTCATATCTATTGCTCTTCCTTTGCATTCTGTTGTCACCATAGAAATCAGGTACATATTCTCTTACATCAACACTATTACAACAGCATCCTTATTGGTCTGTGTTTCAAGTCATCCCCCCTTTCTGATTCATTTTTTTTATATTGCTTCTAGATCATCTTTCTAAAACACCAGTTTTATTATGTCACTTAATTGCTCAAAGGGCCTCTAATGGCTTCCTCATATCCTGTCTATAGAATAAAGTCCAAACTCCTTATTCAGGTGTTCCACAATCATGTCCCAACCACCCTACCTTTGCAAATTCATCTCATGCTAATTCACTAGGTGGACACCTTATGTTTTATTAAATTGGACTGTCTCATGCAACAAATATGGTTCAACATCCCATATGGTTCATGCCTTTTCCTTGACAGAATTTCCCCATCCCCTCATCCTATCTAAAATGTCAAGGTTCAATTCAAATCCTAATTTTTTTTTCTATAAAGGCTCTCTTTATGACCTAGCCCAAAGTAATCTTTTATTCCTCTCCTTTAGCTTCCAGTAGGCTGTGGTAGCTTTATGATCTTCATCTTTTATTTGACCCAACATGTAGGGCCTTGTATTATTCATTATTATTTTACATAAATATTTCTTGGAACCATAACTAGAATGTTCCATAAATGTAGAAATAGTATCTTTTCTATTTTTTGTATCCCAAGCATGATGCCTTGAACATAATTGGTGCTCCATACTAAATATTCATGGATTGATCCAGTGTAAAATCCAATGCAACCAAAGGATGTAGTTGGCCCAATACCCCCTCCCTGGTGAAACTGCCTATTTAATGGTAGAAACTAATATTAGTGATTTAGCCTCTACTTTTGAATCCACATGTATTAGTTATGGAGGCCACACTATAACCAAAAGGAAAATTTATGTGTTTATAAAAGCCAATCTGTGAATTACTACTTTTTAGTCAATTCTCTAAATATCTATATTTTTCTGAATGTACTTTTTTGTAGATGGCAGTGGCACTGGTACCTTGGATCCTGGAGACTCACAGCTAAATCAGTTCATTGAATCAAACTCACAGAAAATATTTGCAATGATAATTAAATGTCTTTACTCACAATGGATGAATAATGAATACAGATAATTTTGGCCATCCCATGATGTGTGTGTGTGTGTGTGTGTGTGTGTGTGTGTGTGTGTGTGTGTGAGTAAAATACAGATCATACAAATTGAAAAAATATCAGACAAGAACTAAAGATCAAAATGCTATCATGCTGTAAAATAGCAAAAATAAATAGAAAGTAACAATTAAAATCTGTAGAAAAATTGGAAATTAGGAAAGAAACTGAAAAAACAATGCAGATCATTTGAACGTCATGTTTAGACAAATTTTATGGACAAGAATATCAAGCTCTGAGGGAAAAAAAGGTCAAAAAAGGAAGAAAATGGTCAAGTTGGAAAATATTCAGTATAGGAGACATGGGAGAAAAGATAGGGTTGGAGGAATAAAGCTACTGAGAGTGAGCTTATATTTGCAAACTGAGATGAGGAGCTATTGTTTTAGTACACCTTTTAATAACATTTTAAGATTTACAAAGAGCTTTCCTCACAATCCTGTGATGTGAACAGTACCCTATTACTTTTCCTCTTCTACAGATGAGGAAACAAGTTTTGAGAGATTAAAAGTGTAGTCTAGGTCACACATTGAATAGGTATCTGATGGTGGATTTCAACCAAGTTCTTTCTGACTCCAGGTCCAGCACTCTACCCACTGCCCCATTTATAGGTCTTAGAAAGTATTCTTGGCTAAACAATAGTCAACATAAAGAACTCACCTCTCCTTGGCTTTGGCATCCTCAACATAGGACTACTGATCTTCAAGTTGTGAACTTTACTGGAGGTCATTTTCCATTTTTAATGAAGCTTCAGTTTTACTAAGTTCATTTTGGACATCAAGCTTTCTTCCTTTAATCATCATATTGGAAGGAAAATATATCATAAAATTACTACCTACTATATGATAAAATCTTTCTATGGACTTTAAAAGTCATTCAAAGTAAGGAATTTACAAATGTGTCCATTCTATTCACAGTGGATGAATAATGAATAAAGACAATTCTTTTTGTTATATCCTGATGTGTGCACATTGGTACATTTGGGTGTGTATATGTTGTATGTTGGTATGTAATGGAGATACAAATTGCAATGATACCAGAGAAGGACTAAAGGTCTAAATTCTACTATGGAATAAAGTAAAAATGAAAGTGTGGAAGAGAATATGAGAGAAAGAGAAAGAGAAAAAGAGAGAGAGAGAGAAAGAGAGAGAGAGAAAGAGAGAGAGAGAGAGAGAGAAGGGGAAGGTCAAAACATAATGTAATGCAGAATATCAGAATGTAATATTTTAGGAAATTTGGTGGACAAAAACACGAAGCTCCAACTAAGATCAAAAATTACATTAAACCCAGTAGAAGGAGGGCAAGATTGAAAACATTTAATTTCAGAGGTGTGGGAGTGAAAAAAGGGATAGGAAAATTGATAATGAGCTGAATGGGGAGCCTACATTTGCAAACAGAAGAGGAGGAGCTATTGTCATAGTTGACAGTTGTATAGTTTTTTAAGGTTTATAAGGTGCTTTCCCCACAACAACTCTGTGAGGCAGGCAATATCAATACTATCATCCTTAATTTACAGATGAGGAAACCAAAGCTTAGAGACATTGAAACACTTATCCAGAATCACATATATAATAAGTGTCTGATGATAGATTTGTGTGATGATCTGATGAGAGATTATAGATCTGATGATTGAGTTTTTCATAACTACATGTTCAGTACTCTATTACTCCACCTAGCTGCATGAAAATCATTCTTGGATATCTAACACCCAGTATAAAAGAACTCAACCCTTCTTGGATCTTGGGGCATTCTTAAAATAGGACTTCTTGTTTGTAAATCGTGAGTTTTGCTGGAGATTGCTTTCCCCTTTTAATGCTGCTTAAGCTTCAACAAGTTCATTTTTTTTTACATCAAACTGTCTGCCTTTACTCAATGCACTGGAAGTAAAAAAGGACCATGAAGTCACTATATATGACTAGGTAATAAATGGACTTTAAAAATCACTCAAAGTAAGAAATTTATAAATGTATCCTATAAAAAAACTATTCATAGTGGATGAATAATGAATATAGACAATGCTTTTTTAAAAATCCATCCTATATGTAGGATGTGTGTCTGTGTTTCTATGTATGTAATATAGATTATAAAAATTGAAATAATGCCAAGCTTAGATTAATCATCCAGTTCTATGATGGGAAAAAGTGATAAAAGATACAATAGAAGGAAATTAATACCTGTAGAAAAAAAAAGAACAGAGGAGAAATGTGTGAAAAAATGAGGAAATATAGACAATCAGAATGCCATATTTTAGGCAGATATAAATGGGCAAGACTGTAAAGTTCTGAAGAAAAGAGAAAAGGTCAAGTGCAGGAAGAAGCAGGTCAAAAAAGAAAATTTTTAGCATAGGAAATATGGAAGAAAAGAAAGGGCAGGATGAAAAAGGGTTTGAGTGGGGAGTCTATGTGGGAAACCACGAGCAGGAGCTATTGTTTTTGCTTGTATTTGCAAAGTATTTTAAGATTTCCAAAGAGTTTTCCCTGCAATAATTTTGTGAAATGGGTAATATCAACATTACTATCCCCATTCAACAGATAAGAAAATTGACACTTTGGCTAAATATCTTACCCAGAGTCACATAGCTAATAAATGTGTGAGGATGGATATGAACTCAGGGTTTCCTGAATCCTGGTTCATCATTCTATCTACTGCACCACTTAGCAGCCTCAAAAGTATTTTTAGATAACCAATACTCAATGTAAAAAAAAAACAAAAACAACAACTCATCTTTTCTTGGATCTGGATTCCTCAAAATAGCACTACTCATTTTAAGTAGTTGTGAATTATGCTGAAAATCATTTTCCTCTTCTAATGCTCCTCAACTTTCAGTAAGTTTATTTGCACTTTCAAACTGCCTTTTTTTGTCCAGTCTACTATAAAGGAAAACTCCATTAAGGTTTAAGTAAACTACCACATGACTAAATGTTTCTACAGATATTAAAAGTCAGTCAAAGCAAGACATTTACAAATATTTCCTTTGAAAAAATTCTCTATTCATAGTAGATGAATGATAAATACAAAAATTTTCATTATCCCATGATGTATGTATATGTGTGCAATATAGATAACACAAACTAAAATAATATTAGGCAAGGTCAAACTCCTATCATGGGTTAAAGTGGGGGAAAAGAATAGAAAAAATTCATATTAATAAAAATAAAGGAAAAGGGAAGAGAAGAGAAGAAGATAAAAGAATCATGGAATACTAACAATAAGAATACTTTATTGCAGACAGATTTGTGGACAACAATATGAAGCTCTGAGGAAGATAGGAAAGGAGGTCAAACTAAGGAGGAAGGACTGCTTGGAAAACATTCAGCACAGGTCATACAGAAGGACAGAAAGGGCAGGAAGAATAAGGTTAGGGGCAGCTAGTTGACATAGTGAATAGAGAGCACTGGCCCTGGAGTCAGCAGGACATGAACTCAAATCTGGCCTCATACACAAACTAGGTGTGTAACCCTGAGCAAGTAACTTCATCCTGATTGCCTCCCCCCCTCATAAAAACAAAGGAAGAATAAGGTTGTGGGGGATGAAAGCCCATATTTGTAAACTTACATGAGGAGGAGCATTTTAAGGTTCCCAAAATGACTTTTTCACAACTGTGATATGGATGGTGTCATTATTATTCTTATTTTACAGATGAGGAAACAGAAGCTTGGAAAGATTGAAAGATCTGCTCAGAGCCGCATATTTAACAAGTATCAATTAGTGGAGTAAACCCAGTTCTTCCTGACTCCAGGTCCAGCACTCCATCCTCTGCCCAACCTAGAGGCCTCAAAAGTATTCTTCCCCACTCTATCATAATGAACTCACCTCTTCTTGGCTCTGGAATCATCAAAATAGGACTGTTCATTTTGGAGGACTGAACTTTGCTGGAGATCACTTTCTGCTTTTCATGCACTTTGCATTACTTCAGCTTCGTTTGTACTGCCAGAATATTTTCTTTTGCCTAGCCTACCAGAAGGGAAAACTCCAAGAGGTTAAGGTAAACTATCACATGACCAAATGTTTCTATAGCCTTTAAAGTCATTCAAAGCTAGACATCTATGAATGTATCCTTTAAAAATGTTCTGTTCACAATGGATGAATAATGAATAGTCAATTCTTTGTTAATCCATGGTGTATGTGTGTGTGTGTGTGTGTTGTCAATTCTACAAATTGAAATGATATGAATCAAGGACTATACATCCAAATCCTATCATGTTATAAAGAGAAAAATGAAAGGGTTGAAGAGAATTCTTATCAGTAGAAGAAAAGAGAAGGGAGGCGAGGATATAAAAAAATAATTGACTGAAGAGGATTAAAATGCCACATTTTAGCATGTTGTATTGATAAGAATATGGAGTTCTGTGGAAGATAGAAAAGGAGGTGAAACATAGAAAGAAGAAGGGAAGGATAGAAAATATTTAATTTAGAAGATATGGAGGAAAGTGTAGGAAGAATGTGTTTTTTAATTTTTCAATTTTTAAAAAAATTTTTAATCACCTGGTTTTACCAAAGGTAAATTGTACCTTTCAAGATTAATAAGTGTTTACTTACTATATAACATATAAACATCTATATTTGAGAGATTTCCATGAAATTTTTGATGACAGCTATGACTCTTAGTACTTAATTAGGCCTCTCTTCTTTCTTTTTTTAAAAAAAATATTTTTTAATTTATGAAATAAAACAAACATTTCCATAACATAGTATAATAAAAAAAGATGATTGCACATGAAACTACAAATCTTTTGCAAATGTATGAGAAGGAATTATTGCTATAGCTCACATTCATAAAGCATTTTATGGTTCACAAAGTACTTTCACTAAACTGCAAGGTGAGTAACATCAGCATTATTAACATTCTTTTACACACAAGGAAACAAGTTTAGAAACATTAAATGATACGCCCAATCAATAGGCATGTGTGTCCCAATATGAACTCGGGTCTTCTTGATTCCCTGTCTTGCACTCTATCCACTGCCCCACCTAGCATTCTCAAAAGTATTCTTGACTAAACAATATTCAGTTTAAATGAACTCATCTCATCTTTGCTCTGGAATTCTCAAAAGGAAGCTGTTCACTTTGAAGGAATAAACTTTGTTGAAGATCACTGTTCTTTTAAATGTCCCTTGAGTTTCACCAGAGTCATTTATGCTGCCCACATGCTATTTTTTTGCCCATCCTACTAGAAGATAAAAAACATCTGATCATTCTAAATTACCACATGACAAACAGTGTCTATAGAGTTCAAAAGTCATTCAAAGCAAAACATTTGCCAACATATCCTGAAAAAAAATCTCTAAAAAAATCTCTATTCCTAGTGAATGAATAATGAATATAGACTATTCTTTACTGTGTGTGTACATAAACATGGGAATAATACAGATTATAGAAACTAAAATAATATCAGACAAGGACTAATGGCCCAAATCCTATCATGAGTTAAAGTGAAAAAAGAAGAAAAGAGAAGCAAATGGGGAGGAGGGGAGAAGGTGAAAAAAAATAATGTAATGCAGATGGTCTGAAGATTAATATAAAATTAAAAAAACTAAGATCTTGGCAACTGGTGCCATCATTTCCTGGCAAATAGACAGAAAAGAAATGGAAGCAGTGTCAGATTGTATATTCTTGGGCTCAAAAATCACTGCAGAGCACGACTGCAGCCATGCCCCACTCATTGTACTCTGGTAAGTAGAATCATAAAAGTGAGTAAAGGAGTACATATGGCTTCTGGGGAAATAAATCATGAAGGCAGTAGATTTTCATTTGTCTTCTATTATAGGAAAGTCATAAATGGGTGGATATTTTAGTTGTTTTTGAGAGTTGTAATATTTCATTCTAATTCTATTTTTAAACTTTTCTTATACACCTATACTATTTAGAACACTAGATTAGTTAGTGGAAGAGATGTAAGCTTTTAATAAGAAATATTATTTTTCAATTTTACATCAGAAAAATACAGAAGCCAGAATAATCAATGAAGTTGTTGTATTTCAAAAAGATAGTTGGGCATTCACTAAAGAGAGAATTAAACCTAAAGACCCTGACTCAAAAGACTGCTCCTGTATTTCATTTTTTCATTTTTCAGTGTAACTGATGTTGAGAAATTTTTAAGTAGTTAATATGTTTACTCATATTTCCATAAAAAGCAGCATTGTGTAGTGAATGCAAAACTAGTCTTGGAGTTAATAAGATCCAAGATGAAGTTCTTTATTTGTCACATCCAGACTCTGACCCAGGACAAGTTGTTTAATGTCTCAGTGCTTCCTGCAAGGTGCAAAGCAATTACTGATCTGCCTTGTTGGAGGGAGTGAGCATCTTTTTCACAGGATTGTTGGAAGGAAAATACTTTAAAAATCTTAGAGTGATGCATAAATATGTCGTGTAATAGATCATCCATTTTGTTGAAACTATGAATATAAACACCAGAAGATGCAGAGGTGAAGCTGGTTAGTTGAGGGCTATGCTAGTAGAGTGTGAGCAAGTCAGAAAGTTTTCCATAAGGGTTTTAGGATAATCCCAAGGATTAGCTCAACTTTTTATCATGAGAAGGTTAGCAAAAGATAATTATTGGGAGGGGGACAGAAACTCAAGAAATGCATCAATGAAGGTATAAAAGGGTTATGAGCTACATTTGGGAAAGATGTATAGTTTGGGCAACATTGAAGATTTTCTAAAGGTGAAATGGTTGTAAGACTATACTGGGTACTTTTAGTTTACAGAAAAAGTGTCCCATAAGATTAATATAATCTTCCTTAAAGGACAGTTCTGATTTCCTCATCATGAGAAGGAGATGACCTTCAGGCCTTGAAAATTATGCTATGGCATAATTTCTAACAAGTTCTGACATACTGAAAAAGTTTCAAGTACAGGCCTGCCATATAAGCACATATGTTGTTGGTTTGACAAAGCTCATAACTAGGACACTGCTAATTCATTTTAGCCAAAGCAATTCATAAAGACCATTTGCTGCATCGAGAGAGAGTGTTCATATCATTGTGTGATATACAGACCTTTTAAGGCACTGCTCTGTTAATTTAGTACCAAGAGGGACAGAAAAGGTTTTTGGTGGTGGTAGTTGTTATTTGCATAAAAGAAGAGACAAATCAGTTATGAAAAGATTTAAAATATTGCTTTTACTATTGATGCATATTTTGGTACTTAAAGGAAAAGAACTTTGGTTTAACAAAAAGTGCTAAAACGTGTATGAAGAAACACAGCTTTCAAATGGAATTTGAGCACTTTGAGGTAGAAAATGAACAGTGCCATCAAAATAAAATCACTAGTGAAAAATGTAGGGTGATGGCCCACTATAGATGAAGATATTGATTGTTTAAATGGACTGAAAAAGAACTTCTATTGCTAGCTATGAGAAATAGCAACTCCATCCCCTCTTCTCTCTTCTTTCAATGCATACATACATACATACATATATACATATATATATGTATATCTATCTATCTATCTATCTATCTATCTATCTATCTATCTATCTATCTATATATAACTGATCTTTCTTTTTTTATTTAATTCCTTCCATAGGCTTTGAAGACAGGATTCTGAAGGGATGCTTGTTTCTTCTCCCTCACTAGAATGTGAGCCCTACATCACCATACAGTTCCTTTTAAAGGTTCAAGTAAATTTACCTTTCTAGATTTTTTGGACCTGTTTTTATCTTTTCAAAGTTCCTACTCATCTCTGGTCTTATCATCAAAAATATTTGTCTTCTATTTCATTAATGCTACATTTTCCCCCATGTAACTTTACTGTTTTTCAGGATAAATTTTTCTTGTTTGTAAGTCTAACTCTTTTGCATTTTAGAATATTACATTCCTCATTCTCTCCTCATTTATAATACAAGCTTCTAGTGTGGTGCTGTATGATTTTGTCTTTCCTTGATTCTTAGACTGTTTCTTTCTAGATTCTTTCACTATTTGTTTTTCATTGATGTGGAAGCTCTGGATTTTGTTTATTCCTAAGATTGTTCTTTTGGGAGGCCCTTTCAGGAGGTAATCAGTGGATCACCTCCACCTTTCACTTTTGTTTTAATATATCTGAGCAATTTTCATTTATGTTTTCCAATGATTCTTAAATTTTCCTTCAACTACTTTTTCTGGCATTTAAAAAAAGCAGATAACTTACATTTTCTTCTATTTTTCTGCTTTTTGAATTTATTTCAACTTTTCTGTTTCATGGAAAGATTCTGTTTTCTCTGCTCTAGTTTTCAAGGATTCAATTGCCTGAACAAGGGTTTTCACTACATCTTCTAAACTGTATCTTCTAAACTAAATTCTCCTTCCAGTTCTTTCATCCAACACTTTTAATTCTTTTTTTTTTGCCTTTCTTATTGGATTGTGGAAAGTTCATTTTTGTCCTTTGTCTTTTGCTGCTGCTTCTTGTATATCTCTACCTCTACCCATACATTTAAGACTCAGGATAGAATATATGTATATGTGTGTATATATAATATATATGTATATGTATATATAGTATACACACACACATATATGCATATACATAACATATAATTTATAAATTATATGTACATAATATATAAGCAATATATCAATAAATATATGTGTATGTATATCTCTTTGTCTATCTATCTATCTATCTATCTATTTATCTATCTATCTATCTGTCCACAAATATTAGTTGTTGTTTTCATTGATTTACTTCAGCTTTAGTTTCTATACTAAGACTTTGTACCAGGGTCAGGCTCTGACACCCCTCCTCCACACTGTGCTTTTGGGTGGTTTTGTGTGTGGTGGCTGGCCCTGATTGGTCTCACCCCTGTGTTCTTGTGCTGACATCCACCTCCTGGAATTAGACCCCTCTCCCCCCCTCACCCCCACCATTGAGACTCAAAGTGCTAGATCATCAGGGCCTTATCTGCCATTTCAGGACATTGTGTTAGGGGCTGTGGAGCCTGTCTGGCCTGGCCTGTTCTGGGTCCTAGGATACCACAGTATTTGACACTACTTGTCACTTTTCACTGCCTGTTGCTGTTTCCTGTGATTTCCAAAGTCCCCACCTGGGAGCTATCTCAGGAGATACTTCTGTGGGCTTTCTCAGCAGAGTCACTGACACTGAATACAGCCTTGCAAGCCACACATGTTCTATCTCTGGTGAGTTAAATCTCACTTTCCTCAATGGGCTTCATGTCCCTTTGCCATTGCTATGACCTGTAGGCTTCTGGCTTTCGGTGCAGTTCTGGGCACCCTACTAGCATTCTGTACCAATAACATTCCTTTCCTAGAATCCTATTCCCACATTCTTTGTCAGCCTATCTGGTACCACCTTGCCAAAACATGAGAAATAGAATTTGGAGCTTCTTACTGGAGGGAGTAATGTAGCCCACATATTTGAGATCCAATACTATGTCTCAAGAATATATATTTGAGGGCAAGGACTGTCTTTTGCCTCTTTATGTATTCACAGCACTTAGGACAGTGTCTGGCACATAGTAGGTACTCAACAAATACTTATTGATTGATATAATGTGTGCATGTATATATAGTTATATACATATAAACACTATACAGACAAACATACAAATATCTATATATGGTCAAACAGATATGTGAGAGATAAGAGGAAGGAGGGAAGAAAAGAGAAAGAGAGAGAGAGGAAGGAAGGAAGGAGAAAGAAAGAAAGAAAGAAAGAAAGAAAGAAAGAAAGAAAGAAAGA
>NW_020954953.1:14254031-14324148 GCF_900497805.2 Vombatus ursinus | reverse complement strand
AGAAAGAAAGAAAGAAAGAAAGAAAGAAAGAAAGAAAGAAAGAAAGAAAAAATAAAATAAAGGAGAGAAGGCTGAGTGAAAGAAAGAAAGAAAAAACTGAGTGAAAGGAAGATCATGACAGATAAAATTCCATGACCTGAAATTCTGTGGGGTAAACCAGGCCAAAACTTTTAGAAAGATATCAAGATAGAAATGGTGAAGAAACATACAATTTTTTTAGCAAAGGAAATGGAGAGGTCCTCACTTTCTATATCCAGGCATCCTTTCTAGACTTGTTAAACATTATTCCCTTTCATTTACTCTTCAGGTTATCTAAACATGATGTTCCTCATACACAATACTCTGTCTCTCATCTATGTACTTTTGAATTGTCTAGTTGATGAATTGAATGATTATCTAAAGAAACTTATTTGGCTGCATGGTACCATTTGATTTGTAATTAGAAGATCAATGGATTTGAATTCCACTTCTCTTACTTGGTAGCTGTGTAACTATTGACAAATCAATTAACCTTTCTGAGATTATTGTTGTCAAAAAGAACTAGAAACATGGAAGATACCCATGTTATCTACCTACTCAATAAACTTCTCGGGCTCTCTTTTACCTCCAGGATCATATATGAAAAAAACCTCTGTTTGGTATTTAAAGTCCTTCAAAACTTGACTCTTTCCTATCTTCCCAGGTTTGTTTGTTGTTTTTTTTTATAATTTATTCTCCTCCACACACTGAAATCCAACTACACTAACATATTTATTGTCCCTCCCACAGCACTCCACCTCCTTACTCCTCCATTTCATCGACTGTTCTCTCTGCCTGAAATGCTCTTCCTCCTCACCTTTGCTTCCTGGCTTCCCAGACTTCCTTCAAGACTCAACTAAAATTTTACCTTCGCAGTAGGGGCCCTGTCTCTGCTATTGCCTTTCATTGACTAAGAGGCAAATAGTACAGTGAATAGATCCTGACTTGGCAGTCAGGAAGACTTGAGTTCAAAACTGGCCTCAGATACTTTCTATCTGTGTGAACCAAGTCACTTAACCTCTGTCTGCCTCAGTTTCCTCTGTGGTAAAATGGGGAAAATAATAACTTCCAGTCTTGTTGTGAGGACCAAATGTAAAGTTCTTAACACAGTGTCTGACAAATAATAGGCACTGAAATGCTTCCTTCCTTTTTTCCTCTATCTGAGACAGCTAGGTGGCTTAGTGGATAGACTGGTGTGACTAAAATCAGGAAGACCTGGACTGAAATGTAGTCTTAGATATCTACTAGCCATGTGACCTGGGGAAAGTCACCTAACCTCCATTTGCCTCAGTTTTCTCATCTGTATAAATCATAATAGTAACACCTACCTCCCAAGGTTATTATCAGGATCAAATAAGATGATAATTGCAAAGTGCTCAGTTAACATAATGCCTAGCACATAGTAGGCAAAATATCATCATTATTATTATTTATACTGTACATATATATGTATACATATATTTAAAATATATTATGTATATATATACATATATATATATATATATATGTTTGAACATTACTTCTACCATTAGAATAAGAGCAGGGATTGTGTTTTTGCCTTTCTTTGTAATTCTAGTTCTTAGCACCATGTCTGACACATTGAAAGTCCTTGATAATTCCTATTGACTCACTTGTTTACTCATTGGCTGTAAAAAATAAAAACAAATACATTTAATATCAGATGATCTCACTTCTGTCTTCTATACATGTTTCATTTTATACCTAAATGAACTCCTGAGTTTACTCTATTTCCACATCTGTATCTTTAGACAACTTTTTTTTTCCTAATCAGAATAATTTTCTTTGTAACTTTAGAATCTCATTTTTGAAAACTTTCCATATTGCTTGAGCTGGTTTGCCACGTATAATTTTAAGCCATGGAATCTTGATTCTATTTTCTCTGAACCCTCTGGAATTAGTTCTGTTAATATCCCAGATGTATGTCTGACCCTGTCTTTCTTTTGAGGCAACTAGGTAGAACAGTGGATGGAATACTGGGCCTGGAGTCAGGAAGATCTGAGTTCATAATCCAGTCTCAAACACTTACTGCCTGTGTGACTCTAGGCAAGTCACTTAACCTCTGTTTGCCTCAATTTCCTCAACTGTAAAATGGGGATGATAAAAATACCTACCTAGTAAGGTCGTTGTAAAGATCAAATGAGATAATATTTGTAAAAGCATTTAAACTTCAAATTTCAAGGCAAGTGCAGATCCATTAACTGCTTAATAAAAGCAGTTTCTTATGAGGAGATAAGAAATAAGAGATATGAAATAAGAATTAGGATTTTGTTCTTCAGTAAATAATCTTAGCCCATAATAGGACGATTACTCAAGTAAGACCAAGTGGAAGAGCTAGGGAAAGAAAAGTGGGAGCTTTTTATGGATGGGGCATTTATTTAAAAATGGCACTAAAAAAGGTAGAACTATATTATTTCTGGGTTGGGTTTTTTTTGTTTTGTGTTTTGCTATATTGTTGAAAAGTTCATCCTTCAAAAGAATTAAAGAATGGAACTTCTTCTGAGGATCTGATTATCACCAGAAAAGGAAGAATTTATTTCTGAGGTAAAAATACATAGCAACCTTTATGAGGAGTAACCACTTCTTCTTATGATTTGCAATAGGAAAGAAGAGGAAGGGGGTGGGAAATAAGCATTTATATAGCATGTGCCAGTTACTATACCAGATGCCTAACATGCCTAAGTGCCTACTATGTGACAGACACTATACTAAATTCTTAGTATGTGTCAGAGGTGAGACTTGAACCCAGATCCTCTGTACCCTAAGGCCAGTGTCTATGCATTACCTCCTACTCTTCCCAGAATGATTTTTGATATATGTCTGACCATTTCACCCCATTCCCCACCCCGTCAATAAATAATAGCTCCCTATCATGTCCAGGATCAAATACAAAATCCTTTAGCATTCAAAGCCTTCATAACCTAGCCCCTCCCTACCTTTCCAGTCTTCTTAACACCTTTGATCCTTCCGTCCCCACACCATATCCTTTGATCCAGTCACATTGCCCTCCTACTGTTCCATGAACAAAACACTCCACATCATTTTCTCTGACACACCATTTCACACTGACATTACCTCTGCCTATCCCTCATGCCTAGAATGAATTCTCTCTTCATCTCCGCTTCCTGACTTCCTTCAAATCCCACCTTCTATAGGGAAGCCTTTCCTTCTAATTCTAGTGCCTTCCTTCTGTAATTTCCCCCCCATTTGTCCTGTTTGTAGCTTGTTTATACACGTGTTTGCTTATTGTCTTCCTCATTAGATTGTGAGCTCTTTAAGGTCAGGGGCTAGATTTTGCCTCTTTCTGAATCCATAGCACAAAGAACAGTGCTTTAATAATATAAAAAGAAGTAATAATTTAGGAAGTGTTTAATAATTGCTTTTTGATTAACTGACTGACAATCAAACTCATTAATAATCTGATTTTGGACAAATATCCCAAATGTGACCTTTGTTAAAAGGCTATCAAAGTTAAGAAGTGCCACTTCATGTTGTGGTTGTTGGGTTTTTGTTTTTTTTTTTGTTTTGGTTCATATATATTTGTAGGCCAGATCCACCATTAAATTTATTATAATTAAGAAATCATCTCAGAAATCTTAAGAATCACAGAACTTTGTTACTAGAAGGAATCTCATATTAGGTTAATGAATCAATGAGTATTTCTTTGTCCAGATGAAGAAAGTGACACTCAAGGAATGAAATTATTTTCTCAAGGTCACACAAACAGTAAACAGCAAGGTCAGGATTTGAATGCATATCCTCTGAATCCAAATTTAGCATACTTTTTACCATTTCACACCAATTAGAGGACTTCCTTTCCAAAAGTTTTACTGCTTCTAGTCAGAGCCAAAACTTAAATTCTTGGCTTCTTTTAGGACTCACAGGCACCTGGGACAGGAAGAGCCTATTAAGCCAGGATATATGGTCCTCTGACCTTTTCTTCAAAGCACAGTACAGAAAGTCACAACAGGAACCCAGAGCACTGCAATTCAAATGATGAATGGCTTTAGAATAGAATGAATAGCATCTGGAAAACCAGTTCTAACCTTTGCCAGATGACTGCCCCCTTATAACTTTGTAAATATGGTTTATCCTTGGGTGACTCCAAAATCCTTAAAACTTTGTTATTGACAAAGAAAACCATAGAATCAAAACTATAACCTTTGAGAGATTCTTCAATAATAATGTACAATAAATACTTGTCACCGAGTGAGTCTTCATAGATGACTGCTTTTTTTTAGTTGTCTGTCAAAGACCACCATCATCACCACCACCACCAATAACAACAATCAGGCCTAATAAGAAGTTATACCTTTTAGTTGATCTGATAGTTAGTAATAGTTAAAAGATTGGAAGTACCATTAAAATTTCAGATTATCCCCAGAAATAGTAATTTTTAAGGTCACTAGGAGAATCATGTCCTTAAAAATCCTCCAAGAGAGAAAGGTAAGCTAGCACACTCTTGGATTATGAATTAAAGTGAACATGTTTATGACAAAAATCAAGATTGGATGATACCGGGAGCTAAAAACCTCTCAACTTCTCACAAGGGTCAGGGACTTTATATCCCATTTAGATTTTCCTGTTTTGGAACAAATAAACATACCAGACTTCAAAAACCTTTGCCAAGATTATAAAAATGAGGATAACAAATTGTCAGAATAATTCATTCTTCCTTGGCAGGAACCTCAAGCTATTGTGCATAAGAATTATTTTGCATCAGTTCTTCTCAAAGACTGCTGTGGTGGTTACAAGCAACAATGAATTCAGTTCTCTCTTACTTTGAACTTGGTATCCTCCTTCCACTCTGACTCAGTCTCATTGGACCAAGTCCTTAACACCCAAATCAAAGAGGTGGGATAAATAGAAACAGAATAACCACTGAATAAATAAATGTATCCACAAATGACCAAAGAAACCTTGCAAGCCCCTGTGCCAGTTCTTATCTAGAGATTCCTCATGATTCAAAAGTGCCTGACATCTATTTATCCAAGAATTGTGCATTTACACATGGCTCTAGTTCTCAGAAGACCCTTATTTCAGTATGTAGTCTCAGAACATTTGATTTGCTCCTGAATGTACTTCACATGTTATTTGGCGTGTTCCAATATAAGATAAAGAAATATCCAGGTAGTTTTGTGGTATCCTTTGCTTTCACACCAATAATTTATAATTAGGTAAGTTCTCTGTTAGCATGAAGATTAGAATCCCTTGACTGGATGGAGGAAAGCCAATGTAGACTATAAGATGAAAGAGTCCCTATGGATATTAAGATCATCTATATTTTCCTGCTTATAGACACCATTTATTCATTATATAAAGTGCTGCAACTCTGCAGCCTCCTGAAGAGATGAGCAAGTACCCACAATAATCTCTTCTAACAAGCCTCATAAGAAAAGATAAGTGGATGGAGAATGTCTATTATCCAGATTTTGATTAGCAGTTAGATAGAAATCAAAAGATCCTATCAGTGTATACATACATCTATATCCTATATACTTACATATATACACATCTATATCCTATATCCTGTATCTAATCTTTTAAAATGCTCTGGAACCAACCTATTGTCCACTGTAAATGTCTCTCTCAGAAACTAGACATATAGGATATATATTTCTCCCAGGGAAAGGCATAATAAATGGACAACAAATTGCACCCAAAATTAGACAGGAGGAAGAGAGCAGGCTAAATTTCAAAGCTCCTTTAATGAACACCAAATTTTTCAAGAATCAAAACCCCATATTTTTTAAGTACCAATATCGTACTTTTTTGTAAGATGTATGTAAGATATCGATTACAACAGTTTCTGAAGAATTGAAAATAACTATTACATAGAAAACAATAGAAAGAAATGAGAGTGTGAAAATATTTCAAATGATAAAGTGTGAAGGGAGGCTTTATGATATATGGGTAACACTTTAACTTTGTAAACCTGAGTTTCTCTTAGAACTTTAATAAACTCACATAGCACTGGTTTAGAGTTAGGTTTATATATAATTCACTTCCATTTTCCCTCTGGATCCCATCATGGCAACATGGCATAGGGCAGCAGGTATCATGGTTTTTGGTCTTAGGACCCATTTACACTTTAAAAGAACTTTTGTTTATGTGGTTTATATCTATCAATATTCACTGTATTGGAATTTAAATGTCTTAATAATATACCAAAAATAGTTTTGACCTTGCAACCCTCCTAAAAGGGTCTCAAGGTCCTTACAGGTCCCCAGACCACACTTTGAAAAACTGGCATGTTGGAAAGAGCACTGTAGTCAGATGTAGTTAGATGACTTGGTTTTAAATTCTTCTTATGCTACATGCTACTTTTAACTTTCATGTTACAGATGAGGAAACTAAGACCCAGAGAGATTCAATGATTTGCCCAAGGTAACACAGCTAGTAAAAAGTAGAAACAAAGGCAGAGCTTGAAGCTAGATTCTCTGACTTCAGACTTTTAACTATCTTGGCCTCAGTTCTTTATCCATGAATTAATGGGATGGTACTAATTTCTAAAGACTCTTCTAGTTCTGAATCTATTATCCCATAATTCTTTGATTAGAGACTTCTCCTGATATAAGCAAATCTCATTCCTTCCTGTATGTCCATTCTCTGTGTTGTTTACCCTCATTATAATTGGTAAGCAAGATTATTATGTTGTATATGTTTAGCACATGTTTCAACTGGATGGTTCCTCTATCATCCTTGTTCTATTGCACTTAAATATTGGTGATTTGGCTTCTGTCTGGCTAACTTGACCTTATTTCAGCTGATTCTTCATTCCTTTGATCTTCTTGTGGCAATCTGTTCCCTTTTCAAATCTGATGAATTTTTGTCAACCTGAAGGCAGAAGTTTCCCTCTTCCTTTCCTTTGTCCCATGTCCCTTGAATCCTTGAGATAGTATGCTGAAAATAATATATTCTTAAAATAAACCTCAAAAACTTAATACTTATACCATTGAGAATCCCACCTTTATATCCTGAGACCCTGAACCTGCTTCTGCCTGGCTACCACCACCTCCAGGCCCATCCATTCTCAGTTCTTAACTACTAACTTAACTCAGTCCCTTAACTACTAAAACTGTTCAACTAACACAAGTTGCAATATGTTCTCTGACTCTATTGATATGGATTAGCCACAGCCAATAGCCTATCAAAACACAATTCTAGCAGTTTTGAAATATAGCCATTTTTTTATTTTGTATGCCTAGTGCTTAGTACATTCCTTGGTACACATTTTCCCTTAATAAAGCTTTGCTGAATAAATGAGTGAGTGAATGAATCAATGAATCAATGGTGAACACATATTTGTGTGAATTTAATCACAATAAGCATTTCCTCCTCTTCTGGCATTTGTTTCTACTTTCTACATTTTTGTTTTTATTGAAAATAATATAAATTCATTCACAATTTATATCTTTCTTCTTCTTCTCCTCCTCCTCCTTCTCCTTCTCATTCTTCCCCTTCCTCTCTTCCTCCTGTCTACTATTGAATGCAGGCAAATACAATTCTCTTTTTTTTTAACTGTGCCTCAGTAATGGTTCAGATAAATTTCATTCCTGGATCCTTTTTCAGCAGTAACATTACCTCATGAGCACCAACTAATTTTATAAAGTGTCTGTAGATCAGGGATCTGGCATATTTCATTTTATTTTTGAGAAGATAGTTCCAGTAAATGCAGTCTTCAGTTTACACTTATGAAGTCAAAATGCCAAGATGACTCAGAAATCATGTTAAATTCCAAGTGAACTTTACAGATTTGATTTGGCAAAGATAGAACATATTCAAAGCAATTGTATACCCACAATATGCCTGAGTAAGCAATCAGAAATCATTTAGTAAGTAAATGTCAAGGGATAGAGTGAGAGCCACTTACATTAATATCTTAGGTTGCAGCAAACTTATTAGAGAATTTTTTCTGACATGGATAAAGAATTCAGGCCAAGTCATGTGAGAAATACTACTGGTGGGTCTCCTCTAAAAAGTATCTCTGTATGGAGATGCTGTGAAAAATTTTTTCCTAAAATCAAAGGTAAGTTATTCCCATACTCAGAGAACAAAATCATAGATTTGGACGTAGAAGGGACCCCTACCATTCTTTAAATCTAACCCAATTTTCCATGTGAAAAAAGTGAGGCCTAGTAAGATTAAGTGATTTGTCCAAGGTTACATAAGTACCAAGCGATAGGTGAAGTATTTTGATTCAATTTTATCAAATCTAAATCCAAACACTCTTCCTTCTACACCATAGTGCCTACCAAGAATTGGGAAAAATGTTCTATGAAATTCCTGTATGTGATTTACACAAAACTAGGGTCAATCAATTAAGATGTGCTTTAGAAACAAATCAATTGAAACATGCTCTCCAAGTGTGTGCTTTTTTTGGATATGTGAAAGCTCCATTCAATCAACATTTATGTAGACATGCTCTTAATAAATGTTTATTAACACAGTTCTTTCAAGTTCACTGATTATTGAAGGAAAACAACACATACATAGAAAAACAAATATAAATATATGTAAAATAGATTAAAAATATGACTTCTGAAGGAAGAACACTAGCAAGTGGGGGTGGGTGGGACCAAAATAGGCTTCTGATTGCAGTAGCACTTGAGTTGAGTTTTGAAGGAAGCTAGGGATCCTATAGGTTGGAGATGAGAAGGGAGTACATACATTTCAGGCCTAAGGGATTATTGGTCAAAAGTCTGGAGGTGGAAAGTGGAATTCCATGTAAAGGGTAAAGCAAATAGGCTAGTTTGATTGCAATATTCAATGTGTGAAGCAATGTGCATCATAAGTCAGAAAAAGTATGCTGGAGACAAAGCATAATGGGCTTCACATGCCAAATAGAATTGTTTTTATTTTATCCTAGAGGCAAGAGGGAGCAATGAGAGTTTCTAGAGCAGAGGCATGATTTAGTCAGATCTGTGATCTAGGAATATTGGTTTAGCAGCTAATGATATCTTAATATCATTTTAAATGATTAAATCTACTCATTACAGGTAGGGTTTATGAGTGAGGTGATGGATCCCAGGACCTTCTCCATTCCATAGGCTCTAAGCAATCCTTGCATGGATTGTTGTAAGCAAAGAAAGAAAATTTGCCTCTAATCCTTTTGATATGTACTCAGTTCCAGCTTAGTGACAAATTAAAAGGCCTTTCATTACCTCCTAGTAAACTGGTGGGAAATAGAGAATGACCCTCCATGCTCTGAAGTAGGGAAATGACCCCTCCATCATGTATCTTCTCACCAAGACTCACCAGTCCTTCATGTAGATTGCAGCATGTAGGACATATTGTTCATATGTGAAGGAGTAGACCTGCATTTGGCCTAAGTCTTTGTTATGCCCTCACTTACAAAAGCCTGTTTGCTGAAAGAAAATCTCCATAAAGCAATAAATCTGTGATCTTATTGATGTGGGTACCCTATGCAGATCACAACTCATCTCAACCTTCTTATTCTGTGTAATTCCTATCTATATCCTCATTTAGATCCTCCACTGATAGTCAAGTCAACTTACAAGGGGAGTTCCAGATTTCTTGGCATTCTTGAAATACTTGCAGAGCATAAGTTTGTCCTTCTGATGGCTTCTACTCTTGCTCCTTGTTTTGGATCACCCGCCTCCTTTAATTCTTTGGAGTCTATAGTATTTTGTGCTTCACAGATATATATTATCTCAAGAAGAATACTGGTCTTTAAGAGTCAGTCATTAAGTAAACATTATAAGCATCCTATGTGCAAGGCTAAGCACTGAAAATACAAAAGAGGCCAAAGACTCCCTGCCCTCAAGGAGCTCACAATCTAATGAGGGAGACAAGCAAACACATACACAGATACATATATGTAAACAAGCTATAAACAGAATAAATAAGAAATGATGAAGAGAGGGAAGGCACTAGAATCAAGAGGCGGTGGGAAGGGCTTCTAGCAGAAGGTGGGATTTTAGCTGGGACTTGAAGGAAGCCCTGGAAGCCAGTGGACAGAGATGAGGAAAGAGATCATTCCAGATGTGGAGGGCTGCAAGAGAAAGCCAATAAATTATGGTTAAATATGGGATTTCTGAATTCTTGAAGATGAAGGTGGTACATTTACTGTTGATGGCAAGATCAAAATTATGACCATCGCTATCACTAGGCTGAGGCAGGATCATAACACAGGTCATAGGAAGTAAGTAGGTTGAGGAATAGAGTGGTGATGGTGCTTGAGGGAGAGTGAATATGTATATTGACATCCACAATTATAAAAGGAAAAGTTAAAGATGAAAGAAAACTTATGAGCCAGTTACCACACTCAATGAGGGAGGAAGAGAAGTTATATAAAGGTCTGTAGATAAGTTACCAGGATTTTAATGGCAAATATAAATTACATGACCCTCAAAGGAGGAGAGGTTACTGAGTGATGGAGGTAGAGAAAGAACCTTGAAATGGCAATAGGGAGGAAAGATTATTCCAACTCTCAACCAGTAAATTAAGGGAAATAAATGAAGGTACAGCCAGTTCTTTAGAAAGATGAATCATTTCTAAAGGGAGGTCATGGAGGCTGTGTCATGAGTAGGAAGCCAAATTTCAGCAATAGCTAAAAGATGGAAGAAGTAAAAGAGGAAAAGATTTAGGATGAAAGGAACTTTATTACCTATGGAACAGACATTCCAGAGGGCACAGTGTAAAGGTTGGGTGGTGTTTGATTGGAATTTTGGTGTGGGAAGGTTGAAGGGGATGGGAATAAGAAATTGGGTGGTGGGGATGAGGAATGTGGTTTAACGATGACCTACAGGGATTCAGAATCTCTGGAATATGTAAAGTTTGATCAGGTATAAAAAAAACATTCATCATTGAGTGAAAATGCCACTCTTCAGAAATATCTACAGATGAGACTGAAGAAAAGTGGAATGTGAGACAGGAAGCAGATGGTTAAAAAAGATGACCCATTTCACCACTTTTCTTCCTTCTGAAGGCTGGAGATTAGGCAGGAAATTGCACAGAAGGAGATGAAAGTGCTACTCCCACTGACTGACATCACTGAAGATGGGCTTTATCTCAGAGAGAAGATTGGGGTCATTAAAAGCACTGCCCAATTTCTCAATCATAATACATCCTTTTAAATACTAAAAGGTAGCTATCATGTCTCTGCTTTTTCTTTTCCAATCTGTCAAAAAATAATAATAAAAAAAGATTTATTGAGCATATATTACGTTTACTTTTTATTTTTTTTAGGCAATTGGGGTTTAAGTGACTTGCCCAGGGTCACATGGCTAGTAAGTGTCAAGTGTTTGATCTGAGGCCGGATTATGAACTCAGGTACTCCTGACTTCAGGGTCGGTGCTCTATCCACTGCACCGCCTCGCTGCCCCACTTGTATACTATACATCAGACCTTATGCTAAGCGAGGGTCTTGATTCTCCTGAAGCATTGTCTCTAGTCACTGCCCTCTTTGTCCTTCTTTGGACACATAATGACTTATAAGTCCTTGCTCCTACGGAGTATTATAGTATAGTTTTCTTTCTGGCATTTAAAGCCTTCCACACTCTGGCTATCACCTACTTCTTTTAAATAAGTTTTATGTCAAATGAAACAAATTTAATATATTATTTTCCCTTCCCACCACTTTCTACTGCCTTTGAAGACATCACCAACCTGTTGAAAGATAAAATGTACTGTTCCAGGGTAACTCATTAGCATGGACTTCAGCAGTCTTTCCTAATGGTGACACTTTTTTGAGGGCTTTTTATATTTTTTGAGATCTAAGAACTACTATATACTCCCCATCCAAGTCAAATCGGCCTATTCACTCTTATGAATACGTGCTATGCTATTTTTCATCTCTGTGCCTTGCGCAGGCCAGCCTTCGTGTTCAGAATGAATGTCCTCCTCACCTGCACTATTTCCTTTCACAGTTCAGTTCAGGAGCTTCCTCCTCCAGGCATCCTTTCCTGATCTTCCTACTTCTTGGTGCTCTCACCTCTTGAAATTATTTTGTACATACTTTGTATTTACTTATCTGCATGCATGTTATATCTTCACATTTGAAAATAAACTCCATGAGGGCAGGGATTTTTTTTCATTTTTGCTTTTGTGTCCCTAGTTCCTAGAACAGTGCCCTACATGTTACATAATATTAAGAAATGTCTGTTGAATTGAACTAACTTGAAAGGAATTCCTTTGTTTGCACTGCTTGTCCAACTTGTTATTGTTGCTTGCCATTTCTTTTAGGAATGAATAGAGAACTATTTTCCTGGGGGTGTCATCCTTCTAAAAATTACTGGTCTTTATATTGGCATAGATGAAAAAGGAAAAGCCTTTCTCACTGTTGACATTCCAGTCTTTTGTGCATAGTAATTATGACAATTCGCCTCCTGGATAACTGTCGTGTCATGGCAAAGGAGCTTGTGCAGCTCAATGAAACTATGAGCTATGCCATGCAGGATTATCCAAGAGGGGCAGTCATAGTGGAGAGTTCTGACAAAAGGTGATTCACCAGAGAATGAAATGGCAAGCCATTGCAGTATCTTTGCCCAGAAAACCCCATGGATGTATTAAAATGCATGATATCAAAAGATGAGCCCCTCAGGTTGAGGGCTTAGCATGCTGTAGTCCACAAGGCCACAAAGAATCAGACACAACTAAATGACTGAACAACAATTCTGCTGAGTCTAACAGCATGGCTGAAAGAATGGCTTGAAAGGTCTAAGACTTCTGTCCCATACTTGTCTCTAACCCTCACCTTCCATTGCTTTTGAAGACATCACCAACATGTTGAAGGGTATAATGTGCTTTTCCAGGGTAAGTCATTAGCACGGACTACAGAAGTCTTTCCTAATCATGACACTTTTTCAGGTCTTTTAAATTATTTTGTACCTTGACCTACTATTTATATTCCCCAATGTTGCTAATACAGCCCAAGCATAACTGTTTAAACCTTAACATGTACCTTCATTTTAATGCTAAATTCTAATTGAGCTATTCAGTATGCTCTGACAAAAAACTCATGAAAAGAACTACTGTTGTAGCTCTCCAGGTTTAAGGTCCCAAGATTCACCAAGGAAATACCCTATTGTATGAATGAGTGTTTCTTCCTTGGTCCTTGGCTCATCTTCCAGAATGAAAAAGAATAAAAAACCCTCCAGTTGAAGAGTTACTAACTCCAAAATTGTCCCTCTACACTTACATGTGATGATATTATTTTTTTTTCAAATTTGGGCATTTGGTCAATGCTCATTCATTTTGTATACCTACAATCTTACCTGCATAATAGCAAAATAAGTTGTCAGTTCAAATGAAATTATTTTTAATCAGAAAAAATAGTTATTTAGAATGATACAGACAGATCAGTCAATCGAGGGCTTAAATTAGCCAACAATTAGCCAACAATTATTTGACAGTTAACTCACATGCATTTTTCATTAACTCATATTAATTTTTCAAACACAAATAGAATTAAAAGATAGCTGTAACAGACACAATTAATATATATATATATTTTTTTTCTATTTTATCACTCTCAATACCATATAGCTTTACACTGAAAATGTCTAGAGGCCATATAGGGCAGCTAGGTGGTACAGTGGTTAGAGTGCTGGGCCTGGAGTCAGGAAGACTCCTCTTCCTGATTTCAAATCCAGTCTTAGACATTTACAAGTTGTGTGACCTTGAGCAAGTCACTTAACTCTGTTTGCCTCAGTTCCTCATCTATAAAATAAGATGGAGAAGGCAATGGCAAACCACTTCAATATCTTTGCCAAGAAAACCCCAAAATGAGGTGAAAGAGTTGGACACAACTGAAACTACTGAACAACCACAACAAAGGAGTTCATATAACCTTCTAATTATTCTCTCTGCCTTGTCTCTCTATTTTCCAGGTGATCCTCCACACAGATATCAAAGGAATATTCCTGAAGTACAAGTCAAATTACTTCACTACCCTGATCAAGGAGCTCTAGTGGCCTTCGGGATGAAATACAAACTCCTCTTTTAGGTATTCAAAGCCTTATGCAATATGGCCCTATCCTTATTACTATTCCCCATGCATGGTTTATTCTGACTAAGCTGGCTTATTTATTGTTATTCATTCACCACATTCCATTTCAGATCTTGTCTTTTTGCCCCTTGTCTTATTCCCCATGCCTTGAATGCACTTCCTTCTTATCTCCACAATTTCAAGTCCCTATTTCCTTTCAAAGCTCAGCTTACAGGCTTTCTTAGCCCTGCCCAATTGCTAGTGCCCACCTAATTAATTTGTATATATTGTGCACGTACTATATCTTCTATTATTCATGTGAATGCTATCATATTACAATATTCATGTGGATTTCCTCTGATAGAATGTAAGCTACTTGAGGGCAGGGATTGATTTATTTTTGTCTTTATGTTCCAGCGCTTAATACAGTTCCTAACACATGATAGGCACTTAGTAACGTCTTGTTGATTGATTTATTGACTGAATGACTTTGTACATCATTCAAATAAGTTCAAAGTATATTGTGTCTTTTATAAAATACTCTGAGAGAGTGATAAAAGTTATTCATTGAGGTATAATGAGTGGTGACTGTTCAGCTATACCAACTGGTTTTCAACAACATTTACTGTAGTTGGATATACAATGACAAAATAAATTGGAAAAGAACAATTAGCCAACAATTATCTGACAGTTAACTTATATGCATAATTGGGGGGGAGCTCTAATTTTCCTCACTATAAAGATTTTTTTTTGAATTATGTCAATAATCATGCCAATTATAGCTACTTCTGACTTTTTAAAAATGTAAGTTTCACTATAGTTGTTACCAAATAATTCCTAAATAGTTCTCTAAATAGTTCTTAAATGTACAAACCATTATAAACTAAAGCTGCAATTAGTTTTAGTCAAATATTTATCCAAGAAAAATGTTTATAGAAAACCAAAAGATTTTATTTTGGTCTCCCCCCCAACATACACACATTCACACACACATACACACACATTCTATAGGCTCTACCACCTTTACAAAATACTTATTTAATGAATGTTATGATCATTTTGTTTAATCATCCTACCTACCAAGTTGTTAAATGTATTGGAAGATTTTAGTTTTTATTTACTTTATAGTAAGCCTTTTATTTTCAGTGTAAATTTCAGACTAAAACAGAAATAATATGTATTTTGCATACAAGTAAAAAAATAGACTTTTTACAAATGTAAAGCTTTCTTTAAAATCTGTCTTATTTTGATAACAAAAGCTCATCTTTAAAAAAAATCATCATTAAAGAACAACTTTCATCAATTCAATTATCATTGGGTTTTCTGAAAGAGAATATAGCAATAAAAGGTATATATCTGAATATGCAGAATATGCAATATGCAGAATATGCAGAATAAATAATTTCATTTAAGGAATAAAAAGACATAAAAGAAGTCTAATTAAAATTATCAAAAAGATCCTAAGTAGGACATCAGAATTAATTTTAAAAATTAAATTTAGGCCCATATTTAACAACTATTAGTGGTGCCACTCACTGACTTTTAGAAATAAAAATGAAAAATCAATCCCCAACAAAATGTACAATTTTTATCCAGAAAATAAACTGTGTTTTCACTATAACTGAACACAACTATGGGTCTCATTTGTATTTTGGACCCATATCCTGACGAAGGCCAGAGCATCAGCATGAAATTGGACCAATTGCATTTCCAGCAGCTGGAGGGGTGTTCTTTAAGAGGATGACAGTCCATAAAAATAAGCCTTTTAAACTTCAGAGATCCATGAGCCCTATGTATGTACCCCATGCAATTCAATATACTTTATCATTAAGCAAAAAATCATAGGAGATTTTGCAACCAACAGTTCATATTGGTAAATTAGGAATGGTTTCTTTGAAACAAAAGTTAACCTTTATTTTTATAAAGCATAGGATACCATAAGTGCAGAGAAAAAAAAATGATGATAGAAATGTATATTTAGATTTTCTGAGATATAAATTAGATCTAAACCTTAGTGTAAGAAAGAAAAGCTTGTTCTTTAATGCCAAAGAATTTTATTGTAAAATTCATTCCTTTCTTGGTATAAAATATAGCTGGATATTTTTTTTTTCAGTGATGACAATTGCTAAGAAAAATATGGAAGATAGTGATAACAATAGAAGTTCTAATATCCAACTAGTGGAACAATGGATAGAGCACTGGACCTGAAGTCAGGAATATCTGAATACAAATTTGGCTTTATGCATTTACTAGCTATGTGACCCTGGGCAAGTCATTAACCTCAGTTTCCTTAATTGTAAAATGGGGATAATAATAGCACCTACTTCCCAGGATTGTTGTGAGGATCAAGTGAGATATTTGCAAAATATGCTTACCTTAGTTGGCACCTAGTAGCACTATATACATGCTTGTTTTCTTCCTTTCCCTCTATGTATGAGATCTCCACAGTGACTTTATTGACATGAATAATCATGAATGAGAAAAAATTATAATGGAGTCTCTCTGGAATGAAAAAGTCCAATACTCCTTCTGATGATTGTTTTCCTATGGTATCTTTCACAGGTCAGTGCAAATTAGTCTCTTTTTGTTACAATTTTAAAGCTACCAGATGATTTAAAAGTGTTTTAAAATGGGATTTGATGTCAAAATGAAGGGAGTTTTCTCAAAAAAACAAGTTTTCATCATGAAGCATAGGGATGGATATTTGAACATATTCCCCCATAATAAACATAAGACAAAGCAGAAGTTTCTTAAAAATACACATTCATCAGTTATGTTAAAAAACACTAAAGGGGATATATAGTATTTTAGCAAACCCACTGATCTATTCTAAAAGCCTTACAATACAGGAATACAAAATTACAAAACCTATATGGTAGAACATGAAGTTTTTGTGGTACACAGGCACTTTTTTTGTACAAACCAAACATAGTGCATTAATTTCCAACATTACCGGAATAACACAGTCCTGGGGACCCTCTAATCATCTTGACTATACCCCCCTCCTCAACATTTATTTAATTTATTTGTGATTACCTCTTATGAAAAAGAAAGCACAGATAATCCTCTATTCAAGAGTCTGGGAATGCCTTTATAATAGACTCATAAGCTGGCGGAGGAGTTTGTGTTGAAAGGCCAACACGAAGGCTATTATTAGACCAATGAAAGTCTGGGCGGCTCAAACTGTGTGTGGTATTGATAATGGGAGAGGTATTGGTGGAAGGAAGAGTCATTAGTTGACTGTCAGTTTCCACAGGTAATGGAGGACACTGTAAGAAAGGATGGAAAGTAGAAGCCCGGAAACTTGATTTTCTAGGAAAGGAATTGGCTTGTTCCAGGGAAGCTTGTCGCTGGAAGGTGAGGCTGGCCAAGCTGAGGTTGCTTCGACGTTCACAGCCACTGTGCCGATAAAATCCAGTCCTGTTGAGACTGTGGGAATAAGGTCTGGAACGACGACTTGAACTCCATCGGGAGATGGAGGCGCTGGCTCTTCGTCTAGACAGACAGACAAGCAATGCCCAGATGATACCTCCAATGACAAGCCCAATGGCCATGGATACTGTGAAGGACATTATAAGATCATCTAAAATAAAGAAAGTGTCAAAGTAATTATTTGAACATTCAACTAAAGAAAGTGGCAAAATACAAGGTTGTATATTATTCAGATGAATTTGGGAATTCATTATTCAATGGAATTACTCAAGTAAATAATGAATAATGGCCAAAGTAGATCCAATTATTAAAACAGTATAATACATAATGTAGTCCTTTAGTAGCCCTGAATATATTATTGATTGAGTTATTTTGGTTATCTGAAAGAACTTAAAAGCAAACATTTCTCATAGGGGCATAATAAATTTTGAACACTTTGTCAAAGGACTTAGTTGCAAGAGTCCAAGTATTTCCAGAACTTCTTTCTTTGGGAGATAATCCCCAAATAGACCAAATTGGAGGGCGGTAGTCAGGATAGAGAAATGATTCATTCAGGTGTACTTTTCTGCACCAGATACCAGAAGTACACAACTTCCAGCTGAAAAAGGCAGTTCCACAGTTAACAAATTTACAAAGACTCTCATTAAAACCTTTTTAAAAATTCTCCCATCCAATGAGACTCTTTTTTTTTCTTTTGATGCTTTGTAAGATACATAATTATGTTGAAGTTGATACTCCTTCCACTAACTCATATTACAAGCCCTCTATATTTCATGAGTTATGTCCAGGAAAATATCATTTGGTGACCAAGCTTCTGAATAGAAAGGAGTCAGTGACAGTGCTCGTGACTTTTCTCTGAGGACCAACCTCACTTAGCCACTTAGCTAGTCTGGTCCTTGGAGAAAAGTCACAGGGTCTGTCACTGACTTCTTTCTACTAGGAATTTACTGCCTCAGCTAGAAATAATCTTTTAATCTTAACTCTCACAAAACTTACTGGTTATGCCATTCATTTAGCATTTATATCTGGTGTTCAATTTATCTTCTCAATCAGATTATAAATTCTAATATTCTACGATTCAGAACATTAACAAATTAAACAAGCATAGTTATAGCTTCCTATCTTCTCTTCTTCCACTTGATAATCTTCAGCATCCAGGCACAAGAGCATTGGACTGGGATTCAAAAGACCTGGGTTCAAATCTTGGCTCTCCCATATACTGGCTGGTGAGCTTGGGCAAATCATTTAACTGGTTCCATTAGAAGATGATTTTAAGTGACCAGTGTTATGGGGCAGTTAATTTTGTATTAACCATACTTTAAATGTATGATTCATCAAATTACATTTCAAGGTTTTCCCATTTTAAAATGAGGTTGGTATATCAAATTGCTTACTATCTTAGGAAGGAAGGGAGGGAGAGGGGACCGAAGGGAGGGAAGGAGACAATTTGGAACTCAAAATTTTGTATTAAAAATTAATGTTAAAATCATCTTTATATGTAATTGGAAAATACTATTTAAAAGAAAAAATAAAATGTTTTGTTGGGCTATTGCTTATTAACAATGTTATTACAAAAATATTTTGCTAATACATTTTGTTTTGCTAACGCATTCATTATTTTTGGTAATGCATTCATTATTATTCCCACTACTAATGCTACCAAGGTACCATTTAAACTGTTGTATGATGTATTGAATAAAATTTGAGTAATCATTGACTTCATTATTGAGCAGTCAATGAACCCACAAGCAAGCAGTTGACAAGGATTCAAGGCTGTGTGATAAAGTGCGAAAGATACTAGACTTAAAGTCAATTATGACTTCAGACAACTAAAGTCACTTAATTTCTCTGGACTTTGATTTCATTATATATTTAAGAAATGAGGAAGTTGGGGCAGCTAGGTGGCACAGATAGATGATAGTGGATAGAGCTCTGGCCCTAGAGTCAGGAGGACCTGAGTTCAAATCCGGTCTTAGACACTTGACACTTACTAGCTGTGTGACCCCAGGCAAGTCACTTAACCCTGATCGCCTCACCAAAAAAAAAAAAAACAAAACATGTAAAAAAAGAGAAATGAGAAAGTTGTACTCACTGATCAGTAAGATCCTTTATAGCTCCACTTTTACAATCCTATTCCCTGGTAACATTCTTAATTTTTTGCTTCATTGGGATTATGCATTCCTGATATTCCTCAATTAAGTGTGTGACTATAAAGATGTGTTCTGCTATAGAAAATGATCTTCCTTTTTTTATCATCTTAGCAAGTTACCCTGATAGGTATATAGATCATTCTCATAAACATTTTTAAGGGATGGGAAAATAGATACAAGAGTTGGTAATTGCTAATGTCTTATTTGTCACTTTTTATTTGTAACTACCACCTGGGATTTTTTTTCCCCATTCTTTTGGAAACTACACATTTTTGTGATAGTTTGAAAAATGATCCTGAAATGCCTCTAAATATGTCTTGGGGGTGAGGTCCAGTTGCGTTTTCAAGCTTAATCTTAGTGCCATTGTCACATAACAGATGCTGAAGTGGTAGAATCTGAATGATCTTGATCCATTGATGAAGAAAATAGATCATCCATGCATTCATTTATCTATTTTCTTGTTCATTAATTTTTTTATTATTTGTTAATTTAGTGTTAACTTGTGATTTCATTGCTATAGGTAGTCCCTATATAGAAATAGTCCCGTATATAGGGGAGCTAGGTGGTCCAGTGAATAGAGTGCCTGGCCTGGAACCTGAGCTCAAATTTGGCCTCAGATACTTACTAACTGTGTGACCCTGGGCAAGTCACTTAACGCTGTTTGCCTCAGTTAGCTCATCTATAAAATGAGCTAGAGAAGCACATGGCCAACCACTACAGTATCTTTGCCCAGAAAACCCCAAATGGGGAACAACAACAAATATAGAAAATTCCATCTACTTATGCAGATATGCAGACCAGAAAATCTTTTGTAACTTATGGCCTTAAAGAGTTGTCTGTAGCAATGAGAAGCTGAATGCCTTGCCCAGCTAGTAGGTGCCAGAGGAGAGATTTGAAGGCAGGTCTTCTTTACAACATTAAGCCATCATTTTTAAGCCAAGATCTCAGCATTCTAAAGCTGGGTCTTCTAGAGATCTATTATTCTATTGTTCAAGTCTTTCTGTTTGATATGATATTTTTATATAGATATAGATCTTAACCTGTGATTTTATTGACATATGAAATTCCCAGCAAATTCCTTTTTTTACCAATATAAATGAACTGGACCACAGTCATTCAAACTGTGTATCAAAGATAGGACTTGAAATCGAGTCTTGCTAACTCTGATTTACTATAGGATGCTGCCTCACTGGTCTTCTAGTAAAAGAAATAAAAGCATTGATGAATTCCAACAAATCAATCAATAGCTATTTACTGAGCTCCTGTAAATTATAAGACACTATGCTAAGTTTTATGAAAACCAAGGAATATGAGTTTATATATCTAGAAGCATATACTTGTTATCTGAAAGACTTGTCAGAAGGATTGTCAGAAGGGAGTGAAGTAAATTGAATCATATTAAAAATATTTTTAAGATCCACAGGTGTTGCAAATTGCATGTGTTTTTGGACTTTTTCAGTGTATTGATCCTCTTTTTTTGGTCTTTAAAAGTATAATTTCTCATATGAGGTGGCTTTGGGAGGAAGCAGGGTAGTGATACTGGTGATAACTATGATGATATAAAAAACAGAAGATATCAATAAAAATTTAAAATTTTTGAAAATTATAGCCAAAAAAACTTTAAATTAACAGTGAAATTAAGGAGTAATAACCTGTCTCTCCCTCCATCACCCACAGAAAAAAGGTTGACCTTTGATCTTACAGTCCAAGACTGAGAATCTGTTTCTTCTTAAAAGAATAAAGGAAAAGGAATAAGGTATATTTTAACATTAAAAAATAAAGTTGGTGATATACAATAACTACAAGAAACAATCTAAAATTTTCATTGTTATTCAATGAAAAATATAAAATTTAATTAAAAAAGAATAGTCTAGTATATACTTTGACAGAAAAATAACCTTTATGTGGTACAGGATCAATGTCAAAAAGGAAAAAATGCTATAGCTTTGAGTGTCAATGGATGCATTGTTAAGAGAAGAGTTAGAAACTAACATCTTAATATTTATGAATATTATCTCATCATAGCATGTCCCAATAAAATTATTAAAAAATATGGAACTGACTAAACAATATAAAATACTTTAATTGTGTTGTTGTTATTTTAAAGACAAAAAGACTTGAAACATGAATATGTCTGGAAGCCTTTGACTTCAGATGGGTTGCAAAGAATTATGACATGCTTACAGGAATAAAAATTAGGAGAGATCTCCCTCTAGTGGCCAAAAGACTCATACCTCCCACATTTGAAAATAACTGCAATCTCGAGGATTTAAAAAATATTAATTTTTCTTTATTTTTATTAACCAAAATTTTCCCCTCTTCTAGACCTTGTTATTAAAACTAATAGTTCAGTGCTGCAATGGAGAGCACACCAGGTCTGAAATCAAGAAAATTCATTGTCTTGAGTTCAAATCTGGTCTCAGACACTCCCAGTTGTGTGACCCTAGGCAAGTCATTTAATCCTGTTTGCCACAGTTCGTCATCTCTAAAATGAGCTAAAGAAGGAAATAGCAAACCACTCCAATTATCTTTGCTGAGAAAACTCCAACTGGAGTCATGAAGAGTCATGAAGAGTCGGACACCACTGAAAAAAACCTGAACGATAAAATAATAATTCTTAATATTCATAAAGATCACTCACATTAATATCAAGATTTTTCAGTGCTTTCTAAATCATCAAAGGTTATATTCAACATTGTTTTAGTGTTATGTATGATTACTGGCCTCTGAATAAATGGAGTAGCCCTCACATAGAAGGATAAGAAAAGTAGTTCTGAGGTATAATCTCAAAAATGACAGAATGATATCTGTTCTAATCCAAGGCAAACTATTCAACCTCACAGTTATACAAATCTATGCTCCAATCACTGATGCTGAAGAGGCCAAAGTTGATCAGTTCTTTGAAGACCTACAACATCTTTTAGAAGTAACACCAAAAAAAGATGTCACCTTCATCATGGGGAATTGGAATGCTTCAGTGGGAAATCAAAAGATAATTGTAATAACAGGCAAGTTTAGCCTTGGGGTACAAAATGAAGGAAGGTAGAGACTACTAGAGTTTTGTGAAGATGATTCACTGGTCATAGCAAACATTCTTTTTCAACAACCTAAAACACAGCTCTATACATGGACATCACCAGATGGTCAATGTAGAAATCAGATTGATTATATACTCGCAGCCAAAGATGAAGCTATATACAGTCAGTTCTAACAAGATCTGGAGCAAACTGCGTCTCATACCATGAGCTTCTTATTGCAAAATTCAGACTTAACTGAAGAAAGTAGAGAAAACCATGTAGGTATAACCTAAATAACATCCCTTATGAATATGAAGGAAAAGTGACTAACAGATGTAAGGAATTAGATCTGATACAGTATCTGAAGAACTGTGGGTAGAGGTTTATAATAAATGTACAGGAGGCAGAAACAAAAAAAAAAAACATTCCAAAGAAAAAGAACAAGAAAGCAAAATGGCTGTCTGATGAGGCTTTACAAATAGCTGAAAAAAGAAGGAAAGGGAAAGGGAGAGTAGAAAGAGAAGATAAACCCAACTGAATGCAGAATTCCAGAGAATAGCAAGGAGAGATAAGGTTTTCTTAAATGAGCAATGCAAAGAAATAGAAGAAAAACAATAGAATGGGAAAAACAAGAGATCTCTTCAAGAAAATTCAAAATATCAAGGATACTTTTCATGCAAAAATGGGCATGATAAAAGGAAAAAATGATAGGGACATAAGAAACACAGGTGAGAAGAAAAAGAACTATTGAAGATAACCACACAATTGTGTGGCTACTGATCTAGAGGCAGAAATCCTGGAGAATGAAGTCAAGTGGGCTTTAGGAAACATTGATAACAATAAGGCTGGTGGAGGTAATGAAACTCCAGCTGAGCTATTTAAAATTCTAAAAGATGATGCTGTTAAAGTGTTGTACTTAATATTTCAGCAAATTTTGAAAAGTCAACAGTGGTCACTGGACTGTAAAAGATCAGTTTGTGTCCCAGTCCTAAAGAAGAGCAATGCCAAGGAATGTTCTAGGTATCAAACAAGTGTGCTCATTTCACACACCAGCAAGGTTATGCTTAAGATTCTGAAAGCTAGGCTTCAGCAATATGTGACCTGAGAATTAACAAAAGAGCAGGCTGGTTTTCAAAGAGATGGAGGAACTAGAAAAGCAATTGCCAGCATTCAATGGATTATGGAAAAAACAAAGGAGTTCCAGAAAAACATCTACTTCTGCCTCATTGACTGTACCAAAGCCTTTGACTGTGTGGATCACAACAGCATGTGGCATGTCCTCAGAAATGGGAGTACCAGATCATCTTACTTGTCTCCTGAGGAACTTTTATGTGGGTCAAGAAAAAACATTTAGAACTAAACATGGAACAACTGATTGGTTTAAGATTGAAAAGGGAGTATGACAAAGCTGTATATTGTCACCTTACCTATTTAACTTATATGCTGAGTACATCATGTAAAATGCCAGGCTGGATGAATCAAAAGCTGGAATTAAGATTGCCAGGAAAAAGTTGACAATTTCAGATATGCAGATGATACCATTCTGATGGCAGAAATTGAAGAGGAATTAAGAAGTCTCTTGATGAGAGTGAAAGAGGAGAGTGTGAAAGCTGGCTTGGAGCTTAAGATAAAAGAGCTAAGATCTTATCAATTGTTCCCATCACTTCCTGGCAAATAGAGAAGAAATGGAAGAAGTATCAGATTTTATATTGTTGAGCTCAAAGATTACTGCAGACCACGACTGCAGCCATGAAATTGAAAGATGCTTGCTACTTAGAAGGAAAACTATGGAAAATCTGGACAGTATACTAAAATGCAGAGACATCATCTTCTTGACAAAGGACTAAGCTACAGTTTTCTAGTAGCAATATATATCTGTGAGAGTTGGATTATAAAGAAAGCTGAGTGCCACAGAATCAACATTTTTGAATTATAATGCTGGAGAAGACTTTTGAGATTTCCTTGGACAGCAAGGAGATCAAATCAGTAAATACTTATAGAAATTAATTCAGACTATCTATTGGAAGGTAATACTAAAGCTAAAGCTTAAATACTTTGGTCACATAATGAGAAGATGGAAGTTATTGGAAAAGACCTTGATGTTGGGAAAAATTGAAAGCAAAAAGAAAAGGGGATGGCAGAGGATGAGATGGATAGATAGCATCACAAAAACAATAAACATGAACTCGAACAGACTTTGAGAGATAGAGGAGGACAGAAGGGCCTGGTATGCTAAGTTCCATGGGGTCACAAAGAGCTGATTGAATGACTGAAGAAAAACAACAACATATATTAATGGAGTCTTACTTTTCAAAATGTGATCTATAACTCTTGACTTCAAATAACAAAAAGTCTGCTGTAGCTACATTCACTTTGATTTTTAAAATTTCAAAACCCTTTAACATCTGTTTTCTTATCTTTACATCACAAAAAGTAAGTTAAGGAGTATATTGATTTCACAAAGAATGTTAATCTTTGCAGGAATTAAAGGATTTTATGTACCTAAAGACACACAGTGGGTGGGTGTGAGACCTAGGACTAAATCTAAATCTTCTGATTTCTTTTTCTCTTAGAATATATTGTCACACCCAGAGGAATGTGGGATATTCAGAGCCTTGACCTAGAAAATTGTCATAGTGTATGTTCATAGGAGGTACTATAGTTTGTCTCTGGGTAATCTTTATATCTACCGAAGTCATCAGCTTTTTTTCTCACTTTGAAGTTGCCTGTAGGTAGTAGAATAAAGGAGAGAGTTTCAAACCAAACAGTATATTCTGAAAAATCTAGAGTTATCTGTGTGGGTTTTTCCATGTCTATGCTTATCTGTGTTTCCCTGTGCTGTGTATGTCCCTTTGAGATTCTTGCATATCAGGCTATGTTACAAGTACCTGAGGTCTTAAGAACAGAGTAAATACCAAGGAGACCTGCCCATAAATCTGTGTCTCAAGGTCAAAGGACAACTGTATCCCTGATGAGACATTATGAGTTCTTTCTTATCTACAAGGTCTATGTCAGACAATTTACAGGACCTTAGCAATCAGCAGTTGTAGAACCCTTATATACAGAGGCCTACATAGGGAAGGGGTGAGCAGTGATGACAGGGAGAGGAAGGGAGGGCAAAGAGTCTGACTCATTAACTAGCAGTAAAACTATTGCACAAAAAAAATAGCAACTATTGCACTTATTGCTTTGGGGAAAAAAAAGTTCTGTTCCAAGTTCTGGGTGAATAATAAATTATAAAGACTTACATTTTCACCTTATAAAAGGGAAGATATAGATAGACTCAGGGTACAGATAGAGACATATTTTGGGGGACATTGAGTTAGAAGGAACTGATTCTGCTTGACTGTTTATTTCTTTTAAGAGTTTTGTTTTTCTTTCTTTTTGAGTGGGGGAAAGGTAGGTGAAAGGGAGGGAAAATAGATTTTGTTTACAAAAATGAAAATAATTTAAAAACTTAATTTCTTCTCAATATTATCATCACATGGTTTTGAGACATTTTGAACTGTGATTATCTATAATAAAGACTCTATACGGTCAACATTGGACCCATTGTGTGGAACAATCTTCAAAATGTGTGGATAACTTAATAATGAGTAAGAATAACTAAAGTAGTATGTCCATACATCGCTTACATCATTTACTCAGTATAATTCTGAGAAGGGAATTCATTTTCAGGTATAGGAAAAACATCCATTGTTTAAAGTTACAACATGTCATGTTCCCTATCAAAAAATTTTCAGTGGTTTTCTATTAATAACATTAACTACAGAGTAAGATCCAAACTCTTTAACACCTTCAAGGTCCCCCACATTATGACCCCAACCAGATTTAGATATGGAGTAAGGGGGAAAAAATCCCAATAATGAGATCTCTATGAAAGTGAGATGGACTGTGTTGGGGACTGGTAGCTTTCCTTTTACTAGAGATTTTTAATAAAAGGACAGATGAACACTTTTTAGATATTTTGTAGAAGAGATTTTTATTAAGGTATTGGTCAAAGAAGATAACTTTGGAGGTCCCTCAGACTGATACAGTATTCTATAAAACTGGAATACCCTTTTCATCCTTATCAACCACCATATGTATGTTTGGAACTATAACCAAATTTATCTGTCGGTTCCTTAGAGTTCCTCAGAGTTCCTCATTTCCATATGTTTTTTCTTGATCTTTCCATGTTTGCTCTTTTAACTTTCACGTGGAATGTTCTCTAACTGGACCTCTATCTGATGAAACCTCTTCAATCCCTCAAGACAACTTCCTCCAAGGTTCGACTACCACTTCCTCCATCAAACTTTCACTTCCTTCTGTTACTGGATGTGATGAATTCTCCCTCTCTCCTCTGAATCCCCATAATACCTTGTTTGTATCTCATTTATGCCTTTATATGCTGTCTTATGGTATAGGTATTGTACTTAGTTTACTCTTTTGTACAATAGTAAGCTCTCTATAGGCAGTAAATCTGTCTTATTCACTTTTGCATTCTTCATGGTGCCTGGTACACAATTCCTTGAAAACAGTGGATGACGAGGCTACCCCTTTAAAGAAGTCAATGATAAAAAACAAACAAACAAAAATTCAAATGAACCAAAATATTTTTAAGAGTGTGGTATCAAAAAACCAGAAACACAGGACATGCCTATTAATTGAGAAATGGCTAAAAGAGTTGTGGTACCTGAATGTAATGGCATATATCTGTGCAGTAAGAAATGATGAATGTGATGAATTCAAAGTATGAGAAGACTTACATAATTACAACAATGAAAATAGAAATAATAAAAACTAATCAAAACTGAATATGATAAAATTGTATGACTAAGCTTTTCCCCAAAGAAGATGTGAGAAAGTACCTTGCCCATTTTTTTTTTTACAGAGATAGGATACTACGGATGTGAAACATTTCATACAATCACTTTTTTCACATTAGTAGATTTTGCTGAATTGTTCTTTTTTCTTTTTAAAATGTTATTGAAATAAGGACTGTGTCCTTGGGATAGAAAAGGAGAAGGAATACATTGGGAAGTATAGGTGACATAACAATAAAAGAAATCCAAGGCAATTTAATAGTTAAAGAAAAATAGTGGATACCCAACAAATATTTGTTGAATCTAATTTTATTGTGTTTTTCTTAATGCACACATAGTATTTTATTTTATTTTTTTTTTTGCTGAATCTATGATTTCATTGGTAGAGGGAGGTTTTAGAAAGAACTTGTTTTACCTTTGACACAACTACTCTGCAATTTATAATCTTAAAGAGTTGTCTTGGGCTCTGAAAGGTAAGTGACTTGCCCAAGGTCATCCAGGCAGTTTGTATTCAAAGATGAAAGTTGAACCCAAGTCTTCTTGTCTCTGAGTCTACTAACTGAGGCTCTCAATTATATCCCTGCCACCTCATTTCCATACTCACATTGAAATGAATAGCAGTCTATATGTTGAATAGTTTAATATGAAAAGAGTGAATGCAGTAGAAAATATAAATTCCCATCATTTGATTTTGGAACCTTGTGTTATTATTACTCTTTGTTCCTCACAGGGAAGGAACTGTGCATTACATTCTGACATCATTTAAATTGGTATTGGGATTTAAGTTGAATGGAAGCTTTTGTTTCTGTAAATTGTTGATTCATCAACAGGGCATAAAACCTTAAAAATTGACAAGTGTGACTCAACAACTTTAATTGTGGGAAAGCTTCAGCTATTTTTAGTCGCCTGGGAAGACAACATCCTCAGAGCAAAAGTATAGAAATGCCAGGCGTAAATGCAAGCATTTCGAATGAACTGATTGTATCTGACAAATCATTTTGATCCTAACAGTAGTCAATAGGAGTAATATTCTGGTATGCTGAGCATGTGATGTCCCTGCTTATTACTGCACTGTGGAAGGAATCCTGGCTCATATCCTCTTAGGATATGATTAGCTAACTGTCCATGATAGAGAAACATAAAGAAATAGAGATAGAGATAAAAAGAAATGAGCTTTAGCAAAAAAATAGAATATACTGGTGAGGAAATATAGTAATGGTGCCTTGTCTCAGGAAACCTTGGAATTTCTGAATAAGACAATGCAATTATGCCAACATTATGATGGGCTTGAGCTAGTATTTTTTGGATAAAATATTTGACAATAAGATCATGTGATTTCTTTTTCATCTACTTACAGGGCCTTCTTGCACATAGTAGGTGCTTAAATATTTGTTGCATGGAATTCACTACACCTGTCTATGTGTGTGTGTATATCTACATATATGTATATCCATATTTGAGAGAGAATAACTTGGAGATAATCTATTTCCAATAGATAGATTGGAAATAGCTATATCTATATATTTCTCTCTAAGATTATTTCCAATTTATTCTTTTCTTCATACATAGAAGTTCTGCAAGGACAAAGCCTTTGTTTTGATTTTCTTTTTATCCTTAGAACCAGTACAATGCCTGGCACATAATACATGCTTAATAAGTGCTTGTTAACACTACTTAAAATAATATAATAGCATGAACAGCAAAATATTGTGACATAGTATCATGAATACCTATAAAATGCCTGATTTTTTTTTGGTGAGGCAGTTGGGGTTAAGTGACTTGCCCAGGGTCACACAGTTAGTTAAGTGTTGTGTCCTGAGACTGGATTTGAACTCAGGTCCTTCTGACTACAAGGCCAGAGTTCTATCCACTGCAACACCTAGCTGCCCCAAAATGCCTGATTTTTAAATGAGCATATCAAAATTTATATCACTAGTGGCAGAGTGGATAGAGTACTATCAATAATCTTTGAAAAAAATGTGGAAAATAGAAGTGTAGAGACAGGCAAATGTACTGGTTTTCCAAAAGGGGAATTGTTTAGGTTCTTTAAATTGTATTCTAATGAACTGGAAAAACTTTTGTCATTTAGTTATTTCAGTAATGTTTGACTCTTCATGACATCATTTGGGATTTTCTTGGGAAAGATACTGGAGTATTTTGCCATTACCTTCTCCAGCTCATTTTACAGATGAGGAACTGAGACAAATAGAGTTAAGTGATTTGCCCAAAGTCAGACAGCTAGTAAGTGTCTGAGGCCAGATTTGAACTCAGGAAGATGAGTCTTCCTGACTCCAAACCAGACAATCTATCTACTGTGCCACCTAGCTGCCCCTGGGGGAAAAAAAAAACTTTAGAATGCATTCTTAAGAGTGAATGATTTGTGAACACTTGGAAAAAGAAATGGTCATTGCAGTGAGTTAATATGAGCCCATCAGGAAAAAAAAAAGTCATGTCATGTTAACCTCACTTCCTATTTCTGATAGGATTACTAGACTAGTAGTTCAGAGAAATAGGGTATTTCTGGATTCCAGCTGATTATCAACAAAGCTTCTATATGATACTTTAATGAGAGAGAAGGAGAGATGAGGACAAAATGATAGTATCATCAGGTGGGCTCAGAAACTGTATAACAATCAAACTCAAGGAGTATTGATTGCTTGATAGATGTTAATCATTAAATAAGGTCTCATAAAGTAATAAAAAGGTTCTGACCTTGGCACTGTATTATTCAGTATTTATGTCAATGACTTATATGAAATCATTACTTGGAATGACAAATATGAAGATGACATAAATATGAGGTAGATAGCTACTACGTGGTTGAATGATACAATTATGTCCAAAAAGAGTTAAAAATGAAATATGACTAAAAATGGTAAGATGGAATGTCTTGGTTTATAAAAATAGCTTCAGAAATGACTTGCACAATGGGAAAATTGTTGGAAAATCACTCAGGTCTGATGATGAATATATTTAGAGCTGGATGTTTTCTTATTCTTTCCCCATTGTTTGAGGCTTCAGTTACCAAAAAAATTTATTTGGTATTTCAGTCTGAAATCATTGTCCTTAATAGGAAAAAAAAAGAAGCAAAATAAAAGTTCAGAAGTTCTGATGCCTCTACCTGTGGTTATATTTCTTTCTTTCTTTTTTTTTAAAGTTTTTGGAGGCAATCAGGGTTAAGTGATTTGCTCAGGGTCACACAGTTAGTAAGTGTCTGAGGTCAGATTTGAACTCTAGACCTGGTGTTCTATTTACTGCAGCACCTCGTTTCCCCCTGTGGTCATATTTCTCTTATTCTTTCAAACCTTCAAAGGTGACTATACTTTGAAAAACAACACACTCATTTGTGTATATATGTTATCTCATGTTGGTTAAATAAATCTCAGTGTTTTATATAGGCACATTTCAGATATCTTATGTCTAAAGACTGGGTGCTTATTGTTACAGGATGTCAGAGTTAGAAGGAACCTCAGACACCTTCTGGTTCAACCTAAACCTAAACAGGAATCCTTTTTATAACCCTAAAAAGTGGCTATCCAGCCTTTACTTGAAGGTCTTGATGTTGGGAAACCTTCCAAAGCAATCAATTATATTTTTTAATAGTTTTCAATATAAGGAAGTTCATTTCCTCATATAAAGTTAAAATTTATCACTTCGTAACAACTCAACTACCTCTTCCATATGACAGCCCTTCAAATATTTGAAGATAGTTATATTTTTTTCTTTCTTTTCTCTGTGGCAAAATCTCCAGCCCCACATCCATTCTCTCCAAGTTCTTCAGGACAGAATCCAGTTTGTCACCCTTCATAAAATGTGGTGCCTAAAACTGGTCTAATCAGGGAAGAGAACAGGAGGATTGCCACATACCTCATTTTTGGCACTGTGCTTTGATAATATAGGCCAAAACTGAGGCATTTTTGATTGTCATGTCTCTTGACCCATTGATCTTGTAAACCATTAACTATTTTTAGTCCCTTATCTAGTCATCTCTCCTTCCTATATTTATACAGTTGCTATTTTTAAAGCAAATACAAGACTTTTACATCTATTCCTACTGACTTTCATCTTCTTCAATTTCATCTGATTCATCTAAATATATTCAGCTTTCTCAAAGTTCTAGTCTGATACCTCATTGTGTTATGGAGGTGACTCTGGATTTCTGAAGGCTATACCAATGAATTATAATCTTTGGTAAATTCTGCTCTGCTGAAAAGTCTTTGACTGTGGCTCTAGTAATAGACCAAGTCTGTTTCCCAAGGACCAAGCAAGATAATTACGCAGTTGCTCACCACTAGTAGTGCGGCCACTTGCTGATGATTTAAGAGAGGAGAGGGCTGACAATTCATGATACAAAGAAAAAAATTTAAATGGTTCTAGTCCTGTGCACCCCTCCTTTGTAACTAAGGTCAACAGCAAAGAAGAGGAAAAGGGATAGAAGATGTTAAAAATATAAACTTCAATTTGACTGCTGGTACTCTGAATGGGAGAGTCTTATTTAATATCCAATGAGTTGAATGAGTTGATCTATTACTGGAAAAGCTAAATCAAATCAAACTCGACAATCTTTCTACATATGAAACCAGAAAATAAGTAGCCAAGGTAAAGGATGGTTCAGAGGTACTTCTTGGAGAGACAGAATAGAATTGGTAAAGAGAGCCTTACCATATGCCTAGAGGCAACAAAAATATTGTTTTGCAGGATAATAAGAATAAAAATAGCCAACATTTATATAGTGCTTACACTTTACAATTATTTCATTTGATCCTCACAACAATCCTGGGAGGTAGGTGCTATTATTATTCCCATTTTACAGCAAAGGAAATTAAAACAAATAGAGGTTAAGTGACTTACCAAGTCACTTACCAAGTCACAAGTAAGTGTTGAAAACTGGATTTGGTCTATTGGTGATCCCCTATTTTAGCACCAAATATACAAATTTGCAAAGAGACCATCCTAAAATAATTGAAGCTTATACATCAATATCCCTTGCTAAAGATGAACTGGTAGAAAATAAATTTATGAGGAATTTGATAATTGCCTCAAAATCAACATTTACTCTAACATTTTGTGACTTCACTGCAAACATAGGAAAATATGAGAATAGAGAGAAATATGTGACAAAGTATGGTACATAAAAAAAGAATGAGAGAGGTCAACAATCTAAAGATTACACAAAAATCTCATACCTTTACATCTTGAACACTGTCCTCAAAAAAAAACCACAAAATAATTGGTAGACATTAGACATAGTGAACACCAAATAATACCATAAAGAAAGTAATAAATTATATTTTAGCAGGCAGGAAAAAAACTTGTTACGGACATAGGAGTTAAATCTGAGTTAGATGTGTGTGTGTAGTCAGACCACTGACTCATCAGAGTTAAGAGAAAAATTAGTTTAAGTTGTTTTAAAAAAAAGGTAGAAAAATTGAGAAAAAGATATTTCATACAAGTGAAATGACAGACCTAAATCATTTAAACAGTCAATTACTCAGAGAGAATGCACCACTAGGTTATTGAGGTTATTGACAGAAAGAAAGGGTCCATAAATACCAAATAATTATGGCAGCATTTTTTGTGATAATAAAGTATTGAAACAAAGTAGATGCCCATCAACTGGAAAGCTAAAAAAATTGTTAATTTGAATTTCATGGGATACTCTTGTAATATAAGAAACAAGGAAGAGAAGCATGGAAAGACTTAACATAAATGGACAAAAATGAAGTAAGCAGAGTCAGGAAAATAATATACACAATTTCTACAACAATGTAAATAGAACAATAACTATTAAACAACAAAAATTGATTGTTATGAAATTATTAAGGAAAAGCTTGGCCCCAAAGAAGATATGAGAAGACACCTCTCCCCAATTCATTATAGAGGTTGAGGTTCACAGGCATATGACATTTGTAGTATTTCTGTAGTCTACAGATTTTCCAATATTGATCTATTTCATTTTTTCTCTTATTTCTCTTTTTATCTCTTAACAAGTTATTCTTTGAAAAGGAAGAAGAGGAAAGATATAGGTATGGATATACAGGTATTGCTTTAACAACTAGCTTTCTGGGGGGGAAAATGTATACATGACATACTATTAAGTTTTATCTGCATTAACATTTTCCCTTGGTCATTTTCTTAAGTGTAGAACAATCAACAAAACAAGAAACCAAGCCTTGATTTGCAGCATATGCCAATTTTGAGGTGTAAATAATACTAAAAGTTTAATAATCAGCTCTTGTGAGCTAGTATGAGCTGACTCCAGCACACCACTAAATACAAGGGGAAATCTAGACAATGTAGAAAAAATCAACAAAATCTTTTTTTTGAAAGTAATTAAAGAAAACCAACTTCTTGATGAATAAGGGACTGAAAATCAAAACTATGAATGGACAAAAGAAATGACATTGACACCAACTATAATAATTTCATCCAGAGGTTTTATTTACTTATTTTTTTATGAAGCAATCATAGTTATGTGACTTGCCCAGTCACACAGCTACTGAGTGTTATATGTCTGAGGCCAGATTTGGACTCAGGTCCTCCTGACTCCATGCCAGTGCTCTATCCACTCTATCCACTCTATCTAGCTGCCCCTAAAAAAATGTTTTGTAATTGTGCTCATATAGTTCCTAGCTTTGTTATTTTATTTATTTATTTATTTTTTGTGAATAGTTCTGGAGTTTAGAATTCCTCAGTTTTATTTTTTTTAGTTATTTATTTATGTATTTTTAGGCAATTGGGATTAAGTGACTTGTCTAGGGTCACACAGCTGGTAAATGTCAAGTGTCTGGTCTGAGATCGGGCTTTGAACTCAGATCCTCCTGACTCCAAGGCCAGTGCTCTATCCACTGCTCCACCTAGCTGCCCCTATCCAGAAGTTTAACCAACATAAATTAATTCCCACAATGAAGAGATCAAAAAGACAAAGTGCTTTACTTGGCAAACAGCTGACTTATTGCCCAAAGGCAATTTGATTGACAAAGTAACACTGGATAAAATACTAAAGTCATTTGTAAAAATCTTACAAAGAAGAATGATTAGTGATTATGATGAGTATTGTCTTATTAACTTAAGGAAACTGAAAAGTAAAACCAGTTTAAAAAGTTTAAAGAAAGGTTGGCTACTAAACAAAATCATCAAAAGGGTATTCAGGGATAAAAATGATAGGAGGATTACAAACAGAAGCAAAATGGAAAGTATTTGTAAAACCAGCTTATCAGACTGTTTTCTCCATCAAAGTTGGTAGAACCACCACACTTGGTCCTTGACAGCACAGTCTCTGAAGGTTTATAGACAAGGTAGAAATGGCATTCAAAATAACAAAAGCTGGTATAAAAAAAAGCTAGATTAGACCATATGTGCATGTATGTATGCAGAGATATAAATATATACATATATGCAAAGGTGTACTAGAGCTAGCTTGAATTTGGTAACAGTTAAGTTAGCCAAGTACAAACTGATCAATTGTTAAGTTTTCTATATGGACAATTTCACCTCAGAAATAAGCAAAAAACTACAAATAACGGCTTGATTTACTTATTCATTGTCTAAACTTAAAGAAGTGATGAATAAAATATTAATAATGCAGATTAAACTTAAAGCATGTCACATGTACTTTTTATTGAAGACGGTGGTTAAACATTTACCAGTATACCCCCTCATGTATATATGTACATATATATATATATATATATATATACACACACACATTTATATATATATGTATACACACACACACACACACACACATATATATATATACACTCATGCATACACACACATATATATAGGGGTTTACTGGTAAATGTTTATCAACCAGCTATTGAAAAGCTTGAAACTGTACTGTCTTTTGGGATACCCCATATAAGTGTCTTTTCCTTAGATATTGGTCCCTTAATTCTGTTAGAATTGTATTACCTCTGGCATGTGTATGTATATACATATATTCAAGGTCTTCAGTTTTCTTATCTATTAAAGGAAGAGGCTGGACTAGACGGTCTCTAAGATTTTTTCCAATATTAATGTTCTTTGTTATATTTTCGTGTGTGAATTCATTGTGATAGGGAATTTCAAAAATATTTCCTCCAATAAATTCATACAATGATGTTTTAATATACTCTGTACTGATGGCTTGGGCTTTTTTGGTTAATCCTTTGCTTCCATAACTCACATTTATATTTATAAAAATAAGTTTTTAAACATTTTAGTAAATTTCATTCAATACTATGCCCATGCTGCTAACAAGATTGCTTCTTTCAGAAAAAGCAACATGTTAAAAGAGTGTTGAACTGAGTTCAAAGACCTAAGTTCTGATCTTTGCTCTGTCACCTTTTCCCTATTAGAGGGTTCATGATCTCTTTGAGTCTTAGTATTCTCAACTGTAAAATAAGGATAATAATAATAATAACAATAGCATTTAGATAGTACTCAACAGTGTGCAAAGTGCTTTATTTTGGGGAATGTCTAAACAAATTGTGGTACTGGAGTGTAATGGACTATTCCTGTGCTGTAAGAAAAGATGAGAAGTATGGTAAGATGGAAATACTTACAGAAATGGATGCAAAATAAAGTAAGCAGAGCCAGGAATACAATATGCATAATACTGACATCAGAGTAAGCAGCATCGCTATGAAGATCAGATGAGATCATGTATATCAAAATGCCTTGATACATGTGTGGAAGAAAAACTCTGTACTTGGCATTTTAGTCACAAATCTGCCAGAGACAAATTCATTAATTAAATAATTCTAAGAATCTCTGCATAGAGAAATAAAGCCCAAAGGGACAGAGATCTATCCTGCCTTTTAAAATCTTTCTTTCCATTAAAAAGATCAAGAACAGACAAATTCAATAATCAAAATCAAACCGGGGTCAAAGTCTAAGGCAACAGTTTTTAATTCTTCACCCAGAGCAATAGTCACTTAACTGTTGGGGAACCCTAGAGAATCATTTTCTTAAAACCATTAAAAATGTTTTTAACCATTCCCTTTAAAGATTTCTCTTTCAGCCTCATCGAAAGTGAAGAACTCAAGAAATTCATTCATTAATAGAATGAATGAAAATCCTTCTTCCTTCTCTTACTCTGATCATTACCCTAATGAATTTCAGAGAGGATTCCTTCCAGAGTTAATTAGGCACCAACCTTTGAAACTGATTAGGTCCTCAATAAAAACAATATTACATTTTTAAGCACAAGGTACTGTTTCAGAAGTGTAAAGGCAAGACTAAGATTTCTCCTACGATTAATAGTTAGCATTTATACAGGGCTTTAAAGTTTGCAAAGAGCATTATATATGTTATCTCATATTGATCCTTGCAACCTGGTGAAGTCCTGAATCCAGGGCTAAAGCTGTCTCCACTGCGCCACCTAGTTGCTCTGATTAGGTCAAGAATTTTAAAGTAAAGTCAGATTATTTTGTAATATGTAGCATTGTGGGGGAGGGGAGAGAAGGAAGTATTAGTATTCTTATATCTATCCTGTTTTAGAAATAATCAATTTCTCACCACAGTAAAACATACTTGCAGAATTTTTCATTGGAAAAAGACTATAGCAATTTTCTAGTCCAATCTCCTTGTTTTCTGTACTTATTTCAATACTTCTAGGATCTGGAATCCAAATGGGATTTTAGTGAAGGCAGTCTCTCTGTGTTAGACTAAATTTGAAACAATGGCTAATGCCTACTCCGGGGAAGAACAATTACTAAATATGTTAAATTTAGAATTTAATTTGTACTATGATCAAGGTAAGATATTTCTCTACTCTCCAAACCACTTTCCATTTGGCTGCAAAATTGATATTCCTAAAACACAAATATTTCTGATGATAAAATACATACTCCCAGCTCTGTATTTAGAACAATTCACAATCTAGCTTCCATCTACTTTTCCAGTCTTATTTCCTATTCCTCTCCTTCATGTTTTCTGAATTTTAGGCAAATTGACCTTCTAATGCTTTCTGCAACTTCATTATGGCACAGTAGAAAAATGACTCACTGACTCTGAAGGCAGAAAAGCTGAGTTCAAATTCCATTTCTGGCCTGATATAGGACCTTAGGAAAATCACCACCCCTTTGGGCCTCAGTTTCCTCAGCTGCAAAATGAGGTCAGTGGACTAGATGGCCTCTAAAGTTCCTTCTCCTTTAGATCTGTGATCCCATGTGCCTTTGCACAGGCATTGCCTCATGCCTGAAACATACTAGCTCTTTTGAGGTTCACGTCAGGTACCATTTATTGTGCAGTTTTTCTTGCTTTCCCCATTTGTCAGCACTCTCTCTCCTTCTTTAATTACTTTGTACCTCTTTATACATTTGTTGTATCCTTCTGGTAGGACACAGGTTTCTTAAAGTATTGAGGGTACACCTGGGCTGTAATCCCAACTGTGGCCTTGGATAATTTATTTTACAACTTAGTGCCTCAGTTTTCTCATCTATTAAATGAGGCTATATAGCACTTGATGTTTAAGGACTCCATTTCTCATTTGATCCTTTCCTAAAGGAAATTATTTTTTGGCTTTGTTTGCCAAATATCTACCACAATGGGTTGGACATAGTAGTCATTTAGTGTTTGCTGGATTAAATCAGAAATTTAAACATATATGTAATTCACTTCTCTCCTTCAAAAGGCTTCCAGTGTCAGTGACAAGGAACCAAGTCATCCTTAATTAGAACGTAATGACACACACAGGGTCACAACACTCCACAATTCATCTCAGAGTACAATAGGCAACAACCTGTCCCCCCCCACATACAACACACACTTCTGAGCACAGAACCAGGTTGATTGCTTATGAATTAGCTAAAGTTTGTCCTAAAACTGTGGAGAGCTCACTACCAAGATGGGAAAACCTGGATTCCCGGAGAGGAGGAAGTGGTGTGAGTGTATGTGTGTGTATGTGTGTGCATTTGTGTGTAATTGCAATACAAAGTGAGTCTAACGCTAAGGCTATTTTAAATATATGGTGTCAAAGTCAGATTTGGGTCAGAGTTGAGGATCAACAACAGTGTTACCATTGCCCCTCTACGTCCTAGTCTTTGCCTCGTTCCCTGAAGAACAGCAAAGATGAAACAGGAGTTCTTCAGTGTCTGACACTGGACTTTCCCAATGTGTCTGGCAAAATCCAAAGAAATGTCCTGAGTTGAAGACAAGCTTCAGGCCAACTTCACAGGTGAGAAGTAGATATAGCGGTATGAGAAGAGATTTGCACCAAACTTAGACCTTACTCAAAATCACAAAATCCACATTGGTGAGAAACACTATCAATGTGATCAGTATAGGAAGACTTTCACTATGTATTCCAACCTGATGGACCTTCAAAGAATCCACCCTATGAAAAAGCCCATATAATGGATAAGCGTGATAAGGGAAAATCTTCAGTGTAAATGAACATCTACACATGGGAGAAAAACTCAACGAGTATGAGCAGTGTAGGAAAGTCTTTAGTGTGTGACTCACCTTTATTGTATATCACAGAACCTACAATGGAGAAAGAAACCCTACCAATGTGATGTGCGTGAGAAAGTCTTTGGTATAAGGATACAACTAATTGTGCAACAGGAATCCACAATGAAGAAAAACACCATGAACATCACCAGTACGGCAAAGTCTTTAGTCTGAGCTCAGAACATATAAAATGTTCAGGAGAGAAATGTTATGAATGTCATTGGGTGGGAAAGTTTCCAGTGTGGCCTCAATGATAAACCATCAGAGAATCCACACTGAAGAGAAAACTAATGAATGTGGGAAAGACTTTTTTATGTGGAATTCAGCTTTTAATAATCATTAAGAAATTTACTCTAAAAAAAAGTCTTGTTGGTGTGGTAAGGATGAAAAGTCTTTATTCAAATTTCAAACTTTATTTGCTATCAGCATGGAAAAGAAAACTTGTAAGAATAGCTAGCATTTATATGGGATTTTCAGGTTTGAAAAGTGTTTTACATATGTTAACTCATTTGATCTTATTTAACCTTATTAATCAATGTGTGTGAGAAAGCTTTTGTGGGAACTTAAGCCTTACTAATATCAGTGAATCCACAAAGGAGAAAAATCTCATCAGTGAGATGTATGGTTAATTTTGGACTTTTTTTTAACATCAATGAATTATTGAGGAAAAGCTTATCAATGTAACAGATCCAGCTTATTGATTGATACTCATTCTTTTTAAGATATTAGAGAAGTAAAATTGGAAAACAAAGAAAAAAGGTAACAATTTAAAATAAAATTAAGATTCTGTTGAAGATTCTTATCCTTTTAATTTTATAATATAATTTCTAATTACCTTCATTAATGGAAGGTAGCACATGTGTAGTTTTATATACCCAATCTAGATAATTCTAATTTCATAATATATTCTCCCTCTTTAAAGATTCCTAGAGTACTTTGTCTATCTCACTTTCACTGCCATCAATCCATGACCTTGTAGAATAGTTATCTATGTAACTATTCCCATTCCCAGTAGAATTTAAGGTCTTTTTGAAGTTATCATGTTTTTGTCTTTTTTTTAATTTTTAAATTTAAGATTATATCCCTTGGCCAGGAAAATCTCAGCTCAATGAAGCTGTTTTGTATTTGTATTGGTATTACGTCTGTCTAGTATGATTCTTTACCTACGACAAGTATTTAATAAATGTGTTTTTAATTTAATTGCATTCCCTTTTGGGCACCACATTTTTAAATGGGCACCAGCAAACTAGAGGCTATCTAGACATGCCAGAATGGTGAAGACACTCAAGACCATGCCATACAATGATGTAAGAACTGGCCTATTACTAGACTAGCTATGCCCTAACCAACAAAAGTGCCTCATTGTTTGATTACTGATTGACTTACCTACATACTGGCAAGTTCCTGTGAACTGAAATATTCCTATGTACCCAATATTTATTTAATCAGCTACATTTAAGTAATAAACACAAGGCTTAAATGAACGTAATTGGCTTAACAAAGTTCATTGATCTAGATATACAAGTTTGGCAAACCTTTCTAGTCTTTTAAAATGCTTTTATTATCAATAAGGAGTGCAGGGAGAGCTAACAGATATTCAGATATTCTGAATAGAATCCTCCAGGTCAAAGTAAGTAATACCATTCCAGCAGAATGAAGAGCAAATCCAGTGATTACCCCTTTCCTTTAGCAATAATAGAGCAACTTTTCTGATTATAACCCTGTAGAATCACATTTTTTCTTTTGTTATTTTTAAAAACCAGTGAAGGTGGGAGGCACAATTGGGAAAAGGCTGCTAAATTATATAAAATATCCAAAACACTGACCTTTATGCTAGCATCTAAATACCCTGCAGTTACTAATTAGTGTTATCCAACCTCTATTTGCACTTGTAATTCTCCCTTGTACCACAACTGTATTAATGAAAAGTACAAGATAACATGCTTTAAGATTAGGGTAGATTCAGTTTGTCTTGTTACTCAGAAGTCATTTATTTTATTTAAATTTATTACTAATTGAAAGAAATATTTGAAAAAGAAGTGGTAGGATTTCACACATACACATACACATGCATACTAAGTATCTAGTTTACACCTCTATAAATGAGATGTTATAGGTAAAGTGCCTTATCAACCTTAAAGCATTGCATGAGTGCTAACTATTATTACTGAGAATGACCTCTCTATTACAAATTCCTTCCAGAATGAGAACATGAAGATAGAAGATTAAGAAATCTAAAGAGCTTTTACTTTTAGATCACTAAACATTTTTATTACTAAATATTTACTAAATATTGTGAGAAAATGAGCTATCTATATCTAGTAACATTTATGTAAGAAAATTCTCCAGTGAAATTTGCATTATAAATTTCTATTTTAAGACAAATACTCTGGAAAAGCCAAGACAACAAAATATGAATAACTTAAAACACTTTACAATAAAAATGCCACTAAAGTCAGATAAACCAAGGTCTTTAAACTTTAACAGTTTTCAGAAGTAAATAGAACATGAAATAGATCTAAAATAATTTACATGTAAGAAATTCAAATTGCAGGAAATCTACTAATATACTATAAACAGGGGAAAACAGAATAAAAAAAGGCTTATGCATTTAAATAAATAAATCACACAATCTTTCCATACTTCTTTTCACACCTTAACAATTCCCAAGCCAGATTCCCTCACTAATTATACAAACTTCTTTCTGAGAATAAAAGTGCCCTTTTAGATATTATATTGCCATTTTGAGGCCAGTGGGATCTGATCTAGTATGTTGAAAGAAATTCTTGAGACAGTACTTTAGTTAGCTAACTGTTTATTATAACAGACAATTATTAAGCAAATATGTACAAGATCTCTAGTTTTCTAGGTCCTGAGGATACAGAAGTGAAACAAAGCACATATTTTACCTTGAAGAATATGTAATCTAATTAGGAAAATAAAACACATATACAGAAAATGTCAGTTAGAATGTGGAAAGTACAAGGAATTCAAAAAATAGTAGATTTGGGGAGGTAGGGATCAACTGTGTTTTAGGGAAGTCAAGTATATCTATATGTTCTCTAAATAAATTTTTTTATCTGTTGAAGAGACAAAAAATGAAAATCTCTCCTTAATGATCAAGGTAACTATTCTACTTTATTCCACTTAAAAGAAAAATGTTATCATCCAGCTGGGATTCAGTGGTGTATTTGGTGTAAGCTGTGAGTCTAATTCCGTTTCCTGCCAAATTAACAACCAGTTCTCCAAACTGTATTAGTTAAATAGTGAATATTTTCTCTAATTTAAATATATATATACATACACACATCTATCTACCTACCTATCTATCTATCTCTATCTATCTATCTCTGTCTATCTGTATCTATCTATCTATATAATGTTTTACTGGTATATCTGTCCTTTGATATCAGGAATTGAATCCATGATTTGCAAGTGAATTAGATTTAAGTGAGGGAGTTCACAAGTGGAATGCTAGAATGTGGTTGTCAAAAGCAAAGATTTTTGATTTATTGATTTAAGGTATAGTGTGTCTAGCAAACCAGAATCTCCTCAGAAAATGGGAGTTCTTAAGTATTTAGATAGTTCTTTTAATAATCATTACACATATATCAATTTTTATGAGATTCATAATCCCTGTATGGTACTATATATAATGTGTTTCTTTAAAGTCTGTGACATTAAATCAATTATTTCACAATTTATGATTTAGAGATTTGAGTCAATTTATTTATATATGCAGAATAATATTATATGTATTGGTTTTGTTACACAGTATCAGAACATGGAGACTAGTCAAAGTGCCAAAAGAGAAAATCTTGATAAAAACAATAATGATCTCTGTAACATTTCCTGAAAGTTTCTATCCATTTCTTAAAGTAGACAAACTAGCCCATCTTTTGCATCATTTCTTACCTAGCTTTACTCACTGAATGAGTGTTGCCTCAGTCAAATTAAGACCTGGGAAAGACTCCAGTAGAATTCACAACTTGAAAATGAGCAATCCTATTTTGAGGATGCCAAAGCAAAGGAGAGATGAGTTCTTTATGTTGACTGTTACTTAGCCAGGAATACTTTCTATGGCTTATAAACGTGGCAGTGGATAGAATGCTGAACCTGGAGTTAGAAAGAGTTTGGTTCAAATCCACCATCAGATAGCTATTCAACGTATGACCAGGACTAACCTTTTAATCTCTCAAAACTTGTTTCCTCATCTGTAAAAGTAGAATAATAATACTGACACTATCTACCCCACAGGGTTGTGAGGGAAACTTTTTGTAAATTTAAAAATGATATTAAAATGTGTGAACTAAAACAATAGCTCCTCCTTATCTGTTTGCAAACATAAGCTCACTCTTATAACCTTTATTCTTCCTACCCTATATTTTGATCTTTAGTCCTTGTTTGGCATTTTTTTCCATTTGTATGATTTGCATTACACACGCATGCACACACACACACACATGCATGCATCATGGGATGACAAAAATTGCAGTCATTATTCAACCACTGTGAGTAAAGAATGCTTTTATGATACATTTTAAAATGCCTTGCTTTTTCATTAATTTATTTTTAGTTTTCAACATTCACCTCCATAAGCTCCTGAGTTCCAAATTTTTGCTCCCTCCCTCCCCGCCTTTCTCCCCAAGATGGCATGCAATCTGATATAGGCTCATTCCTATTAAACATATTTTTCACATTAGTCAAGTTGTAAAGAAGAACTAGAACCAATAGGAAGAACCACAAGAAAGAAGAAGCAAAAGAAAAGAAAAAAGAGCAAATGAGTATGCTTTGATCTGCATTCAAACTCCATAGTTCTTTCTCTGGATGTGGATAGAATTTTTCATCATGAGACCCTTGGAGATGTCTCAGACCCTTGCATTTCTGAGAACAGCTGAGTCTATCAAAGTTAGTCATCACAAAATGTGGCTGCTACTATGTACAACATTCTCCTGGTTCTGCTCACTTCACTCAGCATCAGTCCATGCAAGTCTTTCCAGGTTTTTTCAGAAATCTACCTGCTTGTCATTTCTTGTAGCACAATAGTATTCCATTACATTCATATACCAGAACTTGTTCAGCCATTCCCCAATTGATGGACATCCCCTTAATTTCTAATTCTTTGCCACCACAGAAAGAGCTGCTATAAATATTTTTGTACACATAGGTCTTTTTCCCATTTTTATGATCTCTTTGGGATACAGCCCTAGAAGTGCTATTGCTGGGTCAAAGGGTATGCACATTTTTATAGCCCTTTGGGCATAGTTACAAAATTGCTCTTCAAAATGATTGGATCAATTCACAACTCCACTAACAATGTATTAATGCTTCAATTTTCCCACAACTTCTCCAACATTTATCATTTTCCTATTTTGTCATGTTAGCCAATCTAATAGATGTGGTGTAGTACCTCAGAGTCATTTTGATTTGCATTTCTGTAATAAATAGTTATTTAAATTGTTTTTTCATGACTATAGATATCTTTAATTTCTTCATCTGAAAACTGCCTGTTCGTATCCTTTGACCATTTATCAACTGGGGATAAAATGCCTTTTGAATAAATTTTAGTCTATAGAATTTTTTGTCATGTTATAGATTAGAGTGACCTTATGAATCCTTTCCTTCCAATGAACTGAGCAAAGGAAGGCAGTTTGAGACCCAAAATGACTATGACAAAACTGAAGGGACCTTAAAAGAGGAAAGTGATCTTCATCAAGGTTCTCAACATGAAAATGAGTAGTCCTATTTTGAGGATTCCCAAGCCAAGAAGAGGTGAGTTCATTTAAATTAGGTATTGGTTATCTAAGTATACTTTTTCGAATATATATATTTTATTTTTAATATATGGAATAAAATAAGCATTTCCATAATATAGTATAATTAAAAAGGTGATTTCACATGAAACTGCAACTCTAGGGTGCTATTTCTTTTAAATATATAATAAAGTTATCATGTGAATTTTTTTTCTTCCCTCTCCCCCATCCCAACATAGAGAGGGCTAGCATTAAGCAGAAATAGGTGTGTGAGTGGGTGTGTGTATGTATATGTATATGTATGTATGTATCTAAAATTATTCTATGCATCTTATCAGTTTTTTCCCTGGATGCAGATAGTGTCTCTCTTCATATGTCCTTTATTTTTAATTTGTGTATTTATAATAGTCAAAGTGACTTAGTCACTCAAAGTTGTTCTTAAAATGGAATTGCTGTTGCTGTGCAAAATGTTCTCTAGGTTCTTCTCACTTCTCTTCACCATTTTGTTGGTCTTTTCTTGCCTTTCTAAGATCATTGAACTCATCATTTCTTGTAACACAGTAGTATTCCGTCACAACCATACACCACAACTTGTTCAGACACTACCCGGTTGATGGAGATCCCTGCAATTTCCAGTTCTTTTCCACTACAAAGAGAGCTGCTATAAACATCCTATTCACAAGTCTACTTTTGGATGCACTAGGTGGTAGAGTAGATTGGGTGCTGGACCTGGAGTCAGGAAAACCTGAGGTCAAATCCAGCTTCAGACACTTTTTAGCTGTCTATTCCTAAACTTCTATTTTCTTATCTATATAATAGGAATACTGATACTGAAACTGGTGTTTTAGGAAGATGATCTAGGAACAATGTGAAGAAATGTATCAGAAAGGAGGAATGACTTAAAATACACTGATAAGGATGCTCTTGCAATTGTGTTGATGTAAGAGCACATGTACCTGATTTCTGTGGTAACAATGGAATGGAACAGAAGAACAATAGATATAAGAGGTACTACAAAAGAAGAAAGAGTAGGACTTGGCAACTAATTAGATGTTGAAGGTGATGTAAACACAACTGTAAATAAATTCTTAAGAGGTAGGAAATATTTCCATATCATCTTTTCAATATCAAATACCATATGATTAGAAAAATATCATGCTTTATGCAAGGAGAGCTGGGGACTTGGCCCCTGGTGGGATTAAGATTCCAAAATTGTCCATGGCACAGAATAGCCACAGTCTATCATCCTATAAAAGGACTCTCCATGAAAGGTGCAATGCCTGAAAGAATCAAGCATTTGAAGAAAGCGATACAAAGATGAATAGATACTAGGCTAGTGATATTATTGGTATAAGGAAATTCCAAAAGATGATCATCTCTTCTATAAATATAGCCCCTGTCAGTCCCTTCTCCACAACTTAACATCTTGAAGAATGTATTAGAGCAAGAAGAATGAAGTCACTAGTCCAGAGTCACAGAGCTGGTATATGTGAGAAGCAGTACATGAATCCAGGTCTTTCTGGTTCCAAGACCAGCTCTCTGTCCAAAGTACCGTAGAACTTCTCATGATACAAAGATCTCATCAAATGGAATAGTAATATTACAGGGCTAGGAAAAGGAAAGTCAACCTCATCTCCTGCAATGACCTTAGTTTCAATATCTTAATAAAATCTATATTGACTAGAAGATACAAGTATCCCTCAGAACTTTGGAAAGTCTAAAACAATAGTTGAGCAAAAGAGCTAGAAATCTATGACTCAGAAACCACCATGTGGGTCAACAGTCAGTCTCCTAGGTATGTGAAGAAGGAAGTTATTAACTTTCAGTTGTAATATATGAGAGCAAAGGAGTTATCCAAGGAGATCCACTGTACACTAAAGAACCTAGCAGAAACCCTCACAGAAAATAAGGGATGAGGTAAAAGTGAATGAAAATTCCTCCTGACTTCTAGGTCATGTGACTTGACATTGTATCTGATCCTGACAACTTCTCAAACCTCTCAAAAATGGAAATATGCACCAAAGATAAAACAATTTCAGCTGTTATCATGGTCTAAGATACCAGGAACCCAAAGGAAAGTTAACAAAAACCCATGAGATAATATCTACCTTGAGTTCACTTAGCATCTCTCTCCCACTCTTACACACCACACTACCAGCAGCAAGGCTTCATGAGTCAATTTGATCCATGCACTTACACCAAAAGCCAACCTCAGACCCTGGTCTCCTCTCCCTCTTTCTAGTTCTTTGGAGATCCATAATTTAGTCTGTGGAAGATTTCTGGTGCCTTCATAGAAAGCTCCATGGCATCACTCTGTTCTACAAAAGATCTCTATAAGAGTGGAAGAATAGAGGAAACAGGAGAGAATTCATATCTAGGCTTGAATTAGTGATCAACCTCACACCAATGCCCCTCTTCCCAGAGCCAAGGACTTCCAAACCTCAAACCAGAGAAATCAACCCTGGCTATAGTGCTCTGTATACCTGGGTCAGAGAACTAACAAACAGAGGCAATGGGACAGGACATTATGTGTGGAGAGGGGCAGGGAGAGACAGTGTGGCACTCCAGTAAGCCTAAGGAAAGGGGTGAGCATCCAGTTTGAGTTAGTACTGTCCTGCTAAAGGTCACTTCTGGCAGAGACCTAGGCTGGTAAACTGTGAATTGCTCAGACTGGGAGGAGGCAGAGATGCTTTTTGATCAAATGCCCAAGGAAACCCCCATGAAGGACGAGGAGTCAGAAAGTGAGCAATAGGGGAAAGTCATGGGGAAAAGGTCTAAAATTACCAAAATCTCATGAGGAAGAAAGCACAAAGACCTCAAACATAAACAAATAAATCACAGGAAAAACATTAACAGCAGAAAGAAACATGTTTCTATGAATAAATGCTACTAAAAAAAACAAATATGACTCAACACTGAATAAGACAGAAGACCCTGTGGAACTTGAGAAGCCAACATGTTGTTCCTAAGTAGGCTAAAAGAAAAATGAGAATTATGAAAACAGAATTTATTGGCCTGCAGAGCAGATATAATTGTTCAAATAGAAAAAAAAAACTTGAATCAGTAGTGGCAAGTCTCACCATAGAAACAAAAGAGAGGACAACATATTAAGAATGCAAATACACAAATGTGATGACAATATCAAAGAAAAAAAGCATTAAAAGAAACCATGCTCTCAATTTAAGCAAAGCATATTGATCTTGAAGACTGCATGCATAGATGAAATTTAACAATCATAAATTTCCCAGGAGAACAGAAATCAAAAAAGTCAAACACCATAATGTAAGAAAAATATGAGAGAAATGTCCAGAACTTCTGAACACAGAAAATGAAATACCAATTGAAGTAATGCATGGATCACCTCAAAAAAAAACACACCCATAGCTAAAACTCTAAGAAATATTGTGATTAAATTTAAAAAGATCTCCAAATACCAAGGAAAGGAAATTCAAGTAATACAAGACTATTCTATACACATTAGAAAATGCAGGAGAAAATGGAATAATGTGTTCTGAAGAGTAATGGAGCTTGAGTTGCAGCCCAGGGTGATCTTTCTTGCAAATCTGAGCTTAATTATAAATGAAAAAAAGATGGACATTCAAGAATACAGAGGTGTTTGAAACATTCTTAGAAAGAAAAATAGAACAGAAGAGAATATCTGCTTCTCAAACATCCCAGACAACAAAAGTGCAGGAAGGGTGAATGAACGGATCAGCTAAGGACAGCAAGAGCAACAGACTGACAACAGAGAGATCACTAAGGGATTTCTTTCTAAACATACATTAGGAAACAGGGGTGAAGATGAAAGTAAGGTGGGGGGTAGGTGTAGGGCATTATGGGTGGAATTTTGTGACACTCTACCTACTTTTGAATCAATTTTTTTTTGTGAAACTATATTACAAAATGGTAAGATGCATAAAAAAGAGAGAGGGCAACCAAAGATAAAAGGAGAGTAAATGATGTATCTGGGTCAGATTGAGTCCTAGCAATGAGACTGAAAGATGATCTCTTTGGTCTTTCATGAAGACAAGAACCTACAAGGAAATATCTGAGAAGGAAGGGAAAAAAATTGAAAAGTGGAGGGGAGGAGAAATAGGCCTTATTTTGATAGTGGGAATGGGTTCCACTGATGAATGCTCCCATGGGTAAAAAGAGATATTCTGTAAAGGAAGATAGGGTGCATGTGTTGGGTATTGTCTGTGGGAATTTGGTACTTTAAAACTGATCTCAGTGGGATGGCGAAGGCAAAAACCCACTGAAGAGATTTTGAAGCAAATAGGAAAGGAAGATGACCAAAAGGAGATTATTAGAAGGTGGACTTCTAATCTGAGACAAGATGGGGGAGATGTTTGCATTGGGTAGTGTCTTCTATGTTCTAAGAATAGATATTTTTTTCAGGGACTGGGAATGGGAAGGGGAAATCTGAAGAGTAAACTCTACAAGGTAGTGGCAGAAACTGTTTAGAGGATGAGTACAGAATAGATACCTCAGAAATTTTAACTCTTTGAGGAATACAGAAAATAGAGAGATTATATAATTATAGGGGTCATGAACCAGAGTAGGATGATCAAGAGTAGACAGAAAGAGAGGATAGATAATGAAGAGGGTGAGTAAAGGAAATTTTCTTTTTTTTAAGAACAAAACCATTATATTTATACTAGTATGTATAAGGGTTTTGTAATACAGAGGGATTTTATGAATGGCGAATAATACAAATACACTTTATTTTGGAAAAAAAAGTTTACCTAAGTAATGGGACACATTGGAAACATTCTTGCTTAACCATGTTACTGAACAAAAACAATGTCACTTTAAGCACAAACATCCTCCTCTTCAATGACATAGAAAAACAGCACTTGGTTTTAAAAAAAATGACCTCATGTTAAGGCCTGGTCACTTAAGTGTAAACAACGTAGAATGATTTCACTATCCATAGTTCTGATTACTAGCTATAGCAAATCCATGGTGTCTCTGTGTTTTGAGAGCTATGGAACACATACCTTCACTCACCATCCTGGAAGGGCTGCTGCATCATAGTCTAAGTTGAGTTCTTGGCAGGCAGGGTGGAAGAAGAATGTCAAATCAGTTTTACAAACCATTTAGAGTGAATTAGAGTGCCGGTGTTCTCATTAAGAAACAAGGAATGATAGAAAAACACTGTTTAGAAGTTATTCTCACTTTAGTGCAAATCTTTTTTGTTTTTATTTGTGATTTGTGCACTTTTCTGATTCCTACACTTACAGTACAAACTCTAGTAACCTGCCGTAAAGCATTAAAGCACAATATGCCCATTATTCCTTAGGCATCTGCATTTTTCAAGGTTTAATATTTATTCTTCTATATCCAGACTGTCAGCAGTTCTTGAATATTATATATATACATATATATATGTATATATATGTGTGTGTGTATATTATGTACACATATATATATTTATATTAATAGGGTAACTATGTTCTAAAAATGCATATGCCAATAACAACCATGTTACCAGGGGGAAGGGAATTTTCAGAAAAGGAGAAAAGCAAATAAGTTCCCTCAAAGAGAATATGGTTCAAGTCTTTGGATTAAAAAATAAACAATACAGACTTCCACCCTCCCCCAGATTTTCCCCAGAGAAGCTAGTCATTATGGAATTTCCAGAAAATTCCCTTTTTCCACCAAAGGACTTTAAAAACACCATTGCAAATATTTAAAAATCTACAGCTACCATGATGCCATTAAGTGGCACACAACAGTGAGAAGAGAAAAGATGTCTGTTGGTGTATCTTGCAGCATAGAATCTTTAGCTCTTGGTTGATCTGTAAAAACCACTGGTGTACAAGAAGTACTATTAAGGGCAAGGGTGAGGGGGTATTGAAAACTTTACCTGCCTGTTTGTGAGAGGGCTTTCATGGCTAGGAAATTTTCTAATCAGTACATAAATTGCAGGACATATCTTTTTCTTTTTGTTTTTTCAATGTTAAAAATAACTGAATTTGTAAAAAAAAAAAAATCCTACAAGTAGATACAGTCACAATAGAAAATTATATGGCAAGGACCACATACACATATACAGACACACACACACACACACACACACACACACACACACACACAAAGCCATAAAGACAATGCAATTGGTTCAATAGTATTTTGAGGATCTAGTTAATTTTGAAAGCCCTAGCAAAATATATTACACATTGATTACAAATCACATTCTTATAAGACCATACTTTGAATCTTTTTTTCTTTCTTTTCTTCTTCTCCTTATTCTTCTCCTTGTTCTCCATCTTCTTCTCCTCCTCCTCCTTCCTCTCCTTCTTCTCTTTCTTCACCTTCTCTTTCATCTTCTTCATCATTTTCTTCTCTTCTTCTCCTTCTCCTTTTTTCCTTCTTCTCCTTCTCTTCCTCATCCTCCTTCTCCTCCTCCTCCTTCTCCTACTTCTTCTTCTTCATTTTCTTCTTCTCTTCTTCTCCTTCTCCTTCTCTTTCTCGTTCTCCTCATTCTTGTTGTTGTTGTTGTTGTTGTTCTTCTTCTTCCTCTTCTTGTTACAATTGGAGAATTTCACATTAAGCCTTAAGCATTTTGCATTTCTTTGCCAATCTCGTAGCTGAGCATTTTGTCCAGGAGATTTTGGTGTGGGTGACTGGAATCTACTGACACAAGGCCTTGAATGTGGTGTCTGGCATTGTCTGATAGTTCTCACTAATAGTAATCTGATACTTATTTTTGGCATGTTCTATGATTTTTATACATTCCTTGGCAGCTTGTTCACCATCTATACATCTCTGTGACTAACCAACTGAACATTGCCATCTTCATAGTAATGGACCTAAACTTTTAGTACTACAACCACCTGAGCTATAGGTAGTGTGATTGGAAACTTCCACTCTGATCTTCAATGACCATGGCAGAAATTTTTTAGGCTGAAATTTGTGGCTCTCAATACAGGCAATAATAGTCTTCTGCTCATCTCTAATTTTAGCATAAACAGTATAGAAGGCATTGGAATTATAATCTTTTATATAGACGCTTAATGCACTGTCACAGGATTCCCTCCATGACTTCAGAGCTCCATTTAAGTCCTCAGATTGGGAGTCACTTGCTTCTTTCCATAAATAGTCAAACTTAAAGGAAACTTTATTTCTTGGATCTAAAAATCTGCCACTATCCTGGTCACCATGCTCTGTAATTAAGATCTGATCATCATATCCTTCTGTCTTCACTGAAGTGAACTGATCCATATTATCCTGGGCAAATACATGAGCTGCCCCTTTCTTGAGAAGATTTTCATTGTCAACTAGTAACTGGACATCATTAAACACTTCATTAACTTATCCTGGCAGAACATGAGTGATGAACTTGGCAGCTATCCATGCCTTCTCCTCCTCCAATACCCAATCCTCAAAGTTGGCCATCCTGGGCTACTTTGTGAAGAAAATTTTCATAGGATTAGGTGAAGGGGAAGAGAAGAAGAGGGAATCTGCTTAACTGAGAGGAAAAAAGAGGAGAGGAATTAAATGACTAGATAAAAGCAAGAAAGTAAAAAGTTTCTGTTGTTTGACTTTCATTTTCAAAGAGGACCAATGACATCATAATGTTGGGGAAATGTGTGATGTCTTGACTTCTATGTAAATTGGATTTAAGTGAGAAAGAGTTGCACAAAGTCGTCAGCCTCACTCTCTCTTTCAGAGTCATCTAAGCCCAATGACAAGACAACTGGCAATGGCCCAAGATGCAGTGGATGACCTTGGCAGATGTCTGATCAAGCTCTAAGAGCTCCACAGTACCTTTTTTTTCAACCACCTCATGGACATTGGAACAAATTATTCTCATTTATCCATTCTGCTTGGGAAAGTCTACACATGCTTGGGGTAGACGTCCTCCTGACTCACTGATGTGACCTACCAGTTACCTTCAACCTGGTTTAACCCATCTGCAGAGATGACCTGGCACTGAGTGTGGCCACTGTGCATGCTACAGCTTCTTGCATCCACAGCTTGGGTGGCAGGTAGACACCAAAGGTGGATGAGCAACACTTAAAAGGACTCAGCAAACCCTCACACCAAAGATGCTAGTCATTACACCCCAGAAAGTAAAAGAACTAATGGCAAAACACCAAAAATAAATGGGTAGCAAAGGGGAGGAGATGATTAGAGGGAAGGTGAAGGGAGGCAGTGAGAATAGGGACCATCTTAGAAAAAGATTAAACTAAGTAACTGAAGAGATATCACACTGCCTTACTTTATAGAGGAAGGGTGAAAATCATAACTTTAAAAAAAAACAATATTACAAAGAAATGAAGGAACACAAATTTAACTTCATAAACTTAAATATATTAATCTAATAAAACAAAAAAGAGAAGAGTAGCAAATTGGATAAGAAACACCCAATAATCTAATCCTCATAAGAAATAGATTTTAAAAACAAAGATATACATAAAATAAAAGTGAAAGGATGGGGGAAAAAGTTACTATGCATCAGGTTAATCAAAAAAGCAGGAGTTTTAGTCCTTCTAGTGGACAAATAATAAACATTAAAAAATTTAAGGGGATAAACAAACTACATTATGCTGAAAAGAACCATAGACAAAAATCCAATATCAGTAATAAACCTCCAAATTCCTCAGCATTCAAATTCATAAAGGAAACATTAACTGAGCTACAAGAACACATAGAGAATAAAGCAATAGTGATGGGAAACTCCAGTTTCAGTTTGGGGTAGGTCTAACAAAAAAGGTAAACAAAAGAGAAAATATAGAACAAAAAAAATTACTGGAGAAACTAAAGCTAAAAAGCTTATGGTTTCTCCTAAATGGGAATAAAAAAGAATCTATGTATTTCTCAACACCACAGGGGACATTTTTTTAAACAAAAACTGAACATGTATTAGGATACAAAAATATTGCAAACAGATGTACAAAGATAGAAATAGCTAATCCTATATAGACTGAATTGTAATAATAATAACCATTAATTTCAGGAACCACAAACAAACGACAAAGATGAAATGACCCAGCACTCTATCTACCTAGCTGTTCTATTAAAAAAAATTAGAAGAGAAGCAGATCAGATGCCTCTCGGGTGAGAGTGAGAGATGCATTTTTGATCAAATAAGATATAGATCTAGTTGCAAAGTATAAATTAGAATAACTTTCATTATATGAAACCAAAAAGCTTCTGCACATCCAAAATTAAAGCAATTAAGACAGGAAGGGAAGTAATTGAATGGGAAAAAAGCTCAGTACCAAATTTCTCTAATAAGTCTTTGGTATCCAAGATATGAATAATATATATGTAAAATATGTATAAATGTATGTGTGTACATATATAATTGATGAAGGGATATGAAGAAATAGTTATCAAATGAAGAATTGCAAAGTATTCATAAGGACACGAAAGAATACTCCAAATTAATAATAAGAGAAATTAAAACTAAAACAACCCTAAGGTTTTACCTCACATCCTACATATTGGCAAAGATGACAAAAATGGCAATTTTGAGATCTTGTGGGAAGATAGATACACAACTATGTTGTTGGGGTAGCTAAAATTGGTATGCAAATATCATGATGAAAATGTCTGTATTTGTTAAATCATTGATTCTACTACTGGACCTTAAACCCCAAGGAAATCACTGATAAGAAAAAAATGTCTTCATATACACCAAAATGTTTATGGCAATGCTTTGTGTGATAGTAAAGAATTGGAAACAAAGTGGATGTCCATTGATTGCTGGAATGGTAAACAAATTCTGGCACTTCATGAGTGATTAATGTGCTATAAGAAATAATGTCATTTATGAAGAGATACTTGGAAAATTCTACATGAACTGGTGGATATTAAAGAAAACAAAGTCAAGAAAATGGTATGCACAATTACTACAGCACCGAAGTGCAAAGAGCAACCTCACATATACACAAAAGTGAAAATTGAATGTAACACAATTATCAAGATAAAGGGTGGCTCTCTAATGAGTAGATAAAAGGGGAAACTGCAAATCTATCCCTTCATGGAGGTGGGAAGTCCACAATGGTTACACATTGCACGTATTTTTAGACTTTTTCAATGTATTCATTAGTTGGGCTAATTTTTTTCTTTTTCTTTTTTTCTGTCACTAAAAATACTATTATTTTAAGGGATGGCCCTTCAGAATGGGCAAGAGGAAGCATAGTGAAGATAACTATGATGATTAAAAAAATGGCAGAAGGCTTCAATAAAAATGTATATAAAAAATTCCTTCTATCCTTCACACTACTATTCCTCTCCTTACCTCTGGTATCTTTTCAATAAGAATTCTGAGTTTATATCTCTCTCCTTTTTCGCATTTAAAAATGAAGTAGTGTCCCTTTTGAATTTTTTGATGTTTATGCAAATTACTCAAAAGCATTTTGGTGTAGTGGAGAAAACATTGAACCAAGAGTCAAAAGACTTTTGTTGTCAGCCCAGCATTACCAATAATTATCTGTATCAACTTGGGCAAGTCCTGAAATCTCTTGAGAATTCATTTTCCTCATTTGTAAAATGAATGAGGTGGGACAAGATAATCTTTCAGATTGAGTTGACACCTAAAATTTGGTGATGGGCCCACACATAATAAGCACTGTTACATCAATGAAACTCCAGCTAGAAAATGAGATGAAAAAAGATGTGCAAATCACAGATGTTGTCCTTGGACTTCTAAATTCTTAAAGTACCATGGGAATGGTGTATGATCTACATATGATCTAAAACTGTAGAGACATGTCTGTGGCCAGTAAAGTAAAATTTTTCATTTTCTTGATTTACAATTTTTTTCATAAATAATGAGACATTAAGATTAAATCAAAATGTCACCCACATCTCTATTTATAGGTTTTTGTTTTTTGTTTTTTAAGATCGAACTAATACCATCCCTCAAATATCCTTCAAAAGTGGAGGGCTTGCTCACCACCTTTTTATTAATATATGAAATGAGAATCTCAGCCTGCAGATGGTGCTCTGATACCATGTAGAATTATAATTTAAACTTTTCTAGATTCAGCTATTGGGAAACCATAATATTCCTTTACTTTATTTCAATGTTGTTGACATTGTTGTTGATTTAAATTTAGTTTAAATTTTTAGTTCATGTAGCTCTAATAATAATTTCAAAGTTTCCATAATTTTCTTTTCTTTTTTTTTAATGAACTAGTACAGTAAGATTTTTTTAACTGAAATATCTGTATTTGAAAAAAGGTAAGGATGCTTTCTTTTTCTTAGATTTTCGTTACCATTTTAGTTATAGCAAAGTTTTGTCTATTTTTTCTGTCTTTCCCATGATTTACCTATCATTGAAAACCACAATCTCTGATTCCCATATTTGCTGCTTTTGTAATGTGCATATTTCATAAACAGAAATGAGACTATTATAAAATATCCTTTCCATTTTTTCTTTGCAACTTTCTAAACCACAATGATTGATTTTGAACTATTTGGAGAGTAAAAATAATCTACATCCTTTACTAGGAAACCTGTTCTGATGTAGGCCTTTGGGGAATATAACCTTTCAGAAAAAAAAGTAGGTGGAGAAGTAATCATTCTAGGGGTAGAAGAGAATTTGGAAATCATTTCATCCACAGAGAGGTTAAGTGATTGGCCTAGGAACTCACAGCTAGTTAGTGGAAGAAGAAGGATTTAAAGCCAAGACTCCAAATCCTGCATCCTTCTTAGGAATCCATGTTACATTCCATTTACAAAGAGAACCTTTCTACTAGAGTTGGATTTCATAAGTTTCTTTTTATCTCTCTCGAAGTTTGGTGGTAAAACATTAGAACTTACACTTGTACCTAGAGTAATATATGTAGTAGTGTACCAAAACTTACATTATTCAGAAAGTATGAATATGGTTGTATTCCAATAAGAAATGAAAACTTAACAGGGAAAACAAAATATTCCTATAGTGCATATGAAACCTGAGAAAATGTGAGAATAACTTATTTTAAAGAAATGAGACTTCTGAGGCATAATGTCCTAAAACAGTACTCTGCAGGGACTAATCAGTAACCCCTGAGTGTCCAAATGATCCTGAAGCTGTTCTGAAAGTCTCATCATTGTTCACAAATCTCACTAAACAGAGAAATTTTAATTATAGGAAGGAAATACAAATAATTTAAGCACAAACAACATTATTCTTCTCTTACAATAAGAATAAGACATAATATGTAGTTAACATTTCATAAATGTGATGCATGTCTTTGCATATGAGATTTCACAGACATAGACACACACAGCTCCCAAACAATTTCATTACTTTGATTCACACAATGATATTATTTCCAATTCTTTTGAAATTTTTTCAGGAAAAACCTCTCTTGTGAAACATTGCTTCACGACTAGGAAAACCCACTTAAATTATCATTATCTCATTATATTCACATACCTTTAAAGAAAAAAAATATGTCCTACTAAGAATGGGCCTAGAGATTATTTAAATAAGTTGATTTTTCCCCCTGTACCTTACATCTTGAACTCATTCATCATAGGTTAATATAACTCACTGATAATAACAACATTGAATGTTCCTTATGGATTACCTAGAATTTTCTACCTCGTAAAGTAGGGAAATCATCCATTCATCTCCAGGGAGAGGAACAATTGTGACATCTATCAGAGATAGTTATGTGATTGTTTGGTCCCATGTGTAAACTCTATAAAAAGAAAGGGTGTTTGAAATGCTGGTCAGAGTATAATGAAGAGGAAATAAGGAGCCAGCTCAAGAGTTAGGAAGTACAGCAGTCCCTTCAGTGAACAGGTGAAGTCCTTTGTGGCTTCACAGAAATCCACTCTATAAGAAGATTCTGAAGATTCACCAGTATCAATGAGAGAGGACCACACCTCATCAGAGAAAGGACATTACATGTCAGGGTAAGTGGAATCTCTACTTATCTTTATCTTTCCCTTGGAACTTTCCACAGGTTATATATCATTTTCTCTCTTTAGCAAGAAGTTTTTCACATTTTTTTTACATCAATAACAAAACCAAGTTTCTCAGGTAATACTCTGAAGTGGGAAAGCTTATCTTATATAGGTGGCTTTTATTCCCTCTATTGGTTCAAATATTTTATCCTGCTTTCTTCTTCATTCAGTTTTAGTTACTATTGCATGATTTCTCTTGCTTCAAGACTGACTTCTTTCTGTCTTACAGGTGAACACTCCTTAATCAGTGGTTGTGACAAGATTTTAACTTGTGTCATGTTCAAGTTTTGAAGTTTTCATTTTATAATCAATTGTTTCATTGTGACTAATTAAATCTATACTTTTCCAGTTTTAAATATTTTATTTTGTTAATCTTCTTACAGAAAGAGAATTTAAAACCCTGTTTCTTTTTAGAAACTTGCAGAGATGTGTCAAGAGAATGGATATAAATGTCCCTTGTTTCCTCTATACACTTTCTGTCTCCTAAAGGAATAAATATTTGAAGGATAATATGTTCTTCAGTAAGAACTTGGAATTATTATTTTTTGCTATTAATAGGGTTTAAGGTGTCTGACTGTGGATGCAAGGGAAGGGAGTTCTGAGTAATCTTGCTGTGTTTCAACATCTTTGTCCATACCTTTCTCATCTTTACTAGATAACTAAGATAAGAACTGGAAGAGAGGTCAATTATTGATTGGTCCTCTTGAAACTCATTTCTTTAGTTAGAAAAGGATTTCAAGTTGACCACTTACTTATGCCTCTATTCAAAAAAGGGTTAGTGTCTCTTGGATTCATATGTGCTTCTTTGAAAAACTGACATGTACACAATTATGTGAAATCCATATACAGTGTTACATATGTATGGAGGCTATTTTATATTCAAAATGGTGGAGGAAAATGGCAGAAATTGTGTAGCTTGAATCTGTAACCATGGTGCAGCTTTATCTCTTTCACTGGGATGACAGTCCCTTGTTTTGAACTTGGCAAAAACTTGGTATATTTCGATGTGAAGTTCTGTTCTAATTTGTAGATGACATCTGTGGCCCCTGAAGGTGATCTAAATGCTTCTTTGTGACTTACTTCAGATATACAAAGATGGAAGCCAGAAGTAACTTCCAGCTCCTGGTATCACTTATGCTTCTTAGCGTCTTCTGCTCACAAACACTGGCATTACCTCTTGAAACATATTCTGCCATGAGGTAAGTTATCTTTTAACTTGAGAAGTTGCCATCTCTCTACCATCTCTGCTGTGAAATAGGATGAGGGTCCATATTCTGTTAACCACTGAAACTTAGAGGTATTTGAAAATGAGTCTTTTTTACTTGCTGATCTTCAATCACGTGATGTTCTTAATCATTTTATTCACTAATCAATTTCAGACTATAACATCAATGATTATATAAATGTGCCATGGAATTCACTTCTGTAGCATCAGCTAAGCAGCAGGATGTAGGCTGTTGGTAGGCCAGAACACATCTCCAAATATTCCAAAAGTAGATTTTTCTTCTTTTCTTTCATTATGAGGGTCTCATTAGTACAAAATATTTTTAAGCCATCATTACCTTGATGTACTTTCTCATGTAACATCAATTATTTGCCTGGTATTTCATTTCAGTTAATTTCTCCTTCAATGCATTAGATAAAAATTTCAGGAAATAATAATGGTGTTTTTTTCTCAAAATTTTCTCTTTTAGCACTTTGGTTATGTTCTGATATTGTTTGTTGCACCCAAAACAGATAAGATTATTTCTGCTGTATAAATAAACTGACTCAAAGCTCTAAACCATAGATATTGACAGATTTAATTCAATACAAGGTCTTCTTTTTTGGCTTCTAGGCTTTTATTTTTTTTTTTACATTCCTATTAAATATATTTTCACATTAGTTATGTTCTAAAGAGGAATTACAACCAATGGGAGAAACCACAAGAAAGAAGAAACAAAACAAAACATGAGGAAAAAGAGCACATTGTATGCTTCTATCTGCATTCAAACTCCATAGTTCTTTCTCTGGATGTGGATAGCATTTTCCATCATGAGACTTTGCATTGCTGAGAAGGGCTAAGTCTATCATAGTCTTAGCACAATGTTACTGTTTTTTTTTTTCATTTTTCATTTTTTTATTTTCAACATGTGTTTTTAGAACTTTGGGTTACAAATTTTCTCCCTTCCTCCCTCCCCACACACCCTTATTGAAAAGGCAAGCATCTCAGTACAAGGTTATAGATGTGTAGTCATGCAAAACACTTCCATAGTAGTCCTGTTGTAAAAAACTAAGTATATTTCCCTTCATCCTATCCTACCCCCCCAATTTATTCTATTCTCTCTTTTGACCCTGTTCCTCCTCAGAAGTGTTTACTTTTGATTATCCCCTCCCCCATCTGCCCTCCCCTCTATCAACCTCTAGTCTCTTATCCCCTTTTCCCCTTATTTTCCTGTAGGGTAAGATAGATTTCTATACCCCATGGTGCATGGTATTCCCTCCTTAAGCCAAATCCTATGAGAATAAGATTCACTCATTCCCTTTCATCTTCCCCATTTCCCCTCCACTGTAAAAGCCTTTTCTTGTCTGTTTCATGTGAGATATTTTACCTCATTCTACTTCTCCCTTTCTCCTTCTCCCAGTATAATCCTCTCTCACCCCTTAATTTTATTTTCCAGATAACACCCATTCATCTTCAACTCACCCTGTGCCCTCTATCTATCTATACATATTTATAATATTTTCCCTCCCACTACCCTAATACTGACAAAGGACTCACGAGTTACAAATATCATCTTTCCCTGCAGGAATGTGAATAGTTAAACCTTAACAAGTCTCTCATGATGTCTATTTCCTGTTTACCTCTTCCATGTTTCACTTGAGTCTTGTATTTGAAGGTCAAATTTTCTATTCAGCTCTGGTCTTTTCCACAGGAATGCTTGAAAGTCCCCTATTCCATTGAATGGCTATTTTTTACTCTGAAGGATTATACTCAGTTTTGCTGGGTAGGTGATTCTAGCTTGTAGTGCTAACTCCTTTGCCCTCTGGAATATCATACTCCATGCCCTCCTGACCCTTAATGTAGAAGCTGCTAAATCGTGTGTTCTCCTGATTGTGTTTCCACAAGAATGGGAGAGCCGCAGATTCTTTATTCAGATTGGACTAGACTTTAATGTCTAATTTCATTCCACCAAGCTATGATTGCAAATGTGTTTTGTTACATTCACCTTAATACAATTAACTAATTAATTAAACAATCAGTCAATAGTAAATAAAGACAATGATCGCAGTTAGGTGTGTGAATCTGCTTAATTGGGTGTGAATCCCTTCAAAAATGCAGAACACAAAGGTATAATTTTAACAATAACTAGGTTCCTATCATTTTCAAAATTGTTTCAAAACTGTAATTGCATATATTGGAACTATGGCAATTGGAAGTCATTGTCATAAAATTTGGATAAAGATGATTTTGCATTTAAAGTGATAAGACTGGAATAATAATTGTCACTTCAAGCACTAAAATATTTTGTTAAATATATTCCAAATAGTTTTCTTCATAGTATTGAAAGGCAACACTTATTTTCTATTATATTTAAGGCAAATATGATTATTTAATCTTTAAAGGACCTTCCTCACATTTTAGAAATAGAAGAGTTGATGAGGAGACATCCACTGATGATTTTTCCGATTACTTGGAGGGACCTGATGCTGAAGAATTCATTCAAACTATTATTGACCATCTATCCTGGTGAATTATTATTTTTACTAAGTGCATTTTAATCTACTAGTCATTAATTTATTTTTCACTAACAATGATAATTGACTTTTTGTGTACCAAATGGATATTATTTTATGGACTTTTTGGCCTATTCACACTTACAAGTAATTGCTTTGTTGGCATATTTGCTAAAACTTTTAAATCTGATGTGCTTCCTTTCCCTCCATAGCAAGAAACCAACGACGACCCTTTCACTGGACAAGCGTCAGTCTGATTCAATCTTCACTTCCAAATACAATACACTAACGATGAAGGATACATTGAAGAAATATTTAGAGGCAATTTTGAATGAAATGTATGTGTGCGTATATACTTATATATATAAACGTATATACATGTATACATATATGTGTGTTTGTATATATATATCTGTCTATCTATATCTATCTATATCTGTCTGTGTGTGATTGTGTGTGTGTGTGTGTGTGTGTGTGTGTGTGTGTGTAAAAGGACAAAATACACATGCCAAGACTTAGTACTATGTCTACTGGTTCCAACACAGGAGCTAAACCCAAAAACACTATCTTCTCATGATGGCTCGTTGCTCTCACCTCTGGAGGTCACTCTAACTATACTCAGGGTACTGTTCCCATTTAGGTTTTCCCAAATGTTGGTAAAAAGAGCCCCAATCTTCAGTACAAGTAGTTGTGATTATCTAAGAATCTCAAAATGTGTTTTTCCCTGGTCTCCCACAGTGAAGAAAATACAACCAATTGAGAACCCCGAAACTGGTGCTCCAGAAGCAGAGCCAATGCATTGCTTCTTCATGTAAGTCTAACTAAACATTAATCATTCTGCTCTAGGGACAATTGCCTTACCCTCTAAGTCTATGGCAAGGTTGCACAATGAACAGAGTGCAGGGCCTAGAAGCAGGAAAATCTGAATTAAAATCTAGCCTCAGACACTTACTAGCTGTGTGACCCTCATCAAGTCATTTAACTTTTGCTTGTCTTATTTTCCTCAAGTAAAATGGGGATAACATTACTGACCTCCCCGGGTTGTTGTAAGGATCAAATGAATAATATATGTAAAGTACTTAGCATAGTACCTGGTATGTGGCAGGTAAACTATGTGAATTCCTATTCCCTTCTCCCCCTTCTATATCCAAAAGTCATTTTGCATAAACATGTTTCTTCCTTGGGAGAAATATCTCTTCTAAGAGTGGGGCACTTCATATTAGTACACCACTTCAGGCTATACTATCCTGGTTTCTATTGATCTAGAACCCAATCCAATAATCAGCATAGAATATCTCATTTTGATTTCTTATCATCACCTGTGTCAAGAGCTAAGAGGGAGCAGTTTGATATTCTGAATGGTGCCCTGATTTTGTTTATACCCTTCCTCCTCAATATTTGTTGTGCTGAAATGTGGAACAGAAGTTGAATTTCCTTTTGAGAACCAAGTCATACTTTTTTTCTTAAATCAAGGTCCATCCTTACCCTTTTTCTCTTATTAGATATCTTCTTAATACTTCAAATTTTCTCTGAGGCAAAATACCATTGGTTCATTGTCAGAAGTAGCCAAAATTTAATGCTATACTTGCTAGGCCTCTAATACTTCATTTCTTTGTGTTAGGGTCACACTCTTTGAAAAGTAGACCCCTCTGTGAGCTAACATGATTACCTATAGTGTGTTGATTAACCTTAAGATCTTTATTATAAAAATGAAACTAAAATTTTTAAATAAAATGAAATTTTTTCATAATTTTTTTTTATTTTTCAGAATTTCTGAAAGAAATCTGCGATGAACAAATTGCCTGTTTTGTGTTCTACATAAATCTACGAAAAACATATTAAACATCAAATCAAAACAAATATATGTTGTAGTGAAAGTTGTGATTTGTTTGCTTCTCATGTAATAAAAAATGATGTTTACATTGTAAATATCATTTTAGAGATCTTTGCCTAAATCTTTTATTCAAATCAGTAAAGCACTATGGCTTTATATATCATGTATCCTTTCTTTTAATAAATGCAGTGAAAAAACAGTGTATTCTGGCTTTCAATATTCTTTGGTGCCTGACTTTTTAGAGAAAAAAATATTATAAAAGCTGTGCTGTGATGGTCCACTTGTAGACTATCTATAATTTGTGAACATAAGTAAGATTATTACATCCCAAAAGAAAACTAACATATTCTTTCATGTTCTCAGAACCTCATTTTTTTTGTTCTTTCAATTTTTTTTATTCCAACTCTAAAATGAATAGGAATTCATTGGAAATTACCCACATTTGGCTTTACATTTTCCAAAGCAGGCATATGCATTGGAATAGATTCACTTTTGATTTAGGGGCTTGACTCTGTGCGTGCAGCTCTGCTGTATGTAACTCACATTGGATTCTGGGTTTGGGGAGGTTATGCAATGACTTTGGGATAAATAGGTGTGTTGCTCTGCAGGAGCTTTTTCCATGGGCATTCACTATAAATCTCCAATGACATTAGCAGTCTCACAGAGCAGGTAGATCCAGAGACACAACTATTTTTTTTCCCAAAATGAATGTAACTAATGAAATGTAGACAATAAAGGCGTTTGATTTTCACTGCCAATATTTTTATGTGTTTGATTCAATGAATCAATTTAGTGATTCATAGCCATCTATGAAAAACACATTTAGAAAAATGTAGATACTTAGAGCTGACTTAAAAGTAATGACTCATACTTTGACAATTACGTGAAAAAAGCATATTCAAACATGCGTCTGCATTTTGGGCTAATTCAAGTGTAGCCACCATAATCAATGTACATGGATTCAAAAGTAGAGGTTAAATCACAAATACCAGATTCTACCACTGAATGGGTAGTTTCATCAGCAATGGTGAATTGGACACGCTATATCATTTGCTTGTTTTGTATCTGACAATGACCAATACATGAACATTTTCTATTGAGCACCAATTATGTACAAGGCATCATACTAGCGATACAAAAAGAAGGATGAAATGCCTTCATGTAACTTCCTAGTTGTGGATATAAGAAATATATACATGAAATGTAAAGCTGCCAGAACCTACCAGAGGCTACAAGTGAGGAAGGAGAGATCACTATGGGCTAAGTAGCCAAGGGAGACTTTGCAGAAGAAATTGAGATCTGAGTTGGATCTTGAAATTATAGGAACAATAGTTTCATAGGTAGAGAGGAGGTGGAAGTGGGGAAATTGAATAACAAATGGCAGGAATCACAGGGGATACCTGAAGTATGTGTTGGCTGATCTAGACCAATTTGATAGGAACAGAATGTGTCCATCTAGAATATTAGTGTAACACAAATTTGGAAAGGTAAGGAGGTTGGGACACGATTATAGAGGACCTAAATACCTGAATAATGATTAAGGACTTTATTCTGTTGACAGAATAAAGAGAAGCCTTTTGATAGGAGCAATTTGGAAAAAATGAATCAGAAAACAGAAATGACTTGAATCATCAAGACTAATAAGGATGAAATTTGCATAGTGTAAATTGTAAGAGCATGTGCTCTCTCTGTGGTGGATTACAACTGAATGGAAAACAAGAGCAATAGATTTGAGACATAGAAGAAGAAAGAGTAGAACTTGATAATTGATTGGATAGTTGGGGTCACAGAAACACCATTATAAATAAATTCTTAAGAAGTAGGAAATATTTCTACTCCCTCGTTTCTTTTCTTTTTTCATTCTTTCTAATACCCAGTACTACATGATTGGGAAAATGCCATGCTTTGTGCAAGAAAAGTCAAGGATCTGGGATCTGGCCCATTGTGGGACTAGGATAGAGTTGGCCAAGGCATAGAACAGACACTTATAAAAAGACTCTCCCTGAAAGATACAATGCCAAAAAACAATAATCAGATTGAAGAAAAATGTAGTGATTTCTAAAAATATTGTCTACAAATGAGTTCTGTGTTCAATCAACTATTTAATTCAATTTTCATATTTAAGTTTTCCCTAAAATTGAAGCCACACAGGCTGCTTTTGGCTCAGTGGATAGAGTACTAGGTCTGGATTCAATCTGGAAGACCTGAGTTCAAATTTACCCTCACACATTTTAGTCATGTGATCCTGGGCAAGCCACTTAACCTCTATTTCACCAATAAAATGATCCACTGAATCAAAAGGAGAAGAAAATGGCAGATCACTCCAGTGTCTTTACCAAGAAAACTTAGGTATAGCTATGTTCTATGGGGTCAGGAAGAGTCAGACACAACTGTGCAATAGCAAAAATTGAAACCTACTGCCTTTTGTGTGATCTGCTCTGGAAATGTGAATCATACCATATTCTGTCCAATGAATATTATGTACTTAATTAAAGCTCATATTTATAAACTGCCTTAAGGTTTGCATACCTTAAAGGTTACATATATGATCACCTTTGAGACTCAGAAAAACATCTCAGGTACAAACTACAGGTATTTGTGTACCCATTTTACAGATGGGCAATTAGAGGCTCAGAGAAATTAAGCAATTTGCCTTTGCTTACACAGTTAAGTGTAACCTAGGTCTTCTTGACCAATGCAGTATCACCTATGTTATGCTTCCTCTCTAACCATAGTTATTAAATTACTATGAAATTGACTTTTGGAGATGAAAAGCACTTCAGAAATTTTCTAATCCAAATTCCTTTATTTTATAGATGAATATGAAACTCAGAGTGGTGAAATAATTTGCCCAAAGTTGCACATAGTAAGTATCAGAGAAAGGATAATATGTTGGCAGAATTGCAGTAAGAAGTTCTCTGTTTAAATGTCAGCTAAGACATTCACTACTTGTATGAGCTTGGACAAGTCCCTTATCCTCTTAGTAAAATTGAAGATTCCCTTCCCTTGTCTTCATTCCTTTCCATTCCCTTCCAGTCTGTCTGACTCTCTTCCCTTCCGTATGTCTGTGTGTATGTATATATAAATGTGTGTGTGTGTGTGTGTGTGTGTGCATATATATGGGTTAATTATGTTCTAAAAATGCACATGCCTAATCCCAAAGCATTCAAAAAAATGGGAAAAGGACCCATGTGTACAAAAATATTTATAGCAGCTCTTTTTGTTGTGGCAAAGAATTGGAAATTGAGGGGATGCCCATCAATTGGGGAATGGCTGGACAAGTTGTGGTATGTGAATATGATGGAATACTATTGTGCTATAAGAAATGATGAGCAGGTGGACTTCAGAAAAACTTGGAAAGACTTGTATGGTCTGATGCTGAGTGAAGTAAGCAGAACCAAGAGAACATTGTACCCAGTAACAGCCACATTGTGCAATGACTAACGTTGAAAGACTTAGTCCTTCTCAGCAATATAAGGATCTAACACATCTCCAAAGATCTCATGATGGAAAATGCTATCCACATTTAAAGAAAGAATTATGGAGTTTGAATGCAGATCAAAGCATACTGTTTGCTCTTTTTTTCTTCTGTTTTATTTTGTTTCCTCTTTCTTGTGGTTCCTTCTATTGGTTCTAATTGTTCCTTACAACATGACTAATGTGAAAATATGTGTAATAGAAATGTGTATGTATAGCCTATATCATATTGTGCACCAACTGGGGGGAGAGGTAAGGTGGGTGGGGAAGAAAATTTTAAAACTCAAAAGCTTACGAAGTGATTGTTGATAAATAAAAATAAATTAATAAAATTGCACATGCTGGTAACAACCAGGTTGCTAGGGGTAAGGGAATTTTCAGAAAATGAAGAAATCAAATAAGTTCCCTTAGAGGGAATATGGTTTAAGTCTTTAGATTAAAAAATAAACAACACACAGGTTTTCCACAGAGAAGCTTGTCATTATGGAATTTCCATAAAATTTACTTTTTCCACCAAAGGACTTTAAAAACCCCATTCCAAATATTTAAAAACCTACAGCTACCAGGATGCCATTAAGTAGCAATCAGCAATGAGAAGAGAAAAGATGTCTGCTGATATATCTTTTAGTATAACATCTTTAGCTCTTGGTTGATCTGTAAAAACCACTGGTGTACAAGAAGTGCTATTAAGGGCAAGGGTGAGGGGGGTATTTAAAACTTTACCTGTCTGTTTGTGAGAGGTCCTTCATGACTAGGAAATTTTCTAACCAGTACAAAAATTCCAGGACATATCTCTTTCTCTTTATTTTTTCATTCTTAAAAATAACTGAATTTTTAAAAATCCTACAAGTAGATACAGTCACAATAGGAAGCTATATGGCAAGGACCATACACACACACACACATACACACACACACACAGACATACACACACATACTAATCAAGACAATGCTATTGGTTCAGTGGTATTCTAAGAACTTAGAAAGTCAGTTAACTTTGAAAGCCCTAGCAAAATATCACACTTATTTATAAACCAATTACTTATAAGACCATGCTTTGAATCTTTTTTTCTTTCCTTTCCCTTCCTCCTCCTCCTCCTCCTCCTCCTCCTTCTCCTCCTCCTCCTTCTCCTTCTCCTCCTCCTCTTCTTTTTCATGTTACAATTGGAGACTTTCACATTGAGCCTTTAGCATTTTGCAATTCTTTGCCAATCTTGTAGCTGAGCATCTTGTCCAGGAGATTTTGGTGTGGGTGACTGGAATCCACCGGCACAAGGCCTTGAATGTGGTATCTGGCATTGTCTGATAGTTCTCACTAATAGTAATCTGATTCTTATTTTTGACATGTTCTATGATTTTTATACATTCCTTGGCAGCTTGTACATCATTAGAAACAGTTATTGAATCTTTCATATTTCTGGGACTAACAGACTGAACATTGCCGTCTTCATAGTAATGGACCTGAATCTTTAGTACTGTAACCACCTTAGCTATAGGTGGTGTGACAGGAAAATTCCACTCTGATCTGTAATGATCACTGCAGAAGATTTTTAGACTGAAACTGGTAGCTCTCAATACAGACAATAACAGTCTTCTGCCCATCTATAATTTATCATAAGCAGTACAGAAGACATTGGAATTGTGATCTTTTATATAAACCCTTAATGCACTGTCACAGGATTCCCTCCACAACTTTGGAGCTCCATTTATGTCCTCAGATTGGGAGTCACTTGCTTCTTTCCATAAATGATCAAACTTAAAGGAAACTTTATTTCTTGGATCTAAAAATCTGCCACTACCCAGGTCACCATGTTCTGTAATTAAGACCTGATCATCATATCCTTTGATCTTCACTGGAGTGAACTGATCCATATTATCCTGGGCAAATACATGAGCTGCCCCTTTCCTGAGAAGATTTTCATTGTCAACTAGTAACTGGACATCATTAAACACTTCATTAACTTATCCTGGCAGAACATGAGTGATGAACTTGGCAGCTATCCATGCCTTCTCCTCCTCCAACACCCAATCATCAAAGTTGGCCATCTTGGGCTGCTCTGTGAAAGAAATTTTCACAGGACTAGGTGAAGAGGAAGAGAAGAAGAGGGAATCTGCTTAACTGAGAGGAAAAAAGAGGAGAAGAATTAAATGTCTAGATAAAAGCAGGAATGTAAAGGTTTCTATTATTTGTCCTTCATTTTCAAAGAGGACCAATGGCATGATGTTGGGGAAATGGGTGATTTCTTGATTTCTATGTAAATTGGATTTAAGTGAGGCAGAGTTGCACAAAGTCATCAGCCTCACTCTCTTCTAGAGTCATCTAAGTCCATTACAAGACAAATTCAAAACAAATGGCAATGGCCCAAGATAAAGTGGATGACCTTGGCAGATGTCTGACGAAGCTGTAAGTACTCTACAGCACCTTTTTAAACCACCTTCACAGACATTGAAACAAATTATTCTCATGTACCCATTCTGCTTGGGGAAGTCTTCACAAGCTTGGGGTAGATGTCCTAATTCACTAATGAGTTTCAGGCCTACCAGTTACCTTCAACCTGGTTTAACCCATCTGCTGAGATGACTTGGCACTGGTGTGTGGCCACTGTGCATGCTACAGCTTCTTGCATCCACAGCTTGGGTTGGCAGGTAGACACCAAAGTTGGATGAGCAACAGTTAAAAGGACTCAGCAAACCCTCACACTAAAGGGGCTAGTCCTCCCTGAACACCCTATACACACCAGAAAGCAAAAGAACTAATAAGCAAAACCCCCAAAATAAATGAGTAACGAAAGGGAGGAGGTGATTACAGAGAAGGGGAAGAGAGGAAGTGAGAATAGGCCCCACCTTAAAAAAAAGATTTAACTGAAGTAACTGAAGAGATATCACATTACCTTACTTTATAGAGGAAGGGGGGAAATGATAACTTAAAAAAACAATATTAGAGATAAATAAAGGAGCACAAATGTAACTTCATTAACTTAAATGTGAATGGATTAAACAATCTAATAAAACAAAAAAGAGAAGAGTAACAAATTGGATAAGAAAAACCCTATTATCTCTTCCTTATAAGAAAAAGATTTTAAAAACAAAGACATACATGAAAATAAAAATGAGAGGATGGGAAAAATTACTATGCATCAAGTTAATCCAAAAAAACAGGAATTTCACTCCTTCTAGTGGACAAAGAAAAAACTTTCAAAAATGTAAAGGGATAAACAAAGAAACTACATTATGCTTCAAAGAACTATAGACAAAAATCCCACATCAGTAATAAACTTATATGCTCTAAAGTCCTTAGCATCTAAATTCATAAAGGAAAAATTATCTGAGCTGCAAGAACACATACAGAATAAAACAATAGTGATGAGAAACTGTAGTTTCAGCAAAAGAGAAAATACAGAACAAAAAACATTGCTGGAGAAACTAAAGCTAAAAAGCTTATGGTTTCTCCTAAATGGGACTAAAGAGAATCTATGTATTTCTCAACACCACAGGAGACATTTTTTTTTACAAAAATTGAACACGTGTTAGGGTACAAAGATATTGCAAACAAAAGTGCAAAGATAAAAATAACTATTCTTTTATTCT
>NW_020954953.1:14103790-14253965 GCF_900497805.2 Vombatus ursinus | reverse complement strand
CTATAGTGTCATAAAAAAAAACATTAGGTTCAGGAACCACAAACAAAAGACAAAGACCCAAATGGCCCAGCACTGTATCTACCTACCTGCTTTATTAAAAAAATTAAAAGTGAAGCAGTTCATATGCCTCTCAGGTATGAGTCAGAGATGTATTTTTCACCAAATAAGATACAGAGCCAATTAAAAAATATAAATTAGAATAACTTTGATTATATGAAACTAAAAAGCTTCTGCACATCCAAAATTAAAGTAGCAAAGACAAGAGTGGAAGTAGTTGAATGGGAAAAAAGTTCAGTACCAAATTTCTCTAATAAATCTTCGGTATTTAAGATAAAAATAATATATATGTAAAATACATATGTGTGAATATATACATATACACAAACTATGTATCTAATACCTATGCCCCTATACATAAGTGGTGAAAGGATATGAAGAAACAATTCTCAAATGAATAATTATGAAGAATTCAAAAGGACATGAAAGAATGCTCCAAATAAATAATAAGAGAAATGAAAATTAAAATAACTGTACGGTTTTACCTCAAATCCTATGTGGTGGCAAAGATGAAAAAAATGACAATGTCGGGGATCTTGTGGAAATATAGATACATAAATATGTTGTTGGTGGAGCTAAGTTTGGTATGAAAATATAGTGATGAAAATGTCCATACTTGTTAAATCTTTGATTCTGCTACTGGAGCTTATACCCCAAGGAAACCACTGAGAAGAAAAAGTCTCTATATATACCAAAATATTTATAGCAACTCTTTTTATGATAGTAAAGAATTGGAAACAAAGTAGATGTCCATTGATTGCTGGAATGGTAAACAAATCATGGTACTTAATATAATGAATGATCACTGCGGTATAAGAAATAATATCATGAATATAGAGATACATGGAAAGATCTACATGAACTGATAGATGTCAAAGAAAGCAAAGCCAAAAAAATGGTATGCACAATTACTACAGCACCTAAGTGGAAAGAACAACCACACACACACACACACACACACACACACACACAAAGTCAAAATTGAATGTAACACAGTTATCAAGATAAAGCATGGCTCCCTAATGAATAGATAAAAGGGGACACTGGAAACCTATCCCTTCAAGGAGGTGGGAAGTCCACAGTGGTTACACATTGCACATATTTTCAGACTTTTTCAATGTATTGATTAGTTGGGTTAATTTTTTTCTTTTTCTTTTTCTGTCATTAAAAATACTATTTGTTTTATGAGATGACTCTTGGATGGGTAGGAGGACGGGTAGTGGAGATGACTATGATAATTCGAAAAAACAGCAAAAGGCATAAATAAAAATGTAGATAAAAATTCTTTCTATCCCTCACAATACTATTCCTCTCTTTCCCTCTGGTATCTTTTCAATAAGAATTTATATCTCTCTATTTTCTTGAATCTAAAAATGAGATAGTGTCGCTTTTGAATTTTTTTTCATGTTTACGCAAATTGCTCAAAAGTATTTTGGTGTAGTGGAGGAAACATTGAACCAGGAGTCAAAAGACTTTTGTTGTTGTCTGAGCATTACCAGTAACTATCTGTATCACCTTGGGCAAGTCCTGAAATCTCTGAGAATTCAGTTTCCTCATTTGTTAAATGAAAGGGTATGGACAAGATAATCTTTCAGAGTGAATGAAGAACTAAAATTTGGTGATGGGCCTACACATTATAAGTACTATCACGTCAGTGAAACTCCAGCTAGAAAAATGAGATGTAAAAAGATATACAAATCATATTGTTGCCATTGGACTTCTAAATTCTTAAAGGGCTGTAGGATCAAAGCAGATATGATCTAAAATTGTAGAGACATGGCTGTGCCCAATAAAGTAAAATTTTTGTATTTTCTTGATTTACAGATTTTTCATTAATTATGAGACACTAAAATTAAATCAGAAATTTCCCCCATGTGTCTATTTATAAGTTGTTTTTATTTTTGTTTGTTTAAGACCAAAAAAANCCAATAAAGTAAAATTTTTGTATTTTCTTGATTTACAGATTTTTCATTAATTATGAGACACCAAAATTAAATCAGAAATTTCCCCCATGTGTCTATTTATAAGTTGTTTTTATTTTTGTTTTTTTAAGATCAAAAAAATACCATCCCTCAAATATCCTAGAAAAGTTTAGGGCTTGATCACCACCTTTTTTACTAATATATAGAATGAGAGTCTCAGCCTGCAGATGGTGTTCTGATGCCATGTAGAACCAAAGGTTGAACTTTTTTAGATTCAGTTTTCAGGAAACCATAATATCCCTTTACTTTATTTCAATGTTGTTAACATCTAATTTAGCTTCAAAATTCTAGTTAATGCATCTCTAATAATAATTTTAAAGGTTCCATAATTTTCATTGTTTTAGTGAACTAGTGGAATAAGACTTTTTTAACTGAAATATCTTTATTTTAAAAAAGTTAAGGATGCTCCCTTTTTCTTAGATTTTCGTTACCATTTTAGTTATAGTGAAAGTTTGTGTATTTTTTCTCTTTGTCCTTCCCACGATTTACCTATCATTGAAAACCAAAATCTCTGATTCCCTTACTTACTGCTTTCATAATGTGAATATTTCATAAACAGAAATGAGATTATTATGAAATACCCTTTCCATTTTTTTCTTTGTAACTTTCTGAACCACAATGATTGATTTTGAACTGTTCGGAGGATAAAAATAATATACATCCTTTACTAGGATAGCTGCTCTGATGCAGGGCATGTGGGGAAGATTCCTTTCATAAAAAGTAAGACTTGAAGTAATCATTCTAGTGGTAGAAGAGAACCTCACTCTTGCTTGCAAAGGGTGTCTTTCTCTCCAGTAGCTTAGCTCATTCCATAGTAAAACCAAATTAGGTGTTTATTTCAAAGTCACAAAATTTTGGTAGTAACTAAAATTACATTCCTCATATTTTCACTTTATAAAAGTAAAGAAAATATCTGAAAAGTTTAGGAATCATGATAAGGCTTATAAAATGAATATGAAACTGATTGAGGGTGTGTCAGGATTATAAAACATATAATAGGAGTTTCAATTGAAAATATAACAGTGGTTTTTACTTCATACATGGTCACTCCAATCCTTCCTATTTCTAAAACACATATATATCCTAATTTGACACTAGGATGCTTTTATTCTGAATGGCATTAGCAGTTTCGTCTATCCTAATCACTAAGGCTATTCTTTTTTTTGGGGGGGGCAATTAGGGTTAAGTGACTTGCCTAGGGTCACACAGCTAGTAAGTGTCAAGTGTTTGGTCTGAGGCCAGATTTGAACTCAGGTCCATCCTGACTTCAGGGCCAGTGCTCTATCCACTGCGCCACCTCGCTGTCCCTAAGGCTATTCCTTATGCCAAAGGCTTTATCTTGATTGTGCTGGATCTCATACAGGGCCTTGATTTCTGATAATCCCTAAACTATACAAATTGTAAATTCCCTCCCTTCCTTTGGTGCCCCCAATCTCATTGTTATATACTGTCTACTTCAGTGTTGTTTTCTCTTTTCCTCAGTTCCTAGTTTGCTAGCTCTCAAATAGTGACTGTGGAGGACAGGCCCCAGTAATTTGAAAGGTACCAGTGGATATTGCCTTTCATTTTTAAAGTAAAGAAGCAAACATGAAAGTAAGAAGCAAGTATAACAACTCAATAATCATTTATTAAGTGCCTACTATATGCCAGGCACTCTGCTAAGTTCTAGAGAGACAAAGAAAGGCAAAAACAGTCCTTGCTCTCAAGTGCCTCACATTTTAACATACAAACAACTGTACAAATAAGATATAGATAGAGTAACTTGGGCATACTCAAAAGATAATGAATTCATTTAGTGTTTTCTATTTCTAACACTTGTGTCAGAGATCACCACGGCATGAAAGACCCAGGTTACTCTTTGAAGGTACTCCTAGTCTTCTGTCTAGAGCTCCCATTAAAAAAGCTGAGTTTAGCTGTGCATTGGACAGCCTAGTAGACTGACACTAATTCTACCCTGAAATTGGATTGGCCTCAATGAATTGAAAGAAAATTTTATTAGAAGGGAAGAAAAATCAACAGCCATATTAAATGTATGCTCCTGCGATCCTTCATCCTTCATTTTTTATAGACAAAGTCTAAGATCATATCTGCTAGCTGACCAGACGTGGTATAGATTTGTCTTTCACATCTCAGCTCAGACAATAGCTCAAATGACAGTTCATATTTAGATAGCATTTTCTAGTTTATCAAATGTAGGGATATCCTTTTATCTGAAACATGTTCCCTTGGCTTATACCTCAACTGCCTCTGCATAGACACAGAAACTCATGCAGGAGAAAAGTCTTAGTGGCATTGCCTTTCCAGGGAACTCGGGAGTGTGTTGGAGCCTGCTCTTATTGGAGCCACATTTGCCCCTTGGAAATCTGCAAATGCTACACAATGGGACTTAAATTTATTGTTTTGTTGATTGGCCAGACATAAGAAAGTGAGGAAGAAAATGTTAATAATGTGTATTAAACTTAAAAGTGCATTGTATATTTTTTTTCTATTTTTTTTTTTTTGGTTAGGCAATGGGGTTAAGTGACTTGCCCAGGGTCACACAGCTAGTAAGTGTTTTTAATGTGTCTGAGGCCAGATTTCAACTCAGGTCCTCCTGAATCCAGGGCTGGTGCTGTATCCACTGTGCCACCTCGCTGTCCCTTTTTTTCTTCTATTTTTGAAAGCCAGTTGTTAAACATTTATTAGCACACCCTTGAACTCAACCCCTGATTCATGGTTCTCTCACTTCTTTGAAAGATACCACTCAAGCAGCACCTGATTCTTTTCTGATTCCCATAACTACTAGTTGCCTTTGCTTCCTAAACTATCCTGTGTTTAACACTTTATATTTATTCTTAATCCATTTGATCTACCTATCTAATTTATATGTGTGCACACTGTCTCCCCCCATAGAGTGTAAACTCTTTGACAGCAGAGATCATTGCTTTTTTTTTTTTTTTAATCTTTGTTTCCCAAACACCTAGCAAAGTGCCTGACCCAGGCAGAAGATGCTTAATAAATGCTTGTAGATTGATTGATTAATTGTCCTCTTTCCTTCCCCTAGCTAGGTGATCGACAGCAGAAATCACATAAGTGGGAACACAGATGACTGCAGCCTCATCTCAACCTTGATGTAACTTCTTATTTGGTCTAGATGTCCACAAAGCATCTCAGCTGTTCCTCAGATTACAGTCCTCTGCTACAGTCAGATCACCTGGGTTGGGGCAGAGTTTCTCAATAGCTTTTGCAGGTCTTCCACTAGGTCAAGCTACAATTCCCCTAAATCTGTTTCAGACAAAAGGAAAGTTGTATACCAACCCCAAAGCTGGTTACCTGTAGTAGGGACTTAGGGTGTTGGTCCAGAAGCCTCAGATACAAAAAAAAAAAAAATGGAGAAAAAAAATGCAGAAGCCTCAGATACCTGCAAAGCCTCCTTTTTCTGTGACTGGAGAGAGATTTGGGCCCTTAGATTGAAGAGTCTTTCCTGTTGGGTGTCTGAATAGCAGAGGTGAGTTTACACAGTGTCTGCTCCTGAATTGCCTTTGCTGTTCATAAAAGCCAATGTTTATACAAATAACAGCAGCCTGTTCTATACACAGCATGTGCTCAGAACAGGAGTTAAGAACATGGAGTCCTTGGCCTGCTGGGCACCTGATTGGAACAAGTGCCTTAAACTCCTTTTCCTCTTCTGCATTCAACTTGGAAAATGAGACAATTACAATATAATTATATTGAGAATGCTTTATTCTAGGATGAAATGCTGCTTCGCAGATAGGAAAAGCCAAGTAAAACTTTCTCCATTTGCTCCTTCTTGTTCAAATGTTCTTGGAGTTCCTATTAATGTTTTACATTTATTTTACTTAGTGGAATATTAAGACCCCAGGACTCTGTGACCTCAGAAGCTAAGACTTTGGTGATCTTTTCTCCTAGTTGATGGCATTTAAAAGAAACCCAAATAGTCAAGCATTTGCATTTTCATATATTTAAATCTATGCTTATAAACTTAAATATATTTATATATATAAACACATAAAACCAATTTTATTGAAAATAGTTTTGACAACTGTATTTTAATTGGTTTCCTTTTAATTACTATGCATTTAAAAGCTTTATTCTGAGAAGGGGTCCATAGGCTTCACCAGATTGCCAAAGGGATCTATGACACTACAAAAGTTAAGAACCCATACTCTAATCCAGAGAAAGGGCCACAGAATATTGAGGCAACCTCCTGTGTTCACAAACAACTGTAACTGCTTAATACATGTTGACTGATATCAGAAAAGAGCAAAAAGGCCTAGCTGTGTTAAAGGTATAGATGATATCACAGTTTCTTAGACATTTTTGATGAAGACTGTTTTTAGAATGTCATGATATATTTTTAAAATGTCATGATATCTTTTTAATGGAAAAAACATTATTCAGACCCTAAATTCAGAGAACTGTGATTTGAATACTTGTCTCTTGGGCAAGGAATTTAACATCTATGGGTCTTATTTTATTCATCAATAAACAAACAAAACCCTCCCCCCCAAAAAAAAAACAGAGAAAAGAGCAGAAAAGAAAATATAAACAAAGTATATAAAATAATTATTTTATTATAGATACTATATAAAATAATAACACATCTGGCCCAACTTAATCAACAAATATTGACTGGTACAGATATAAAATTCTACAAAATCATAATTCACTGCATATGTGTGCTGTTTTATATTTTCCATGTAAGTTGAAACACAAAGGCTTTTAAAATGCTGTAAATTACAATTTCTTTGACACTAAGGATGTGGAATAATTTCTTTGCATGCTGAAAAGTTTGATATTTTTGCATAGAGGATCCACAGAACATAGAAGATACTATGACAGTACTTCATAGTAATATGAAGGTCCATGTAGAAATAAAATACGGGGAATAAAAGCTAGAGGAACAATACAATCACGTGACATAGATTATGTAGACTCCCCACCTGAGCTCACTCTGCCAATTCGTACTGGACTTGCAGGTTTGGTCCTCAGAGGGTGGCTGCTACTCCTACTTCCCTAAGGGTACTAGGGCATAACACCGAGGGGATGAGGTTTCTGCCTCATAGTTTCAGCCCATAGAACAGGCTGGTGTTTCATGAGCTTCCATTTGGCAGGCACCCTCCCACTCCAATATCAATTCGCTAGTTAAAATAGTAAGGGCAGATGTTACAAAATATTCTCCAAACAGGGACACGCTCTCCCTTGGAAGGGATGAGATTCCTGAGGAGAATGGTTTCAAGCTTAAAGTAATTAGTACAAAGGTGGTGAGGCCCAGACGGGGACAGGTGGTTTTAAGAGTCCTTTTTCAGTCTTTGAGGATTCCCAACCAAGGCCTTGTCGGGGTGAGGCATTGGTGATGGACAGGTCAAGCCCTTGCTTGACTGGGGTGGCCCGTTGCGGAATGTGGTAGCTTAGCTGATGGATCAGTCCAATGCTGAGCTAGGTCAAGCGGCCTACTTGGCTATTATGTTTCCTGCTCTTGTGGCCTCTGCTACCAATTCCAGGTGCTGAGTAGACCTTGGATAGCTCTTTTGACCTTTTGAAGCTCATAAGGCTATAACCTGGTCACTTCTGCCTCATTCACCTAAGATTAGAAATGAATAAACAAAAGAGACCAAACAGACAATTGCACCATGTGTTCAGACACTTGGGGACTGGGTAGAAAAATATGGCATTTGCTGCCCCTCACTCTACCCAGCTGCTCACAGCAGCATTCCTCTCTTGAAAGTTATGGAGGAAGAGAGATCTGAAGGGTAAAAAATGCCTCATCGGTACACCCGTCAAGGTCCTGCTCAGCAGCCAATTAAAAGACTGTTTGTCACCACACAATGTGGATCCTTAAGGCATCATGGTCAACAGGGAGAAAAGAATATCTGCATTATATTCTGAAATTGAGGAGAGGGAGGCCCCCTCTATCACTCTCCCTAGGCGTAAGCTTAGTGTGCCCATGTATAACCTGGTACCAGAGCCTAAATAAGAGAGAAGCAAGTGCTGCCATTCTAACAGGCCCGCAAATCTGAAGGGCATTGAAAAATAGATAAAATTTTCTTCTACTATGCTAAGCACACCCCAACATTAGAATAGAGGCTGTGTGTGTGTGTGTGTGTGTGTGTGTGTGTGTGAAATTGTATACTCTTGCCTCCCTTGCAAAATTAGCTAGTTATGGTTCTCTCTGGCACTGTTTTTATTCATGTGCTTGTTCAATGTTTGTATATTATTTTCAACCACACTCTCTCACACAAGGATAAAAAGAGCACAGTCTGAAGCAGTCTGTGAACAGAAAAGACAACAATTTATGTCCCATATGTCTGTCATCAGCCTTGGGTTGTAAATTCATCAGGGCATCTTGAGTAAATTCATCGACTGTATCTGCTGAACTTGGTCTTACAAACAGCGTCAAGGTAGGCACCTAAAAGAATCCTCAACATTTATTAAGTGGTCATATTAATGTAGCATCCCCTCTGAGCTCACTCTCCCAACTCCCACACACTCTGGTAGGTTGGATCCCCAGAGAGCCGCTGACTTTTCCCCTCAAAGTTTTAAGGGGTAACTCTGAGGGGGTTTCTAGTACTCCTCTACATAAGCCCCTATCAGGCATGTTTCCCAATATTGATTAGCCAGTTAAGGTTGATCCCTTAACTTTTACCAGAGTATTTACTGAGAAGATATAGCAGCTAGTAAGTGTCTGAGGCCAGATTTGAACTCTGGTCTTCCTGACTCCAGGCCCAGCTTTCTGTGTACTGAGCTACTTAGCTGCCTCCATAGCAGCAATATTGTTGTTGTTGATTCATTTCAATTGTATCAGACTCTCCATAACTCCATTTGGGATTTTCTTGGCAAAGATACTGGAGTGGTTTGACATTTCCTTCTCTATCTCATTTTATAGATGAGGAAAGTGAGGCAATTAGGGTTAAGTGACTTGCCCAGGGTCACACAGCTAATTAGTGTCTGAGGATGGGTTTGAACTTAGATCCTCCTGAGTCCAGGGCCAGTGCTCTATCCAGTTTGCCACCTAGCTACCTCCATAACAGGAGTTAAAATGACATTAACACTGCCAGCAAAGCACCCTGCAGACCAGGGGGCACCCTCCCTGTCTTTGCAATGTGGTCTTCAGGGGAGAGTGAGCCAAATTTAAAGCACAAAAGCTGATAAGCAACATGTGAAGAACACATGAAGCTGAGGGCACTATTCCTTGCACTGAGAGTCCTTTTTTCCCTTCGTGAAACTCCCATCAGGTTCACAGTAGGATCAAGTACTGGTGTGACATCTTTGCTGATGGGTCATTCCGGTGCTGGACAGGATCAAGCAGGTGCTAAGTTCTGCCTTGGCTCTTAGAAGGCAGAAGGCTCTGGAACCCTCCTGTCAGGGTTCTAAGCTAAGGACCTACAGTGGTACTTCTCAGGTGTGTGTGGCAGCCAGATTGCTTCAATCTCTACCCTTGCCTTGTCTTGGTGGCTGTGTGTATTTGGTGTCTCTGAGGGCGAGGGCTGCCTGCTGAGCTCTGCATTCTTATTATTTTGAATTACCTGCCAGGTTATTTTTCCCTGCAGGGGCTGCCACAGGCCCCTGAACAGTAGCTCCATTCAGACTCTACCAATCCCTGTGGGTTGCCCCTGGGTTGAGACTGACTGTATTGTCCTTTATTTCCTGGCCTCTTTGAAATAAAGAGCCAGAGCACAGGAGCTTTACCTGCAGGCCAGCCTTGTTCTCTGTTGCAGTGAGGATGCTGTGGGGGAGGTAACAGGCCTGGTTGTTGGATTTATGGTGCTAGGATTTGGAGAAGTTTAAAGGTGTGGTGTAATATACATGGGAAGGTAAGATAGAGAGGAAAGCTGAAAACAGTCCTGTATTATGTTTCTTTGAAATCTCAAAGCTGATCAATGTACTTCCTGATTGTATTCAAATTCTAGAAGCAGTAATTGCCCAAACGGCAGTTTTTACTCTTGGCTCTGATATTGGTGATGTTTGTGATGCATGTAGGAAAGTCGTCCTTTGGTTTGCTCAACACAGTCAATGTAGAGCTAAGAACTGTATCCCTCATGCACCCTTCTATTTGAATGGAGGTAGAGTCTCTTCACTCTGTGGATCATTTGATATATCCTGGAGGAGATGATAGGAATGGCCTTACAAACTTTTTTGGTTTCAGGAGTGGGGAACCTGTGGCCTCCAGGCCACATGTGACCTTCTAGGTCCTTGGGTACATCCTTTGGACTGAGTCCAAGTTTTACATAACAAATCCCTTTATTAAGGGAATTTGATCAATAAGGTTTGGATTCAGTCAAAGGCCACACTTGAGGACCTAGAGAGCCACCTGTGTCCTCCAGGATGCAGGTTCCCCACCTCTTTTGAAATGCAGAAGAGATTTCTGCTGTGTTAGGATCTTTTCCCACTTTCTTCCCTGTAGGTAAAGTAGGTGAAAACAGAGGGGAAGCTTTAGAGAAGAAAAATAACAGAAGGCACCTTAAGATGTTTTGAACCAGGGCTTACAAGGGCTTTTACGATCAAAAAATATGAAATAAGCATGGGCATATATATACATACATGTATACACACTTGTGTTAATATATATACCTGTATCTATGTGTGTATATACATAATTAATATACACATATATACATACATATAAATGTATTCATTAAATGACTACATTGAAAAATTTAAATATACAAATATATGAATGTATTTAATATTTTCATTGTAGTCATATATAATATACATATATATGTATTTTTAGACTTTAATGTACTCATTTTATATACTGTGATGTATAAAAAGTTTGAGAGACAATATTTCTGGGTAATTAATCATTTTATTAATAATATTGGCATATTATTAATAAAAGGATGGCCATTTGGCTGTCTCTCTTCAATCAAAAGACAATTCTCAGAACCTACTCAAGGCTTATATGCCCTTTGAAGAGTAAGTGTCCCTGAGGATGGAAATTAACTCTGATTGGTTAACAATTATTGAGAGAATGAATATTATAATGAGAGGTAGACCTATTCTAATGAGGGTCTGGGGTGCCACTCAGTTTTGGTCAAAGAGAATTATCTGTATCCATATCACCCATCTGACAAAAGAGAGAATCCATATTTTCCCAGATCTGTCTGAATAAGACATAAGGGGCCAGAATCTATTAATTCATCTAACTTTACCTTTTGAACAGAATTGAGTTCTCTCTTTCAGTATCAGCCCTGTACTGTAAAGGCTGCCTGAGTAACAGACAGGGGCTGATTTGTGAATGAGGAAGTAGAAAAGGGGAAAAACCTTGGTCTCAATTAAAAAAAATTAGTTATTAAATACAAGAGAGAAATAATCAGTTCTCTCAGTATACATTTTTATACACACACACACATATATATATATATATATATATATATACAAATTTTTTTTTGTTCAGTCACTTCAGTCAGGTCCAACTTTTTTTTTTTTGGTGAGGTAATCAGGGTTAAGACCAGAGCTCTATCTACTGTGCCACCTAGCTACCCCAAGTCCAACTTTTTGTGACTCCATTTGGGTTTTCTTGACAAAGATCCTCCAGCTCATTTTTTACAGATGAGGAAGTGAGGCAAACAGGCTTAAGTGACTTGCCTAGGGTCACACAGCTAGGAAGTGTCTGAGGCTGGATTTGAATTTGTGTCTTCCTGACTCCAGGAAGTTCTATCCACTGTGCCAACTAGCTGCCCATAATTTGTATGTATGTGTGTGTGTGTGTATGTGTGTGTATATATATATACACACATGTAAATGTATATACACAAATGTGTGTATATACACACAGTATATATACACATATGTATAAATATATACATATGCATGTACATATGAGTGAACCGGGGGATATATCTGTATATATACATGTGTATACATATATATGCACAAATACATACATAGGCACATATGTAAACTTGGACAGCCTAGGGCAGCCAAAGGAATGTTAGATTTAGAGGCAGAGAACCTTGGTTTGATCTTGATTTTGCCATTAATTACCAAGTAGCTTTGGAGAAGTCACTCCCCTTCTCTACGCCTTAGTTTTCTTATCTGTTTGGTTTTTTTTAATGGGTATGGAATTAGTAGACCTCTAAGGTTCTTCCCACCTCCACATCTATGACTTCAGAGGAAAGGATAACTAGCAACTTAAAAAAGTACTGGATATTCTCATCATTTACTGATTCACGTGCAGTGAGACCGTCCCCTCCATTATAGTATGGGGGCACCATTGTGCGGCTTAAAGGGAGGACGTCTCTAGTCTCATCTTCCTCTCTCTCTTCCCCCTTTCCCCAGTCCTCCATCCTCCAGGGAGACTTTATTTCTTGCCAGGAGGGGAAACAGGAAGTGGAAGGAAGAGGCTGATCACTCTGCTTTCCTTAGAATGTGATCCCTTAAATATTGTTAGTCAAAGGGATGTAGTTTTCAGGATCAAGCTAAACTTCTTGATCACTGTTCATTAATTGAGGGAAAAGAGGACCCAAGCTTTACATTCAAGGCTTGACTCTCTTCCCACCAAATACCACTTCCACAATGAATATATTATATAGAAAGTAGCAAAGGAATCCATTTATCCAAGTTGATAGAAAAACAGAAATCAAAGAAGTTACACATATGAGAATGTATACCAGATAATACGAGTAAAGGAGCTCTCCCATTGGGAATGAGATAACAGCTCAACCAAGAGTCCCAGATCTCACCCAAGGGGAAAATTCCCTAAAGTCTCTACTGTAGCAAGCTGAAAACAAGGACATGATGGAGATTGCTAGCTGAGGGGTGTAATTGATCTATACCAATGAGGAGAGAGTCCCATACCAAGAGGCTTTGGGACTTGTGTTACAAATGGTGCCCATTATTTAGAGCACAAAAGTTTCCTGAGGTAGCCTTGGACCTGTCCTCCCAGTTTCTAGCCTCAAGCTGGCCCCATAGCTCCACACACTATACCCACCACAGACCCTATCTGGACCTCTCTTTGTCCCATGGCTAACTTCAGGCAAGACCAGAGGAGGAGACTGGAGGACTTCCATCTCCAATCTGGGTTAGCTGGGAGCCTTCCAGACTGAAGTGGTATTGCCTACTCCACAATCTCCATTTGATTTCTTGGGAAGAGGAGGCAACAAAAGAGGGCTGATGGAAGGGAAGGGGAGGGAAATCAGATCAAATGAGTCTTGCTTCTGGTTATCCTTACAGGTACTCTAAAGACTATACTAATCCGAATTATCTATGTTTTAGCAGGAGTTCTTAACATGGGATCTGTAAACTCTTTTTAAAATATTGATAATTGTATTTTGGTGTAGTGGTTCCCTTTGTAATCCTATGTATTTATTTTATGCATTTAAAAACATGATTCTGTGACAGGTTCCACAGGCTTTACCAGGCTGTCAAAGGAGTCCATGATAGATTAAAAAAAAAAAAAGATTAAGAATTCTTGTTTTAGAGTTTGCATTTTGGGACCTTGACATTTTAGCTTTTGTGACTATTAAAAAACCAAAATTAACCTAGATTTGACCTCCATTGTTTCTCAGCTCTCCCCACCCTAGGGTCTCTCTTGGGTTAGTCATTCGCACTTTGGGGAATAAGTTTAAGTCTTTCTCTGAAGGATCACGTACAGCACTACATATTGCTGCAGGCAGGACATGGGACTAGAGGGACCTGTGTTCTGATTTGGTGTTAAATCAAAATTTACTTCTGTTTTCCTATCATCTGAAAAGAATATATACTACAAGCAGAGCCTGAACTTTCTGTCTTGGTGGGTATTTAATCATGTTTGGCTAGTTTTTCTAAAGCTTTGATCTCTTCAGTTTCAACCTGAATTTTACATCTTTTTCTACTGCACTTTGTTTTCCTTACAAAGGACTGGAGTTCAGCCTTTGATAAATTCTCATTTGCAGAATGGTAGAGAATAAAAAAAGCATCTGAGGCCTTACAAGAAAGCTCTCTCTCTCTCTCTCTCTCTCTCTCTCTCTCTCTCTCTCTCTCTCTCTCTCTCCCTCCTCCTCCCTGCCTCTCCTTTCTTTCTCCCCCCTCCTCTCTTCCTTCTTTTTCCTTCTCCCTCCCTCCTACCCCCACCCCCCAAGTAGAGGATTGTTTTGAAGTTTGAAAGGGAGAGATGCAGTCACCTATACCCTACTGCAAATGCAAAATGAAATGCATTTGGATGTAATCAAGGCACCCAGCAAAGGGATGGAACTCAAAGCTGTGATGGCTTTGACAAGCCTTTTCTTTCTTCTCTTGAGCTAATTGTGTCACTTGACATGCTGGCATCAGGGTACAGTGAGATTCTGACAGGCTAATTTGAGCTTGCGGTTCCAATGAAATGTACATACGGCTCTTGTTATATTTCGTGACAATCAGTGTCATTTTCTGTTTAAAAGCAAGCAGCTCAATACATCTGTGCCATTGCCTCTGCCTAAAAATGCAATAGTCCTTTGAGGGGTAGTTAAAGGACTCAGTTCCAGAGGACTGTGTTTGTAGTGGGGACAATGTTCAGGGTCTAGATGAGAGGTCTTTGATGGAAGGACTGCATGTTAAGCTGCTTTGAATGTAAGACAAGACAGGCAATCAGCACATAAGGACCTGAGCAGACAGTAGGATAATTGCCATAATCTTGCATTTGACATCATGAGAAAGGGACTACAGAATCTTCTGCAGTAATTTGGCTCCAAATGCTAAATTCTTCTGAATTTCAAAAAAACGGTGACTTGAACAGAGATTTTCTTTAATGCCAGGGTCTTCTTACGATAGTTTGAAGGGGAAAGATAAAAACCAGAATGTGAGGAATCTTTTATACATCCCAGGATATGATGGGGGAGGGGGAGGATGGACAGAGAGAGAGAGGGAGAGAGAGAGAGAGAGAATGAATATGAAAGTGATCAAAGTAAAAGAAGCCGAGGAGCTCTCTTGCCAGTTGGTGGCACTATCTTACCGTTCAAACAGCCCTCATCCTGCTCTGTTGGAATTGCGTGGCTCAGAGCAGTATAAAATTTCCTGTTGGTGGAGAAGGTGAAGTCAAGGGTTGTAATAAAGACCACTTTGAGCCTTTGAAAATGTCAAGTCAGCAGCAACTGAAGTTGACCCTTACAAAGAAAACAGATTAGGCAAAAGGGGGCTGGAGTGGGGATACTGAAGCTGGGTTCTGGGTGAATTCTGACTGATGCCATGGGCAAAATTGAGCACACAGCACCCATCTGTTTATTCAGGTCATAAAATGAACATGTTGTTAGGGTGATTGACAGACTCCTGTAATCATAAAAGAAGTGGGCAAAAGCGCCTTTACTAAACTCATTTCTGGGACAAATAAAATATAAGCAAAGGCACACCAGACAATATATCTCCTAAAAACAAAAATTTAAAAAAAAACAAAAAACAAAAAACAACACCACAATAACCAATCCCCTCCCCAAGACAAACACATTTTTATCTATTTTTCCCCTCAAAAGAATCTCTTTGCTCAGAATAGGAGGGATTGTTGGAGGTCAAGGTAATGTATAAGGATAAGATCAGATGGGAAAATGTTTCTGCCAGCCCAGATTCCAATTTAGTCCTTTTCTTTGTCCAATGCAAAATTGGCTCTGGTCAATAGATCCATACTACTAACATGACCACCATACATGTACAGCATTCTGATTTCTATCTGTGTAATCTCTTTTCAAAGAGCCAAGAGGTGTTGGTTGCATGAGGGGTGGAATTGCATTAAAAGCTGCCAGAAGACATTACAAGAACTTAAATAAAACATATAATAGATCAAAAATACTGCCCTAATCTTTCATAGCCTTAAACTGAGCAGGCTGGCTTCATGAGCAAGGGGCTTTCTAGGGAGAGAAAAGTTGGTGCTTTGGGCTGGTTTTTTTTTTCTTAATGTGAAGACAAGACCCTTCCAGTGAGACACTTTGCCAGAACAAATAAATCAACAGTAATTTATCCTTTGTTCTCCCCTGCCTCCTCCAAATATGAAGGTGATCTACAGTAGAAGTTTCAGGAAAACCTTCTTCATCCCAGATTACTATTTATTTTAAATTAGATTCCCAGTTCACTTGAAGCCAAAGGAATAGAAGAATAAAGCAACTGTAGTTGTGTTATTTTTCTAAAACAATGATTTAGAAAGTAAGACCTTCAGTGGTGCATTCTAAGGAAGAGTTTAGCTGAGTTGATAAACATCAAGGGTGGATAGATGAGATAGAACTTGAAGAAGCAGGGAGGTTTCTGAAGCTACTAAAGGATAAGAAAAGAAAGGGGTGAGGGACAAAAAGAAAAAAAATAGGAGAGAAGGAAGTAGAAAAGAGGGAGAGAGTCAAGAAGAAAGGAGGAGAGAATAAGATATGAGAGAAAAAGGGCAAAAGGGATAAGGGAGATCATATGATTATAAACTTAGACCTGGAAGGGCCCTTAAAAGCAATTGAATCCAAGCTCTTCATTTTACATATAAAGTTAATTGATTTGCCCAGGGTCTCAACAGATACTGAATATTTGAGGAGGGATTCAAACTCTGGTCTTTCTAACAGCAAATATATCACTCTATCTACTAAGCCACCCAGGAGAGAGAGGATGGAAGGAAGAACCTAGGAGATGTTGACAAAGAGTTTTAGCAATTGGATATCAAATTTTCAGGGGCTTATATCATCACCAATGTTCTCAACTGCCAACTCTTACTCCCAATTAAAAACTGGAAGTTATTATTAAAGACAGCGTTCTTCACTGTAGAGGGTGTCATTTCAGAGGTCATCACCAGCACACTAAAAATCCAATTGAGACATTGGGGTATAATGCTGCATCCAAACCCAAGTCAGTGGCAGAATAACCATGACAACAGAGATGCTTTCCCAAGATTCTACCATCCACTGACATCATGCAACTGGGGGAAAGGGATTTGGAATATACTCATATGGAATTCAAGAAAGAAGATGGGGAGAGGAAGCCAGGATGCAAGTTGGAGTTATTGTCCATCTTGGATTTCTGCAGAGGCTCTGCTAGCTCTTGTTTTGGAGCAGCAGGTGGGGCTGTGGCTATGCTGATGGCCACTGATGATTGGTGAAACTTTCTTTCCATCCTCCTCCCTTCTTGCCTCTGAGTTGGGAGAGATATTACTCTTGTAACTGGAAAATCTCTCTGAGATTACTGTGCTTTCATCCCCAGGAGGGAGAAAGATACTGAACAGGTGAAGACACTCTTGTTTCTGTAGTCAGATGTATTTTGCGTTGGCTTCTACCCTCCTTTTCCCTTCCCCTTCCCCTCTCCCATTTCTCTCCTCATCCCCATCGTCTCTCCTTCCCCCCTTCCCCTTCCCCTGTCAGATTCCACTATTGATTAACCAGGAGCCTTGACCTGAACTAGGCTGCTTTGCCTCTCTTTTGGTAGACTAGTACTCCCCCCAACCCACTTCCCACCCTGGCCCAACTCCTGGGTTTTCACTACATTCATTCTGGACTTGATGTGGACATTTGATTAGCTTGGTCCGCTGAAACTCAGAACTCCTGAATTCATGCAGTCCACCAGCCTGAGCCTCCCTAGAAGCCAGTATCACAGGTGTGCACCACCATATGTTACTTATACTGCTGTTATTTCCAATTAACTATACTAGTCAACCCTTTCGTGTTCCTTTTCCTCTTGGCATTTACTATCCATTCCTTTAATACTATTTATTCATTATTATGTAAAAGAAATTAGTAGCTCCTAACCTGTGTTTCGTATTTGATGTTATTTATTATGATAGAGTGAGTCTGGGGAAAAGCAGTAGACAGATCCAGTTCTCCAAATGGGAGCAGCCTAGAGAGGGATGAGTAATGATTTCTTTCCCTGGACATCATAAGCCTCTGATAATTTCCCTTTGCCAGCGTGAAGGGATAAGTAGAAAAAATATGCAGGTAAAGTCATATTCCTGGAAGCTAGAGATATTAATGATTCAAAGTCTAGAACGAAGAGGGAATGGGAAAGGGCTTGTTCTCTAAATACCATAGATATCAGTTGGAATTATTTCAGACATACTCTTGGGTGGTACTCCTTTTACATCGAATTTTCCTTTCTGGCAGTTTACTAGTGGATGAGGAGATTTACAGAGTGAGGGACTGCTCTTACCCAATAACCCTAATTACTAGTATTTACCCTGAAGGTGCTTGTTTTAAAAATTAAGGGAATTTTAATAACTCAATAACTAAGTTCTATGTCAGCTACAAGCCCCTCCAACCTAACTTCCAATCTATTGCTTTATTTATTCCAGTCATCCACAAGTACTTGCTCATAATTCCTACACTTATGGTGCTGTCCACTTTAATCCTCCTTCTTCCCTTTCTTTCACCCATATCAAAGCTGTTTGAACTATATACACTGTGGAATCCAAGGTCCATTGTGTGCAAATTCCTCCTCATCTTCCATGGCTTCAACCAGTGCTGGTTTGACCACCTTACTTTGAAATCTGGTTCCATTACAATTCCCTCTTGAGTTAAGGCCATTCCTCCCATTCCCTTCAGTTCCCAGGGCAAAAGTCAGAATACTGGGTATGTCACTGCTGCTTTTCAAACATTGCCATGCCACTACCACTAAAAAATCAGAGTGGTACATAATCACCGCCATCACCACTACCACCACTAGCATTTATATAGTACCTCCTGTGATCCTCAAAGCAATCCTGAGAAGTAGGCACTGTTATTATCCCCATTTTACAATTGAAGAAATTGACACAGAGGTCAAAAGATTTGCCCATGCCCTGCCCTGCCCTCAGGGACAGCTATGTCATGCAGTGGATAGAGTACTGGGCTTGGAATCAGAAAGGTCAGAGTTTGAATCCTACCTTTGACGCTAGCTGTTTGACCTGGTGTAAGTCACTTACACTCTCTGAATTTCATTTTCCTTATCCATAAAATGAGTATACAACTCGATGATCTCCCCAATTCTTTCTAGCTCTAAATCTATGATCCTACCAACTTGTCTTTCTTAGAAATCAATAGGTCTCAGTGTGCTAACCAATTTGCTCCATTTTCATTGCCATTTTGTAAAACACTCCCTCATCATCTTTTAACCTTCAGTGAACTGACTCACAGCCCAGTTGCCTTCAAAAAATCTGCCTCAATCATCTACCATTGTCCTTGGTTATTGTTGTTCAGTTATTTTTCAGTCTTATTTGACACTTCCTGTTCCTATTTGGGGTTTTCTTGGCAAAGATACTGGAGGGGCTTGCCATTTCCTTCTCCTTGGTTATTATATCATTCATGTTGAGGACCCTGATATATTTGGATCTCAAAGTTCCTCAGCTTGCTTTCATTAGCCACAAATTTAGGCATGCCTGGAACCTTGTCACCCTTAGGATCTCAAATGAGATAAGAGATCTGAAATTTTATATTCTGATGATGCCAATCTCCTCTTTGTGGTTTCCATTCATTCCTGTGACTTGCACCTCTACATAGATAATTTCTTGACCTGTACTTGTCTTTCTCTGCCTCTGTCTCCTCTAAAATCCTATGGCTTTTCATTTACAGTGTTCTTTGATGTTTCTCATGTCCTGCGTCATATTATTTGTGTATGGGTCTGATTTTCTTGGCTATACTGTAAACTCCATAGCTTACGCACCTTTGTTTCTGCTTTAGATCTTAGCACAACAATATATATTCAACAAAAGCTTGTACAACAAACATATAGATAGATGGATGGGGGAATGTATGAGGGCAAACTGATTAAGGTGCTGTGAACCAGAAAAAAATGCCTATTCTGAGAATTTCTCTGCCAGAACTGGCTGAGTTAACAGTTCAGATGATGTTGAAGAAAACAGTTTGATCCTGTGAACCACATAGAATAAAGGCTGGACTTCTCTGAGGATTCAGGGAACTGGGAAAGAAAGGATGATGGCAATGATTCTGAATGCTAGAGCTAGAGAAAGGGCCTGTTGACTAAAACTCTACTTTCAAAGGTCATCAATTTTTATTGTTTGTTATCTTCTTTTTTATTTTTCATCCTTGTTTAATTTTTATTTATTTTATTTTTAATTTATGAAACAAAAACATTTCTATAACAGTAGAATTTTTAAAAGACAATTGCACATGAAACTGCAAATCTATTATGTACAATTTGCTATTCCTTTTAAATATACAATAATGTTATCATGTAAATTTCTTTTTTTTTTCCTTTTATTCTTCCCCCCCCCCCCAACTTTCTTCAACTTTAATAAGAATTTTTTAGTACTTGGATGAAGAGTACCATGTTAGGTCTGCCATATTTAACATGATTGACCATGACTAATTTAAAAGACTCTTACTTCTATAATCTGCTTCTTTCTGTTTCTCTGACCTTTATTTTTCTGTAGCTTTCATCTCCATCTTTTAACTCTGAAACTGACCAGAAGTTCAGTCCTACGGCTCCCAGTTCAGTTCTATGGCTCATCTGTGGCTCCAAGAAGCTGTAGCATGTCAGGCAGCCACAGACAGGCAAAACCAGGTTGAGGGTAACCAACAGGCCTCAAACCCATTGGTGAGTTAGGGGGATGTCTAGCCCAAGCAGGTGAAAACTTCTCCCAATGGAAAGGGCAGATGAGAACAATTTGTTCCAATGGCCATGAAATCAGATGAAGCAGGAGCTGTGGAATACTTGTTGTTTGTCCTTCGTTTTCAAAGAGGACCAATGACCTGAAAAGGGTGATGTCTTGACTTGCAAGTGAATTAGATTTAAGTGAAGCAGAGCTGTGCAAAGTCAACAGTCCCACTCCTTCCTCCTCAGAGGCATCTGAGTTCAGTGTCAAGACATAAGTGAAGAAGACTGTCGATGGCCCACATTGTATCTATATATATATATATCTATATCTCTATCTATCTATCTATCTATATATATATATATATGTATGCATATATTTCACTTTTTGTTTTTAGGCAATTAAGTGACTTGCCCAGGGTCACACAGCTAGTAAGTGTCAAGTGTTTGGTCTGAGGCTGGATTTGAACTCAGGTCCTCCTGACTTCAGGGCTGGTACTCTATCAACTGTGCCACCTAGCTGCCCCAAGACCTTGGCCTTTTTAAGCTAAGGTCTTTCCCAGGTCTCAGTTTGTCTGAGGCAATGCCCATTCAGTGGTTAAAGAATAGGTTAGAATTGAGACAAAAGATGGCTTAGTTTGCCTTCACAAAAGAATCAATCTGGGAGAAGACCCTCAGAGTTTCTGGCTGGAACAGAAAACGATTGCTATTTGCACTCACACTGAAACATCAAAACCCAAACAATGAGCAAGTGAAGCTTGCTGGGACCAATTATTACTGGCCAATCAGTGAAAGTTAGAGTGATTTGGGTTTTAAGGCATAGTCATATAGCTCCATCTGAATCCCAATGGGCTTTTTCAAAGCCTGTTCTTTCAGAGTTACATTTCAAGAAATCATAAATGAAACTACATGAGATAAAAGAGTGAATTGGCCTAGCTTTTTGGGAAAAAAAAGATTAAATAAATAAAGAAAAAATCTAACCCCTAATCCCAAGATACTTGGTAAAGTATAAGCAGTCAAAAATTATATTCCTTTGGACAAAGCACCCACATGTAAGGGTATGACTCCTCATGTGGACAGAGGAGGAAGAAGAGGAGGAAGAAGAGGAAGAAGAAAAAAATAATAATAACAGCAATATTGTCCAATTTGGACTGGCCAGTTGGGTCCCTGGGGGCAGCTACTACTATTACTCACAGACTATTGTTCATCCTTTCTTTTTTTTTTTTTGTTTTTGTTTTTTTTATAGGCAATTGGGGTTAAGTGACTTGCCCAGGGTCACACAGCTAGTAAGTGTCAAGTGTTTGGTCTGAGGATGGATTTGACTTCAGGTCCTCCTGACTTCAGGGCCGGTGCTTTATCCACTATGCCACCTAGCTACCCCCATCCTTTGTTTTTGAAGACGACCAATGACATCAGGAAGGTTATATTTTGACTTGTGTGTGAATTAGATTTAAGTTAGGCAGAACTGTGCAAAGTCATTATCCTCACTCTCTCTCCTCCAGAGTCATCAGAGTCCAGTGACAAGACATGGCAAGACAACTGGCAAAGGCCCCAGTGGAGCACTTAGAGCTTGGTCAGACATCAAAGACACCTGGGCCACCACCAGGTGTCCTGACTTTTGTCCTGTCACTAAACTTTAATGACTGTGGAAGGAAGAGTCTAGCTGAAGGCTTTGTGCAGCTCTGCCTCACTTAAATCCAATTCACGACCAAATCAAGAAATCAACCATGATGTCATTGGTCCTCTTCAAAAATGAAGGACCAACAATAATAACACATCATCTCTCAGCAAACATTTACCCTTTAGGGATAGAACTCTATTGGGTATTTCTTCTTGAACATCCCTTCAAGCTCAATAAATCTAAAACTGACCTGATATTCTCCCTAGACTGATTCTGTTTTGCTTTGTTTTTTTCCTTTCCCATCTATATCAGTGGTATTCACTGCCCTGTCTCCTGAATTTAGTACATTGGAGGTATCTTTGATAACTTCCTCTTCCTCTGCAATCAATATATCCTTGTCCATTCTTCTTAAGTCCCTTGTATTCAACCCTTTCTTTATGTTCCAAAAGCCATCACACTACTTTGGATCTTTTGCAATAACTGCTTAACTGTTGTTCCTAATCTAGGTTTTCCACATCATTGCAAGATTAGCCTAGTCAAGATACTTTTATTAATTTTTTTAATGTGGATATGTGTTATCTCTAAAAATTGCAATATAACTTCATGAGGACAAAGTGTATAAAAAATTCATATCTTATGGAACTCTTAGCCTAGTACTCAGTACACTTGCCCCACTCTCTCAGAGGTGATTCTCAACAGTTCTGACTATTACATTTCCCCTTCAGGATTCTCATGTTCCCTTGGGGAGTTAGGGGGATTTTTCCATTCTTTTATTGAATTTAGCTCCATTGGCTGTTCTTCCATTTTAGGGGGGCAGTGACTAGCATCCCGCACTTTATTTTAATCACTTGGCATTAATTGGCTTTTACAAAGGGATATTTTCTTCACACATATAGCAAGAAAGACATACATATATTTTTCCCAACACCTGGAGGTATCTCTCCACCCCTTCCCCAAAACACCTGTGGGGGAGTAGGCTCAAAACTAAGCTCAGTTCCTACATAACATTGGTCCCACCAAGTTCATATTCAAAAGTAATGTCATTGTTGGACAAAACCTTCATCTGATCCCCAAAGACACTCCTGAAAATTACTTCTTTCTTCTTGCTCCAAGGGTCATCAATCCTGTGCTGGTTTCAAAATAATTTACCTGAATTCTGACTCTTGGATTGTTGTGACTCCCTCTCTTGGCTTTTGAAACTCTAAGGTTCAAGTTTCTACTTTCTGCATATAGAATAGAAAATAATGCATGAAAAGATCAAACAGGCCTCATTTCTTAGGAGTCAAGCAGCTTCAGAAGGATGGATTATATACATGCGCATCATATATATACATAGATTATTATATATACATGTGTGTATAATGCACACATAGAGGAGTGAGATAAATCATTCCCCAGGACAACACTTGGTGTTTTAGTCATTTAGAATTTGACTTCCTTTTAGTAATCTTTTCATTTATATTATAGTCGTTATGGTATATATAATGTTTGCTTGGTTCAGCTTACTTCACTCTGCATCACATATATGTGTTCATTATTTGCAGGGTATCATAGGTTAGCTTAGCAACCGGCCACCTCTGCTGTGACTTATTGCCCTGTGCATACTTTAGACTCCATGTGTTGTGGACTAGATATATGTGTTCAGCCATACTGCATAGCAGAATAAGTTCTGTGCCAGGGAGCAGTAGAAGGCAATCAGAGTTGTCTGCTGCCATTAAGTGATTGGGTTCATGCTATTCTTAGCCTCTGTGTAGCCAACAACTCCAAAAACGAAGCATGAGTGAAAAGACACTTATTAAGTGCTTACTCTTCACCAGGAAGTCTGCTAAGCTCTGGGGAAACAAATATAAGAAAGCAAGACAGTCCCTGCCCTCAAAAGGTATGTATTTTTAATGGAGGAAGATGGAGCTTTAAAGGAAAGGGCAAGAGAAACAGCATACATAGCAAAATGATTTGGAAATGGCTGTGAAGTGATATGGAAGCCTTATTGTAGGTGAGATAAATCGAAAGCTCTCCTATTAAAGCCCAGGATCCTACAGAGTCCAGGTTCTAACTGGAGAGGGGTGAGAAGGAAGGTCGGGATACAGATGGCATAAAAAGAGTGTCTCTGGAATTAGCTGTTGACCTTATCCAGGCAGACATTTCCTATCAAAGCTCTACCCATCTTCTATATTCTCTAACTGTTATTAAATTTGATTTCTTCTCCATTAGGGCTTTGGTCTGAATTGTCTTTACCCATGGCCTTATCTGGGACCAAATGTAATTGGCAGATGAGGTCTCTTGTATTGAATCAGCAGGGTTTGACTCAATTGCCTGTGTGAGATAATAAGTTTGGTGCTCAAAGTCTTCATCATATTTTTCAACCTAAAGTTCTATAAAGGATCCTGAAATATCAGATTCAGGATGTTCCTTATGCCGGGGAGGTCATTTCTAGGGCTTTATTCCCTTTCTGTCCTTTTGCTTGTGCCTTTTCCTAATGTGTTCCATATGGATGAGATCATCGAGAGGTTTTATAGCATCAGTAAACTTTTCCCTAGATTGCTAAAAAGAGTCACCATGCCCGAGAAATGTCTTTAGTTCATGATTGATCATTATTTGGATGTGGCCAGGAAGCAAGTGTGTGTATCATGTCAGTCTCAGGGTCAGTATTCACTTCTTCCTGCATTATTGTATATGTCACCACCTATTTGAGTAAAACTGTTGTTATTTGTTGTTGTTGATGTGGCCAGCTCTTTGTGACCCTGTGGAGTTTTCTTTGCAAAGATACTAGAGTGGTTTGTCATTTTCTTCTCCAGTTCTTTTTACAGATGAGAAAGCTGAGGCAAACAGGGTTAAGTGACTTGGCCAGGGTCACACAGCTAGTAAGTGTCTGAGGCCGGATTTGAAATCAGGTCTTCCTGACTCTAGACCTGGCACTTTATCCACTATGACATCTAGCTGCCCTAAATGCAAAATAAACATTTGTCCATTGACAGCTTTAGGCTATCAATCTCTGGCCAATATGACATCTTCAGTAGTCACTCCTCAGTTCTCCCAATGTGTTCTCAAACACAGTGAGATCCTTTATATTAGACCAACATCTCCAAGTAGTTTGTATCGCATTTTGTTATCACTTCCCTTAGCATAGAGGAGTGAGGTAAGTCATTCCCCAGGACAACACTTGGTATTTTAGTCATTTAGAATTTGACTTCCTTTTGGTAATCTTTTTATTTCTGTTATAGCAGTTATGGTATATATAATGTTGGCTTGCTCAGCTTATTTCACTCTGCATCAATTCATACTATTTCAATGTTGCATTCTTTATGTCTGTTACACACACACACACACACACACACACAATTTGTTATACTCATTACCAATTTTTTTCCCAGTCATTCTCTAAAAGATACATTGTACAGAATAGGCACTTAATTTAAAAAAAATTAAATTGATTTAAATTGATTAAACATTTTAAATTTCTGATGGATACTTGCTTTGTTTTCAGCCCTTTGCTACCTTAGCAAGTGTTGCTATCTATATTTTGGGGCAGATTGTGCTTCCCCTCCCTGCCCCCTTTGATGTTCCTGGAGTATATGCCCAGTAGGGTAATTAGTTGAAGTGGCTTAGTGAGCCTGGATCCCTTCCCACTCTGGCTGGAGAATTTTTTGTTTATAACTTAGGGAGCTCTAAGATAAAATTTTAGGTCTCAGAACAATAGCTCTATTCCAAATATACTATGATCATTGAGGAAAGGATAAGTGACCACTGAGGGCCCCTGGGTTAGGATTAAGCATGGATAGTTTTCACTATATAAAAGAATCAGGACTAAAAAGAAAAAGGAGGTGAAATATAAACATCAAATACCCCATTTCCATGTCTCTCACAATGTGCACTGTGCACAAAGAGACAGACAGTTAACTAGGGATCCAGAGTAGTATATACTGTTGCATTCAGAGTCAGGGGAGACTTTGGTTCAAATCCTACCTCTGACACTTATTTGCTGAAATGCTATATAAATGCTAGCTATTTGATATAGTAGGCACTTAAATGTTTATGGAAGTGAATGAGACATGCTTGTTAAGTCTTAAAATAAACACTAAAATGATAAAAGCAAGATAAAAATAAAATAGTAGAACAATATATCTGTTTTCTTGAAAAAAAACTCTTAATTAAAAACATGTTTAACATTCTGTCTTAGGGGCAGCTAGGTGGCACCAGTCCTGGATTCCGAGGACCTGAGTTCAAAACTGGCCTCAGACACATAACACTCACTAGCTGTGTGACCATGGGCAAGTCACTCAACCCTATTGCCTAGCTCCCCCCCCCAAAAAAAGTATGTTATCTTAGTTTTGTTTCAGAAAATTACAAACTGTGAGGCAACACCCCTAAAATCTTGGTGCCAAGCAAACCCAGAGTATCATAATCTGCCCCTGTACCCATGTCACAAATGTATACAGTTACTTACAAGGAGGACAATGTAAAATCATGTTGATGGCTTCATGGAAACCCAATGTCACACATCTCTCAGGTTGCCATCAGGCCAAGCCCCTCTAAATATCAGGGGGTTCTCTTGAGGCTTCGAGGTTTGTCAAATGTTGGCTGTGATCACCAAGGAGAATTAGCCTTGATTTGCCTCTGTGCTGTATGGCAGACCTTTCTCCTCATCTTGTTTTGTGTTTAATTCTGACCTACTTTTCAGACTTTCCTTATTGGACTTATTTCATGGCTTGATGAACCTCAGATCATGATATTTATTGCCTTATGGTTTGACTTTCACAGTTCCTGAGAAATGATTTGGTCCAATAATTCCACATGGATGTTGAGGCTCTCCTCTTGCCCTCTGCAGAAAATAACACAAGGGAACATCTTTTCTGTTTTAACCTGCCTAAGAGAGTATCTGGGGTCTTTGTTAACTATTCAGATCTTAAGTGTTTACTGGGGGAGAAGAACCTTAAAATCAATTTTGTACAAATGGTAGCTCTACATGTCTTCAAATAACAAGGGCAGATCCTTTTATGAGACGCATCTATCTTTGCAGCATTGTCCATCTCATGACTGAACTAGCCAACCCTATCTAGCTAACTCTAATCTCTAGACCAGATAGGTGGCATAATGGCCAGAATACTGTACTTGGAGCCAGAAAGACATGAGTTCAAATCTTATGTCAGATATTTGATAACTGTGTGACCCTGGGGAAGTCCCTTGCCCTCTCCCTTTCCCTCTGTTTCCTCAAAGGCAAAATGAAGGTGATAGAGTTATTGACTACTGAGGTCCTTTCCAGCTCTAAGTTTTTGATCTTATGGTTTTCCCTATTCTAACTATCTTGCCAACTGCCAGGCATAAGTATGAGGAACTAAGTATCTCTGAAAGTAGGCATTCTTATCTTTGTATCGTAGATATCTTTGGTAGATTAATAAAGCCTATGGACCTTGTCTCAGAACAATTTTTTTAATTCATAAAATAAAATAGGATTGCAAATGAAATTAATTATGTGGAATATAGTAATCAAAATATTAAACTAAAACAAAAACAAGTTAAAGGCCCATAAGTTAAGAAACCCTGATTTAAGGGGTTGAACCCATACAAATGGTCAGAATTTAAAGAGGGAACCAATGCATTAAAAATAATCCATTAAACTTTTAGCAAATTAATTGATTAATTTGAGAGTTAGAAAGATAACAGAATCAGATGGTAATCTGAGAACACCATAAATAGCTTCCCAGGATCCTAGAACCTTAGAATCAAAAGGTATACCTTGTCCAACCTCCTGCTTTTTGAAGCATGAACAAGTGTATGCTGAAATTCACTCACATTGCAAAAAATTTAATTGTGCATTTAAACATGCACTAAGCTTGCTATGGGCATGGTGAGTATTGCTGAAGAGAAAGCAGGAGAAAATTGTGAGAGCCAGAAGTAGAGAATTTAGAGGAGATAGCATCCCATTTTTGATTCTTTGGGTAGATGTAACAGATGGTTACTGAGATCAAGCCTGTGGAGGTAAGAAGTCAGATGGAGAGATCTTTGATGCTATGTTGTTCTTCAGGCTACACCAGAAGAATATGTGGGTCAGATAACATTCATGGACATCTTGGTATTTAAGGCTATTCAACCAGATGAGCTTTTCATTTGTAGATGGAATAAAAAAGAGAAGTACTGTTCTGCAGTAAATGCAATTGCCTTTGCAAGAAGATTTAATCATATAAGTTTCTGGGTGGTTAGAGAGAACTTCCATGCACAGATATTAAAAAATCATAGCAGAAGTTTTGAGTTACTGTGTTAAAACTTCTAAGCTGGATGGCATCACCTATGCATTGAAATGAGATGGCAGGTATATGGTAGCTGATGAAAAACCTCCTTACCCTGGAAATTCACTATATTCCTGGACTTCTTGTACTGGAAGTATACTCCTCTCTGTGGACTCTTCCTTTCATTGGCTGGTTTCTTCTAGAATGCCATTTTAAGAAAAAATGCCCAGGCCAGCCATATCTTCATTTCTCTCCAGGCTCTACTCCTGACTCTCCGGACTTTCTCTGCCACACCCTTGTGTTGGTATTTTCCCCTTCTCCAACATCTGGCTCCCTTTTATGTGTTGTCTTCTTCAATTAGAATGTAAGCTTCTTGAGGGCAGCCAAAGACTGTCTTTCTATCTTCGTATAATTGCATTCCCAGTGCTCAGTACAGTACCTGGCACAAAACAAGTCCCTAATAAATGCTTGTCAACTTGACTTCTGTTTGGATGTTTTCCTGAGGTTTGCTCATTTCATCATATTTTTTAATAAGCATCCCCTTCTAAAACAGAAATATTACCAGGAGGGGGTAAACATTAAGTTGTTTAGAAAGAACTCTTTTTTTTTATCATATTTTTTTCCTTGTGACAGCTAGCTGAGGTCAGAGCACTGAGAGAATGGGAGTTTTAATAGATAGCTAAAGACAGATAAAGCATTTATTAAGTGCCTACTATGTGACAGACACTGTGCTAAGTCTTGAGGATACAAATACAAGAAAACAAGATGGCACCTACTCTCAAGGAACTTACATTCTAATAGGGAGAGAAAGAAAACATAAAGGGAAGCTGGAAAGTGGGAGTGGAGATTGGGGGGATGGAGAAGGCAGCTGTTGTGGAGGTGGAGCAGTCTACTAGAAAGTGATCTGGGTTCACTGAAGTGAGCAGTATGGCTGAGGTCCCTCTTGAAATGCAGATACCAGACAGACTTACAAATCAGGAAAACAGACCTGAGGGTAGAGTCAGAAAAACAAAACTGGAAGGCAGAGGCACTGCTTGGGCAGGAAAGGCTTAGTAGGTGCCACAATTGGCATAACGAAAGCACTGGGAACATTTCAAGGGAGATTTGTGCCTAGTAGTAGAAAGGGTATCAGAATATGGAGAAGGATGCTGAAGGCTAGGGGGCAGAAATGCAAAAAGGGAAGTGGAGAGAGTACTATACAAAAACTCTTTGCTTATAGCTACCTGTGTGTGGATATCTATTGGTGTCTGAATTTCCCCATGACAACTATCTCTACCTTCTTTACTTTTGAGGAAAAAAAAGAGAAGAAATATTTCTGATTGGAAAGGGTTATGCTTGGCTTGATAGCTCTCCCCAAGCCTGTTTTCAAGTAGCACTGTGGTCATTTGTTGCTTAGTAAACCCAGATGGTTCTAATAGGAGAAATACTTTCTTTAGAAGGGAGCTGTCCACAGCTAGTTCTGAAGCATACAAAGGGCAGGGCTGGGGAAGACAGGTTAATTTCCAATTTTAGGATTCAAAAACGCGTAAGAACTGTCTCTGTGTGGTGTGAGTTAAATGGAGAAATAGACTGTTTGAACTCAAGTCTTTTGGATTTCTGGTTCCTTGCACTCTTTCTTGACCTCACCTGGTATCCTTTTGGATCCTGCATCACCAAACAGTATTTCTAGATCATCTACATACTCCTGCTCATTTGTTGCCAGGTGATCACCAATCCTTTTACCTCATCTGACCCTTTGCTTGCTTCTGACCTATCATCACTAAAACCTTAAGTAAAAGAAATGGTTCATCCCACACCAGGCAGTCTGACTGTTATTAAAAGCCCAATCCATAAAGGACTCTTGGCTCCATCCCCAGTTTGGCCAAGGGGGAATAGCACAGAAACTTTGACTCATTCTGTCTCAGATTAGACTCAGTGAGGCAAGCTTGATTACAGACTTCTGCCTTGTTAGTCACAACTCTGGTAACACAAGATAGACCCCAAAGGACCAGCAAACTCCAACAGTATATCACATTTTGCACCATTGGGAACCTACAATAGGATCCCTCTGTCTCAGGAATATGAATTATAGAACAAGCCTATCCTGAGCTGGTGACTCTGACACTTTACTCTTGCAAAGGGCAAATTAGAATCAAATACACTGATGCAAAGCAAAGTAAAAAGATCCAAGAAAACAATATACACAATGACCACATCAATGTAAGTGGGAAGAACAACCACAACACAAGCAAAAGTGAATGTTACAAAACTACAAAGAACAAGCTTGTCCCCAAAGAATATTTTTTATTTTTTGAAAATTTTACTTAATGATATTTTACTTTTTTTTCTAATTACATGTAAAGCCAATTTTCAACATTCATTTTTTTGAAAGATTTTGGGTTCCAAATTTTTCTCCCTCCCCAAGATGGCAAACAATTTGATATAGGTTATACATATGCAATCATGTAAAACATATTTCCACATCAGTCATGTTGTGAAAGAAGAATCAGAACAAAAGAGAAAAATCTACCAAAAAAAACAGCAACAAAAAAGTGAAAATAGTATGCTTCAATCTGCACTTAGACTCTATCAGTTCTTTCTCTGGATGGGAATAGCAATTTCCATCATGAGTCTTTTGGAATTGTCTCGGATCATTGTATTGCTGAGAAGAGCTAAGTCAATCATAGTAGATCACTGAAAAGTGTTAATGTTATTGTGTATAATGTTCTCCTGGTTCTGCTCATTTCACTTAGCATCAGTTCATATGAGTCTTTCTAGGTTTTTTTTTTCCCGAAATCTAGCAGCTCATTGTTTCTTATAGTACAATAGTATTCTGTCTCAATCGTGTGCCACAACTTTTTCAGCCATTCCCCAATTGATGGACATTCCCTCAATTTCCAATTCTTTGCCACCATAAAAAGAACTGCTAAAAATACTTTTGTACATTTATGTCCTTTTCCCCCAAAGAATATTTTTAAAAGAATCAAATGCAAAAGGAAGTCATAGAACCGTAAGGAATTTATGATGTATCATAGATCTAGAACTTGGAGAGACTTTGGATGATAGCTGATCCAAATCCCTCATTTTATAGATGAGAGAAATTTTTCTTAAAAAGAAAAATGTGCTATGACTCATGGAAATGAACTGATTTGTCCAAGGTCACATGACTAGTATCTGAGACAAAATTTGAACTTAGGTCATCCTGACTCTGAGAGCAGAGTTTTTTCCATTGCTTCATGTAGAGAGAAACTCTTAACCATCAATTGTTAGAACCCATTTGCTGGTTTTCTGTATCAATTCTGAGATGAATATAGAGGCACTCTTCCCCTAGCCCCTACTGACCTGGAGAGCTTCCCTGTTGGTAGCTAGCATACTGTGGTTCTTCTTAGTACCTATTGCAACTATGTGGTTGGTAACTAGCAGTGGGCAGACCCAGCTGCTGGAATGGGTGATCTGGAGGGTGTACCAAACCCTGTTGCCTAAACCATGTCAGGCTCAGAAGGGCTAAAGTAGAGCCATTTTCTACCAAGAAACATTATAGCACTTAATTTTGAAAGAAAAAAAATCCCATTTCTTGCATGTAATTTGATAAATATTTTACAATCCATTGCTTTGTTCATTATGGATATTTTAATGAAAGGAATCATAATGAACTCTAATGCTCCAAGTGTTATTTGCCTTAACTGGCATGTTTCATTTCACTCTGCATTCTCATTTCAGGTAGTGAGGTGGAGGATTTCTCTCTCTTCCTGAAGAGTATTGACTGAACTCGCTTTACTATCACCCTACCGTAGCTAAGAGTTCTTTGCCCTGTATGGACCATTAACAAAAACCCTGATGTTCATGAGATGTCCCAATGAGCTCTACATTCATCCCAGCTACAGAGAAAACATTTGCTTCTTTATCTTCTCCCCAACTCCCATTAAAATGATCTGGGGGTTGTCCACTCTGCTGTGATTCCCATACATCTATTTCTAGGATGCTTTTTTATCACTGTGGTATCTAGTCTTTCTGAATGAGTGCACATCCAGAGGAGTGTAAGAAATTCACCTCTAAGTGTGAGCCATCGAAGGAAACTAATCATGTCATCTTTGAGTGCACATAGGAAATACCAGAACAATGACTGTCAAATAGCTTTGTTCCAAATAGAGATGAAAAATTTTCTCTTGCTCTTATTGAATTAGGATTCAACTTTGGAAATTTTTCTAGTTGTTCAAAATCTGAAAAAAGATCTAGATCCTCCTTCCTCAAATTTTCCTGGGGTGCTTTTCTCTGGATTGCTTCCTTTGCTCTCATAGCCATGTACTTCATTATAGAGGGTATTAATGTCTAACAGCTTTAAACTGCACTAAGACTGTGGGATACTCTGTACCCCTCCCCCCTTTTTAAACATACTTGTGATTTTACTGGTATCAGAAACCTTCTATGTGGAAACTTCCTTTATTACTGTGGATTGTCACCTGCCCTTTAACTTAAAGTCTTAGAAATGTATTTAGGGTCTTGGTGTCACACTCACATAAAAATTGGCCACTAAACCATACATAAAACTCCCTGTGGGCTACATATTGACTTAAAAAAACACATGTTAACATATTTTATTGTATGATTATTTCTTTTGTTAAATATTTCCCAATTTCATTATAATCTGGTTCAGGGATACATTTGGGAGTATTGTGGGCAGCCTGTTTGACACCTCTGGTTTAGGGCATCTGAAAGGTTAGGTGCCTTTCTCAGGGTCAGAGAGCCAGGATGTGTCTGAGCCTCCTGACTCAGAGTCTAGCTTTCTGCCTCTCACTTCTGGTGATACACTCTTACATTACCACAACGGGAATTAAGAAGACCGAAGTTCAAATGCTGCCTTATATACTTACTAACTGTATGACCCTAGGCAAATCACTTGACCTCTGTCTTGACTCACATTTTTTCTCTGTCAAAAGGGGATAATTAGAGTACCTGCCTCCCAGAATTGTTGTGAAGAGCAAATGAGATAATGTATATACGTTGCTTTGCAAATCTTGAAGCAGCTATAGAAATGTTACCTATTATGAGCTATTAGAATGAAGACAGACTAGACCTGTGTTTTTTTTAACCTGTATATCCTTGTCACCTTCCTTAGTAACTTAGATGTAATAGAGGCTTAACAAGTGTTTGATAAACAGAGTTGAGTCTTCCTTAACCAGAAGGTATTCAGATGGCCTTGATCTCTTACAATGTGCTCACTTTTATGATTTTCATTAGTTTATTGATTGTGTTTTCTGGTCTAGTTCCTATGTATATGATATAACATGGTCAGCACAGAGAAGGTAGCAGTTTAGAGGCTAATGAGCTAAATCTTGTTGCATTCTATCCACAAACCACACTGTGGACCTTGCCTGAAAGTTGTTGTTTAAATACATTTGAGCTATAACATTGCACATCATTTAAAGTAATAAATATGGTAATAAGTATAGCAGTGTTATCTGTATTCATATCAGAGAAGCAGCTGTGCTAATATGCCTCCCCCCTCCCAAATACTGTCAACATGTGAGAAGTTAAAAGGTCACAGTTGCTTACAGCTGTGATTCCCTGAGATCTTTCATTAGGATAACCAGCGTCTGTGTGCTGCCATCTGTCTTGGTTTCTCTCTGCATAGAGTATAGGTTAGAAAAAATGAAATGTCTACACGAGTTAAGTTTTAGGATAGTATGAGCCAAGCCAAAATCTTCCTCAATTAGTTTGTTTCCAAGAGTCACATGCCACATCGTGGACTAATATTTGTGGAAAGAGCATTCGGCTTGGAGCTAGGACTCACATCTAAGTTTCCATGCTCGCTTTTGTGTCTTGGTGAAAGTCACTTAGTTCCTCATCTATAACATGAGGAGAATAACACTTAGGTTACCTATTTCATAGCTGTGGGAGGAAAGTATATTAGAAATGTAAGCCATTTATTTAACACAAAGCTCTGCCACACACCCCACAAACATAATAATAGTAAGGAGAAGGAAAAATATTAGTTTCCTTGGCAATAAGAAAATAGAAACTACTTGTGAAGCCATAATTAGTGATGCTTTCTATTTTCTTGGGGTGCTTAATTTTTAAAATAAATGTAACAATTGAATAGTGCAAGCAACACTCTTTTTCCACTCATATGCTCATCATGCCACATGCTTATCTCTCACTAGTGTCTCACTTTCTTCTTGGATAGGGAAAAAAATTCTGTCTGTCAGATCCAAGAAAGTAATGCAGCTAGGTTTTTGAATATTTTTTCCCTGCCTTCAGAAGAATTATATCTCAAAAAACCCATTATATTTTCTCTGCCTCCTTACTCTTCCTGCTTTTTGTTCTTTCTTTCTTTCTTCCTTCCGTTCTTTCTTTCTTTCTTTCTTTCTTCCTTCCTTCCTTCCTTCCTTCCTTCCTTCCTTCCTTTCTTTCTTCCTTCCTTCCTTTCTTACTTCCTTCTTTCCTTCCTTTGTTCTGTCCCTCTCTTCTCCCTTCCTTCCTCCCTTTTCCCCTTCCCCCTTCTCTCCTTCCCTTGCCCTCTTCCCTCTCTCCTTTCCTTCTTCTTCTCTCTCTCTTTTCATTCCTTCCTTTCTTCCTTCCCTTTCTTCTTCTGTCCTTCCAAATGTGTATAATTTTACTTTTATGACTTTGCTTGGAACAAATTCATAGAGGTCCTTCCATATGTCCTTGTATACCTCAAAATGATCAACTAATACCTTCATAACATTCCATTATTTTGTGATACCTTTTGTAAGAAACAGACTTAAAGTGGTGCCTTGACTGATTGTTAAAACAATTGTTGGGTGTAGCTATGAGTCAACCACATTTGAAGAGCAAAACACAACCCAGCTAGTCTATGTCAGCAGTACAGCACAGCTGGTGTTTCTCTCCACCCTCACACCCTAAGGTGAAGAAGCTAAGAATGACTTCTAAAATTGAAACTGCATGAGGCATCTGTAGGCCCACAGAATGTAATTAATTGAACTGGAAACTGACCTGATTGCCAGGACTAATGCTCCATATCTTGGAAACATCTTATAGGTGGTCTTTGAAAGAATATGCTCTCACCTGTGTTTACCTAAGCAGCCTGAAAGTTCACCAAATATAAAGCTCTTCTTAGCCTGGATATTTTTTATTACAAATGATATTTTTGAATTAATTGCTTTGAATCCATTTTTAGTGACAGCTGCCTCCTGGTTTAAAAGTTGCTTGTGACTACTGCTGATGTGGAATCGAACACATTCCATTAGAAACTGATTTTATAGTTTTATGAGTCAAAGATTTGATAGTGAATAAGTTGGCCTCCTGCCTTAGTTTATTATGGCCTCAGCTTTCCCGTACCTCTAATCTTACCCTTTTGCTCCATAACATAGTTATGATGAGAGAACAAGTATGATTTGAGTGGTTCATTAAGTGGCCAAAAACTTCCAAATCTCCCTACCTCCATTAGAGCTAATCTTTTGAATGAATGAATCAGTCAGTAAGCATTTATTAAACACCTGATATATTATAAGCTCTGTGCTAGGTGGTTGGAATACAAAGACAAAAATGAAACAAAAAGCTTGCACTCTAGCTGAAGAAGCATAACATGTATGTGTATATTTACATATATGTGTATATCTGCATGAATTTGTATACCCACAAATCAGATGCAAGGTAATTTATTTTGGAGAGAAATATTAGCTTCTGAGGGGATCAAGAGAGCCTTCATGTAAAAAGTGGTAGTTGAGTTAAACTTGGAATGAAACTATGGATGCTAAGAGATATAGGTGGGGAAGGAAGTGTACTTTCATGGCATGGGCGACAGCCTATGTAAAGGTATGAATATGAGAGATGGAGTGTGAGGAGCAGCAAACCAGCCACTTTGGCTAGACTGAAGGTGAAAAATAAAAGCTAAGGCTGGAAAGGTAGGTTAGAACTAGGTCGCAAAAAGCGTTACATGCAAAATAGAGGAGTTTGCATTTGATTTCAGAGATAATAGGGAAGTGATGGAATTTATTGAGCAAAGGATGACTGAGATCTCTGTTCTGAGATCAGAATAACATTAAAATTAAGTTACATATATAATATACCTAAAAATATTAAAAGTATCAGCAGAAAGCCATTGTCAAATGATTTTATGTTACCTTAAAGGGGAAGAAGGGAAGAAGGGCATCCATGTCCCTTAATAATCAATCAGCATAGATTAATTTGCTAATTAACTTTTTTTATGCTCAGGAATTTGGATTTTGAGGCAATAGAACCCACAATTTGTTGTTGTTGTTGTTGAGAAAGTACATGGTGCTCCATCCAGGGGAGAAAGCCCAAAGGAGGACAGAAATGAGATGGGTGCTATAGTGGAAGATCATAGGTATACAGTAATTGGGAGCCTGGAATAGGTATATACCAGGAAACACTTTGCTTCATGATTTTGCCTACACCAATTCCAGATGACAGCAACTAATTCCGAGAGAAAAATGATTCACTGACAGGACATTGAAGTCAATCTATAGAACCTCTGACTGTCATATTCCTTTTCAGGTATCTAGATAGTAAGAATTGAAATAATCTTGAAAATGACTTAATAAAAGAAATTTATCATTACATTAGAGAAAAATGTATGATGATTCCTCCCACATCCTTTGACTGATGATATATGATAATGTTTTTTTCCCTGCTTAAATCTTGCTTAATCTGTCCAGTTTCTGCCTGGTTTTCTACTGTTTTGGTAATTTTCAGTTACATTCTTTTTCACTGAATGTCAACTTCTGACACAAGTCAATAATTATTTGTTTTTTTATTTTAATTAACTAACTAATTAATTTTCGGTTTTCAACATTTACTTTTATAAAATTTTGAATTCCAATTTTTTCTCCCTCCCTCCTCTTCCCTCCCCAAGACACCAAGAAATTTGATATATGCTATACATGTACAATCATATTAAACATATTTCCACATTAGTCATGTTATGAAAGAAGAATCAGAACAAAAGGGAAAAACCATGAGAAATAAAAAACTAACAAAAAAGTGAAAATAATATGCTTTGATCTGAATTCTGAATCCATAGTTTTTTCTCTGGATGTGCATAGCATTTTCTATCATGAGTCTTTTGGAAATATTTTGGATCATAGCATTATTGAGAAGAGATAAGTCTATCACAGTTGATCATCACACAATGTTGCTGTTACTATGTACAATGTTCTCCTGGTTCTGTTCACTTCACTTGGCATCAGTTCATGTAAGTCTTTCCGGGTTTCTGTGAAATCTGCTTGCTCATCATTTCTTATAGAACAATAGTATTCCATTACATTCATATGCTACAACTTGCTCAACCATTCCCCAATTGATGGGTATCAATTTCCAATTTTTTGCCACCACTAAAAGAGGTGCTATAAATATTTTTGTCTATGTGGGTCCTTTTCTCTTTTTTAATGATCTCTTTGGAATACAAATCTAGAAGCGGTATTGCTGGATCGAAGGGTATGCACAGTTTTTTGTTTTGTTTTGTTTTTTGTTTTGTTTTATTTTTTGTTTTTTTGCTTTTTTTGTGAGGCAATCAGGGTTAAGTGACCTGCCCAGAGTCACACAGCTAGCAAGTGTCAAGCATCTGAGGCCAGATTTGAACAACTCAGGTCTTCCTGACTCCAAGACCAGAGCTCTATCCACTTATGTACAGTTTTATAGCTCTTTGGGCATAGTTCCAAATTGCTCTTCAGAATGGTTGGATCAGTTCACAACTCCACCAACAATGCATTAGTGTTTTGATTTTCCCATATCTTTTGCAACATTTATCATTTTCCATTTTTGTTATATTAGCCAATCTGATAGCTGTGAGGTAGTATCTCAAAATTGTTTTAATTTGCATTTCTCTAATCAGTAGTGATTTAGAGCATTTTTTTCATGTGACTATAGGCACCTTTAACTTCTATATCTGAAAAACTGCCTGTTCATATCCTTTATCAATTGTGGAATGAGTTGCATTCTTATAAACTTGTCTCAGTTCTCTATGTATTTTATAAATGAGGCCTTTATCAGAGACACTGACTGTAAAAACTGTTTCCCAGATTTCTGCTTCCCTTCTAATCTTGGTTGCATTGACTTTGTTTGTGCAAACACTTTTTAATTTAATGTTTTCAAAATTATCCATTTTGTACTTCATAATATTCTCTATCTCTTGTTTGGTCATAAATTCTTCCCTTCTCCATAGATCTGACAGGTAAAATATTCCATGTTCTCCTAATTTGCTTATGGTATCACCCTTTATGTCTAAATCATGTTCTCATTTTTACCTTATCTTGGTATATAGTGTAAGATGTTGGTTTATGCCTTAGTTTCTGCCATACTATTTCCCAGTTTTCACAGCAATTTTTGTCAAATAATGAGTTCTTATCCCAGAAGTTGGAGTCCTTGGGTTTATTTAGTAAATTACTATAGTCATTGACTATTGTGTCTTGTGTACCTAACCTATTCCACTGATCCACCATTCTATTTCTTAGCCAGTACCAAGTAGTTTTGATGATTGCTCTTTTATAATACAGTTTTAGATCTGGTATGACTAGGCCACCTTCCCTTGCATTTTTTTCCCATTAATTCTCTTGATATTCTGGACCTTTTTTCTTCCAGATGAATTCTATTATTTTTTCTAGCTCTATAAAATATTTTTGGTAGTTTGATTAGCATGGCACTGAATAAGTAAATTAATTTAGGTAGAATTATCATTTTTATTATATTACCTTGCCTACCCATGAGCAACTGATGTTTTTCCAATTATTTAGATCTGATTTTATTTGTGTGAAAGGTGTTTTATAATTATGTTCATATAGTTCCTGGGTTTGTCTTGACAGGTAGACTCCCAAGTATTTTATATTATCTACAGTTACTTTAAATAGAATTTCTCTTTCTATATCTTGCTACTGGGCTTTGTTAGTAAAATATAGAAATGGTGATGATTTATGTGGATTTATTTTATATCCAGCACTTTGCTAAAGTTGTTAATTATTTCAAGCAGTTTTTTAAAAACAATTATTTGTTAAAGGCTACCATGTTAAAGACTTGTTATCATCAATCTTATTTCCTATTAGCTTGCACTCCTTAGACTTGCACCTCTATCATCTTCATCATGCCCTCCGAAAATCTCATCATCAGGAAAGTTGCCATCCTGTGAGAGTGTATGAACTTTTCATCAGTTTTGGCACTCAGACCTCACTAGTACCCTCCATACCCTATGCCACTATGATTGGAAAGCTGGAAGGGTAGAGCAAAGGGCACTTCCCAAAGTTTCCATTTAAAGAGCATTCCCAGGTCAGTCATTTCTTCATTTCCCATGAATATTTGCACTTTCCAACTTGCATTCTTTGGATTGTACTCCATTATATCCCCAATCCAGGTATCTCTTCTCCTCCCCACCTCACTTTTGAGTGTTAGACTGTAACACATTAGACTGTAAGATCCTTGAGGTCAAAGACTATCCTTTTCTTTATCTAAATTTCCAGTATTTAGCAATTCCTTGCACGTAATAAGCAATTAATAAATGTTTATTGACTGACTAGTTCTTAAGAAAATATTAAAATGCCTGTTGATGGTGCTTTGATTTCATTATGTTGTCTTTGTTATAATTTGAGATAATATAAACATGTTTCTTTTTTTTTCCCCAATGTGGAAAACCAGCACTACCTAAGAACGATTCCATGCTTTTAATATTAGATGATGGTATTGATAGTGACCAAACTCATTACAAGTTAGTGGAAAACTAGAAGTGGAATTTCCAATTGTAAGATCAAATGTAAAAAATGTAACACTTGAGCTAACTTTGGAACAAGACTATGGATTCTAAGAGGTGAGGGTGAGGAAGGATATGGGGGCTATCTTGTGCTGTGCTTGAGAGTATCAGATTGTAGTTATAAGACAGACAGAGCAAGACACTGTGGCACACTAAGTGCTGAGAAAACAATTACAAGTAAGCAAGCCATCTTCTACCCTCAAGAAATTACATTCAAACCATGCCCAAAGGGATATAAAAGTATGCATACTCTTTGATCCAGCAATATCACTAATACGTCAGTATCCCAAAGAGATCATAAAAAAGGGAAAAGGACTCACATGCACAAAAATATTTATTGCAGCTCTTTTTGTGGTGACGAAGAATTGGAAATTGAGGGGATACATATCAATTGTGGAATGGCTGAACAAGTTGTGCTATATAAATGTAATGGAATACTATTGTTCCATAAGAAGTGATGAGCAGGTGAATTTCAGGAAAAAAAACTTGGAAAGATTCACATGAACTGATGCTGAGTGAAGCGAGCAGAACCAGGAGAACACTGTACACAGTAACAGCTACATTGTGTGATGATTAGCTATGATAGACTTAAGCTTTTCTCAGCAATACAATAATCCAAAATAATTCCAAAAGACTCATGATGGAAAATGCTGTGCATATCTAGAGAAAGAACTATGGAGTCGGAATGCAGATCGAAGCCTACTATTTTCACTTTTTTTGTTTCTTGTGGTTTTTCCCTTTTGTTCTGATTCTTCTTTCACAACATGACTAATGTGGAAATATGTTTAACATGGTTACACATGTATAACCTATATCAGATTGCTTGCTGTCTTGGGGAAGGGGGAGGTGAGGGATGGAATGAGGAAAATTTGGAACTCAAAATCTTATAAAAATGAATTTTGCACACCTTTACACATAATTGGGAAAATGAAATACCGTTTACAAAATTAACATCTACAAAAAAGTTACAAATTAAAAAAATACTATCAGACACTTGAGATCTGGCATCCCTCCCATGAAAAGAAGTTATATCCAAAAAGGGAAAGCTGACACATTAAGGGAAACTTGATCAACTGGAGATATTCATGTATTGGCAGGACATGGAGATGGTTGGGAAGTTGTGTGGAAGATGGCTTTAGGACAATATAAAGCCAAAGCTTGCCTATCAGAGCCTAGTTATCCCAGGGAGAAAAATACAATGTTTTGATAGGAAATAGATGAGGATGATGGCAGGAGTTCAGGCAGCAAGGTATAGAGATGGATATTGAAAGTTTTATTTTAGGAATGTGAAGATTCTGAACTTTATTATTTTTTTTTCAGAAAAACTCTGCTTTGTAGATTAATTTCTTGATATTGGACAATATGATCTTCCCTTTGGCAATAGTCCTTCTAGTTTATTATCTCTCCTAGCCTCCCCAGTGGATCCTGGATTGGGGGGGAGAAACACCTTTTGAGGTCATTCCATCCATCAGGCTTCCTAAGCTATTTCAGGAAGACAGTTCTCTCTCTCTTTTCCTCTCCCTGTCTTTCTTTCTCTCCCTGTACCTTTGTCTTTTTCTATCACTGTCATTCAAATCAGGTAGAGCTTTACCAACTTATTTCAAGGGGCTTAGATTTTTCACTTAAACCACATTCCTAATTAGATGATATTTTGAACTTGCTGGAGTCTTGTTCATGACTGAGTTCTTTTCATTGGTCATATCTTTTCTAATAGTAGTTAATTTGAAGGATCCTGAAGAAACAAAACTAAGAGACTGGACCATTTCCCTCAAGTACAGTGGTGACAAGCACTCTACTGTTTTTATGTCTGGTTCACAGATCTGATTCACTGTGAACATGACCCCTGCTTGGTTTGATTCAAATCATTCATTACTCATCTGTACCTAGTGTTTCATAAGGACACAGACATAGTCCACACGGAGAAGCCCGAGGCCTCTCAGTGTAACTTTTACACTGTGTTCTGTCAATTGTCTCTGCTGAGACATGAACAAGTGAATCTTTTAGACAAAGTATCTTGTCAATCCATGCTCTGTGGATTTGTGCAAATGTGATTTTTGATGTGATGCCTTGGAACAGCTCCATAGACGCTTTCTTAGTGTTCTGTGCTAATGTAGAAAGAAAAAAAAAACTATTAATGATATTAATAATGTCAGAGTTAAGGAAAATTTGATTCAGGGAGGAGTAGGGATAGATCCCTTTGAACATGGTAATGTGATGATGTTGAAAGAGGTATTGAAGTACCAGGAAATATAATTAAATAAATCTTGTGTTTATTTCTCACAAATTCAACAGAAAGTAAATTGTTCTTGCTTACTGCCTTTCTGAACTTCTTAAACTAAGCCACCCTCCTCACCCCCTACCCCATAATCCAGTGACACTGGTCTGCTTGCTGTTCTTCACACAAAAAACTCCATTGCCCCACTTGCAGAGTTTTCACCAACTGGCTCCCATTCGTAAAATCCTCTCCTACCTCATCTCTATCTCCTTGCTTCCCTAAGTCCCAGCTAAAATCTTGCCATTTATTAGATGCCTTTCCCAATCTCCCTTAATTCTAGTGCCTTCCCTTTGTTGATTATTTCAAATTTGTCTGTTATGGGGCTTATTGGTGAAGCGATCTAGAGGTTTTGGGGGTGCTCGAATGGACCCCCAAAGATTGTGGTGCTGGGTCTGCCTGAATGAATTCAACCCAAATCTTCTTCCAGCCAGAGAAAAAGTTTATTAAAGATAAATCACATATAGGCCAGGTGACGCCCGTGAGGATGAGTGGGCATGAGAGTCTCAGCCTCTAGGTGTGAGAAGTTCTCAGCATCTAAATGGGGACTAAGGTGGATCTTAAATACACTAAAGTAACTTTGGGTAGCCCAAGGATGGGGGAGTTGTTTGGGAAAAGAGTTTAGGTGAGAATTCCGTTTGGAAGGTCTGAGAGATTTGAATAAACAATGAGAATAGGTAGTGAAGGGAACTGAAAGGTAGAAGTTTGCTTTCAAAGGGAGATAAAGAGAGTAGATAAGGAACCTGAAAGTTTTAAGGGTTTTTCTGGGAAGGCAGACAAACTTCTTTTTAGGGCTAGGGGCAAAGGTGCATTTGAATAAGATTAAAAGGTAAGGCTGAGGCTTTGGAAGGGAGATAAGGTGAATCTATAAGGAATCTAAAAGTTTAAGGCTTTTCTGGAAATCATAGACAAACTGGAGCCAGGTTCTTTTTAGGGCTAGGGAGGAAGGGAAAAGGGGCAAAGATCTTGGCTTCTGAAACTGAATGAAACCCTGTCATTGGGACATAGTTGTTTGCATGTTGTTTTTCCCATTGGACTGTGAGCTCCTTGAGAACAGGAGCTGTCTTTTATCTTTCTTTATATCCCTAGCACTTAGCACAGTGCCTGTCACATAATAAGCACTTAATTTAATAAATGTTTATTGAATGACTGACTAAAATACTGATAGACTTATAGAATTTTTAGAGCTGGATAGGCTATTAGTGACCATCTACTCCAGGGGTCAATTTGGCAGATCTGGAATCATCCCAGTGTTGTCTTGACTGCTTTAATTCCATCTCAGCCCCATAACCCAACTCCCAGCTAAGGGGCATGCAATCAAACAATCAACAAAGAGACATTTTAAAAGTGCTTACTGAGTGCTTTGCATTGTGTTACATCCTTGCGATACAAATACAACAATGAATCAGTCCCTGCCCTCAAGGAATTTATATTCTATTAATTATAGTCTACTAATATACATTCTACCATATTAGTATATCTTCTATTCAGATGAATATGTAACTGGATTTCCAAGTTTCTATTCTTTTGTGAAGAGATAGGCATAATAGATTATAGAAATGGGAAGAGATAAGTGCTAGAAGCAAACACAACTTTTGAGGCCACTGATAACTCAGACTTCTGATTTTGTAGATAAGGAAAATGATGTCCAGAGAAGGTAAGTGACTTATCCAAAAAACACAGAGATAACAAAGGATCTTAGTGCTTAAAGGAACTATAAAGGCTACCTAGTCCTGCACCTTCATTTTGCATATGAAGAAACTGATCCTTCCCTCCAAAGGTGAAATGATTTGCACAAAGTCAAAGAATCAGAATCACTGAATTTTCTAATCCCTGTCTGGAAAGGAACCCCCATCATAACATCCTTAACCAAAGATCTTGAATGAAGGGTAACCCACTACCTCTTGAGGCCACCCATTCCACTTTAGGACAGTTTAATTGTTAGGAAGTTTTTCATGATATCAAACCTTCATCTGCCTCTTTGGAGCTTTGACGATTACTCCCTGATCTGCCCTATGGGGTTAAACTGAATATCCTAACCTCTTCCATAATAGCCTTTCATATACTTGAACATTGATGTCTTCTTTCACCTCCTACCCAGAGACTTCTTAATGGAGTAAGTGGCCCCAGTTCCTTCAACTGGTCTTCATTTGACAAAGATTGAAATCTTTTATGACCTATTTTAATGGAGACTTACTGGCCCTTTGCATCACTTCTTAATGCCTTCTAAAATTTTCCCAGGAATTAAAGTTCTCTGGCTTATAGTTTGCAAGATCTCTTTTCTTCTCTTTCCTTAAAACAGAAACAACATTTTCCATTCTTTAGTTCTATATTTTCTTTAAATGGTCTTTCAGATATCAGTATTAGTGGCTCAGAAGTCATATTCTCCAGTATTTCTGGTAGTCAAGAATGAAATTCATCTCAGATAGCAACACGAGTTCACCCAGAGCAGCTAATTGCTCACTTAAACTCTTGGCTATCAATTACCTATTAACCATTTTTTGGTTTTGTCATTGCAGAAAAAATAACATTCTTCTTGGCAAGAAAATGGAAACAAAATGGGAACAGAGATGCTCTTTTTTCTTCTTTGATCCATGACTATTTGCCTCTGAGTCAATCTTTTTTTAATTACTCTTTTTTTTGTGAGATAATTGGTGTTAAGTGACCTGCCCAGGGTCACACAGCTAGTAAGTGTCAAATGTCTGAGGTCGGATTTGAACTCAGGTCCTCCTGACTCCAACACAGAGCTCTATCTACTGCTCCACCTAGCTACCCCATCTGAGTCAATCTTAAAAAAACAAACAATCACTTAGCACAATTCTTGGCACATAGTAAATACTCAATAGATGGTTGTTCCCTAGTTTCCCTCCTGCTCTGTTCTCTATGTGTCAACAGCATTCTGTTCAGACAACTACCTGTTTTCCTCAGAATCAAAATAGTTTTTATTTGTGCTTGCAGAGTTCTGTTCCTGAGAATTTCTCATAACTCCTGGGCTAATTGTCTATGATCTTCCTGTCTTCTAAACCCTTTTGAATTTCTCTCTCAAAATCTTTAGTTCATGTCAGACTATGCCTGACTTCTTCTCAATCACAGCATAAAGAATAAGTGATCATAATCTCACAAATTTCCCATGATTTCTGCCCTAAAATCAACAGTTTCTTCCTTTTGAGAAGAATTAGATTGAACATAGAATGTACATTTGTTGGTTCTTCTGCCTTTTGAAAGATTAATTTATTATTAAGGCAACTTAAGAAGTTATTAGTTCTTTTTTCATTTCATTTCATTTGAGTATACCAAAATTATCTAGTAGATATCTGGATAATTGAAGCCTCATTACTACTATATTATACCTTTCTATCAAGCTTGTGATCTGTTTCTTCTTTCGATTTGGTTAGTCTGGTTAACTTTGATACAATTGCTTCTGTTTCTCCTAAATCTTTACTCAAATATTCTCTATGTGCTCTATGTGTCCCCTTTATGATTCTTGGATTTCCTTAAATGAATATACTTTTTTAATATGCAATGTTATCTTAACCCAATCACCTTTAACTCCTGTTTTTCATTTTCATTAAATGACTCTCTCTCTCTCCCTCTCCCTCTCCCTCCATCTCTCTCCCCCATCAAATGAGTAAATTAATTTAGGTAGTATTGTCATTTTTATTAAATTGGCTCAGACTACCCAATAGCAATTAATACTTCTCCACTTATTTAGATCTGTCTTTATTTGTGTGAAAAATGTTTTTTAATTGTATTCCTACAATTCTTTTGTGTGTATTGGCAGGAAGATTGCCAAATATTTTATGCTGTCTGCATTTATTTTAAATGGAATTTCTCTTTTTATATCTTCCTGTTGGGTTATGTTGGTAATATATAGAAATGCTAATAATTTGTGTAGATTTATTTTGTAGCCTGCAAATTTGCTAGATTTGTTCATTGTTTCAACTAATTTTTTATTTGATTCTCTAGAGTTGTTTAAGTGTACCATCGTATCTAGGCCAGGAGAGCAGTAACTACATGTCTTCTTAGAACATACCACCTTGGAAGAACTGAAAATGTACAGACCCTCAGAACTAGCTCTGAAAAAAGCAGCAGGAAGAACCTGAAGTTTGGGACAATATCCACTCCACCCCAAGAGCGGAGCTCAACTTTAACATAAAGTTAAAAGTAAGAAATACACTGAAAAAATGAGCAAGCAACAACAACAACAACGAAAAGAACATGACCATAGAAAATTATTATGGTGACAAGGAATACCAAAACACAAACCCAGAAAAAGACCCCTCCACCTCAGAATCAGAGCTCAACTTTTCAAATCATAAAATAGGCTGGGAAATGAGCAAAAATCAACCAACCAACCAAACAAACAAACAAACAAAAAAAACTTGACCTAGAAAGCCATTATGATAATAGGGAAGATCAAAACACAAATTCAGAAAAGGACAAAAATGTCAAGACAGCTACATATAAAGCCTCAAAGAAAAATGTGAATTGGTCTCAGGCTCCAAAAGAATTCCTGAAAGAGTTCAAAAAGGATTTCAAAAATTCATTAAGAGAGGTAGAGAAAAAATGGGAAAAGAAATGGGAGTGGTACAAGAAAATCATGAAAAAAGAGTCAACAACTTGGTAAAGGAAGCACAACAAAATCTGAAGAAAATAACACCTTAAAAAAACAGAATAGGCCAAGTGGTAAATGAGGCACAAAAATCCACTAAAGAGAAAAATTTCTTAAAAATGGAATTGGCCAAGTGTAAAAAGATATACAAAAATTCACTGAGGTGAAGGAGTCGTTAAAAAGCGGAATTGGAGCAAATGGAAAAAGAGGCATCAAAATTCACTGAAGAAAATAACTCCTTAAGAAAATAGAACTGGCCAAATGGAAAAGGATGTATAAAAGCTTACTTAAGAAAATAACTTTTAGGAGGCAGAGCCAAGATGGAGGAATAAAAGTAATGACTTGCTTGAGCTCTTCCCCAAACCCTCCCAAAAACCTGTAAAAAATAGCTCTAAACAAATTCTAGAGCAGCAGAACCCACAAAAAGACAGAGTGAAACAAATTTCCAGGCCAAGACAACCTGGAAGGTCAGCAGGAAAGGTCTGTTGTGTCAGGCTAGGAGAGGAGCACAGTTCAATGTGGGCCACACAGGCAAAAAGTGTGCCTCAGGGAACCTGGAAAAGGCCTCAGGGGACTAAATCACTAGCAGCTGTAGTGGTTTCCAGACTTCTCAACCCACAAACACCAAAGACAACTTAGAAGATCAGTAGGAAAGGTCTGTCAGACCTGGGTGAAAGAGGAGCACAGTCTGGCTCGAGCACAGCAGCTGCTTCTAGAGATCTTGGCTCATAGATGGAGGGGGGATCAAGCAGTTGATCAGAGTGGGATTGCAGGGATCTTTTTGCTCATGCTGAGGCATGATTCTCTTGCTTTGACCATGCTTGGATCTGGGTCGCAGTCCTGGGTGGTGGTCTTGGGTCAAGGTGGAACATTGGCATGGTTGAGCTTGTGGTGGTAGTGGAGAGGGAATCCTCCTCATAGTTCTGAGGCAGAAAAGAGTGTTTGTGGTCACTCATAGATCAGAGCACAGGCAAGGAAAGGAATAAACACATCACCTTTAATCATACCACCTTGGAAGAATGGAAAATTTACAGTTCCCTAAAAGTATCTCTGAAAACAGCTGTAAAAACCCCCCAAAGCTTGGAACACTACATTATCTACACTGGAAGCAGACCCCTACCTTAACAAAGAGCTTAAAACTCAAGTAATTAGCTGGGAACATGAGCAAACAGCAAAAAAAAGTCAGACCACAGAATCTTACTTTGGTGACAAAGAAGATCAAAACATACAACCAGAAGACAACAAAGTCAAAGCTCCTACATCCAAAGCCTCCAAGAAAAGTATGAATCAGTCCCAGGCCATGGAAGAGCTCAAAAAGGATTTTGAGAAGCAAGTAAGAGAAGTAGAGGAAAAACTGGGAAAAGAAATGAAAGTGATGCAAGAAAATCATGAAAAGTCAACAGCTTGCTGAAGGATACCCCCAAAAATACTGAAGAAAATGACACTTTAAAAATAGACTAATCCAAATGGCAAAAGAGGTCAAAAAAGGCAACAAGGAGAAGAATGCCTTAAAAAGCAGAATTGGTCAAATGGAAAAGGAAGTCCAAAAGCTCACTGAAGAAAATATTTCCTTAAAAATTAGAATGGAGGTAATGGAAGCTAATGATTTTATGAGAAATGAAAGCACTGTAAAACAAAACCAAAAGAATGAAAAAGTAGAAGACAATGTGAAATATCTCATTGGAAAAACAAGTGACCTAGAAAATAGATCCAGGAGAGAAAATTTAAAAATTATTGGACTACCTGAAAGCCATAATTGAAAAAAAGCCTAAACATCATCTTTCAAGAAATTATCAACGAAAACTACCCTGATATTTTAGAACCAGAGGGTAAAATAGAAATTGAAAGAATCCACCAATCACCACCTGAAAGAAATCCCCAAAATGAAAATTATAGCTAAGTTCCAGAGCAGCCAGGTCAAGGAGAAAATATTGCAATCAGCCAAAAAGAAACAACCTGGATATCTTGGAGCCACAGTCAGGATAACATAAAATTTAATAATTTCTAAATTAAAGGATCAGAGGGCTTGAGATATAATATTACAGAGGGCAAAGGAGACAGGATTACAACCAAAAACCACCTATCCAGCAAAACTGAGTATAATTCATCCAGGGAAAAAAAGGATATTTGATGAAATAAAGGACTTTCAAGAATCCCTGATGAAAAGACCAGAGCTGAATAGAAAATGTGACTTTCAAATACAAAACCCAAGAGGTCTTGCATGAAAAGCTAAACAGGAAAGGGATGCAATAAAGTTAAACTGTTTACATTTCTATATGGCAAGATTATACTTGTAATTCCTTAGAATTTTCTTATTTTTAGGGCAGTTAGCAGCAGTAAACATAGAGGGAATGAGTGTGAGTTCACTAGTGTAAGATGATATCTAAAAAAATGCAATTAAGGGATGAGAAAAAGCTATCAACTAGGAGAAGGGGGAAGGGAGAGGTAGATTGGGGTAAACTATCTCATGTAAAAGAGGCCTGAAAGAGCTTTTACAGTGGAGGGGAAGACGGGGGTGGTGGTGGCAGACAAAACTTGAACCTTAATCTTGTTGGAATTGACTCGAAGAGGGAATGGCATATACACACAGTTGGACATAGAAATCTCTCTTATCCTGCAGGGAAGTAAGAGAGGAAAAAAAATGAGGAGGTGGGGCAGATAAAAGGGAGGTTGGATTTGGGCAGGTGGTGGTCAGAGGCAAAACACTTCTGAGGAGGGACAGGGTGAAAGGGGAAAGAGAGAAAGAGACAGACAGACAGACAGACAGAGACAGAGAGAAGGATAAATGAGAAAATAAGAAGGAGGAAAATGCATAATAATAAGAATGAAAAAATTTTTACAGCAAGAATCTCTGATAAAGGCCTCATTTCTTAAATATATAGAGAACTGAGTCAAATTTATAAGAATACAAGTCATTCCCCAATTGATAAATGGTCAAAGTACATGAACAGTAGTTTTCAGATGAAGAAATCAAAGTGATCCATAGCCATATGAAAAAATGCTCTGAATCATTATTGATTAGAGAAATGTTAATTAAAACAACTTTGAGGTACCACCTCAGACTTATCAGATTGACTAATATGACAGAAGGGAAAAATGACAAATGTTGGAGGAGATGTGGGAAAAGGGGGACACTAATGAACCCTTGGTGGATTTGTAAACCAATTGAACCATTCCAGAGAGCAATTTGGAACTACACTAAAGGGTTATAAAACTATGCCTATCTGTTGATGCAGTAATACACTACCAAGTCTGTATCACAAAGACAAATTGTAAAAACAGAAAAGGATATATATGTACAAAACTATTTATAGTAGCTCTTTTTGTGGTGGCAAAAAGTCAGAAATGGAGAGGATGTCCATCAATCGGGGAATGGCTGAATGAGTTGTGGTATATAATTGTGATGAAATACTATTGTGGCATAGGAAATGATGAGCAGGATGCTTTCAGAAAAACCTGGGAAGACTTACATGAACTGATGCAAAGTGAAGTAAGACCAAGAGAAGAATATACACAGCAACAGCAGTATTGTATGAAAATCAGTTGTGAATGCTTTAGCTCTTCTTATCAATACAAGAGCTAAGAACATTCCTAAGGATTTATAATGAAAAATATTATCAACCTCCAGAGAAAGAACTTATGGAGTCTGAATGCAAATTGAAGTAGACTTTAAAAAAAACTTTATTTTTCTTGGGGTTTTTTGTCTGTTTTTTTTTCTTTTACAGCATGACCAATATGGAAATATATTTTCCATAATTCCACATGTATAATCTATGTTAAATTGCTTGCCTTCTCAACAAAGGGTAAAAGAGAGAGGGGGTAGAGAATTTGGAACTTAAAATTTTAAGAATTGAATTGTACAAATTGTTTTTACATGTAACTGGAAAAATAAAATATTAAAAATGTCTACAATTATATCATCTTCAAATACTGATAGTTTTGTTTCCTCGTTGGCTATTCTTACTCTTTCAGTTTTTTTTTGTGTGTGCCTTTTTGCTATAGGTATCATTTCTAATACAAGATTGAATAATAACGGTGATAATGGACATCCTTGTTTTACCCCTGATTGTATTGGGAAGGCTACTAGTTTATCCTTAATACAGATAATATTTACTCTTGGTTTTAGGTTAGATACTACTTTTAATTTTTAAAAAGGTTCCATTTATTCCTGTTTTCTAGTGTTTCTAATAAGAGTTGAATTTTGTCCAAAGATTTTTCTGCATCTATTGATATGACATGATTTTTGTTGTTTTTGTTATTGATGGGGTCAGTTATACTAATAGTTTTCTTAGTAATGAATCAGTCCTGAATTCCTGGTATAAATCCCACCTGGTTATAATGTATGATTTTTGCAATATATTGCTGTAAACTCCTTGCTAATTTTTAAAAATTTTATATTAATATTCATCAGGAAAATTGGTCTATAATTTCCTTTCTTTTTTTCTCTTCCTAGCTTAGGTATCAAAATCATATCTGTGCCATACATGGAATTTAGTAGGATTCTTTCTTAACCTAATTTTTGAAATAGTTTATGTAGTATTTGAATTAATTGTTCTTTAAATATTTAGTAAAAATTGCTTGTAAATCCATCTAGACCTGGATTTTTTTTTTCCGTAGGAAGCTTATTTATGGATTGTTCAGTTTTTTTTAAGAGATAGGGTTATTTAAGTATTCTATGTCCTCTTCTGTTAATCTGGGTATTTTACATTCTTTTGTAAATATTTATCCATTTCTTTCAGATTATCAACTTTATTGGTGTACAATTGAGAAAATACCTCCTAATAATTGCTTTAATTTCATCTTCTTGGTGCTTTCACTCTTTTCATTTTTGATACTGGTAATTTGTTATTTTTCTTTCTTTTAAAAATCAAATTAACTAGTGGTTTATTTTATATTCCCCCCATAAAACCAGCTCTCAGTTCTTTTTTATTTGTTATATATATATATATATATATATATATATGTATCTATATCTATATCTGTATATATATATATGTATAAACTTTCACTTTTATTAATCCTTCCTTTAATTTCTCTATTGCTATTTTGGCATATAATTGGGGATTTTTTGAAGTTCTTTACATTGAAATTGCTATTCTTCCTTCATTGTTTCTGTGTCTTGCTCATTTGATATATGTGGCTGATTTTCTTCATCTCCTGTTTCTTTTATTTTAAAATTTTTTATTTGATTTGTGAGATACCATTCAAATGAATTATAATCTGTAGCTCAAAGTATTTTTTGTAAGACTCTTTTTCTTGATGTAGATTGATTATTCAGTGCTCTAAGCCTTTGTGAAAGGTGGAGTTGGCAAGACCTTGAGACAGAAGAGAGGGCTTCCAGCTTCAAGGAAGAAGAAATTTGGTTCCAAACTCCCTCCAGGTCCCTGGATCCCTGTGAAAAGAAGTCAACATGATCTAGGTGCTGTTTTCTCTACGTGTCAGCTTCTTCCCAGAGTCTTTCTTTCCCTTTGGGAAGCTGAAGGAAGTATGGAACCACTTGTCTTCTTTCTTGAAGCTGAAAGACAAATGTCAGGATCTTTCTTTTCTCTAAAAAAGGGCTTTTGCCAATTCTGTGCTCATGTAGGCTTGGATCATTGATCATTCTGCAAATGAAGAGAGTTTTATATCAATGGGCTTTGAGCTGTGGGCTATACAATCTTCATAGTCTTTGTTAGTTGAACTTCATCCATAGCTAAGATTCTATCTTCTCTTTATATTTAGCTATAGTCTACAAATCCAAATCACATTCTGTGACACTGTCTTCTTATCCAGCTCATTAATTCACAAATTAATATTTCTGTTCTGAATCCACTGCCTTTTATTATTCCCACAATATGCACTAATCTTTTCAGTTTTGTACTTAGACAAATAATGTGAACAACTTTAAATGCTGCTGGTAATATGAAATTTTATTTGGTGGTTTTATTTATTCATTTACACAACAAATACTTATTGAATGGCTATTATATACAAAGTATTATATTAGGGTCTCAGGATAAAAAAAAGGAGTAAGCTTTTTGTTTGTTTGTTTGTTTGTTTTTAGTATAGCCTGAAACCATATTCTCTTAAAACCTTCAAATATTCAGATTAGAGTAAGATAGTATACAAAAAGGCATTATTTTTCCTCCATGGCACCATGGACATAATTTCTTAGAATAATGTGTCCATTTTAAATTTTGTTCTAAATATAATTCTAGTTTTTTTTTCAAATATAGGACTATTTGGTCTTTATCTAGGGATAAGTATTTGCTTGGTATTTTAAAAATCCAATCAAATGGGCTTTAAGCTAACTAGAAAAGGGAAGAAAATTGCCTGTTCCCAAGTATAGATACCCTAAAAAGTAGTTACCCTAAAAGAAGAAGACCTATTGATATACCTGAAGTGTACAGGCTGTGACAAAGTCTGACAAAGAAACTGGTAATAAAACCCATGGCTTTAGATGCCAAAATAAAAAAATTAAATGGGTCATAGGTTACATATTTTTTAAACCCATTACTGTGAATGTGATAGTGGTAGGTATTTCCTAATTGACCACCAGTAATGTAGATTATGCTGGAGAAAGAAATGGCAAACCACTCTAGTATCTTTGCCAAGAAAACCTTAAATGAGATCACAAAGAGCTGGACACTACTGAAAACGACTGAACAACAATGATGTGGATTATGATGCAAATGATTAAAAATCAATTTTACTATTTTAAGAGCCAAAGAATTTTAAATGCCAAATAAGTTATCCTGTTTCCTTAGGTTTTCTTAAGACTTCTCCTTTTCTTTTCTTCTAATCTTATTCCTTTGTCCCAGCACCACATCATCATGAAACAGAATAGGCCTGATAGAGTTCTAAATCTCCCAAATCCTCACAAATCTCTTCCCTTTCATTAGAATTATTATTTTTCATTAAAACAATATCTATACAGGATTACTACAAAATGCTTCTATATTAGCAGGGAAAGGAAGAAGAAAGCTATTCCTCTCCTTCAATAATGCATTTGTAAGATTAATTTGTCATATTATCTTGCTATCAATTTGAGAAGTCAGCACCTTGAAAAAACAGGACACTGAACATGTAGATGGGGGAGGCTAAGAGTGGAACAAGTGTATCAGAAGATGAGCACAAAAGCTGCCTATTGACCAACTACAGTAGATACCATAGAGAGTAGCTACACTATTAGAATGCTAGCTGTTGGGAAGCATAGAAATATACAGGAGAGAATCAAAGAAAGGAGCTGATAGAAGGCCTCAAATGTATGTGTGTATATATAAACAAAGTATAGGCAACCAATATGATGGACCAGAGGTGCAAAAAAAAAAGGAGGCATATTGGACTTTGGAATAATCATTAAGATATGATGGAATGAGACTTATGATTATAATAATGCTCTATATTGTTATAGTTTATTGCAAAGAAATAGCCAAAGAAAGGGATGGAGTGTAGTATAGCATTAGATGACAAAATAATATAATGAAATCCAGCAATCAGAGAAAGGAAGTATGGTTAAACACATTTGGGTTAAGATCAATGGAGACAGAAACAGAGGTGATTTAATAATTTTAATAGCCAAAGACTACTCGGGCAGAAAGAAGAAATAGATGAGTTCTTTAAACATTAGAACCCTGGGAAAGAGTCATGATATAGTTGTAATAGCATGTTCCAATTATTTAGATATCTGCTGGAGTCTGTTCTCGGACAAAAACAGAGCAGCTAATTTATTCCTTGGTTTACCTTAATGATTATTTTATCTTTCAAAAGGTGGAAGAACCAACGAGATATGGGGGATGATACTATTCTGGATCTGATTTCATCAGTATATTTCAGGACATGTTGTTTGTTGCTATTATTTTTGGACCAGACCTTTGATTTGTTTGATATAGGAACTCACTATCAAAACATATTAATATCTCCTCTTCAGACAGTGGTCCATGGTCACATGACATATGTCAAAGGAATGACTTGAAATCAAGTCTTCCTGCTTCTAAGACGAGCTGTCTATCCACTATGTCACATTGTACCTCTATTATATCATAATACTATTCAAGAGATGGTTAATGAATATCTAGAAAAAGAACCAGTGATCATGAAGAGCCAACATGGTATCCTCAAGAACATGCCATGCTAAACTAAACTTATTTCCTTTTTTTTTTCTATTGGCCTACTAAATTGGCAGATTGGGAGGATGCTGTTAAAAATAACACATAGTTTTTAGCTAAGAATTTGAAATAATATTACATGTTCTTCTTTTGGATGTAAAAGTAGTTAAGATGACAGTGCAATTTAATAGCATCAGAACTGGTTTGTGTGGATAACCAGTTTTAAAGGGTAGTCATTAATGGTTCAATGTTAACTTGGAAGGAAGTCCCAAGTAAAGTGTTCTAGGGGTTTAGACTTGCTGTGTGTTGTTTAATGTTTTTGGCAATAATTTGGATAAAAGCATAGATGGCATCATTATCAAAGTTACAAGTGACACAGTCCTAGAAAGGAGGAGATGGAACAGTGAATAAGCATTTATATATTGCCTACTATCTTCCAGGCATCGTGCTAAAGCAGTCTAACAAATATTATTTCATTTGATCCACACAACAACCCTGTGAGGAGGTGCTATTATTACCTTCATCTTACAGTTTAGGAAATACAAATAGAAGTTAATGACTTGCCCAAAGTCATACAACTAATAAGTGTCTGAGACCACACTGAACTTGGATCTTCCTGACTCTAAGCTTAATGTTCCATCCATTGCACCAGTAAAGTCACCTCAGTTAAAACACTGTAGAGCAAAATCAAATTCCAAAAAGATATTGACAGATTAAAACACTGGACTAAATTGAATAAGGTAAAAAAAAAAAGACAAAAAGGAAGCAAGGAAAGAAAGAAGAAAGAAGGGAAGAAAGGAAGGAGGAAAGAAAAAAAAGGAGAAGAATAGAGAGTGATAAGGAAGGAAAAAAGGAAGGAAGAAATTGAAACAAAGCTACAATGTGAACATTACCTAGGTATGTTGTTTGTGTTATTTTATATACCTAAGTAGAATACTCATGATGATATGGAATGTGCCATCTATTAATGTTCTTCTCTTCAAAGTCCAACATCACTAAACAAATTAGTCCAAGTTCAAATTATGAGTATTTTTCCTTAAACATCTATTTAACAGCAGAGAAAGACTAGACTGAGCTTTGCATCTGATTGCTAGCTTTGCCCTGGACAGGAGTCTGTCCTGTATAGGACCATACAGAGATATCATGAATATAGTACAATTGCATCTGATGGGCTAGAGGGCCATTCTAGCAAAATGAGATTAGTGATTGTATAAGATTATGTTTAGTCTTCAGGCTTTAAGCAGCTTACACAACAGCACAAATCTGTGTAAATATTATTAACTTTAGCTAATTAGGATGTCTCTAAACCTGAAAATCTGAGATGAGAGGGTACTCACTAGTTGACTGAGTTATAAAGCAGCTTAAACCTGCCCCATAGCTAACTCTTTTTTATATTCTCATTTAAAAGAGTTAGCAGAGGCATTCCTGGTGGTAGTAGCAGCTGTGACTGGAACATTTTCTGTCCTCTTTAACCCATGCCAAAGAAATGAAGGATGTTACTATTCAGACATTTGGAAGCTACACAGTAAAACTATGACTGATAGAGAAATGGGAGGACATGAAAGAATTTACAACGTTTTTGTGTGTGTTTAATTTTAGATGCAACTTACATGTGCGTGTGTATATGTGTATGTGTTCATATATATACACACATAAACATACATATCCTGTCACTCCTGCTAAATTATAAACCCTTTCTATGCAGTAGCTATGTCTCATATCTCCTTGAGCTCCTGACACCAAGCAACTGTCTTGTACATGGGAGGGATATGTGTAGGGACTGAACAGGTGATTTTATTTGTATAAAGATTTCCCTGGTAAGGAAATTCCCTTGAATACAGCATAGTCATTATAGAGTCCACATTCACAAGATTAAAAAAAGACAAAAACAAAGGGAAAAAAAAGTCCCTATCCTCAAGGAGTTTAAACTCCTTGAGCTTCTTCAAGGAGCTTCTTCTCTGCAATGTATGTTCTCAGAGATGCCTAGAGCAAAATGTGGTTCAGTAACTTGCCCAGAATCAACCAACAGGTATTTATCAGAGGCAGGATTTGAATCCAGGTCTTCGTGGCTTTGGGGCTTATTATCTATCAACTAACCACTTGGTACAAAGGAAACAGGCAATAAATGTTGTGGCCTCCTTTGTATCACATATTAAAGGAAAACATTCTGCCTTCTGCCTTCTGTTGTTTGCACTCACCTTTTTTTTTTTACTCACCTAATTTGATAATAAACAAGATAATATGAGAAGGAGGCTAGGAGATCAACCTGCCTCTTCTGGTCATTCCAGAACCTAGAAAATTGACATCAGTTTAGGATGAAGAGCTTACCTGAAAGTCACCTTGAAGCAGAGTAAATGATCTTGTTTAAACTTAGGGCCTCTGCAATGAGCTTTTTCCTAACCACCATAATTAAGTCAATTTCAAGGACTGCTGCTGTTGTTGTTTGGCCTTCATTTTCAAAGAAGAACAATGACATCACAATAGGTGACATCACAATGGGTGACATCTTGACTTGGGCATGAATTAGATTTAAGTGAGGCAGAATAGTGCAAAGTTGTCAGCCTTGGTATCTCTTCCAGAGTCTTTGAGGTACAATGGCAAGACAAAGTCAAGATGACTAGTGATGACCTGAGATGCAATGGGATGACCTTGGGGTCTTCAGTGTTTGACCAAACTCTAAGTGCTCCACAGTACCTGTTTCAACCACTTTCATGGCTTTTGGAACAAATCGTTCTCTTCTACCCATTTTGCCAAAAGTCTTCACATTCCTGGGGTAGGTATGTGCTTAACTCATGACAGGTTTGAGGCCTGTCAGTTACCCTCAACCTGGGTTAGTCTTTCTGCCAAGATGGTTTTACTGTGGTGTCTGCTGCACATGCTACAGCTTCTTGGAGACACAGGATAGAGTTGAATGACAGGTAGTCACCAAAGATAAGTGAAAGTCCTGAAAAGGACTTGGTAAAGCCTATCATCAGTGCTAGTCCTCCCTGAACACCTCATGTTACCCAAGCACTTTGTGATAGTAGAATCCAGTATGCTCTTAGTTCATCAAAATGACTGTTGTTAGACCTTCGGAAGAAGACTTTGATAAGAAGCCTCAGAAATTACATTTTTAAAAGTGAGCTCTTCTCTTTCTTTCATGTACATTGCATTACCCTCTATGAAGGTCATTATCAATTTGGTAAATGCAAGCAGGACCATAGTGGACATTTCCATGTTTCCAGGACTCAGCAATCCTTTTCTCTCCTTATTCCTGAGGTTAAACTTGATTTGGCTTCTCTTTATAATTAATACTAATATGTCCCCCTGGGAATTCTTGGCCAAACACATTTCTGAGAACACAAGTGGATTTTCTTCTAGATTCCCTCAACCTTAAATTCCATCTTTGTGTTTCTACCAATAAAATATCTCCTTCTATCTGTTTGCTTCATATTAACTAGAGCAAGATAACCAGAATTTTACCTCAGGGCACTGAAATTTAGAGGTTGCTGACAGTTCTTGTACTGCCTCAGCAGGTAGAGCTGAACTTAGCATATAGTAGCAAGAGTAGTTGGTTTCAAAAGGAATAGTTCAAATGAGATTGGCTTCTCTGTAACCCCCAAATGACATTGACAGCCACATACCAGCAGTGTCCCTACCAGACTTTACCTAAAATCAACTTCTGTAGCAGTAGCTTTAGTGTGTCTTGACTGTCTCCCCACACAGACAGTGATGGATAAAGAGTGTCTCAGTCTTCAATCCCATTGAACTGTGTATCACAAGGTTTAAGGTTACACCACCATTTCTTCCCTATTACTCCAAGTTGCCTTTGAAAAAGATTATTTGAGGATATTTTTCATGCCATTTGATGTGGTAGAATGGCAAGTTATAGTTTTTATTACATATATCCTATTATTTTTTTAAAGAAAATTTTAATCATTATCTACATGGATCCCACCTCCTCCCTTATTTTTATGCTGATTAGTGGTCTTTCTTTTTCAAATATTTTTTTAAATTTTAAAATAAAAATTTATTTTTATTAAAATAATAATATGTATTAGAGACAGTATTTCAATCCAGGTCTTCCTGGCTTTGGGGCTTATTACACATCCACTATACAACTTAGTACATAGGAAACAGGCAATAAATGTTGTGGCCTCCTTTGCATCACATATTAAAGGAAACCATTCTCCCTTCTGTCTTCTGTTGTTTGCACTCAACTTTTTTTTTTAAATCACCTAGTTTGATAATAAACAAGGTAATATGAGAAGGAGGCTAGGAGATCAACCTGCCTCTTCTGCTTATTCCAGAACCTAGAAAATTGACATCAGTTTAGGATGAAGAGCTTACCTGAAAGTCACCTTGAAGCAGAGTAAATTATCTTGTTTAAAATTAGGCCCTTTGCAATGAGCTTTAGATGGAGCCAAGGGAGCCAAGATGGCAGAGTAAGAACTGAGTTGTTCTCACTCTCCTTTCTTGACCTCTAAAAACCAGAAAATATTGCCCCAGGAAAAACCCTGGAATAGCTGAGCCAGGAGAAAGACAAGGTGCAGTAGTCTTGTAGCCCAGGAAGCTTGGGGGATTAATGGGAAAGGTCCCTCTTGCTCTGGTGAAAGGGGAGCAGTACAGGACAGGAGGTGTCCCAGCAAGCCCCACCTCAGCAAAACAGGGGGAGATCCCAAGCCCCAGGGTGGAGCAGGCAAGCACCAACACCAGGACCCCCTGAATGCCTTGGCCCAGGCAGGGGAACTAGTAGACTCCAGGTTGGAAAACCACCACATGCACTGGCGGGCAAGTGTCCTCCGACAGCTAAACCTCCCACTCCTTCAGCACAACTCCAGGAAACACAACTCCAGGTGGGTAGGCATCTTTCAGCAGCCAAACCTTTCAGTGCTTCAAAGCAGCCCATGTGAACAGGTGTCCTCCAGGGGCCAGACTCCCCCTCACCCTCCCCTCAAAGCTTCAGTGTTGCTGACCCCAGCTCAGCACTAGGTAAGCTGCCAGACCCCTCAGCCTTCAGCTGTAAGCGCCCGAGGGCCCAGTACACAAAGCCAGTGACCAGGTCCTTGGCCCCCAGCACAAGAAGCTTGGCTCAGTGCCCCCTGTATTCCAGCAGGAGAGCTCAACTTTCAAAGCCAGGAAATAGGCAAACACCATGAGCAAAAAGCAGAAGTGGACAATGACCATAAATTCCTATTATGGGGATAGGGAAGATCAAAACACAAATTCAGAAGAGGATAACATCATCAACATACCCACACCATAAACCTCAAAGGGGAATATGAACTGGGCTTAAGCCCAAAAAGCCGTCTTGGAAGAACTTACGAAGGATTTCAAAAGTCAAATAACAGAGGTAGAAGAAAAATTTGGAAAAGAAATGAGAGGTATGCAAGAGAGAGTCAATAGCTTGGAAAAGGAAGGACAAAAAATTGACTGTAGAAAACAACCTCTTAAAAAGTAGATTTGGCCAAATGGAAAAGGAGGCACAAAAACTCACTGAAGAGAAGAACTCCTTAAAAAGCAAAATGGGCCAGATGGGAAAGGAGGTACAAAATCTAATTGAAGAAAACAATTCATTAAAAATTAGAACTGGGCAAGTAGAAGCTAATGACTCTATGAGACATCAAGAATCAGTCAAATAAAATCAAAAGAATGAGAAAAATAGAAGAAAGAATAAAATACCTCATTGGAAAAACAACTGAAAAAAAAAATAGATCCAGGAGAGATAATTTTAAAATCATTGGTGTACCTGAAGGCCATGATCAAAAAAAGAGCCTGAAACCATCTTTCAAGAAATCATCAAGGAAAACTGCCCTGAGGTCCTAAAACCAGAGGGTAAAATAGTCATTGAAAGAATCCACTGATCACTTCCTGAAAGAGATCTCAAATTGAAAACACCAAGAAATATATATATATATATCTATATATATAGATATATAGCTCTTATTTATTCTCCCCTCCTTGAACCAATTTAGGTGAGAGTGAGGGTCAAATATTCCTAGACCCCCCACTTCCCCTTTCCACTTCCCTTTCATTGTAAAAGTTTATCCTTGCATGCCTCTTTTATGTGACATAATTTCCTCCATTATTCCTCTCCCTTTCCTTCCTCCCAGTGCATCCCTCTTTCTCACTTATCCATTTTTTGTAGAACATCCCAATATAATCAACTTGCTCCTGTGACCTCTAAGGAGACTCCTAACTACCCTAATAATTTTAACATTTTTAGTAGTTATATGTATCATCTTCCTATATAGAAATGTAAATAGTTAAACCTTATTGAGTGTCTTATGATTTCTCTTTCATGTTGACCTCTTCATACTTCTCTTGAGTCTTCTGTCTGAATGTTAGATTTTCTATTCAGCTCTGGTCTTTTCATCAGGAGTGCTTTAAAGTCCTCTATTTCATTAAGTATTAATTTCTTCCCCTGAAAGATTATATGCAGTTTTACTTGGTACATTATTCTTGGTTGTAATTCTAGCTCCTTTCCCCGCCCCCCGAATATCATATTCCAAACCCTGTGATGTATGGGGTGTTCAAGGAGGACTAGCACTCCTGAGGGTTTGCCGAGCCTTTTTCAGGGCTACTTATACACCTTTGGTATCTACCTGGCACTCAACTCAAACCTGTACCTCCAAGAAACTGTAGCATGTGTAGCAGCCACCCATGTGGTAGCACCTAAAAGTGGTCTCAGCAGATGGGCTAAACCAGATTGAAGGTAACTGACAGGCCTCATAACTGTTGGTGAGTTATGGGGGTGTCTACCCCAAGCATGTGAAGACTTCCCCTGATGGGATGGGCAGATGAGAATAATTTGTTCCAATGTCCATGAAGGTGCTTGAAGAAGATGCTGTGGAGTGCTTAGAGCTTGGTCAGACATAGAAGATACCAAGGTCATCTGCTGCATACAATCATCCTAACTTTTTTTCTTGCCCCTGGACTTTGATGACTGAAAGAGAGAACAAGATTGACAACTTTATGCACCTCTGTCTCACTTAAATCCAATTCATGTAGGAATCAAGATATCAGCCAGTGATGTTATTGGTTCTTTTTGAAAATAGAAGACAACAATAACAACAATTCCAAATCTTCCAGTCCTTTAACCTAGTAGCTGTTAAATCTTTTGTGATTCTGATTGTGGCTACACAGTTTTTGAATGGTTTCTTTCTGGCTGGTTGAAGTATTTTCTCTTTGACTTCGGAGATTGTAGTATCTTTCTTACTAGTTCCCAGATCCCTCTATCATCTCTGGCTTAAGAGCTCCTAAAGCTGCTGCTGCTGCTAATGCCCTTGCTGCCATCTCTAAAGCCCATAGCTGGTTTTTGTGGCAGCATGGGCTCTGGGCCATAGGCCTTTTCTTCTAATCTGCCAGGTTGTCTTGAGCTTGAAAAATGTCTTGACAGACTTTTTATTGGCTCTGACACTCCAGAATTTGGTTTGAGGTGTTATTTTAAAGTTGTTTGTAGGAAAATGTTTGGAAAGCTCAACTGTTTCTACTCCACTATCTTAGCTCCCTACACATTTGTTTAAGACCACTCCGATAGTTTCTTCATAGTTTGTTCTATTTCCTTTTCTGAGACTGTGCTATTTAAGATGTCTATTTGGTCTCCTCTTGGTTTGGGTATTTTATATTTTTGTAGGTATTCCTTTATTTCTTTTGCATTTTCAGTTGTTAGCATGCTGTGCATAATAGACTGATAATTATTTATGTTTTCTTCTGTTTTTATTATTCATTTGCTATTTTGTTCTTTTTATTTTCCATCTTCTTTTTAATTAGATTAGCTAAAGCTTTATCAATTTTCCATTGTTTTCAAAGAACCAGCTTTCAGTTGTATTATTTATGTAATCTTTTTGATTTCCAGCTTATCTATTTATCCTTTCATTTTCAATATCTCCTCTTTTGTGCTTTTTTTGGCTTGTTTATTTGTTTGCTTTCTAATTTTTTTTTTCAAAATGCATATCCAGTTCATTAATTCTTTCTTTTCTATTTTGTTAATATATGCCTCTGGAATATAATTTTTCCCCTGAAGACTCCTGTAGTTGCATACCAGAAATTTTGATATTTTTTGCCTCATTATCATTTTCTTTCACACAATTGTTAATTGTTTCTTTGATTTGTTCTTTGACATCCTCATTATTTAGAATTTCATAGTTAAGTCTTGATTTGGATCTGTGTCTTTTGTTTGTGCTCCCTGAACTGATGCCTATTTTTACTGCATTATGATCTGTAAAAGGTGTGTTTACTATTTCTGGCTTTTCATATTATCTATAAAAATTTTTGTGCCTGAGTACATGGTTCACTTTTGAAAAAGATCCCATTTGGTTCTGAGAAATACATGCTATTTAGCAGTGCCATTTAAATGATGCCATAAGTATTTTACCTCTTAAGTTCCCCAGCATTTTTTTATTTCTATATTTATATTTCTCTCTTGTTTATCTTTCTGTTATATTCATCAAATCCAAGAAAGGGATCAACTCCTTCTTACTACACTTTAGTATTTTCTATTGGGAAGCCAACAATGAAGGAATGAAGAATTGAATTAAAAACAAAAGCAAAACACACAAATAGGTAATTAGATCATTGGAACAGATTAGACAAATCAGAATCAGAAAAAAAGTGGAACTCAATTAATTTTCAATGAGCTCCAAAACATAAATTGCTTGTGAATGATATTTGATTAAACCATATTTGATTAAAAAATTTTGAGGGAAAACTGGAAATCAGTGTTGCAGAAATAAAGTAGACTTACACCAACATCCTACCCATACTTCACAATAAATTCAAAACATATGTAACCTTAATATTAAAGAATAGAGAATTAGAAAAAAGCTAACTGTGCATTTCCTAAAGCTATGGGTATGAAATGTATTCTTAAACAAATGGACAGAGGAAATTATAAAAGATAGAATAGATAATTTTTATTTTGTAAAATTGGAAAGCTTTTGCACAAAAGATTTGAATGTAGCCAAGCTCAGAAAGAAAGCAGAAAATCAGGAAAAAAATTTTTATAGGCAGTTTTTCAGAAAAAGGTCTCATATCTGAAATACACAAAGAACTTTGTAAAATCTACAAGAATATGAGTCATTTCCTGATTGATAAATGGTCAAAACATATGAACAGGCAATTTTCCTGTAAAGAAATAAAAACAATATACAATCATGAAAAAATGTCCTAAATCATTATTGATTAAGGAAATGCACATTAAACAACTTTGAGATATCATTCTCTACCTATCAGATTGACTAAAATGAAGGAAGGGAAAAGCATCAAATGTTGGAGGGGATATGGAAAAATTAGGACACTAATACACTCTTGGTGGAACTGTGAACTCACCCAAACATTTTGGAGAGCAATCTGGAATTATACCTGAAGAGTTACTAAACTGCCTATACCTTTTGACTCAGCAATACCATTACTTGGTCTGTTTCCAAAGATGATTAGGGAAAAAAGGAAAAGAAGCTATATGTCCTAAAATATTTATAACAGATCTCTTTGTGGTGGCAAAAAAACAGAAATTGTGAGAATGCCCATCAATTGGGAAATGGCTGAACAAATTGTGATAAACAATCATGATGAAATACTACTGTGCTATAAGAAATAATGAGCTCATTGATTTTTAGAAAGAAATAGCATGGATAGACTTGCATGAAATAATGAAGATCAAAATGATCAGAACCAAGAGAATGATTAGATTTCCACTCCTCCCATCCCCCATTTTGGATTGGATATTTTATATCATCTACATAAGGAATTCACGGTGAAGAAACTCCTTCAATAAATTTAGATGAGCACTTGCCTTGCATTTAATGCTTAGGGTCACATAGTCATCGTATCCTGGAGGATATGAACCCAGATTCAGAAGTTGATTTTCTTCCCAAGATGTTATAGTGTCACTTGAAACTGAAAGTCATTTCTTTTGAGTAAAGTGATTGTGCATTACTGGATTTCCTGAGCATGTAACATTGAGTGGTCAGTCTGGGAAACAGGTCATTTTACTTTAGGATCATAGGTTTAGAACCAGAAGTGACCTCAGAGCTTATTTCATCCAACTCCTTCATTGTATAGATTAAAAAAAAAACCCAATAACCCTACTGAGGCTGAGTAATGAAGTGTCTTACCCAATGAGGAAAATTAATTTTAATGTATCATTTGATTATTAATATTAATTTATGATATTCACTTCTCTATTTAAAATCCACACTTCTTAGTTTTAGCCCACAAAGAAAAACAATTTCCAGAAATTGGCTGAGGAATGTGGTTACATACCAGCCCCTCCCAGGGCCTAGTCTGGTACTCTCTGTTTATCCCATAAACAAAAGCTAAACTGAGCTTATTCTTGCTTCTAAGAGTTACCAAGAGCCATTCCTGTGACCTTGGTCCCCCTTCGTTAAAATTTGGGGAGGCCTGGCTCATGAAGGAGAAATAAAACCAGAGAGAACCTGATTGAGGTGCCCAGTTTTCTGGAGGGGTCTCAAAGCTCATGACTAAGCCTCATTTTTCAGTTAAGCTCCCCTTCCCCACACAATGAGTACTCAGAAATTGAGTACCTAGCCCACCTCCTCATTTAATATTCTACCAAACAACTGTTGCTTTTCTCTGGTCAGAGGACCTCCCAGTAATTGCTGTCAGGAAGACAGACCTGGATTTATACTGGTGTGAGACTCTCTGTTAGTGTCTTTGGTTACCAAAAGAGACCACTGACCATCAATTTATTGTTTATTGGCCAACCTAATTAACAAATTGAATTTTAATAGCCAGAACTTTGTCTCTCGGAATTTTGTATACCATACCAAGGTAGCATAGGTACTAAATAGCAGGACCAGAATTTGAACTTAGGTCCCATGAATACAAGTTTAATACTTTCCACTCAGTGCTATTTGTATTGCATCATGCCTCTTCTTTCTATATCCTATTTTCAGTATTGCTTTGGCAGCTATTTATATGATGGTATCAGCAAATGTACTATATTTTGTCTTTCTATTATTATTTTCACTGTCAAACATTTTTATATTTTCTTCATTTAGAAAGGCTACTAAGGGGATTATTCACAGCTGGAATTAGTAGCTATTCATTCTCACATTCTCTTTCATTCTCAATCTCTTTATAGAAATATTATTTTTGGAATATGTTTATTCCAAGCTGGGGAGGTGGGGATTGGGGGGAAGGGAACATACATTCATGAAGCACCTACTATGTGCCAGATACTATGCTAAGCACTTTACAGATGTCTCATTTGATCCTCACAACAACCATGGAAGGTAGTTGTTATTATTACCAGTATTTCACCATTGAGGAAACTGAGACAGACAGAGGTTAAATGATTTGCCCAGAGTCACACAGTTAGTAAGTGTCTGAGGCCAGATTTGAACTCATGTCTTTCTGACTCCAGGCCCAGTGTTGTATCCACCACTCCATCTAGTTGCCACTCAAGTAGCATATTAACTGTTTAATACTAATCCTTAACTTTTGTGTTTCTGTCTTGCTATTTTCCTTAACCTCAGCTAATGCCTCATCATAGTGTGGAGGTGATCCTAGGTCCTTAAAGGCCATGCAAGTGGTGAACAATTTCTGTCATATCATCCAAAACCAGAAAGACTTTGACTATGAGTCATGCAGTGGAATGTGTGCCTGCTATCCTAGAAAGAATCTATAGGGTCTCAGTTTGGAGAGCTTATCACCAGACGGTTGGCCACCAGGGGGAGGACATTATTTTGGCTCCAGCAATTGACTAAAGTATCCACTAAGGCATTCAGGGCTTCTAATCTACATTGGTAGAGGGAGTAAGAAATGGCGTCTTTGAAGTATTGACCTGACAGCATTTTGAAAAAAAAATTATTAAAACTAAATCCTCTTTTGGCTCTTCAATATATTTATGATATATCTAGTGACCACTTCTTAGTATGTAAAAGTAAAAAAAAAACATAAAACTGGAAAAGGGTGGTATCAGTTGGGGGTGGGGGTGAAGTTATGTACCAACTGTTACATAAAAGTAATGAGATATTGTGCAATATGAAAAGATGGATGTGAATAAATCAGAGAAATATTGGAAGGCTTATATGAACTGATGTAGAATGATCTAAATAGAATCAGGCAATGTAAAAACAAAAGCTATCAACAACTTTTTTTAAATACATCAGGCTTTAATTTGTTCACTTTTTATGCACGCATTTGCTTTAGGTGACAGTATGGAAGAGAGTAAATACTATAAATATCTAGTAAATAATATTAATATGTTAATAGCAAGTACTATAAATGGATATATAAAATAATTATTAGAATAGTTCTGTTCTACATACTTATTAGCTTTGTAACCTTGGACAAGTCACTTAATATCACTATGCTTCGGTTTCATCAGCTGTAAAATGTGGATGATAACAGTAACTACTTCATGATAATTGCACCATATGAAGGTTGCTGTGAAGATCAAATGAGGTAATATATGTAAAATACTTTGTAAACTTTAAAGGACATATAAACGGTATTATTATTTTTATTGTTAAATAGTAATGCTACTATTATTAAAATGATCATAGATCTTCCTATTTCTAGACTAAATATTCTAATTTCTTTCAACTGATTCTTACATGGAATGAACTTAAGACATTCTACTATTCTTGTTGCTCTCATCTAGATATTCCCCAGTTTATCACTATTATTTCTAAAATGTGATCATTACAATTGAACACAGTACCGTAGATGTGGTCCAACAAGGGCAAAATGTAGAGGGACTGTCTTTTTAAAATTCCTTTAAACTGCACCTTTCTTTGTCGAGCTTCAGATACCATTAGCTTCTTTAACCACGATGTCATATTGTTGATTCACATTGAGCATGTAATCTACTAAAATGCAAATTAATTTCAGAAACATGAAGTCATTATTTTTTTCAGATGAACCAGTGTTTAGTCACCCAGCCCTCATCCTTAATGTATGAAATTGTTTTATTATTATTATTTTTTTTAACACTTTAGACTCCACTTTAGTGGGGGTCATCAGACCTGTTATTTCTTCAGTGTAGATAGATTCCAGTGAGGCACTTCTTCCAATGCAGACTGGTGCATTCTTTCCAGGTTATAGTTTTAGAATATTGCCTCTTTTTGAGAGGTTATGTGATTTGTTTGGTGTGACACAGCCAACATGAGTCAAAGGTGAATTTAAACCAAAGTCTTCTAATTTTAGCTACTTCTTCATTCACTATGCAACATTGCCTCCCTTTAAATTTAATCCCTACTAAATTTCATTTTATCAGATTCATCCAATGTTTTAATATGTCAAGAATTTTTGGATTTTGACTCAGCCATTTAATATATTAGCTATGGCCATTCAATCAATCTCTTCTAAATCCATCTTAATGTACCATCATCTGGAATAGTAGAATCAAACTTAAATAGAAATGAAGCCATTACATAAAGCTCCCTGAGGGTCACATATTGACCTAGAACATTTTTATTTTGTTAAATATTTTCCAATTACATTTTAATCTGGTTTAGGCCACATTCAGGAGTTTTGAGGGCTGTGCGTTTGACATCCCTGTTCTAACCTTCTTTTCTTTTCTATCTTTTCTCCATCTTTTCTATAAGAATAGTATGAAAAACTGTTAAATGGTTTGCAAAAATATCATTGGTAGATCAACAATATTTCTCTCATCTATCTATTCAGTTACATTGGTTAAAAAAAAGGTTAGTCTGATATGATGTGTTCTTGATGAAGTCATATGATCATTGTTTTCTTGGTTCAGTCACGTCTGACTTTTTATGACCCTATTTGGGGTTTTCTTGGCAAAGATACTGGAGCGATTTGCCATTTCCTTCTTTAGCTCATTTTAAAGATGAGGACACTGAGACAAATAGGATTAAGTGACTTGTCCGGGGTCCCACAGAAAGTAAGAGTCTGAGGACATATTTGAATTCAGGAAGATGAGTCTTTCTGACTTCAGGTCTGGCACTCTATCCACTATGCCACCTAACTGCCCTAGATGGACCCTAACACCCTCTAATAATAAGTACTAGAATTCTGCCAGAAATTGAAGATGACATCACTGGCTTATTGTTTTCAAATTCAATTTTCTTCCCTTATTCAAAAATCAGGACAACACTTGTCCTTCTCTAGTCCTCTAGTGCCTTTCCCATTCTCTGTGATCTTTCAAAGATGATTGACAGTGTCTCAGCAAACATTTCCACCAGTTTATTCAGTGTTTGATGATTTAATTCATTTGGGCCAGGTAATATTAATCAAGAAAAATGAGGTACTCTTTTATCATCTTTTATCATCTCTATACTTGGGTACTAACTCCTATAGCCTCTCTTGGGCATGGTAGAGCTTGTCTTTTTCAATTAATCTGTTTTTTATTTTTTAAAATAATTTTTATTGAACTTTTTTTTTACATCATGTTTTATTGAAGTCTTTTTAAATCACAAGATTTCACCCAGTATTCCTCCTTTTCTTTCCTCCCAGGGCTCTATCCCATATAATACATGACATTTTAAAGGAAAAAAAGACAGAGATGGAAAAAATTTAGCAAACGTGATGAAATGGAAAAAAGCCTGAAAATATGTGCAATGTATCACTCCCATGGATCTCCCACCTTTACAAAATGGTAGAGGAAGGTTTTCTTATATCCCCTCTTTGAAGTCATACTTTTTTATTTTTTATTTTTTCAACATTCATTTTTAATTTTTGTTTGTAGTTGTTCTTTTCACTTACATTGTTGTAGTCATTGTGCAAATTGTTTTCTTAGGTCTGTTTAGTTTACTTAGCAGTAGTTCATGTAAATGTTTTCATGCTTTCTCTGTTTTTATCACATTGGTCACATTTCTTATGGAAGTATAATATTCCAAAATAATCTTCTATAAATAATTTAATTAATTGTAGTAGACAAGGAATACTAAAAAGAAGAGATTTGAATAGTAAAAACTTCGTCATTTTTAATCCATTTCTGTTCACAGGAGTATTCATTGGATAATATGAGCACTCTAGTTTTTAGAATGATGTATCCTACACCGTGACAAGAGTAGACCAGAAGTAGACCAGAAGTAGACCACTAGACCGGGCCTGCATAATCTGTGGCCATCAGGTTGCTTATGGCTCTAGGGCCACTTGTAACACACCAAAGGATTTCAGGTGGCCCATGAAAAGTATAGAGGAAAACATCTTTTGTATATAGAGGAAATCCTTTGGCGAGTTGCAAGCCCCTTGCTTTCAGAGCAGAAGTCACAAACAAAATTCAGCAAGCATCTGTCAAGGGCCTACACTGTGCAATACATTGAGCTAGAGGCAGCGGGAGATAACATGATTAATAAGAGATGGACTGTTCCTGTAAAGAGAATTATCAGGAATAGAAGAGGAAATATAAGATAATAGGGAATCTAAGATTTTTTTGTATTAAAAATACTATAAAATAATATATGATATGTGCATAAAAGAGACATGGAAGATAAAGTGCTGGCCTCAGAGCCAGAAGACTTGGATCCAAATATTGCCTCTAATACATATTTATGGTGTGATCCTGAGTAAGTTATTTAACTTCTCAGTGCTCTAGGTAACTCTCTACAATTATAAGTGGTGGAGAAGGCGCCAACCTGATTGGTAGAGGGAGTTTCCTTACTTAGAAGTTCTCTATATCAATGAAATAAGAGGTCCAGTCTCTATTATTATTCTGTTTTCTATGTGAACAAGAGAAGTGTAGGCAAAATGCTATGACAACACTAAGGAGAGCAAAAAAACTGGACTGACTCAAATGAAATTTACTAGGAATTGAGTTCTAAAGAGAGACATTGTTATAGCATGGAGGGAAATAAATAATCAGGGTTCAAATTATTTCTCTGATCCATACTGTGTGAACCTTTTTAGTAAGACAACCTTTTTAGAAATGGAGATTTGGGAAGAGGTCACATTTAATCTACATTGTGAAGAATGGGTAATATTTGAAATGTTGAGGATGGGAACCAGGAAAGGAAATATTCCGAGCATAAGTAATACATGAGCAACATTCTTAGTGAAAAATTAATTTGGGGGAGGTTTTAGAAAAGAATCTCTAGTATCTTAATGAGGCATGGCAACTAGGTGTTGTAATGGATAGATCTCTGTACTTACAGTAAGATAAATCTAGTCCCAATCCTGCCTCATACACTTACTATTTATGTAATTTCTTTTTGTCCCAAATTCTTCATCTGTAAAATGGGCATCAATAATAGGGTTGTTGGGAGAATCAAATGGGATATTTATAAAGCATTTTGGAAACCTTAAACACTAGCTATTATTAGCTCTGGGTTCTTAATGACTATCACAGAGATCTGAGCTCTATTATGTATTATCAAACTGGAAGACTTTGATCATTTGGACTTTTGTTCAAGGACCATCCTGGATAAATTAAGTGATGTTTCTTCCAAGAAGTCTGGCTACCAGGTGATGATTCTTTTAAAAACCAGAGTAAGTCATGACTATTGCCTGCTATGGTAGGGAAGTTGTTGAGATCTTTGGCAATGAAGAGAGTGCCCTGACTTACGCAATCATGACTTTCTAAGAAGGATATGAAAAATAGTACTAGATAATCTTTCAAGGTCTCTAAAACTCACAATACTTGATGACAACTTAGTTCCTTTTCGATCTTAAAATCTATTCTGACTCGAGTTATGCTGATCTTGAGCTATTGTCAAAGTCTCGTTGATTCCACTTTCATATTTTAACAGTCAAAGCAGATTCTCAAAATGGAAATTAGGTTGTTTGTGGGTGATGGCATTTGAGGTCTGAGAAAAGATTTAGTCAGCACAAACACAATGATAACAACCTTTTTTCTTCCTTTTTAAAAATTAGCAAACTCAGTCAGTGATTGCTCTAAATTATAGGTTCCTAATCTTACCACCTAGCAGTGGCATAATTACCAAGTCCTTATCTACCGCCCACTGATTGTTCATTTGTAATGTGTCCATCTTGAAAGGAATGGAGAGAACTGTACAAGGTGGTCTAAAATGGGGAGTTGTACATCCAGTATAATGAGGAAAACTTGGAAAAACTGCATGGCAAAAGGAACAAAAAGCAACTCCCATTCCAGCTCCCATTTCCTTCCCCATCTACCCCATGGTTCTTGTATTTTTGATGTGTCTGTGAAAGAATGGGGATATTTTCAGAAACGTGAATATGTGAGTGATTCATAGAAAAGTAGCAGTTGGACAGCAACATCCATTTTAATATCACAAGACCTGCAAGGATGGTGTTCAACAATGGGAATTTAAATGGGACTGTGCTGATTCTCCTCTTAACCTGTTGGCTACTATAGCTACAATAAGCACATGTTGCTCAATTATGTACAAATTTTCTCAGTTTTATTTGGAGAATTCTTGGGTCAAATAGTTTGACTTGGTATTATTATGAAACTGTCAGCCCTGCTGGATTTTTTTTCCTACAAGCATTCGGTGAGGTAAACAAGAGTATTGGATAATGGTCCCTGCTGACATTTTAAATATAATTAGCTTGACAGATGCTCTAAAATACCAGGCCTTCAATAAACATACTACATATGAAAGAGTCAGAAGCACCAAGGCATAATGAACAGAAAGCTGGCTTTGAAATCAGGGAGACACAGGTTTGCTTCCCACATGTGACACAATCTATTTCCCTTCTCCTTAGTTTTTTTCCCCCAATGCATTCATTATACAGCCACCAAAATGATATTCCTAAAGCATGTGTCTGACCACATCACTAGCTCAAGCTCCAATCTTTACACTATCTCCTAGTCAAATTGGCCTGTATGCTGTTTCCTATATATGACACCCTACCTCCAGTCTCTATGCCTTTGTGTAGCTTGTCTCTTATATTGCAATGTACTCTCCAATTCTCTAAATATACTGCAGTATCTACCTCCCTTCAAGTGCTACCTTGTTCTCAAGACCCATATTGATTACTGCAGTTGCCAGTGTTCTCCCTGCCAGTCTCATGGGAAATTAAGGCTGGCCCTTGGTAGGTGCTTAATAAATGCAAATTAAATGAATGAAGGAGGATTAACATGGGCAAGTTACTTAACCTCTTGTTGTCCTAAGCAGCTCTCTAAGACTGTAAGTGACAAATGAATTTCTGATCTGAATCAATGGAGGGAACTAATTCCAATTGGAAGTTCCCTAAAATGGTGAAAATATAGATCCAGAATAAATATGAGACAGTAGAGTCCTGAGGGAAGACCTCTGGGTGGGTAGGTGGGTAAGGGAAAGCAGGAGAAGTGGGTTGTCACAACTCTACCATTATGTAATTGACCCTTTTGTCTACGTGACCTTAGGCAGGTCCTCTAACATCTGTCTGTCTCATACCCAGCATCTGCAGAATGAGGGAGACTAATATGATCTTTGCCAACTCTAAAATTCTCCAGTTTAATTTTTCCATCTCTGAGAGTCATGATGGCAGTATTAGGGAAAAAGAGGGACTGATGTGTTAAAGGTGTGTGGGGAAGAAAGGTCACATTTTGTTCTTTTAGAAAATGATAATAGCTAGCATTGATACAGAGCTTTGAGGTTTGCAAAGTGCTTTGTGTGCTATCTTATGTTCTTCAAATAACCTTGTACTATTCTCGTCTATTGCCGTTGCCCATTTTACACATGGGAAACTTGAGGCACATAGAGATTGAATAAATGATTTGCTCAGGATCACACAGCTACTAAGTAACTGGGGCAGAATTGAAACTCAAGCCTTCCTGACTCCAAGCCCAGCAATCTATCCACTACACCATTTAACTATCTGGAAAGGAGCTAGGAAAGGACTTGATAGTTACAGTAGGATTCTGTTAAATCATAAAATCAATTTTCAGCAATTACAGCAAATATTAATTCAAGATATCTCCATTCTAAAGGTTTACCTGTATGGATAGGACTAGGAGCATATTAGTTATTTTTTATTTTGTCCTTGTTAGAACAGTCCTGAAGTATTGTGTTTGGGTCTGGTTGCCTCATTTTATAAAGCACATTGATCGACTAGAAAATGACCAGAGGAGGTTGACCAGGATGAAAAAGGGTCTTGAGTTCATGGCTTATGAGGACAAGTTCAAGGAATTGGATATTTAGCCTAAAGAGGAGACAGGATGAGAGCTGTCTTCAAGTATTTGAAGGGCTGCCATTGTTCTATGTGATCCCAGATATCTGAAGCTGGAATAAATCAGGACACATTGCAAAGATACAAGTTTAGGTTTGATATAAGGGACAGGGAGGGGTGGAGAAACACTTCCTAACAATAAGAACCTGCTAAATGTGAAATAGGCTGTCTGGGGAGGCCACATGTTTCTCTTCTCTGGGGTCTTTCAAGCAAAGGCTGAATGAATACTTGTCAGCTATCTTGTAGAGAGCATTCTTGTTCAGGGATGTGTTGGAAAAGATGGACTCTGAGGTCTCTTCCTTCCCTGAGATGGAATTCTGATTCTGTGAACATCTGGGGGAAGCAGCTGTCTCTCTGATGTGATTTGAGAAGACCCTGTAAGACTTCACTCTTTCTCTACACCCTTCAGTATTCCTCCTACAAGTCTGCCACTACAATCCCTGAGATACATTACTAGAAAAATCAGTCCTTTGAATTATGTCAATGACTTTTCTTCAAGACAAGTGGTGGTGAAGAGGTGTAGGGATTTTGGGGTGCTCCTATGTGCAGAGGCACCCCAAGATTGTGAGAGGTTTTGGGGTGCTGGGAAAAGCCCCAGATTGCAATGCTGGGTCTGCCTGAATGAATTCAACCCAAATCTTCCAGCCAGAGAAAAAGTTTATTAAAGATAAAGCATATAGGCCAGACTCCCAAGGAACCCAAACATCAGTAATGCCTATAAGGACGAGTGGGAATGAGACGACTGCAGCCTCTGGGTTTGAGAGATTCTCAGTCTCTGAATGGGGGCAAAGGTGAATCTTAAGTACAGAAAGACTGTAGGAGGGATCTAGGAGTGGCCAAGTAGTTTGGGGTGATGGGAAGAAGGGCCTGGGGAGATCTGGATGTGAGTGGTTAGTAAGGTGGGGTGAATAGAACTCCTGGGTCCTGGACCTCCTGGCAGCTAGCTAGGATTAAGGGTAGGAAATTGCTAGGGGTCATAGGGAGGCAAAACAATGGAAGGGAGAGTGGGTGTAGCCACAACGAAAGGCCAATTGAAGGAGGAGGTGGTTGAGAAAAAGGGCCCAGGTGGGAATTCTGTTTGGAAGTTCTGAGAGATTTGAACAGACAATGAGAATAGATAATGAAGGGAACTAGAAGGTAGACATTTGCTTTCAAAAGGGAGATAAAGAGAGACAAACAGGAGCCAGGTTCTTTTCAGGGCTGGGGAGGAAAGCACATTTGAATAAGATTAAAAGGCGAGGCCGAAGCTTTGGAAGGAAGGTAAGGGGAATCTAAAATCTAAGGGTTTTCAAACTGGATGGTGGGTACATAACCCCATCAGTAGGATAACAAATCAATCTATTACCAGTGATTAATACTTTAGGGTGAAATAATCTCTTAGATATTTCTACTCATTTCCCTGCCTTTAGTCTTTTTCATCTTCTCTAAACCATCTACTGTGGCAAATGTGTATTATGTAATCTACCAGCCACAAGCTTCCCTAGTTGCAGAGATACCATGCACAGCCTACTGGGCCTGGCTAAAGTGATAGTCTTAAAACCTGTTCTGACTGTAAAACATGCTCAAGAAGCTCCAGGGACTCTCTCTTGACTCTAGGATAAAAGACAAACTCCTTTGACATTTAAATCTCTTCAAAATCTGACTCAAGCCTAACTTGTCAGGTTTATTGTAAACTTTTTTTCCCCTTCATATGAACTACTTTCCAGGAAAACTGGTCTACTTACTGTTCTCCATACATAACATTGGTCCCTCTGGGTGGAAGATATTCTCTCTTTTAAGTCTATTGGAATCCTTATCTCTCTGCAACACTCATCTCTTGATTCAAAAACCATCTCTAAGATTTTTTTTTAAACTAGTCATCAAGCTAGTTGAAAGTACATGCGATGGAGAAGGTGTGGAGATATGTTTAAAGAACAGGGCACTATCTAGGAAGACAATCCTGATTGAAGTACCCTAATGAGAGGCCTGAGCCTGTAAGAAGAAGCCTGAGGGCACTAAACTTCCTTTTGTGCTGTCACTTTCCCCCATTAGAATGTAAATTCTTTGAGGGCAGGGATTATCTTTTTTTCTCTTTGTATCCATTGTCCCATTTATATTCATATAAATACTTATATACATACATACATGTATACATATCATTTACACTGAGTTCATATATACATAATTATATATTATACATTATATTTATATAAAACTCAACAAGAATTTAATAATCATTTATTATATATATGAAGCCTAACTACATATATATATATATCCATACAGATACATATATATATATATTTGTACACACACACACACACACACATACACATACACATAAAATCTAATATATACATGTAAAAAACACCTATCTATCTAGGTGCTTAATGAATGCTTGCTGAATTGATTTAAGTGGCTGGTGAAAGGGTGCCATGAAGAGGAGTAGAATCCTGACATTTCAGACTGCCAAAGACAAACTTTGCTTTTTTGACAGATATACCACTGCAGGGTTGGCCTGGGCCTTTCTGTTTAATAGTAGATCTAAGTTACAACCACTGTTTCCACATTCTGGTTATGTTGTTATTGGCTATTATATTAATCATAACAGCTAAACAAGATCTGATAAAACCACTTGGGAATCAGATGTTATGAGGAAATTTGAGCAAATGGGAAAGGGTTCAATCAAGATTTGTTTGGGCATTTCATATCTCAAATACTACTTTCATTGTGGCACTCCTCTGCTTTAAAACCTTTGATGGCTTCCCATTGCTTAGAGTACAAAATATAAACATTAGCCTGCTATTCAAGGACCTGAACAATCTATCCCCAACCTGTCTTTCTAATTTTACTTACCATTACTGCTCTACACAGCTCTGCTTCAATTATATTGGAAAATAGGTTCATCTCTTTGGTGACACTGAATCCTGGGCTTCCTCTCTAACACAGGCTACAGCCTACACCATCTTTCACATCCTGGTCACATTGGTCCTGGAAGGGGTGTCAGAATACTCCTTTGTCTCTGAGATGAATGAAAAGCCCTGGAGACAAAGTTTCTGGGTAGTCAATAATCAGTTTATTAATTAGGCTAGCAAATAATTAATAAACTGAGGTCAGTGGTATCTCTCTCATAACCAAAGACCTCACATGGAAGTCATTGAATGTTTAAATGCCTTTGGAAAAGAGGGTGTCCCTGTTGGGTGGAAATCAACTCTGACTGGTTCACAATTAATGAGAGAATGAATACTATAATGAGCAGTGGGCTTTTTCTAAAGAGGGACTGGGGGACTTGACTTTGATCATGTCAGCACTGCTATTATGCCTCCAAAAATCTATATAAAAGAATCTATCTTCCACATAGTCCTACTTGAGTTGAATAATAGTGGGGTTACAATAAGAATTTCACCTAGATAAGATGATCTGGCGTGGGGAGGTGGATTTTTGGGCAAGGTCAAAAATGTCCTTGAGAAACTGGACTTTGAATGAGCAAGCAAAAAGAGGATCTTTGGGGTCCTGTATGTAAAATTGGTTATTAATAGAATAAGAAAATAATAATTTTCTCACCTCTTTTACTCCTTTAAAATTCATACAATTAGGAATTTCTACCCAACTAAAATTATGGTCATTGTAGTGTACTGATCCAAAGGTCATTCTCCATCATTTCTCAGTGAGTTTAGCACCTGGCTTATCATCTTCCTCTCCTTTCTAACTCTTGCCTTTATACTAACAGACATTAATATTCTTATACCTCAAAATACTTATTCTCCCACTTCCTCAACCTTCTTAAGCCCCATGACCTACTTACTCACACACCTAAGACAAAGATAGGTCAAACACCAGATGTTGCAATTACCTACATTTGTTCTACTTCCCTAATTATAAAAACTCTGATCTTCCTCTATCTTACCCTAACTTTCTATCATTCCACTTCTCCCTATTGTTCACCCATTCTACACCTGTTCTTTGCCCTCTTTTAGGTCTCCATTCTCTCCACCCCTCAGTACTTTCTGAGGTCACTAGCTTTACTCTAACATTCCTCCATTTCCAACCTCAACCAAATCACCTTTTCAACCTGTGCTGTCCTGTCCTTTGCATTTCAATCTCTAATAGCTCTTTCAACTCTGTACTGTCCTCTGCACTTGATTCTTTCACCTCTCATCTTTTCATTTACATTGTTGTAGTCACTGGATAAATTGTGGCTTTTGTTTGTTTTAACTTTGTTCACTTAAGATTAGTTTATAGAGATCTTTCCATTATTTTCAGTATTCATGACATTCATCCTTTTTTAAAGCAGATTGATATTCCATTATATTCATATGTCACACTTTGTTTAACCATTTACTCATTGGTGGGCATCTACTTTGTTTTCAATTCTTTGCTATCACAAAGAGTGCTGCTATAAATATTTTGATGTATATGGGACTTAAGATTTTCTAGGTATATAAACACAACAATGGAGTCTTTGGATCAAAGGGACTGAAGATTACTTTTTTCTTTTTTTTTGCACAAGTAAGAATTTTGTTTTGTTAACTTCTTTATTTTTCTTTTAAAAATATTATTTATTTTAAACATTCATCTTTTTAAAAAAATGAGTTCTGAAATCTCTCACTTTTACCTTGCCCTACTCCATTATGAAGGCAAGAAATGTGATATCAATTATACATGTGAAATCATGCAAAACATTTCCATATTAGCCATGTTGCAAAAACCCCCTGAAAAAATTATGCATCAATCTGCATCTAGACTCCATTAATTCTTTCTCCAGAGGTAGCATTTTCATCATGAGTCCATCAGAATTGTTTTAGATCATTGAACTGATAAGAATAGCTAAGTCATTCCCAGTTGATATTTGTACAATATTGCTGTTACTGTTTAAAATGTTCTCTTGGATCTGCTCACTTCACTTTGCATCACTTCAAAAAAAGTCTTCCCAAGTTTTTTTGAAACTGTCCTGTTCATCATTTCTTATAACCCAATAGTATTCCATCACAATCACCCACCAAAACTTATTCAGCTATTCCCCAATTGATGGGCATCCCCTCAACTTCCATTTCTTTGCCACCACAAAAAGAGCTGCTATATGTATTATTGTACATATAGGTCCTTTCTCTTTTTCTTTGATCTCTTTGGGCTATGGATCTAATAGTGGTATTTCTGGGTTAAAGGGTTTATACCATTTTATATTATACCATTTGGAAATAGTTCTAAATTGTTCTCTAGAATAGTTGGATCTGTTCACAACTTTACCAACAATGCATTAGTATCCCAATTTTTTTCACATCTCCTGAAGCATTTGTCATTTTCCTTTTCTGTCATATTAGCTAATCTGATCAGTGTGAGGTGGTACCTCAGAGTTGTTTTAATTTGATTTATAATTAAATATTGATTTAGGGCATTTTTTCATATAACTATGGATAGCTCTAATTTCTTCTGAAAACTGCCTGTTCATATCCTTTGACCATTTATTAATTGGAGAATGACTTTATTCTTATAAATTTGACTCAGTTCTCTATATATTTGAGAAATGAGATCTTTATCAGAGGAACTTGCTGTAAAGTCCCCCCCCCCATTTCCTACTTTTCTTCTAATATTAACTGCATTGGTTTTGTTTGTGCAAAACTTTTTAATATAACATAATCACAATTATCAATTTTATATCCTGTGATCCTTTCTATGCCTTGTTTGGTCATAAATTCTCCATTATCCATAGATCTGACAAGTAAAATTTTCCATGCTCTCCTAATCTGTTTTTGATGTCAAACTTTAAGTCTAAATAATTTACCATTTTGACTTTATCTTGTTGTACAGTATAAGATGCTGGTCAATACTTAGTTTCTTCCCAACTCTTCTACAATTTCCCAAGCAATTTTTGTCACATAGTAAGCTCTTGTCCCAAAAGCTTGGATCTTTAGGTATATCAAACACTAGATTACTCTGGTCATTTACTACTGTGCATTGTGTACCTAATCTATTCCAGTGATCAACCATTCTATTTCTTAGCCAGTAGCAGATTGTTTTGATGATTACCACTTTGTAATACAGTTTGAAATCTGGTACTGTTGAGGTTTAGAGGTTTAGGGGTGCTGGAACTCCAAATTCATGATAATCACAATAAGGTCCTGCCCAAATGAATTTGACCTAAGCCTTCTTTCAGCTAAAAACAAGATTTATTAAAGATCAACCATATTGGCCAGACTCTTAAGGAATCTAAACATTTGTGATGCTCATAAAGACAAGCAGGCTTGAGCAAGTTTCACCTATTGGCTAGACTCTTAAGGAATATGAGCATTGACTAGACTTTAAGAATCTCAGCCTCTTAGTGGAGACAAGGTGGACCTTATATACAGAAAAAACTGTGGGAGGGATCTAGGAGTGGCCAACTAGTGTGGGGTGACTGGAGGGGGATCTAGGGAGGATCTTGATGGGAGTGATTGGGAGATTGATCAAGGGTGGGAAGTAGCCAGGGGTCATCCTGAAGTAATAGACAATAGAGGGCTAGGCTCAATTAAGGGTAACAAACAATTAGGAGATTGGGCATAGGTGATAAGGAAAGGTCAGTTGATAGGATTATAGCCTCAGGCAACTCCTAGAGAAAAGTAAGAGAATTCAAGGAAAGTTCTAGGAGGGGATTTTTTAGGGCCTGTCTTGGACCTGTACCCTATCAGTACTGCTTAGGTCATCTTCCTTCACATTTTAAAAAATTTATTCCCTTTACATTCTTTAGCTTTTGTTCTGCCAGATGAATTTTGTAATTATTTTTTCTAGTTCTATAAAATAAGTTTTGGCGGTCTGCTATGGCAATGAATAAGTAAATTACTTTAGGTAGAATTGTCATTTTTATTGCATTGGCTCAGCCTACCCATGAGCAAATAATATTTCTCCAATTGTTTAGATCTATCTTTATTTGTGTGAAAAGTGTTTCATAATTTTGTTTATATAGTTCCTGGTTGTGTCTTGGCAGATAGACTCCCAAGTATTTTATATTGTCTGCAGTTATTTTAAATGGAATTTCTCTTAATGTCTTTTCCTGCTGGACTCCATTGGAAATATATATAAATGCTGAGGATTTATGTGAATTTGTCTTATATCCTTCAACTTTGCTGAAGTTGTTAAACTGGTTGTTTCAACTAGTTTTTTTAGTTCATTATTTGGGATTCTCTAAGTATATCTCATATCATCTGCAAAGAATCATACTTTTGTTTCTCATTGCCTGTTCTAATTCCTTAAATTTCTTTTTGTAGTCTTATTGCTTTAGCTATTATTTCCAGTATAGTACTGAATAATAGGGGTGATAATGTGCATCTTTGCTTCACCCCTGATCTTATTGGGAAGGCTTCCAGTTTATCCTTATTGCAGATAATGCTTGCTGATGGTTTTAGATAGATACCGTTTGTCATTTTAAGGAAAGGTCAATTTATTCCTATGCTTTCTAGTTTTTTTTTTTTAATAAACAGGGGTGATTGTTGTATTTTGTCAAAAGCTTTTTCTGCATTTATTGAGATAACATGATTTCTGTTAGTTTTGTTATTGGTATGGTTAATTATGCTGATAGTTTTCCTCCTACTGAACCAGCCTCACATTCCTGGTATAAATTCCATCTGGTCATAATGAATGATTCTTGTGATATATTGCTGTAATCTCCTTCCTGATATTGTATTTAAAATTTTTGTACCAATGTTCATTAGGGAAATTGGTCTATTGTTTTCTTTCTCTGTTTGTGATTTTTCTACTTTAGGTATCAGCACCATATTTGTGCTATAAAAGGAATTTAGTAGCACTCCTTTGCATATTTTTACAAATCATTTATAGTGTACTAGAATTAATTATTCAAAAAAGAGAAAAGGACCCATATGTACAAAAATATTTATGGCAGCTCTTTTTGTGGTGGCAAAAGAATTGGAGATCAAGGAAATGCCCATCAATTGGGAAATGGCCGAACAAGTTGTGGTATATGAATTTAATGGAATACTATTGTTCTATAAGAAATGATAAACAGGCAGATTTCAGAAATACCTGGAAAGACTTACACGAACTGATGCTGAATGAATGAGCAGAACCAGGAGAATATTGTACACAATAACAGCAAAATTGTGTGATGATCACCTTTGATAGACTTAGCTCTTCTCAACAAAGTAATAATCTAGGACAATTCCAGAAGACTAATGATGGAAAACGCTATCCACAACCCAGAAAAAGAACTATGGAGTCTGAATGCAGATCAAAACACATTATTTTCTCTCTTTTTTTTTCTTTCTCATAGTTTTTCTCCTTTTGTTCTGATTCTTTTTTCATAACATGACTAATGTGGAAATGTTTAATATGATTGTACATGTATAGCCTATATCAGATAGCTTGATGTCTTAGAAAGGAGGTAGAAGGAGTGAGGAAAAAAAATTGGAACTCAAATTCTTATGAAAGTGAATGTTGAAATAAAATGCTATTAAGTGGGAAAGAAACAAATAAAAAAAAGAATTCACTTGTGAATCCATTTAGCCTAGTGGATTTTTTTTTCAGAAGCTCATTTATGGTTTGTTCAATTTCCTTTGCTAAAATAGGATTATTTAAGCATTCTATTTCCTCCTCTGTTAATCTGGGTAATTTATTTTTTTTTTGTAAATTTTCATACATTTCATTTAGATTGTTAGATTTATTGGCATATAATTGGGCAAAATAGCTCCTAGGAATTCCTTTAATTTCTTTCTCATTGGTGGTGCATTTTATACTATAATTTATTCTTTTTCTTTTTAAAAACAAATTAATCAATGGTTTATCTATTTTATTGTTTTTTTTTCATAAAACTAACTCCCAGTTTTATTTACTAGTTCATTTTTTTTAACTCTCAAATTTTTTAATCTCTTGTCTGATTTTCAGGATTTCCAATTTGGTGTTTAATTGGGCATTTTTAAGTTGTTCTTTTCTAGTTTCTTTAGTTGTACACCAAATTCATTGATCTGTTCTTTCTCTATTTTATTGATGTAAGCATTTAGAGATATAAATTTTCCCCTAAGTACTGCTTTGGCTGTGTTCCCTTAGTTTTGGTATATTGTCTCATTGCTGTCATTCTCTTTAATAAAATTATTGTTTCTCTGATTTGTCCTTTAACCCATTAATTCTTTAGTATTAGATTATTTAACTTCTAATTAATTTTTAATTTTTTGTTTCCACGGTTCTTCATTGAATGCCATTTTTATTATATTATTGTCTGAAAAATGCATTAATATTTCTCCTGTTCTACATTTATTTGAGGTTTTTATGCCCTAATCCATGGTCAATTTTTGTGAAGGTGCCACATACAACTGAGAAAAAGGGATACTCTAGTATAAAAGTATAATCTAGCTGTTGCTGTTGTTTTTTCTTTCTTTCTTTCTTTCTTTCTTTCTTTCTTTCTTTCTTTCTTTCTTTCTTTCTTTCTTTCTTTCTTTCTTTTTCTTCTCCTCCTCCTTCTCTCCTTTTCCTCTTTCTTCTCCTCCTCCTCCTTATTCTTCTTCTTTCCTGGCTACATGTGATCCTTCTCTCCACTTGGGGTGTCATATCCTTACTGTGTACTCCTTATTAAGGCTAACCTTTCTATTTATATAAGTAATTCCATTTTATTCCATCTCCTCCTTGCACCCACTCTCATCCCCATTCTTTCACTTATTTTCAGTATCTCCTTGTCTGCTGGCTCATTCTCTAATGCCTACAAACATACTTATGACTCCCTCATCCTGAAAAACAAACAAACAACCTTCTCTCAAGCCTCACTTGATACTTCCATCCCTATTCATTATCATCCTATGCTTCTGCCTCTTATAGCTAAACTCCTTGAAAAGACACCTACTATAGGTACCTCTACTTTTTTCCTCTCACTCTCTTAAGTCCTTGTAATCTGACTGTTGACACCTTATCATTCCACTATAACTACTTTCTCTAAAGTCAATATTATCTCTTAGTTGCCAAATCCAATGGTGTTTTCTCAATCTTCATTCTCTTTGACCTCACATGTTTGACACTGTTGATCACTCTCTCTTCTGTGATGCTCTCTTCTTTCTAGGTTATCAGGATATCATTCTCTCTTGGTTCTTGTCCTATTTGACAGTGCTTTCTCTGTCTCTTTTGCTAGACCCTTTTCTAGACCACTCCCTCTGACATAAAGCATCCCTTAGGTTTCAGTCCTTGCCCTTCTTCTCTTTTTCTGTACTACTTTACTTGGTAATTTCATCAGCTCATATGGATTTATCATCTCTCAGCTGATGATTCTCAAAACTACCTATTCTGCCCCAAACTCTCTGCTGACCTCTAATATTGTATCTCTAAACTGAATGTCCTATAGACACCTTAAACTCAGAATATCCAAAACAGAAATCATTGTCTTTCCTCCCAAATCCTCTGCCCCCTCCCAACTTTCCTTTTGCTGTAGAGTACAATACCATCCTCCCACTCCTTTTGACTCACAACCTAGGAGTTGTCCTGGACTCCTCACTCGCTCTCACCCCTTCCAACTCTCATATTCAATCTATTGCTAGAGCCTGTTGATTTCACCTTTATAGCAGCTCTTGAATACACCTCTTTCTTTCCTCTAACATGACCACCATCCTGGTATAGGCCCTCATCACCTCATGCCTGGCCTATTGTAGTAGCCTGCTGGTGAGTCTGCCTGCCTCAAGTCTTTCCCCACTCCAATCCATCTTCTATTCAGTAGATAATGAAATGAATCCTAAAATCAAAGTCTGATCATGTCATCCCCCTACTTAATAAATTCCGGTGGCTCCCTCTTGCCTCCAGTATCAAATACAAAATGTTCTCTTTGACATTCAAAGCCTTTCATACCTTAGTCCTCTCATATTGCACAGCACTCTACAACACTAATCTCCTATCTGTTGCATAAACAAGACACTCTGTCTTTCAACTCCTGGTATATTCTCTGGCTGTTCCCTCTCCTTCCTCCAGTGAGTCTACTGATCTCCCTTGCTTTCTTCAAATCCCAACTCAAATCTTGTCTCTTACAGGAAGCCTTGCTCTGCCCTTCTTATTAGTGCCTTACCTATTTATCTGGCATGTAACTTGCTTTGTATTTATTTGTTTGTGTGTTGTCTTCCCCATTAGATTGTGAGCCACTTGAGGACAGGGACTGTCTTTTTTCCTCTTTTTTTTTTATCCTCAGTGTTTAGCACAATGCCTGGCACATAGGCACTTAATAAAAATGTTTATTGATTAATTGATGTGTTGACTCCATTGATTCAATAGAAACATTTTCTTTATACTTTTTTCAACTTTCTTATAAAGTATTTTATTGATAAATGTTTTAAAAGTCCCCTTATTTCTGAATATATTTTACCCTTTTACACAGTAATTTACCACTTGTAACAAAAAATGAGAAAGAAAAACAAGTAATTCAGCAGAAAAAATGCATCCGCTGACATACTTTCGTTTTCTTACAGAATTTTCATCAGTAATAATGTTTGTAGCTAATGGAAGCCCTGCAAGTTGCTTAATTTCTCAATGTCCTAATAATTTTTCTAAGACTATAAACTAAAGAAATATAGCTAACTACAACAGTAGAGGGAGTTTCTATATTGGAAATTCCTTGCCCTGATGAAATCACAGGTTGGTACCATCCTCCCCAGCACCCCAATGATAATAATATCTTATATTTACATGACACCTTGCAAAGCACATTCTTTATTACCCTTCTCCTTTTCCAACTACAAATGTGTATGAGGCCTGATTTTCTTCATATGCTTCAACCAAAACAACATGTTGCAACAGATTGAATGCAGAAGCAGATATGAGAATCCAGCTGTCTTCTATTAAGCTAGAAATTTAAAAGATTTGCAAAAAAAATGTAAAATAATTTCACTCCTCACTAATTTCTTTTGTTTTGGAAAATATAGTTACATTTTCATAAAAATATGATATAACACATAATAGGTTAGTCATTATCGGCTTTAATTTCTAATATGATAAATATTGGTTGACATAACCTGCATAAACAAAAGCACTTTGGGGTCCTCAATAATTTTTAAGAGTGTAATGCTGACCAGAATTTTGATAAACACTGCCCAATATAAACTACATGACAATTTAGGAAACATGAGTTTGCAAGCTGGCAAAAAAGCAACATTTTAGTTATCTGTTTCAAAGTACTTATCATATAAAAAATGGATCTAATTAGATTTATGCCTCCCTTCTCCTCTTCCCCACCCCCCCAAAAAATCCCTCACCCTAAGGGAATGTATTGCCATTGATAGAAAGTTAAGAGTATGAAGGAAAGAGATGTCAGGAGGTGTTAGGAAAAAGTATCATAGTGTAGTAGATAGAGAGATGGTTTCTGAGTCAGAATGACCTGATTTCAAGTCTCATCTCTGACACATATTGGCTGTCTGATACTAGAAAAGTAAAGTAACCTCTCTGTGGTCCAGACATATCTCTAAAAGATAAAACCAGGTCTGGCCTGCATTGGTAGGGGAAGCTTCTCACCCAGGAATTCCTCTATCAATCAAATCACAAATCTGGTCTAAAGGAAATGTTGGGGGTAATTTCAGTTTTGGGCATATCAGTCAGCAAGCATTAATAAAATGCCTCCTATGTGCCAGACACTGTGCTAAGCACTGGGAAAGATAAAAAATGACTATCTTATATGTGCCCTTGAGGAATCTAGTGGGAGAGACAACACACAAGCAAACACATTCAAAGAAGCTATGTATAGGATAATCAAGAGGAAAGGCACTAAAACTAAGAGGGGTTATGAAAGCTTTCCACTAGAATGTAGGACTTTAGCTGATACTTGATGGAAGTCAGTTGTTGTAGTTGTCCCCAACTCTTTGTGACCCCATTTTAGGGTTTTCTTGGCAAAGATCCCAAAGCAGTTTGCTATTTTCCTCTCCAGCTCATTTTACAGATAAAGAAACTGAGCAAACAGGGTCAAGTGACTTGCCTAGGGTCACAAGCTAGTAAGTGTGTGAGGTTGGATTTGAACTCAGATCTTCCTGATTCCAGGCCTTATGCTTTATCCAGTATGCCTCTTAGCTACCCAAAATGAAGTCACAAAGAATCCAACAAGACTGTAATGGCCGAACAACAGCACCAAGGAAAGTCAGGAGGTAGAGATGGTGAGGGAGAACATTTCCAGGGCTAGAGGACAACCAGAGAAAATGCCCCAGATATGCATAAGTGTGAGATATGGAGGGATAAGCATTCAAGAGTAGGCTGTGAACAGGCTGGGATGGGAAAGAGGGAATTCAAATATAGGGAGTAACCTCAATAAAGAAGATGGGAGAGTCTAAAAGAATTTCAGAAGGTGGTAGATAGCCCAATTTGTTTGGTATGTAGAGTTGAGTAGGCATTTGCTGGTAAATGTATAACAATTGGCTCTTTGGCTGACGAAAGGTACATGCATACTTTTATGTTTAATCTGCATTATTAAGTCTCAAGTCTAGAAAATCAACAAAACAATAACTCAAGCCCTGATTTATAGCATTTGCTGATTTCCAGAGTGTAAGGGATTACACTAAAAATCTAACAATCCACTTTGTGAGTTGGTTCAAGTCAGCTCTGGCACATTTCTGCCTAAGAGAGACTATAAAGATGGCAAGATGGTTGAAGCTAGATTGTGGAGTAGGGCCTAGAATGCCGGGCTAAGTGATCTGGAATGTATTTGCTAGATAATTCCTTTATCTTTCTGACATGTTGTTGCTCATTTATACAGTTATTGTCCAAATGTTGGCCTAATGATGTGAATCTTATTTGGGTGAGCAGGAAGTGGTAAGACCTAAGGATTTTATCTGCTTATGGACCTCCTATTGATGAATTTTCACTACAATGACATTTTTTTATAATTTACAATCTTAGAGAATTGCTGGTATTAGTGATATGTTAAGTGACTTGCCCAGACTCATATGGATTGTAAGTATCAGAGGAAGGATTTGAACCCAGGTCTTCTGATGATAGTCAATATTCTTTCCACTGTACAAGGAAGGTAAATGGAGAATATATCACTATATCTTGTCCTTAGTATTTCTGTCTGGATCTTCCCTTCGTTGCTTTGGTTATGTTCAAGGTGTGTAGTACATGTTATTTTTCTCGGTCAGAAGAAAGGTTGAATACTTCTTTTTGTGAGAATGTTGTCTCTTCACAAGGCAGGAAGAAGTAGAAGGAGGATCTTCTCTGAAATAGAAACAATAAAAACATTTCACATGTCTAGAGTGGGAAAAGATAATCTCCATCCACACATTGTCAGAGGAAGATTGACAGTAGTGCCAGAACCAATGATAAACTAGCCTGGGCTGCTGTGAGACCAATGAACCTGTTGGTAGATTTAGCATTCACATCATCCCTGGACGATCCAGCAAGGTGTCATGAGTTTTCTTCCTCTTGAGCATAGCATTAGATGTTAGTTGATGAGAACCAAATAACAACTCTTCACATTTCCTGAAATCATGGGTGGGGATTTATGGGGGATTTAAGGGGAGGAAGAGAGGGAAGGAATATATTAACCTTGACTGTAGGTTTTACCTTCAGAATCCTTTGTTTAACTTCAGGTTTACCTTCAGGAGTACTTCAGTACTCCTCTCATAGCCACTAGAGGGTTTGGCTTTGTTTGGTGATGATTAAAAATCAGTTTGGTACCACTCAGTCTCCTCATCTGTAAAATAAAGAGGTTAGAGAGGATGAATGACTTGATTAATTGGGCTACATCAGGATTTAGTGGATTTTCTTTCATTAGAGCTCTTCAAGCAAAAATAGATGCTTTTTCTGGGTTTCTTTTTTATCCATGTGTCAGACTGTATGCGCTCAGAGAATCCACAAATCTAAAGTTATCTAGCTCTGTATTAATACCTGACATTTGTATAGTTCTTTACCATTTATAAAGCCCTTTCTACACATTGTCTTATTTGAGCCTCATACCAAGGCTTACCTCTAAGGTAAGCACAATTGGTTTGTTCATCTGCTTGCTTTTGGCCTGGAGTTAGAATTTAATGAGTGTAGGAAACTCCCTACTTTCACCCATTTAGATCAGCAACAACCTTAAAGTGTTGCCTGGGGGTCATGAGAGGTTGTGAGTTGCCCACAATAAAACAGTTTATGTCAGAGGTAGAGCTTGAACTCAGGTCTTCCTGACCCCAAGCCCAGCACTTTATACTGTTGCAGACTCTAGTTTCTTCTCTCTATTATTACCATATTTGTCTTCATCATCATCATCTTCATCATCATCATCATCATCTTCATCATCCACATCATCATAACCATTCCCATTATCTCATTACTACTGCTATTATTGTTGTTATTGTGTTATCATTATTATTACTGTTTTACAGAAGAGGATCTGAGACTGAGAGAGGTTAAGTAATGTGCCCATGGCCAAGCCCAGATCAAAGATATGATTTCAAATGATCTTTAGGATGCTATCTCCTCCATTCTATCCACTAAGCCATGCTGTCTTTCCTTTCTTTGATCTTCCCCTTGTGTTCCAGTAGGTATTATTGGAAAGACTGATAGCATTTCTTTTGTTAAAAAATATTTTATTTCCTCCCCCCAATTACATGTTAAAACAATTTTTAAACACATTTTTAAAATTTTTGAGTTCCAAATTCTATCCCTCTCTCCCCCACTATGAGATAGTAAGCAACTGTGAATGACTTAGCTATTCTCAGCAAGACTGACAGTATTTATAAAGGTTGGTTGGAAACTTAGTTATAAAGCAGATGAATCTAATATGCAAATGGGATAATTTATTCACAAACATTTTGCCAACCTTAAAGTGATTTATAAATGCCAGATATTATTATTATGATTATTAATGTCTCATATCATTAGCTTAACAACATCAAGATCACTAACATCTCTAAGGAAGTGAAAGTTACCTTTTTAATAGCCACATTGTTCATCATACCTTTAAATTCGTCCTTCTTGGCACAGTGCAGATTCTTTTCTCCATCATTCCAACTTCTTCTGCTCCTTCCTTTGGGTATATATTTGGAACAACAATGCATAATTTGGTTTCCTGTCTTTGGTTTCCACAGTGTATAAGTTTAGGCACCTGTGATACAAATTTCTCCTTTTTCTTTCTGTCTCTGATCACAGGTTTACAAAAGCAATCTAATTTTCCTTTTGAATCAGGGATTCAGTATGAATAAACATGTTTTTGGTCACGGTAGATAGAACCCTGGAGCTGGAGTCAAGAAATCTTGGGTTTGAATCCTGCCTCGCCTATTAGCTGTGTGGGTAATTTCCTTAACAACTGTGTTTGCTCAATTGTAAAACAGAACTAATTACACTTGCAGTGCATAGAGGCTGTTAGCTGGCACAATACATGGAGTGCTGGAGCCAAGAAGAGTCGAGGCCAAATCAGGCCTTACATACTTTATATCTATTTGACTCTGGGCAAGTCTCTTAAATTCTGTCTGCTCCAGTCTCTTTATCTGTAAAATGGGAATAAAAAAGCATTCATTTTGCAGGATTATTGTAAGTATTAAATGAGAAAATATTTATAAAGGGCTTTGCAAACATTAAAGCTTTATATAAATATAAAACTATACATGTAAAATAATATATAAATATATAATATAAATAAAATATAAATATAAATAAAATATAAATATATTATTTATATAAATATACACCTAGATATATACATATATGCATATATATGTGTATATATGTGTATATGTATACACATGTATATATATTCATGCATGCTTGTATGTGTGTATGTCTATCTATCTATCTATCTGTCTATCTATCTATCTATTGTGCTGGATAGTGTGGTGGCCCTGGAGTCAGCAAGACTCATATTCCTGAATTCAAATCTGGCCTCAGACACTTATTAGCGGTGCGACCCTGGGCAAGTCACTTAAACCTATTTGCCTCAGTTTCCTCATCTATAAAATGAGCCGGAGAAGGAAATGGCAAACCACTTGCCTAGAAACCCCAAATAGGGTCATGAAGAGTTGGACACAACTGAAAAACATCAAATATGTATATGTATATATGTAAATGTATATGTATATGTATATATACACATGTATATATGTATATGTGTATATATATATATATAATATCTTAATATAATGTAAATAGCATGTACACATATACAAAGTAGTTAAATACAAGGTAGGGAAGACCCTAGCATTTGGGAGAATCAGGAAAGGCTTTATGTAGCAGACAATTTCTTAGTGCATTTTAGAGGTGTTTTTTAGAAGGAAGACAGGGATTCAGAGGCAAAGGTAAGAAAGGAGTGTAGTCTAAACCTGAGGAACAACTAGTGTAAAAACACAGGAGATGGAGTACCCTGTGTGAAGGACAGATAGAAGGGCCTTTTTTTCTGGATTGCTAAGTGTGGGAAGGTTCTGATGCCCAATGAGCCCAGAAAGATGGATGGGGGTCAGGTTATGAAGAGCTGCAAGAGCTAAATAGAGGAGTATGTACTTTATCCTAGAGGCAATAGGAAGCTGCTGAATCTGACTGAGTAGGGGAGTCACATGGCCAGATATACACTTAAGGGAAATTACTTTGGCATAGAATGTCAGATGGACTGGAACAGTGAGAGACTTGAGACAGAGAGGCCAGTGAGGAACCTGGGCAGTAGTAGCTACATGAGTAATAATGAAAGCCTGAACTAAGGTAGGAGCTGTGTGAGCAGAAGATGGAATTGGATGTGAGTGATAGAGAGACTGGACAAACCGATAAAGTTTTGTTAGCAAGATGTGATAACTGATTGGATCTGTAGGCTTCTGCTAACTTAGGCCTCCATCACCTTTCACCTGGATCATTGCCACAGCATTACATTTGTATCCCCATCCAATATTTGCCACACAGCTACTCAGCTGATATTCCTGAAGCTTAGGTCTAACCTGCTTTCCTGCTTTAGAAGCTTCTATGGCTCCACTGGTCTATGACACTGTCTGGGAAATGGTAGGCACTTAAATCCTTGTTGAACTAAATTTCATTAAACTGAACTGAAATGAATTGTTTCTAAGTCATTCTGAGATCAACTTCAGTATTCTTTTTTTTAAAAAATTCTGAACTTAAATATAAAAAACCCCAAACCCCCTTTCCATGCATATAGAAGAGCACGCACAAAGGATTCTTAATGAAGCTGTGAACCTGGGATGCTATGCTGGGCTGATGCTGGCATTGCTGGTGGATCCACTTTTCTATTGCTCTCAGACTTTTGGCCAACCTCTTGTAAAGTTCTGGAGCAGAAGAAGTCATACCACTGTAATTTCTCATTGGATTTTTTTAAATCTTTTTTTCAGTCTGGTGTGAACTTCAGGGTTTTGCTGGAATAGATATGTGGGAGGTGGGTAGTCTGCCTCTTGCTTAGGCAACCATCTTGGTAGGAAGCCCCATCTAATGGTACACAATGCTGTTTCTCTCTATATGCTTATTTCTATCACCATTGGGTCTTCTCCCTGTTGAACTGCTTGACAACAGCCGCTTTCCATTTGCTTTTTTTTTTTTCCTATTACAGCTACTTCCAACTCTCTTAGGCAATTTTCTACACAGTTCCTTCATTAACCAAAAAGACAATGGGATGCAACATTTTCTTTCTCTCCTTCTTTGGGAAATGTATCTGTCTTGACAGCAGTTTCCTCCTCTTTTAAAGTTTCAGGTCCTATCAATATGTGTAATAACATTTTGGTCAACTTCACTGACCTTTAATACTTTTGACCACTTCTAAGTCATACAAATAGATGGCATCTTTCCCAACCCTAGAAGGTTAGAACAATTTTCTTTAGGCTCCACCCATGAATCATCCTGAGTTTTATGAGCCAGTATATCACAACCTGCATAAAAAAGTTTCCTGCATAAAAAAGTATTGCTTCCCTAGAATGCTAACTTTTGCTGGCGAGTAGAGATAGAAAGGGTTTAATTTCATTTCTCTATCTCTTTTGAAGACACATTTGATTGTACCAGGGAATGAAAAAAAATCCTTCAATCATATACACAGCCCCTGAAAAATGCTAGTGTTTCTAGGGGTAACTTTATCCCATAAAAAGGTGGGAAGTCCAATAAGATAAGGCAGTAAGTTTCCAGGGATTTCACAGTTTTTGAATGGAAGCAAAAATAAACATGTAGAAATGATTCTTTTACTCTGATATTTTTCTGAACTCATCCCAAAGATTTATCACTTTTTAAAGCGCAAGTGTATCTCCACATAGTGATAGTTAGCTAACAAATTTTTAACATAAGCAAAGTGGTATACACATATAGAGAAATTGGATGAACATTGTAGATTTCATTGGAGAAGTAAGGAGACATATATCATGGACAGAATAATTTTATATTTGGAAAAGATGCTGCTATAAAATTTTACATTTTAAAAAAGGTAAAGGACAATGTATTATCTTCTATTTATAGTAGCAATAGTATGAAACTATGAATTTTAAATGATTAATAATCATAACAATCCTTATATTTCTATAGTGATTTTGTATTTATAAATCACTCTACGTATGTAGCACATCTTCTATGACTCCCCTATAAGTAGCTACTATATTCCCTCAGGACTCCATAGTCATCTATGAGGGGGATAGGGTAGTTTTTCCTGATTATTAGTTGATATCAATGATTTTGCAAGGGAGCTTTGAGTAAGGAGTATTTTTAAGGTGTTACAATAAGGCCAGGTGGTATGAAACGCCATCACCCCAAAGACTGTGATGTCCTGTTCCACAAGTACATGGAGTCCAGGCAAAAATGTGCTCAAAGTTAGAGAGCATATGTGGCAAAAAGGGATAACTCACCTCTCCTGCACTCTGGAAGTCCTCTTCTCCCCTTTGTTGGGTGCTCAGAAAGTTTCTCTTAGGCGTGTTGTAGGGTTCTTATAGTCTCCTTGTAAAGACTTGAAACTGCCTTTTCTCAGTATGTGTAGGTTCCTTTTTTTCTCTGGGTCTAGTTTTACTTGGTTGCCAATACAGACAGATATTATTTCTAATCATTGCTGTTTCAGGGATGCTGCTAGGGCCCTAATTAAAAAATTCAAATACTATGGTCCACTGAAGTTCACAAGGTCCAATTCCAGTCAAGGGGAAAGGTGATGAGAGTTAAGCCTTCTCCTTCCTCCCTCCAAACTGATTTCTTTCTCAGGAGCTGGGCTGGACCTACTTTGATCACTAAGATGCTCAGATGTGTGTGATTTCAAATTTTCTGCCTGATTTTATTCAAACCCCTAGGGAGATGACCAAGGCTCTTCAAACAATCCAAATATACTTCTTGTGTAACTACTTTATTTGGCATCACTGTTTGAGTTAAAGCAAAGACCTGGGTTTGGGAATTTCCAGAAAATTGCTTCTCAGGAAGCTGGTACAATCAAGAGTTTTATTAATTCAAGGCACAGCAAGCAGGCAAAGAAAAGCATATAAATAAACACTCTACATAGCAATAGAAGCAGACATAAGTTTGTCCCCACATATGCAAGAAACTCAACCTGTGTGAGAGTGAGGGGGTTGTATCAAGGAGAAAACATGTTCAAATTTGGGGTTAGGTGGAAAAATTATATCCCCTAAAAATAGGCTTGATTAGAATAGGTCATCAGTTCCAGATGTAGGAGGGGGCATTCTTAACTAGACCCAGATGTGGTGGAAAAATTCTCAGGACCATTTATAGATACTAGGGTTTGGTGAAGCTGGGGTAAAAGGAGTTTCTTTATCAGGGCCACAGACTGGTGGGGGGGGCAGGGAGGACCATCTAATGGTGGCAGCAGAAGAGACAACTTGCTCAGACTGCTACAGCCCCTCACTGCAGCCTGTCAAGAGTTTCCTCCAATCAAAAGCTGTAAGCTTTATCTCCCTGAAACAGAGTTAATAGTGGAAAAGTACAGAACAATAGGATGATTGTCTCTGTTGTTCTAGGTAGCTAGCCTCTATTCATGAAGGCTTTGACTACATTAATTTTTTTATGCCCTGTCACATGCTGTTGATTCATATAAAACTTGCAATCCAATTAGACATTGGGTTGTCTTTTCATGAACTGTTGTCCAGGTAAGACTGCCCCATCCCAATCTTGTCTTACTGAATAAAAAAAAAGACGCCTTTGCAATTATTTTTATTTAATTTCACTTCATTAGTCTAAACCCTTCATGAAAGTCCTATTCTGATTTCTCATAGTGGTCTGAAGGTACCTTTGACTTCTTAAAGATTATGACAACAAAATACCCAAGTTCTATCAAGTTAGAAAGGCTTGAGTATAGTTTTTGCATCAGATGGTGTGCTGTCTGAGGGTCAGCCTAGATAAATCTATATACATTAATTCCCAATATGCCAGTCATTAAGTGATGAAAGCTATGGCTATGGAAAATTCTAAAACACGTAACAGTATAAAATGATCACTGACATTAGCGAAAAGGAGAAGGGGGGTGGGGTTAAGAATGTTTTAAAAAAATATGCTGTTTAGACCATCTCCAAACATAAATTTAACTACTGGGATTCTAAATGTGTAGTGCTTATCTAATGAACAATGAGCTGATAGAATTTAAACATACTAACATGGAAATTCATGTTATAAATATAATTAGACATTAAGCAACATGGTGCTATGATAGAAATGCTATTTGAAGCAAGAATGCTATGATTTGTTTCCCAGCTCTGTTGCTTACTAACCTGTGTGACCTTGAGAAAGTTACTTAGCTTCCATGGCCTTAGTTCCTCAGCTGTAAAATGAGGAGGTTCAGTTTTATGACCTCTAACACCCTTTCCAGTGCTTAATCTATGATCTGATTCTATGATTGTAAATGAAAGGACTTCTCCAAATACTCTTCAAATAAGAGAGTTCTTGGTTTGGTTATGCTTTAAAAGAATAAGAAATATCTTTTCATGGCCTTTCAGGAGGGCTTTGTAATTCTATTCAAATGTTTGAGGAGCTGTCATGGTCAATAAATCAATCAATAAACTTTTTTTTTAAAGCATCTACTATGTGTCAGGCACTGTGCTAAGCACTGAAGATACAGAAGGAGTTAAAAGACAATCCATGCCTTCAGCAAAGTTAACAATGTAATGGTGGAGACAAAAAACAAGCAAATATATACAAAACAAACTATACACAGGATAAATAAGAAGTAATGAACCTAGAGAAGGAACTGGAAATGATGGGGTGATGGGACCTGAACCCCTAAAAGGAAAAGACCTTGTTTTTGAAAGCAGTCCTGAACTTTCCCATATAACCTAGTCCTTGGAGTCTTACCCCAGGCATCTAGCCCAGTCCAGCCCACCGAGATACTCAATAATCCTTTTAACTTCCCTTTCACTGTGACTCTTAGACCACTTAGCTCCTTTCATTGTCTTCCCTGGCCCACCTCAGTCTATTTACCTCTCCTTAATCCCATCAAAATCTTTTCATCGACCCTTTCCCCCGTTTTTGTATATAAGTATCAGTCCCATCCTCATCAAATTCATAGATTTACTAGGAATCTGCACCAATACTGGGGTTACAATACTGGGGTTACAATAAACCTCCCTACTTTGACTAAAAGAAAGCTTGAATAGTTGGATTTTTTCCAAGCAGACTCATCCTGTGTCCTTACATTTTAGGGTTCCCAGCACCCCAAACCACAACACATTTAAGAGTGATTAGGAAAGGTTTCCTGTAGAAGATGGGATTTTAGTTGGGGGAGTGGGGGGCTTAGTTGGGTAAGTGTGGGATTTTAGTTGAGGAAGTAAGGTATATTATAATAATTGAAAAGCAAAATTAGAACTGATATGATGAAAAATACTATAAAATTTAGGAATTGGTGCTATTCAGGTTGGACACAAGGAAAGTTGGACTGTGTGTTTATGGAAGGGACAGGGCATGGTAACTGTTTTTCAGTACATGAAGTGCTTTTACATTGAAATAAAAATTAACTTCTTGGTCTTGGCTCAGAGGGCAAAACTAAGGACATTAAGTAGAACTATAGAGAAGCAGATCTGGGATCATTCTATTCAGCAACTTCCTAATAATCAGAGCCCTCCAAAACATGGAATGTATTGCCTCAGGAAGTAATTGCTTCCCCATCCTTGGAGGTTTTAAAGCAAAAGCTAGATAACTACTTGTTGGGGATATAGTATAGGGGGGACTCTTGGACAGGCACAGCTGGGACCAAATGATATCTGAGGTTCCTTCCAAATCGTAAATTCTGTAATTTTGTGATCCCAGTTTGAGTTTCTAGTTTCTTGGCCCTGGTGCCCAGAATCGGACCTAAGGTTCCAGATGTAATCTAACCAGGGCAAAAGACAGTGGGATTGTAACGTCACTTTCCTTGAACATTATACTTCTATAAATATCACCCAAGCTTGCAATAGCTCTTCTGCCATTCACAGAACTTTACTAACATTGAGCTTGCCTTGTCTCAGAGGATCCATGCCTTTTTCTAACAACACCTCTGCTTCCTGGATTTGGAGACTTGATTAATTTAACCCAATTTCAAGATAATAAATATTACTGTAATGCAATTGTCTGTACAAAGGATTTAAAAGCTCTACTTGATGGCCCACTTATCTATAGTAATATTTAACAATAGGAACACAAATAGCTTAAAGGAAGACCAAACACTTGATGGGTTGGTTGTTCAGACAGAGATGGTAAAGAACAAGGAAGTGGCGTGTGTGTTAATTTTGGTATGTGGTGGATCTGTGATTTCATCATAGCCAGTAACAGCAGATAGAAATGAATGAATGCATTTGGTGATGATAATAATAATAATAATGATATATGTATATTTATAGATATATCTATATATGTATATGAGATAAAGACAGAGAGATAAGAGAAATTATTATTAATAACCAATATCTTAGGGAGATTCAGAGCTCTCCCCTCCTTCTAAATTCTTCATTTTAAAAGTTTAGTTTCTTGAAGGACATTACTGATTAAATTAACTCTCCTCATCTTGGTCAGACCCCCCTCTCCCAGCAACTTTACAAGGAATTTAATCTAAGGTGGGGAAGCCCATAATGTCCTACTCCAGTTTGGGTGGAGACAGATCCTTTTATCTACATAGCCCAAGTTCGGGAGTGGTCTGGTATAGAGACATTTCCTCTGTCCTAGGGACAGAGCCCCTGCTGCCATGATTATCTTTAGTCTAAGAGAGCTGGCCAAATGAACATCCTTTTATTAATAATCTGCTGGTCTTACTAATAAAATGATTAAATTATGTGTGTGTGTGTGTGTATGTGTGTGTGAGAGAGAGAGAGAGAGAGAGAGAGATCTAAGGTTTGTAAAGCTCTTTATACATATTTTCCTTTTGACCAATATAATTTAAAGTTCAACAAAGGAATAAGTCTGGACAGTCAATAAAAGATCATTGTAGGAGTTTCATCTTCAGCTATTGAATAAGTGGATATTGAAATTTAAAGGAGTCCTGAATGCAAAAGATAAATCGTATGTGGAGCTTTTCTAAGTTTCTTAGTGACTATTCACTAATTTAGTAACTTGCTAAGTCGGACTCTGTAGGCTTCCAAGAATTAATGCAATTTCCAAAGGTATCTAGCTTACCACTGGGCAGGAGGGAGAACCTAGTCAGGATTATTTGTTACAAGATTCTATTGCCCAGTCCCAGTGTTTGTTTGTGTCCTGCTGTGTTTAGTTCATTTAAATTTTAATTTCCTTTCTTAGCTTTCATTGTCACTGACTGTGAAAGGAAGACATTGGCTGCTCCTCTTGACAGCTGGCTTTAGTATACAAAGCTTCCACTGAGCTGCAAAGTGTTTTTCTGTTTGTTTTTAAGAAAATTTTTATGAGCTTTTTGAATAGGTGGAAGAACACTGATCTTTTATGAGACATACAAGAAAAAAAGAGAGTTTATTTTGGCTGTTTCCTTTTTCAGATCAATTACCCAATCACCCCACCAGCAAAGGAAAAGTGAAGGATGGAAGCTCGATTAAGGTCATTTCATTCCTTTGTTGAAAGGGGAAGCAAAGATAGCCTGTGTAACAGCTGCTAGAAGGAGAAAAAAATGAGAGTAAAGAACTAGCCTCTTCTCGGCTTTCACGTGCACTCCATACCTCCAGGGGGCAGTTTAAACCTATTTATGTGTTTTCACAAGCTCTCTCACCTATTGGCTCTGGCCTGGTTGGTCAGTAACCTTATAAGGAACTCTCCTGTGCATAATTCAAAGGAAATAAGGTGGAAAATAAGCTATTACACCTTTACTTGGCTCATATTCTTTACTGGACAGAAAAAAAAAGTATAGAGGAAGAAAGAGAAGGTGCTTCAGCTGGCTTCACCTTCTTCACAACCAACAGCCTTGATTTGAAGGAGAGATTTCCAATTCTTATTTGTTTTTTTTCAGGACAAAGGGGAGAATGTGGTTCTTATATCTCTTAATCTGAAGAATCTAAATTTGTCTCAAGGATTTCTAACTAGCTTCCTTTCCTCTAATCTCTCCTTTTTCCAGTTTATCTTCCATACAGTTTCACAAGTGATAATCTTACAGCACAAGGTCTGACCATGTCAGTCCCCTACCCAATAAGCTCTAGAGATTCCTTCTTGCCTAAGGGGTCAAATGCAAACTTCTCTTAGCATTTAAGGCTAACAACTCAGCTCCAACCTTTCTTTCCAGACTTATTATATGTTCCACACATACCCACTCTGTGGGCCAAACTGGCCTTCTTGCTCTTCTTGGCACATGACATCTCACTTCCCCTCTCTCTGCCTTTGTATAGGTTGTGTGCCATGTCTAGATTGTACTGTCTCCTTATCTTCACCTTTTAAAATCTGTAATTTTCTTCAAAGCTCAGCTCAAATGTTGTTTCCTACAAGAGCTCTTGTTCTTCCTCTCTTACCTCCAACACTCCCTCCCTCCCCTTGTACTTCCACTTGAAAATTATCTTGTTTCTTACATTGGATATATTTCATATATAATTCTATGTGTACCTTTTGTTTTCTCTAAGAGACTATAAATTCCTTAATGGCAGAGACTGTTTCATTTTTGTCATTATTATATCTCCAGTGCCTAGCATATTGCCTGACACATAGTAGGTGCTTAATAAATATTTGTATATTGAGTAAAAAGGGGGAAAAATGATTCTAAGTTATTACTCTTTAGCACAGAGTTTTTTTTAATTCACAGTTGTTTGTAATAATAATAATAAGCAACAACTAGCATTTACATATTACTTTAAGGTTTATAAATCATTTTTACAAATATTGTCTTATTTTATCCTTACAATAACTGTAGGAGATAGGTACTATTATTCTTCCTGTTTTGCAGATGAGAAAGCTGAGGCAGACAGAGTTTAAATGACTTGACCAGGATCACACAGCTAATAAGTGTGTAAGACTGGATTTAAACTCAGCTATTTTTTGACTCAAAGTCCAGTGCTCTAACCACTGTCCCATCTAGCTTCCATGAATTAAAAATATTTTAACAACTATGTTTGTTTTGTTATCCTATATATTTTATCTTATGGATTTAAAAATATGATTCTTAGAAAGGGTTTATCCATAGGCTTCAGCAGACTTCCAAAGGGGTCCATTCCATTAAAAAAGGTTAAGTACCTACCTTAAGGGTTCCCAGGAGGCAGTAAGCTCCTGTTCATTGAAGAACTCAAAGCAGAGGCTGTTCAAAAACTTGTTGGAGATATTGAGGAAATTCTTGGTCAGGCAAGTTAAGATCTAGATGACTTCTGATGTCTCTCAATCTTTGAAATTCTCTGTGTATTTGTGCAAAAAACTCCTGACAAGGAAGTCATCTCATCTCTACAGTCCCACATATACATACATACATACATACATACATATATATATACACACACACATACATACATATGTATATGCATGTATATATATATAATACACACCACACCACACACACACACACACACACACACACACACATATTGATAATCATTTAAGATCAATTGAGTCAATAAGGGCCAAATACCTGAATTAATCTTTTCTGAGTGAACTAAAAATGCCCCTTCCTGTGTCAGTAACTACAAGATCAGATGGAACCGACCAGCATTCTTCCTGTTTGTGATCACTAAGGACAGGATACCTGGGACCACACACTCTTTTGAATAGTGGGACTTTTCTTATCTTTGTATCCTATGGACATATGTTATGTTGGGGAAACATAGATATCCTGGATCTATAATTTCAATTGACACTTTGACGTTCTCCTATTTTATTGTATTTACAACCTATTCAACTAAGAAACTTCCTTTCCCATGCTATATGTTAAAAAACATATGGAAGCTATATATACTTTTTTAGTAACAAAGACATCCTGAGTCAGGGTTTAAATGTCCTCAAAAAATTTCTTGAGTCATTCAGAGATAAAGCTTTGATTCCATGTACATGTGCTAACTTAAGGGAATAAAACAATATGAATTTACTTATCACCTAGCTTGTTGTCTCTTTAACCAACTTTCAGGTTGACAATATATATATGTATACATATATACACGTAGCACCAGGAATATGTGCCAACAACCATGTAAGTAGGATTATTGTCCCCATTTTGTAAATTAGGAAACTGAGACCTTTAGAGGTCACAATTATTAGAACTAGGGGTAGGGCGAGAAGGCAGGTTAGTCCAAGATTCTCTCTAGAAACTGCACTCCTTCTTAATGGTAGGGTACTTAGGGCAATCAAAAGTAAGGTCTACATGTGGAAGGATAGAGTTCATATCCTAGGGAGGAGGAGGGGAATAAAATACTAAGTGTAGGGCAAATGTACAAAGAAAGACTGTATTGAGGCAGGCATCAGATTTCAGGAAAGTGGACTGAACTGGCACATGGATAAAAAGGTTTAATAGTATTACAAGGGCTGGTGCGACAATATGACTAGCAAATGGCCAGAGGCATCAGTTTGCTCCAGGGTTAGATTATTCTTCTTCCCTTTTTGCTACTTAACACACTACAGGTTGGCTGTGAACAGACTCTGATCCCAGCATTTGACAAAGGTCTAAAAACTAAGAGCAACAAGAAGAACAGATCCTAGGGAAAAAAAAATAATTAAAAAAAGGGAGAACTAAAACAAAGGTATAAACCTAGGAGCTTGGAAGGAGACTGAACCTAGTGTGACAGAGGTGTCTGATATCCTGGAAGACAGGACATCAAAGTGATCTTAATGCAGAGAGAAGACAAAAGCAGGACCAGGCTAAAGGCATTTCACCAAAGGCTCTTTCTAGTGCTTCATTTTAGCAAAAAGTGCAAATGGTTTTCTGTTATTTCCATTTGGTAAAGTTTAATAATAGCACTTTAAAAGTATGCCTTTACTTCATTTAGTTCTTTTTTTGTTTTGTTTTTAGGCAATTGGGGTTAAGTGACTTGCCCAGGGTCACACAGCTAGTAAGTGTCAAGTGTGGCCTGAGGCCGGATTTGAACTCAGGTCCTCCTGACTTCAGGGCCGGGGCTCTATCGACTGTGCCACCTAGATGCCCCAACTTCATTTAGTTCTGAAAAGCCTGACATAAGGTCATTTCCACTTCATTCTTTTGTTGTTCAGTTATTTTATCAGTCATGTCTGACTTGGTGAGTTTTGGGGTTTTCTTGTCAAGGACACTGGAGTGGTTTGCCATTTCCTTTTCCAGCTTATTTTAAAGATGAAGAAACTGAGGCAAACAGGGTTAAATGACTTGCCCAGGATCCCACAGCTAGTAAGTGTCTAAGGCCAGATTTGAACTCAAAAAAATGAGTCTTCCTCACTCCAGGTCTGGCACTCTATCCACTGTACCACCTAGCTGCCCTATTTCATTCATGTGTAAATAAAGAATTTACAGGGTTTCAAACTGAAAAGAAAATTAGAAATCATTTAGTCCAGCCCCTCATTTTACAGATAAGGAAACTGAATCCCACAAGGGTTAAGTGACTTGTCCAAGGTCACATAGGTAACACACAGCAAATATAGGATTTGGACAGCTCCTGTTTTCGAAGCCCACTATTCTTTACACAATCTTTTCCTTAGTGGACATCTCAGAGATGCTTAGTAGTACAGCTGTTTCAGGAAGGGAATTTTATTTGTTTGTAGATTTTTAAAAATTTTCTCTTTGGGGAAAAGAACTGAGAGTTCCACTGTATGCTATTAGAGTTGCTTATTCAGCAGTCAGTCCTCTGGTTGTCCTTAGTTGTTTGGCTTCCTTGTCTATTGAGGGTTTTTTTCTTGTGTGTGCCACTAGTCAATTCTTCAATAAATCAGGAAAGAATTTTCCCCTTGTGACTAGAAGGAAATCTAGTATTCACCCTTTGCAGTTTGCTTGTCAACAACTTTGAATTCATTAAGCTTGTTAAGCCCCCATTAAAAGTTAGGATAAGTAGCCCTTAGAGCTTTTGCCATTCTTTAATCTTATTAGTTATCCCCAAAAATAAAAATGAAAAGGCTCAGTATCTCTTTGTGGGAGATAATCTTTATAAGCAGAAACCAGCTAAAATAGGCATTGAATCAACTACTGGGTGATCATTAATTTATTTTCTTAAATATAGAATGTTTTCCTTTAATCTTTTGAAAACATTTTAGCTAAATTTCAGTTCAATCCCATCCAATTCAACAAAGACTTCTTAAGTGTGCTCTAAAAGTATAAAACTGTGCTAAAAGCTGGGCAATATACAGGAACAAATAAAATAGAAGAAAGGCAATATGATGTAGGAAAGCACACTGCACATGGAGTCAGGAGAAACCTGGTACTCTGCCTCTGGTACTCGTGTTTGTGACTATTGGCAAGTCATGGAAACTCCCTAAAACTATTTATTCTTTTCTTTTTCTTCCTTCCTTCCTTCCTTCCTTGCTTCCCTTCCTTCCTTCCTTCCTTCCTTCCTTCCTTCCTTCTTTCCTTCTTTCTTTCTTTCTTTCTTTCTTTCTTTCTTTCTTTCTTTCTTTCTTTCTTTCTTTCTTTCTTTCTTTCTTTCACAAAAGTGAATGTCAATAGTAAAATGAGGTTTAGTAGCTGATCTCATCGGCTGGATGCTTAGGTTCTTAAGCCTAAGTAAGAAAGGGTAGATTTTAAAATTAGATACTGGGTCTCTGCTTCTTTTCTTTTTTCTCAGTTTAACCTTTTTTTTTAAAAGAAAAAAAGTTTTATTTACATGTTTTATTTTTACATTACAAATGTTTACAGCTTATTCCCACACCATGAGAGGTCTCTTTTAACAGATTAAAACAACTAGGCAAATTAACAATACAATGACTTTGACTGAAAGTACTTTTTTTTTTTTTTAAGGCAATTGAGGTTAAGTGACTTGCCCAGGTTCACACAGCTAGTGTCAAGTGTTTGGTCCGAGACCGGATTTGTATTCAGGTCCTCCTGACTTCAGGGCCAGTACTTTGTCCACTGCACCACCTAGGTGCCCCACTGAAAGTACATTTAATTCAATAAAGCATTATATATCTGGAGCATCCTCCTCAACCTATCTATTTTTTAAGTCAGTCAAATATTTATTAAGTGCCTACTATATCCCAGGTACTGTGCTAAATACTGAGATACTGTAAAAGGCAAGAGACAGTCCCTGCCGTCAAGGACCTCACAGTCTAATTTTTTAAAAAATGGACAAAAATCTATTTTCTTTCCCTACTAGCCCATTGGAATAAAAAGAAAAAAACCTCCACAAACTCCTTGTAAGAAATAGGCATAGTCATGCAAAATAAATTGCCTCAATGACTGCATTAAAAAAAGAAAAGAGGTGCTTTGTTTTTCACCCTAAATTTGTCACCTCTCTGCCATGAGTGGAACAGTTTTTTTTGTCTGTTTTTTGGTGAGGCAATTGGGGTTAAGTGACTTGCCCATGGTCACATAGCTAGTTAAGTGTCAAGTGTCTGAAGCCAGATTTGAACTCAGGTTCCCCTTACTCCAAGACTGGAGCTCTACGCACTGCGTTACCTAGCTGCTCCTAGTAGAACAGCATGTTTGAAAAAGGTCCTTTGAAATCATGGTTAGTCTTAGTTCTTATAGCTTTCAAAATTGTTTGCCTTAACAGTGTTGTTATGATGTATAAATTGTTCAATTTGTTCTGCTTATTTCATCCTTAATCAGTTTATAAAAGTCTTCAAAATTGTTTGTTTTTATGATGTTGAAGTTATGGTATAAATTATTATGATTTTTCTTATTTTGCTCTGCATTACTTTCTATAAATCTTCCTATGTCTCTTTGAAATCATCTATTTCCTAATTCTTTACAACACAATTTTTTTATTACATTCACATACCAGAACTTATTCAGCAATTGATCAATTAAAGAACATCCCTTTAGTTTCCCTTCTTTTCCACTCCAAAAAGAACTGCTTTCTATATTTTTGTACATAGGAGACCTTTCCCTAATTCTTTGGTCACTTTGGGGTCAAAGGCCCAGCTCTGTTTAATAACGTTTTGTATATAATTCCAAATTATGGATGTACTCATGCACAGTTACACCAACAGGACATCAGTGTGCCTGTTTTCCCACATCCCCTTCAGGATTGATTATTTTTCAGTGTGTTTTATATTCTCAGAATTTTTTTTAAGCATATAACTGTGCTTAGTAAGTTTTCATCATTTAAAAAAATTTCTCCTCATTTTGTTGTGTTTTACTTTCTCCACTGTATATATTACTGATTTGATTTTCTACTCTCTCCTTTTTTGATCAAGTTGAACAAAGGTTGATCAATGTTATTAGTTTTTCCATAGAACTAGCTTTTAGGTTTTTAAAAAAATTATTTCCCTAATTTTTTTTGATTTCCAATTTGTCTATTTCTTTTCTAATTGAAAATATCTCTGTTTTGGCCTTATTTTAGGTTTACTTTGGTTTCCCATTTTAAATATATATTCACTATTAATCTTTTTTCCCTCTTTTGTTAATGCATATTTTTTATGGATAGAATTTTTCCTGAAAGGATTATGTTAGCTACATCTCAGAAATTTTGGTATGTTGTTTCTTTATCATCTTTTTAATATAACTATTAATTGTTTCTATAATTTCTTCTTTTACCTACTGATTATTTAAGACTTCATCATTAAATCTTCATTTGGGTTTCATTCCTTTTGTTTGTACTTTATGAACTGATGATTATTTTTATTTATTATGGTTTGTAAAAATGTATTTACTATTTCTGCCTTCTACATTTATTTGACATATTTCTGTGCTCTACTTTATGGTTTCTTTTTGTAAAAGTTCCATATGATACTGAGAAATCCATTAGAATACTTTTAGCTCTAGTTTTTTCCATGACTTTGATTTTACATGTTTTCTTTTGTTTATCTTATTTTTAGATTTGTCCAAAACTGAGAGAGGGACATTGAAGCTTTCTACTATTGTTGTATTACTGCCTATGTTTTCTTTTTAATTTGGTCAATTGTTTATTAATGAATTTAGATACTAAGATATTTGGAGCATAAAAATTTGGTATTGATATTAGTTTTTTGTCTATAGTTCCTTTAGTATAATGTAGATTCCTTATTTCTTTTTATGGTATGAATTTTTGCTCTTCTTTGATAGCATTATTGCAATTCCTGATTTTTTTTTTTTTGGATTCACATAATACATAGCAATTTTTTTCTATTTCCCCTTTTTTATTTTGTGTAACTCTTTGCTTATTGGATGTTTCTTGTAAGCAATAGATTCTGGAATTTTGTTCTTGCTCTTCGAGAGTTTTCATGGTAATAGGGGCAAACAATATAGGTAGAGGAGCAGTAGCCAGGGAAGAGAGTTTGGGTCTTCAGAGTTACAGGATGATGAGTTTATATATGGAATGATTTGTTGAGTTGCCCTGTTCAGAAGCAATAGTACTATTGATTTTCTTACAATTTCCAGAGCAAGTAGGTAGGGTTAGAGGTATATGTGTGGCAGTACATGTACTTAACATTTATGCCATTTCTTGCATTTCTTGCATGTCTATGATTGTTGCTAAATGAAATGTCCTCCATTTTCTTTAATTGGATTTCTTCTCATTTGATTAATATGGACTCTAAATTTGTCATTAAAGTGCTAAAGATCTTTGCAATTATAATCTTGCAATAAACTAAATGAACTAATGAAGCAGTGCATTATTATTGTTGTTGCTGTTGTTATCGTTGTTATCTTGTTCTTATCCTTTTTGATGAGATTCAGATAAAAATGGTTTGAGGACAAGTAGTTAAGCTATTATTATTTTATATTTAATACTCCATGGACTATTGCCCAGGTAGAAAAATGAACATTTTTTATAATTGAATAACAGTATCAGACTAGAAGTCATTTTCTGTAGTAGATTCATAGAATACGCTTTTTGAGACAACTCCAATTGTAAACAGAATGAGAGAGCACATATACCTTATCATGCAGCTCCATTTAAATTTTTGGGTCTGTTGGCTAGATCTGTATTTTGAAAGCTTTTCATTCCACTATATTCTATTTTTTGAAAGTAGAGATTATGAGTATATGGTATTAAAAAGTTTGTACATTTGAAGTGATTAGTGTTGTTTTCGGGTGGTTATGGGAAATAGTTCTGTTTGTAAGGATGCTTCCGTTCAGTGGTGGCTCAATTTTCAAGTTTGGGGCTTCATTTTTGTAGTAAAGTGACTAAACTTTTGTTTATAAGAGATATCAAGCTTCTGACTTAGAGTTCAAACCACCTAATTGTATCTTTCTAAGTATACAAACTGCAGTGATACCTTGTATAGTTTCCACCACATTATTGTAGAATATGCATCAATCAGATAATCTTTCTGTAACTTCTGGTGGAAGTGATCTTATCTTGAATCAATATCATAACACCCTCAGTTTCTATAAATAAATATACATGATTCAACCTTTTGGACACTTTTTCTTAGGGCATATAGTAAGTGATTAATCAATGCTTTTCCTTTCAAGTCCCTTTAGTTTGTTCCAAGACTATATTTGCAATGTTTCCTTCAATCTGTAGATCAAATTGAACCAATAGACAAAGGTGATATTTAGAAATATCTTGGCAAGAAATATAAGGCAAGATACTGTGAGCATAAAATTACCAAGGAGAAATCTGTTATTGTGTTTGCCAAGAGGTTTATCGGCATCTTGAATTCGGCATTCAAGAAGGACTACAAGACTACATTTAGAGCACTTGACACCTATGCAACTCTTAATACATATTAGGAATAATAAAATGGATGACAACAGATTTAGGAAGCATCCAAACAGTATTAAAGAAACATAAGAAGCACAAAACCAAACAATTTATAGAAAAAACAACAGTTCTTCATCAAAAGGAAGGAAGATTTATATGTGTGTGTGTATGTGTGTGTGTGTGTGTGTGTGTGTGTGTTTATTTCTTTCAATACAGTGTTCCTTTTTGTCCACCTATTAAAGTAATTTTGGAGTCTGTATTTGTAAGATAAATGTACTCAGAATGTATGATAGAGTTTGAAAATTTATAGAAATATTTTCAGAATGAATAGACATCATTTCACAAAGCAGAAGTAAAGGCTGACAATAGGTACATACCAAATAGATAGATTTGTTAAACATAGACAATTGTGGATTACCTCTGCATGGCTTCTGTTTAACAGCTAAGATCCAAGAGTTGAATCAATGCATAGATAACATCCATGTGAACTCAAATTATGATATGTTGAAAAAGAATCATAGAACAAATGACTAAATCATGAGAACATATTTATAGAAACAGAGGGCTTATGATAGTGATATAAGAACAGCATTTTGCCACCAAAACGTATGGAAAGATCGGTGCTGATTATACAAAAACATGGTAGAAACTGTCAATATATCATTACAATTTGAAAAAATTCAGAACTAATATATAAAGAAACAATAGGCATTATACACTATAAGTTTCCTTCGCAGGTCATAGGTGATTAATTCTAGTATTATAAGTACAGACCCTAAAATTACATTAATAAGTCAACAGCAACTGTTGGTAGAATGTTATCACAGGAAAAGCTGTTATGCCCAGACATAACTTTGACCCATACAAATTTAAGAACAGTATTTTTAATAGATGTTGATTGATATTCATAACCTCCAACCTTGATGGAATGAAAGGCTTTCACAATATATAGACTTAGCAGAAGAAAAAAAAAAAGGTGAGAACAGGATGAAGCACATATCCCTGTCATCCTACCTGGATGTTGTCCTAAAGGTTCTTTCAGTGAAACTTCAGAAGATGAGTACAAATCTCAATACTTCTATTCAGTTCCAAAAAGCTATTATTTTATCCATCTCTGAAATAGTCCATAGAACATTAAAAGATAAAGAGTAATACTAGGATAGTATTCTATCTTGTCCCAGTATTCTTTTTATATTTGAATTCTGTGGAACAAGATGAGAAGAATGTGCAAGTAATTATACAATAACAACAGTAACAAAAATGATTCACATTTATATGGACCCTTAATGTTTACAGAACAGTTTGCTTAGGACAGCTTCATAATATCAGTAATTTTGTTGTTGTTCAGACGTTTTCAGTAGTGTCAACTCTTCATGACCCCTTCTTTTGGGTTTTCTTATCGAAGGTACTGAAGTGCTTTGCCATATCCTTCTCCAGTTTATTTTATAGATGAGAAAACTGAAGCAAACAGGGTTAAGTGACTTGCCCCGAGTCACACAGACAGTAAATGTCTTAGGTCAGATTTGAACTCAAGAAGAGGACATCTCACTCCAGGCCCAGTGCTCTATCCACTGCACCACTTAGCTGCCCTCAATATAAGTAATACAAGTATGTTTATTCTAATGTTTAACATAGGAAGTAGAAGCTCAGACAATTATATCACCTGTCTATGGATACAGATAGAAGGTTTTGACCTATGATAGTGTATATATGAGTAGGTTAAAAATGCTAAGTGAAAAGAAGGTGTGCCTGACAATAGACGATGAAGAATAAAGAGATAAGTGTTGAATAGGGAAAAGAACCCAGTTGCAAGGAGATCTGCACCCTCATCCTTATATGGTCCTTAGGTTTCCTAGTTTCTAAAATAAAGAATTTAAAATAGTACGTTTCTGAAGTCCTTTCTGGTTCAGAAATCCTCAGTTCTATTTTAACAAAATAAATAATAATACATGAGGTAGGAGGTAAAATGTTATAACTTCTATCAAACATGAATAGACTGAGGCTCAAAGATATTAGGATCATAAATTTAGAGTTGGAAGATACATTTACTTCTATACACACCACTAACTAGGACAGGCTGCCCCTTTAAACTTGGAATGCTCTCATCTCCACCTTTTAGATTCCTCAGTGTCTTTTAAAATACAGCTCAGGCACAACCTTTATCTCTTTTATTGATTGATTCATTTTCATGAACTTAGAACTGCAAGAACTCCGACTGTTTAGTGACCTACAACCACAAACTGTATTTGTTTAGTAACATCGGTTAAGCATAATTTTGATTCTTACTGAGAAGCAATATGATACAGTGAGAACTGACATCAGAGTCTGGAAGACCTAAGTTCAAGTTTCACCACTAAAATATACTGACTGTGTAAGCTTGGGCAAGTAAGTCTTTTAACTACTGTGACCCAGGTGTTACTAAGTGTAAGTTAGTGTCAGATCTACATTGGTGGAAGAATAATACTCACTAAGAACTATTAAGGTGAAATCATGGGTCTAGTAAAAAAAAAGGCCCATATTAGAAATCAATACTTTGAAATGGAAAGATTACTATATTGGGAGACAGAGTCCATGAGTTTGTGATCTGGCTCTCTGATTTACAGCTGGTTCTACTGACAAATCATTTAAGATTTACTGCTTTTTGGAGCTTGGACAAATCACTTAAACTCTCAGGGCTTGTTTCCTCATTTGTAAAAACAGGAGGTTAAATTTGATGGTTGTTTCCAATTCTCAATCTATTATTATAACATTTTTAAGCCTCAGTCTATTCATCTGTTTGATACAAGTTACAACATCTTAACTCCTATCTCAGTCAACTGTGAGGAAGTTATAAAGTTACATAAGTTATGTAAGTTATAAAGTATGTGTAAGTTATAAAGTGGAACAGTGTGAACGAGTATTATTATTACTTTTATCTTGGAGATGAAAGCTGTTCTCTGTAGGGGGAATTGCCAATTGATCTCACAGTATTAATATCGGGAGCATTTTACCCTCACCACTCCAATATCTTTGCCAAGAAAATCCCAAATTGGGTCATGAGGAGTCAGACACAACTAATCAACTAAGATTAGTCTTAGAACTAGAGGGTAGTAGAAATTTGACCTGGGCTAACCTTAATGCGGGTAAGAGCTAAGAGTCATATGGGCTAGATGGTACATTACCATTCCAGGCTCTGAAGGCACTAGTTAATTACTTTGGATTCTCAAAAAGGAAAGGTTCTTTTCCCTCTAATATATATTGGCTAATGGTGAGACACCTTTGTCTTATCAGTTTGTGGTATACATCAATGTACTGTATACTGGTTGCCAATTAAGGTCAATGACGATGACTTCTTGCTGTTTTTTCCTCCTCTTCCTCCTCTTATTCTTATTCTTAGTTTACAACATTTAAGGATTTACTTTGGAGTTTGGTTTCTTCTCTTCTTGGATAAGTTTGCTGGTACCCATATTGGTTCAAGAACTTGTGCAGGAGAGATGGCAAAAATGTGTCAGCCTAGAAAATGAAACTTTTAGCCTCCTATTTCTCTCTGTTGGGAAATGCAAATTTCCTCTTTTTATTACAGGTCTGTGAACCCTCCCAACTCTCAGCTTCTTCTCCTCTGTCCCTCCTTCATTTCTTCAACCACAGTATAAAAAGCAGGAGCAGCTAAGGAGATTTATCATTTTTTTTAATTGCTTCAAAAAGAACAAATATCTTTCTTCCCTCTGCAGGGAGGAGGGATAGCCATGAGGAACTCACAAGACATTGATGAGGGGTAGTGATGGTTATGAAATGTTAGAGAAGGTTCACTTTGCTAGAAATGATGAGTGTGCTCTCAGTCAGCAGGGCAGAATGGCAGTGACATCCCAAGTTTATATTTTGACTTAAAGACTATGGGGGAGGCCTGTTCTGAAATTGTCAATTGAAGTCCCAGAATTTAATAGGCATCCCTTTACATTTTAATCATTTTTGTACCTTTTAAATAAATGTACTTATCAATAACACCAGCTTGGAAGGGGGTAGGAAAATCTGTTATCATGAGAAACATACTCTAATTACCTTTTACTTGCCTTTCATTATCTTTTGGCTGCATGTGATAATTGAATTCAAATGTTCTAAAACAACAACCACAAAAAATACCCTTGCTCTTTTCTTGCCTAAGATATACAGGAGCCATATGGATATAGTTGTGGATTTCTGATATTTGATTTAAGGAATTACATTTATTTCCATCACCGAAGATCAGAAAAACAGGGAAGAGAGATTATACAGGAGGAAAAACTCAGCTTCAAAATATAGATATCTGAATTAGCTGAATAAATTCAGCAGGAGGTTAGGTAAATTGTTTTTAATAGTAAAACTTCATTCCTTTTTTGACTTTGCTTATCATGAAAGAGAATATGAAAATGTCAGCAAAGTCAAAGATTTGTTATAAAGGGGAAAAAAAAGTCAACTCACTTTAAATGAGCAGAGCAAAGCCATGTTTCTGTCATCTACAGAAACATCTCAGAAACTAATGCTATAAAGAAAATACTATAGGTGTTGTTCTCTTCTCTCTCTATGATCTCTTTTTTGGTGACTTCACCAGTTCTCATTGGTTCAAATATTCCCTCTATGCAAATCATTCCCCTTCATGCCCTAGTTGGACCAGCTAAATCAACCATATTGCTGTTTCCCAATCCAATCCATCTTTCATGTCTGTGACTGGCTCACTTTCCCCCCCCCCCCATCTCCCCCAGGGCCCAAGACTGAAATGCACTTCTTCCTCACTTTTGCTTTTAGGATCCCTAGTTTCTGCCAAGGCTTAGCTCCAGCACTACCTCCTACATGAAGCCTTCCCTAATTCTCACCAGCTCTAGTGCTTCTCCTAAGTTACCTTTATTTTTTTTTTAATTTCATACACATTTTGTACAAACTTATATGTGCACACATCATTTCCTAGAGAGAATGTAAGCTGTTTGAAGGTGAGGACTATTTCATTTTTTTCCCTTTGCATCTCTGTTGCCTACCACTGTTTCTGACACATAGTGGGATCTTCATAAATGTTTGATGATTGATTGATTTTTTTCTTACCCATTTTTGTCTCTCCCTGGTTTAAATTTTTAACCAAAGCATAGAGAGCATTCACATATAACTGGGTCTATACATTCCAGACTGAAATACTATAGCTTCTGTTTTCTATTCCTCCTCCAATATGAAAAGAGGAAGCAGGGCTAGTAGTAACAGTGGGATGGCATCAAAAGTGTTCGGGAACAACTCAACCACTAAATGGTGGGTGACTTTTGTCCTCCAGAAGATAGAAACTATCAAATGGAATTCAGTCTCTGTTTATAACAGGAAATAATGATTCTTTTATTAAACTTTGGAAAAAATATTTCCAAACTGCATTTATTCACTTGTCATTCGGTGTTTAGAGGAAACTTGGCTTCAGCATGCTGTTATTCTGACAAGAGGGCGGGGTGAATAGCTTCCATTTTTTTTGAGGAAATATTTATATTCCTTTAATTCAGAAAAGATGATAGTCTGAGAAAAGTATGGAAATAGAACAGAGTTCTTTTGACTGCTTTATGAAGATACAAAAAACAAAGTTTCATTGTAATGTGTCAATACTGTAAAAGTTGTTAAAAATTCCATTTTCTAGTTTCTGGGTTAGGACCTCTTTATCAAGTAGCTATGTGATAGTTTTATTTTAGCACACTAGCAACTTCGAAGCAGACATGAATATCAAAGGTTAAAATAGGGTGTACTGTGTATTTACTTATGGTGCATCTCCTTTCATATCACATTCTAATTTTCTTTTTCTTATTTGGTAGCTGTGGCACAGATAAGAATGGAGAGGGTCATACCCCCTACAATTAAAATGCTGAAATTTATTTTTATGCAGATTTTCTCATCTAAGAGAAATTTCATCTCGACAACCCTGGCATATTCTATGTAGTGATAAAAAATAGTGATTTATTACTGGCATTCTTTCAGAGGAGAAGTCACAAAGAGGTCTTTGATCCTTGTAGACCAAAGTAGATAGTACAGAGTAATATAACTGGGAAATAATGCAAATTCCTGAGAAGTGTAAAGAATGGGGTGGGGAGAGAAGGGAGAATTGTACACCTTTTTTTTTTCTCATTTGAAAGTGGTATAGTTGATTGAGCACCTGGCCTGGAGTCAGAAAGACTCCTCTTCCTGAGTTCAAATCTGGCCTCAGACACTTAATAGTTGTTTGATTCTGAACAAGTCACTTAACCCTGTTTGCCTTAGTATCCTCAACTGTAAAATGAGCTGGAGAAGGAACTGGCAGACCAGTCCAGTATTTTTACCAGGAAAACTCCAAATGGGGTCATGAAGAATCAGATATGACTGAAAAATGACTGGACAACAATAAAACAAAGGCACCTATTAAAGAAGTATGATAAATATTTCTTTTGTTTGGGAGGCAATGTGGTACAGTGGAAAAGATTGTTTGATTTAGGTCCTCAGTTCAAATCTTGGATATTTCACTTATTACCTACATGATCCTGGGTAAATAAAAACTTCTCTGGGCTCCAGTTTCTTTACCTGTAAAATGAGGAGGTTAGACTATATAATCTTGAAGGTTCCTTTCAGTTTTAAATTTATGATCTTCCATTAAGAAAACAAGATAGATTACCATGATAAAAACTAACCAGGGATGGGAACCTGCAGCCTCAGGGCACATGTGGCCCTCTAGATCCTCAAATGGGGCCCTTTGACTGAATCCAAATCCCCAATATTTCTTCTGTGAAGTTTAGATTCTGTCAAAAGGCCCCCCTTGAGGATCTAGAGGGCCACATGTGGCCTCAGGCCACAGGTCTCCCAACCCTGCACTAAACCAAACCAAAACACATTAAGCTATTACTGCCATATGACAAAATAATAATGCTAATTTAGTAATTTCACATTCCAAATAACTTTTTGGCCCTCAAAATGTTAGCCTGAAAAATTTCAACTATATCGTTCATTGATATCACTATTTATATCCTATTAGGCCCAGGCAAAGATTTCCAATCTTTTAGTAGTTATGAGACTAAGCATTTTGTTTGCATTCTACCCATTTCTAAAAATGTGATGTATATTTTAATGAAAATTTACATTAATTTGTGTTACTGGATAATAAATAGTTATTATGTTAGATATAATACATAATGTAATAGCTAAAATTAAGTGGACTGAGGCACAAAATTCCAAGCATGATCAATTTATTAGCAAAGCATGAATTTACTAATAAATAGGATCTCAGCCTCTTCAGCAAAGCTAAGACCCCAAATTAGGGGGACAGCTCTCTTTTACAGTTTTGGGGGAGTATAGAATAAAGAACAGGACTTTGTAGGCGAGGAAATCATGATTTGTTAAAGAGCTCATCATCATGAATGTCAAAATCAACATCATTGGTTATAGAGCTGAAGCATGGGAGACAATAATGTTGTTTGGGATTTGGGAATGAGGAGCTAGCAATAATTCCCTCCCATGATTAAGAAATGTTTGTTGTTTGATTCTACCCACAAGATTAGAGATAGGGGATCAGAATTCTTTGGATTTCAAACTAGACATCCTTGGTAGTGTAAACATACTAGACCAGACCTGGTGTCCATCTGCATCCCTCAAGAATAACAGATTACCTTGAGACAAGAACAGAGCAAGAAAACTGGATTTCTAAAGTTAACTCATTATAGGCCAGGTGGATTTCTGAACTAAGTGCAGGGAACCATGACTTGGAGAGTAACAGGACGAGATCAATTAATTGTGAATAGGAACAATTAAAAAAAAGATAGAGAATGATTCTAATAATTTTAATTACAAACAAGTATGTATTAAACTATGTGAATTTATTTGAGGTTTAGTGTAAAGAGTACCACAGGAGACTTGAATTCAATCCCAGTCTTGCTATAGAAGCCATACTAGGCTTCTTGGGTTGGGGATCAGAGGATCATGGAAATGTCATCATTGAGGTCTAAATGGGATCACAGACAGGTTCAGGGCATGAAGGACATTCTACCTTCCTAGCTCTGGGACATACTCATTATCCAATGTTTAAGGAAGACTCAAACTTCTGGACCCTCAAAGCAGATACAGTCCCTTCCAGTTCATGTGACCTTGAGCAAGTATTTCACTTAACCTCTTTGGGCTTCAATTTCTTGTCCTATTAAATTAGGGGGCTGGATTAGATGATTTCTAAGAATTCATCCAGCTCTAAAAATTATAAAGTTTTACATTTCTAGGGGACTTAGCTACTTCAGTGTTTTAAGAAATTCAAAATCTGGACCATTCATTAAATGGTTTTTCAGTTGAATTAAGATTATTAACTGTTTCTATAACTTTAAAAATGAATCAGTGGTAGCTAGGTGGCACAGTGGATAGAGCACCAGTCCTGGAGTCAGGAGGACCTGAGTTCAAATCTGACCTCAGACATTTGACACTTACTAGTTGTGTGACCCTGGGCAAGTCACTTAACCCCAATTGACTCACCAAAAACAACAAAACAAAAAACAAAAAAAAACCCAAGAATGAATTGTAAATCCCACGTGATCTTAAATTTTTTCACAACTCTAGGAGGGAGGTAATACAGATATTATCCCCATTTTTTAAAAAATGAGATGGCAGTCTCAAAGATTGTGACTTATCCATGATCACAAAGCCAATAAACTGCCAGGGACAGGATTGAATCCAGTTCTAAACCTAACAAATATCTTCTTGTTGTTGTTGTTAATCCTTTGTTTTCAAAAAGGACCAATGAATTACAGGCAACATCCTGACTTGTGCGTGAATTGGATTTCTGAGGCAGAGTTGCACAAAGTCATTAGCCTCACTCTCTTTTCCTGAGTCATCGAAGTTTAGGGGCAGGACAAAAGTCAAGATTACTAGTGATGGCCTGGGATGCAATGGATGACCTTGGCATCTTTGATGCCTGACCAAGCTCTAAGTGCTCCACAACTTCTGCTTTAGCCGCCTTTGTGATTGTTCTCATTCATCTATTCCACCAGGAAAAGTATTCACATGCTTGGAGTTGACATTCCCCTAACTCACTAACAGGTTTGATGCCTGTTGGTTATTCTCAACCTGGTTTATTCCATCTGCCAAAACAGTTTACCAGGGCATGGTCACTGCACAGGCTACAGCTCTTGAAGCCACAGTTGAGAGTTGGGTGAATGCAGACAACCAAAGTGGAATTGTAGCCCTGAAAAGGGCTTGGCAAGGTCTCATAACAGAGGTGCTCCCTGAACAACCCATAGGAGACTTGAATCCTAGTTTTCTGACTCCCAGGGTAATCCTCCTGCCACTGTGTGCTAAAAGGAGAAACATTCATACAGCCTTGTTTTTTATAAAACTATAGATTGATTTATATTCTATCATCATGATGTATTCCCAAGGCTGCAATAATATATTGATTAGGGAAAAGTTCCCATCTAAATAACAGTTAATATATTCTTCTGAAAGAATGAGCAAAATGTAGATCCTGATTTGTTTTCTCTTCCTTTTAAGAGAGTACAACACGTCTTTAGCTCCTATGTATCTCAAGGGCAAAGCAACTAAAAGAACCTATTAATGGTCCTATTAGATGAGAAAAAATGTTGCCTAAACTAAGCCAATTAAGACAGCATTTCCCTAGCAGTTTGAACAATCCCAAAGCTTTGCTTAGAAAATACTCCTGAGCCTCCAAACTGAAGTGCTGCCCAACTTGTGTTTGCCTTCTGTTTTGTTGTTTCTGTGCCATCTTATCTGTGTCCCAGGAAATTGTACTCTCATGTTTTATTACAACACAGAGAAATATTTCTAGAATACGTACAGCTGTGCTCTTGAACTTGTGACATTTAAAGGGCAATAGAATACTAATGTGACTAATAAAACAGAAAAATGGCTTTATAACAGCCTGCATGAGAATCGCCGTTTGTCCTCAAACTATCTTTTCAACCAACTAATTTTGACAACATAGTTTGTAAAGCTGGGAGAAGAGAAGCACTGGGAATTAAAACTGAAAAAGAATGAAATGGAAACATTTCTTACTCTTCAAAAAATGAGGCTACTCAATTTGTCATTTCCTTCTCTTGTTTGGTAAGCAGAAACCCATCAGGTAAGAAGTGGAGAAATGGGATGTTGTGTGCATGGTGGACCATAATGATTTTTGAATAACTCAAGAATGCAAAAGGTTGAAATGCAAAACAACAACAACAAAAAAAAACCCCAAAAAACCTTTTGGGTAAATAGTTTTTGAACTTGGATTTGACCACATCAAATGTGTTTCAGCTCCAGTGTACTACACTATTGTGGGGGTCAAGAATATTGACAACTGTAATACATGAATTCTGTAACCTATCAATTGCTTTTCCTTGTCATAGTGCTTATACTAGGCAAAATAAAGTCATGGCACCATAGTTTATCTTGGGGAAAAGGGACTAGAGTCTAGGGGTGGGGAACCCATGCCTGGAGGCCACATGTGACCTTTTAAGTCTTTGGTGACGCCTTTTGACTGAGTCCAAGTTTTACAAAACAAATCCTTTTATTTATTATTTATTATCTAATTAAACTAGACTCTTCAGGAATATGTTAGGAGTATAGTAAACAAACTGTGTCTTGGATCTTTTACCATTTTTTCCTCCACTAACTAATTTTGCCAGTGTTGCCAATTCTCAGTCCACTTCAGATGGGGATTGAGGGCTGAACAGTTTTGATTAGGGGGGGAAAAGAAGCTATAACAAGTTTAACTTGACACTGTCAGAGTGAGGAGAGATGAAGGGGTATGACTGACTATATTAGTAGAAGGAAAAGATGCAGGGCTCAGGAGGAGAGAAGTAGGGAGTCTGAGATCCACATAACTCTTGACAAATTATTCATTATCTGATGTGGGGCTCTTTGCAAAGTCCAGTGAGGTCCTTCATTTTGTGTAGTGTTAGGTAATATCTATTTGATACAGGTGTGATTTTCCAATGAGAAAGGCTATACAATTGATAACAAATAAATCTTTAACAAGAGTAGAAATAATACAATCAAAACAGTATTCACACAGAAGAGCTGCCATCAAGACTTCTGACTCTAGGTGTGGTGATAAATGCCTGTAATTCCTATGACTGAAGGAAGCTGAGGCTGCTGAATTGATTGAGCTTGAGAATTCTAAGCTGTAATATTGCTAAAGCTAATAGAGTATTTTCACCAAATCTAGCCTCTTAGTGAGCCCCAGGAGTAGAAAGTCATCAAGCTGCCTAAGGTGGGATAGAAGGAACCAGTCTAGGTCAGAAAAAATGGAGAAAGCCAAAACTTCAGGGTTGATCAGTGGGATTAGACCTATGAGTGGCCACTGTCCTTTCAGCCTACATGAGGTAGGGAGAATGAGTCTTGGGGTGGAGGGAGAAGGCTCTTCTGTTATCTGTCACAAACACTGTTTCTCAAAAGATTGTAAGTTTGACTGATAACTTTTCCCTAGCCAGCAATTCTTTCAACCATTTTTTAGTACTTCACCAATATTTTAATAAAACAAATCTTTCTCACTAAGTTTTTAATAGGAGATATTTATTGAAGGCCTATAAATGTGCTATCTAAGATATTTCTAGTTTTGTATATATGTATATATATATAACTAGAATAGTATATAATAAATATACAAATAATATATATAACGTAATATAGGATAATATAATGATGTTGTTGTTCCATTGTGTCTGACTCTTTGTGACCCTGTGGACCACACTTTCCATGGAGTTTTCTTGGCAAGGATACTGGAGTGGTTTGCTGTTTTCTTTTGTAATGTATTAAGGCAAATAGAGGTTAAGTGACTTGCCCAGGGTCCCACAGCCAGTAAGTGTCTGAGGCTGGGTTTGAACTCAGGTCTTTCTGACTCCAGGCTCAGTGCTTTATCCACTGAGCCACCTAGCAGTTTGATATAATACTATTCTACAAACATTAATTGTCTTCCTTGACAAATGGTCATCCAGCCTCTGTTTGAAGACCTCAAAGAAATGGGAAACCATCAACTTTTGAGGCAGTTTGATCTACTTTTGAACAATTCTAATTATTAGGATTTTTTTCCTAATATGCAGACTAAATTTTCCTTTATACAATTTCTCCTTATTACTTCTGCCTTCTAGCACCAACAAAATAAGTTGAATCCCCCTCCACATGACAGCCCTTCAAATATCTGAAGACAGCTGTGACTCCTTTCTCTCTTCATCCTCCCACCAAGTCTTCTTCAGGCCAAATATCCTTAGCTCCTTCAACCAATTCTCATTTGACATGGACTTAAGTTGTTTCAATATCCAAGTTGCTCTCCTGTGGACATGCACAAACTCATCAATGTCCTTCTTAAGGAATGGTGCCAGAGTCAATTGTTCTTCAGTCATTTTTCTATTCTATCTGACTCTTCATGACCCCATTTGAGGTTTTATTGACAAAAATACTGGAATGGTTTGCTATTTCCTTCTCTAGCTTGTTTTTTACAGATGAGGAACTGAGGCAGAGTTAAGTGACTTGCCCAAGGTCACACAGCTAGTAAATGTCTGATGTCAGATTTGAACTCAGGTCTTCCTGATTCCAGATCTGGTACTCTAACCACTCCACCACCTAGCTACCCAAATGAGATCTAAAGAGAACCGAGAACAGTAGGACTATACCATCTCTTTACCTGGAAGGTATGCTTTTCTTAATTCTGCCAAAAATTGCTATAATACTTAGAGTTTGTTATGTTGCAACCTGTGCACAGGAAACAGCCATATCTCCATTGCCCTCTCAGTGATTTTTAATTTTCTAGAGATATGAAGTGTTCTCCTACTCACAGTCACACAACAGCAGAGTATATTTTACTAGCATCTTTTGCTTGTAGTATATTTTAAATGTACTATATTTTACTATAAATTTATATTTTACTACAAATTTGCTATATTTTAAATATACTATATTTTTAAACATATAAAAAATATATATCTTTTCTTTTTCACAACTGAGTTTCTTCCAGTATTATTCCCCCTCCTTCTACCACAGAGCCATCCTATATAGCAAATAATATTTTAAAAAATAATAAAAAACAGAAGAGAACAATCAACAGAATTGATCAATACTTTGAAATATTTGAAAATGTATACACAATGCATCAAAACCATGGTACTCACACCTCTGAAAAAAGAGTGAGTAGGGGGCCATGCTTATTTATAATTTTGAAACATTCACTTCAGATTATTTTGTGGTAGTTATTTCCATTCATGTTGTTGAAGTCATTGTGCATATTATTTTCTTGGCTTTGCTTAACTTTACTCTATTCTTGTCCTTTGATTGATTACATATTGAGGAACGGCTTTGGGGTCTCTCTCTCTGTCTCTGTTTCTCTCTATCTGTCTCTCTCTCACACACACGGTATTCATTAGTTGTTTATATATCTTGGATGCCAAAACCTTGTATAAAATATTTAATAGGAAGATATTTTCCCCCACATCCCACTTGATTGCTTCCCTTCTTATCCTAGGTACATTAATTTTGTCTACATAGAAGTTTTTCATTTTCATGTAATCAGTTATCTGTTTTATGTTTTGTAATTGCTTTTACCCCTCTTTTAGTTAAGAATACCTTACCTACCAAGAGCTATGAAAGGTGTATGATCAGCTTCTCTTCTGATTTTTTGTGGTATAATCTTTGAGATTAAGTTTATATATTCATTTTGAATTTACTGTTGAATATCACCTAAAATGTTGGTCTACCCTTAATTTTTTCCCCACTATTTTCCAATTTTCCCAGTTTTTTTCAATCAAATAGGGATTTATTTCTTAAGTAATTTATTTTCCAGTTTATCAAACATTGGATTATTGAGTGCCCCTGTTTCTTGTGCTCCCTTATCTAGTCTGTTCCATTTATCTATTTTATTTTTTAACCAATTCCAAATAGTTTTGATGATTGTCACTTTAAAATATATTTTTTGGTTTTGAATGACTATTATCCCTTTATACTACTTCTTTTGATTATTTCCTTTGATATTCAAGATCCTTTGTTTCTATGAAAGCATTTTTATTTTTTTTATTTTTTATTTTTATTGAGTTCTTCAAAGTATCCTTTTTAATAATTTGATTGATGCAGCTTGAAAACTGTAGATTAACTTTGGTATTATGGCTTTTTTATTATATTATCACAACCCAGTCATGAGTACTGAGTATTCTTCTAGCTATTTAAGTTGTTCATTATTCTTTTAAAAAGCACTTTGTAATTAAATTCCTACAAATATTTGCATACTTGGCTGTATAGATCCACAGGTATTTTATGTGTTTTATAGTTATTTTGAATGAGATTTCCATTTCTATCATTGCCTTTTAGATTTTGTTATGATAATGTAGAAATATTATTGACTTTTGTGGGTTTATTTTGTATATAGCATCTTTGCTACAACTATTAATTATCTGAGTTAGTAACTTTTTTGATTCCTGATGATTTCCTAAATAAACATTCATTTCATCAGCTTTAAGAATAATATAATCTACTCTTTATCAACCTTATGCCTTTAATTTCTTTTTCTTGTCTTATTGTTATTGATAGCATTCTTAGAATTCTATAAAATAATAATATGGACTGTTGATATCCTTCTTTTACTCCTGCATTTCATGGGAAAGCTTCTAGTGTATCCCTACCAGTTGAATAGGGGTATTAAAAAGATGGGCTTTTAGGAGCAGCTAGGTGGTACAGTAGATAGAGCTCTGGCCTTAGGATCAGGAGGACCTGAGTTCAAATCTGACCTCAGACACATGACACTTACTAGTTGTGTGACCCTGGGCAAGTCACATAACCCCCATTGCCTCACCAAAAAGAAAAAAAAAGGACTTTTGTTTCAGGGAGAAATATGAGTTCATTTAAGGAGCTTTGCAATTTCCTAAAGTTAAACTTGATGTCTTTTTTTTTTTGTTTTGCTTTGTTTTTGTTTTTGTTTAGTTCTGGGCCCACCTGATCAACCATTTATAATACCTATCTGTGTATATCAGATAGGTATTATAAATGGTTGATCAGGTCTTTGCACAAGAAATTTAATGCATAAAGGGTAAGAAGATAAGTGGTCAAATGGCGGTAATCTTTGTACCAAATATCTCAAAGATTTTGTATCTAAAATATATATAGACAACACACACATAAGACCATATATGTGTTTTATGGGTATATAGGTATGCATATGTATGTGTATAAATAAGACTGAAAGTAATATATATTGATATATACTAATATATATATAATATATACTGAATAATAGACTCAATAGATTTTCCATTATGCATATCATAATATGGTCAGTAGGGATTCTTCATCCTCTTATTTTTTTCTTGTGTACCTAGTTAAGCCAAATTCTTTTGCTTGGCTAAAGATTTTATTTAGAAGGCTCTGCTATAGTCAAGTCATATAAACAAGTCTTTCTTAAACACTTACTTGCACTATGCTAAATAAATCCTGGGAATACACATACTATAGAACTAAAGAGAAAGATAATCCCTGCCCTAAAGGAATTTACATTCTAATGGAGAAAGAGAACACATAAAAGGAAGGGGAGAGGAGAGGAGAAAGTACCCACAGAAGTCCTGGTGGCTAAATCCAGAGAGTGGGGAACTGAACAAGGGGAGGAGTAGTGAGTGGCAAGTCTGGATACATCCACAAAGAAAAACTCATCAGTGGGAGGAGTGGGCCACTTAAATGGAGAAGGAAGCGAGACACAGTGGTTAAGTCTGGAGGCTTGAAGAAATTGACTTAATGTCTTCTGCAAAATTGTGTATACAAAGGATTTCACTCAATAAAGAGAATCCATTTTCAACTTGACTCTGGTATGGCCATGATAGTGTCAAATAAACCTTCTTGTTTTGTTTTGCTTGATGTTAATGACCAAAATTCAACAAGGTTACCTTCATTCTATTATCTTTCTAGGACTCAAATTTTAATGTATGCATGAGACACTCCATGTCCCATGTCTTTGCCTAGACAATGATGAGGATGGGATCTGAACCCCTAAAAGTAAAAGAGCATGTCTTTGGGATCTGGACCCCAAAAAGGAAAATCCTTGGACTTTCTCAAATCCCTGCCATCAACTGGCATTCTTTTTACCCTAGTTTACTGGCCACTCCCAGCCAGATCTTCCTTAGACCACTCCTCCAGTCACGCTGATGGGGTTGGGATCTGGGCCCCAGAAAGGAAAACTCTGGACTTTCCAAATGGCCAAATCTTTGGAGTTATACTTCCCTATGGCACCAGGCCACTTTCCACCCTTAATCCTATCTCGGCTCCATTCTCCCTTGGCCACCCCTGGAGTTCGATTACCTCACAGACCACTTGGCCACTCCTAGATCCCTCCCACAGGTTTTCCATTAAGAGGCTGGGATTTTTATAATCTAGCCACTGCTCAGATTTTCACAATCTAGCCAATAGCCCACAGATGCTCAGATTCCTTAAGAATCTAGCAAATATGGCGAATCTTCAATAAACCTTATTTTTGGCTGAAAGAAGGCTTGGGTCAAATTCTTTTGGGTAGGACCCACATGTTGTGATTTTGGGATTCCAGGACCCCTAACTTCTAGACCTCATCAACCCCAAACTACTTGGCCACTCCTAGATCTCTCCCATAGTCTTTCTGTATATAAGGTGCATCTTGCCTCCATTAAAGTGCTTAGATTCTTATAATCTAGCCAGTAGCTCACTAATGTTCAGATTCCCTAAGAGTCTGGCCAATATGGAGGATGTTTTAATAGATCTTGTCTTTGGCTGAAAGAAGGCTTGGGTCAAATTCTTTTGGGCAGGACCTACATGTTATGATTTTGGGGTCACAGCACCCCTAAACCTCAACAGATGGTACGGGCTGTCTCCCAGGCTCGGGATACTCTTCTCACTTCTGCTTCTTAGTTTCCTGTTGGCTTCCTTTATGATTCAGTTCAAACCCAAGTTTTGCAGATGGTCTTTCTCAGTCCTGTCAGCTCTTAACACCATTTCTCATTTCAAATGACTTCATCTCTTCTGTATATATTTTCTTTTCTTTTTGTCTCCCTCATTAGAAAGTACAGTCCTTGAAGGCAAAGAGTATGTTGTCTTTTGTTGAATGCCCAGTGCTGAGCATGGTATATTTAGCACAGGAGTATATAACTAGTAATGCTATTGTTGGTTTGAAGAGCATATGGGGTATAGTAACTTTTGGGGTATATTTCAAAATTTTCCAGGAGAGTTGGACCTTACCCCAGTTCTATCAACAATGTATTAGTGTCCCTATCCTCTGAAGTTCCCTCCAGTAATTATAATTTCCCTCTTTTGATATCTTTGCCAATCTGATGGTTGTGGGCAAATTTTAATTTCTTTTTATTAGTGATTGGAATATGTATTTTTAATATAGGTATAGATATTTTGTATTTCTTTTTTTTTTTAAACTCTCTGTTACTATCCTTTGACCATTTTTCTGCTGTGGAATGGCTCTTGTTCTCTATTTCCTATGTATCTTGGATATGAAATCTATTGCAAAGATTTTTCCAAGTTGATTTATAAAAAGAGTATCTATATACTAGGGGAGCACAACTGGTAAGTTACTTGTTGCTTATTTAATTGCTACAAGTGTGCACTTTTGGATCTTGAGGATATTAAACATTTCTTTTGTGTAGCAGATATAAGTAGCTGCCTTATACCTGATTTTCATTGTATATTGAGTCCCTTTCTAGCCATTGGGATATTTTAGGGATTAGTTAAACCTAACCTTTGAGTGACTTTTCCATGAAGCTCTGGGATTAGGGAATAAGTAGGGAGAAGAAGAGCCAAAGAGCATTAGGAGTATGGCTCCTTTTTGGGGTAGGGCAAGCTTCCCCAAGACTGAAAGTAGTCTCTGAGTATGTGGGACTCCAGGGCAAAGAGGCCTCCTTGCTGGAGATACAGAGGGAACAGTGGACTAGTTCTCTGGTCTCAGCATTGGTTCTAATTGTTAAATACATATGAAGAAACTGAGGTCTAGAGGGGTTAAATGACTTGACCGTGGTCTTATAGATAGAGCCTAAGGAAGAATTCAGCCCAGGACCAGTTATTCCCAAGCCATTGTTGTTTCTAACATGCTACACAGGACATAATAATCTTTGCAACTGAGTAGGCAGCATCAGAAATAAATTGTGCCAGGTATTCATGAATCTTGGTTATATATGTTTCATACATATACGTTCTTTCTCATTCTGCTGATATATGGTAACTTAGAGAAATGTTTACCTTCTATAGAATGGTTAGAATCTGTCTCATTTATTACTTTGCTATGCTTTTACTCAGACATCTTTTGTGTGGAACTCATGTGTTGTCTGGTTGAAAAGAAACAAACACACTGATGAGATTTTTGATATGTAGTTTTGAGTTGATGCTGAACCAGACCCACATGTCTTGAGCCTGAATCTATGCTTCAGGAGATCTTGGGACACTAAATACAGAAATAATAGCCTATGCATTTTACAATATCAAATATATTAGAATATTTATTATAAGCAATCAATGCCTATTTGAAAAGTAATATTTGATCAGTACTTTTACCAGACTTCTGAAGAGAAATAGAGACTGCATTGCATTAAAATTTCAACCAAACCTAACTGAAATTTTCATGAAAATTGTCACAATTCCTAAAACAGCAAGCTAGCTCTGAATTCATCCTATAATTCTTCTTTTTAAATCATAAAAAAAAAAAGAGAAAAGTGGTTTGGAAAATTAGGAAATAATGACAACTTTGCAAAAATAGCTGCTGTTGAAAATTCAGGTATGAGAACACTTGGATAATTGGAACAAAATAAAATTAGTGGATCCAGATGGTATTGAATACAGTGCAAAGTCTGAATTAACTAAAGAAACTATTGAACCACTGAAGATTATTTTTGAAGAGTCTTAAAATAGAGACCTGAAAAGGAAGCATGAGTGATCAGAAGTGGGGGGGACAATGTTTCAGAAAAGACAGAGCAACCCTAGCAATTATACTAAGTATATAATTTCTTTTAATTTCAAATAAAATACAAAGAAAAAATAGGTCAAGAGCCTAGAGTTTCATGGGAGGAGGAGAAATAAGAATCAGAGGCTTAGAAAAAAATATTGAGCCTAATTCTTGGTTAAGGTGAGATGGCCTTGTTTTCCAAGGCTGGTCTGCCTATCTTCCCTACCCATTCTCTTCCTGGACCTTTGCCTATTTCTCCCTTTATTAATGTCATCCTTTCCACAAGCTTCTTGTTTGTCTATTAGCATGAAAATGTGTTTCCAATCTTGAAAAAAATTTGCTTGATCTTTTAGTCCCCTCAAATTACTCTGTTATTTCTTTCCACTGCTACACTGCAAATGACCTACACACACTGTATTTACTGAGTACCTTCTTTCTTTCGCAATCTAGCTTTTGGATTCATCACTCCATTGAGAATGCATCTTGGAAAGGAACCTTTAGATTGCTAAATTTTAGACATTGGGCTCACTCTTCAGAACCCCAACTTGCACTGGCAAGTCAGATCTTCAGAGCTAGGCTACTAGTCTTATCAAAGTTTCAGAGTAGTTTAAGAGGGTGGGAGGGGATTGCTTAATGTTATAGCTCACAAGTAACTCCCCCCTCCACCCCAGGTGTGCTTCCTTTTATGATTATCAGTTGATATCAACTGTGTCGCCAGACTTAATTAGCTCTTAGAAAGTATATTTACTAAGGTGGTATAGTAAGGAGAGTTGGTACAAAACATTTCCCCACAAAGTCTTGGTTCTACCTTTCCAGAAGCATATATAGATTCCTGGGAAACTGGGTTCAGTCTTAAAGAGCACATTTATCAGAGTGGTTTATCACATTTATCACTCCTGGAAGTTACTTTGCTAGAGTCCTCAAATTATTCTCCTTAGATGTAGGATAACTTTTCTGCTGTGATTTTGTAGAGCCCTGAATCAGGGGTTAGCCTATCCTTGGCTCTCAGCTATTGCAGAGACACTGCTAGGATGTTGATGGGAAGATGGGATTTCTAAAATCCTCCTGACTCTGAAGCTCATAAGGTTCTCCTCTGACCAAAGGAAGTTGGTAGGAGGCCTAGGCTGAGGCCAAGGTGCTCTCTCTTCTCCACTCCCAAGTGATTCCTTCTCAGGGATGGCTTTGTTTTTCTCTTTGTATCCAGGCTATCAAATCTCTGCCATTTTTTGTTAAGTCCTATCAAATCTGAATATCTTTCTCCTTTGTAGAAAAAACAGAAGCAAAAAAGGAATTCATTTTTGGTGACATGAATTGACTGAAGCTAAGTAGGTGTCTTCTTTACCATCTCCTCAGTTATCTTGGCTTTCAATTCCCTCTCAACTCCTTTTATTAAACAACCAGATGACACATTAGTTCCTAGCAAAAGATAGCTAAATAAAAAGCATAGCAAAATAAGAGACAAGAATGATTCTATCCATTCTATGGAGGGTACACATTTCTCTGGGTTACCACATCACTAGTGGGAAGAATACCTTTTTATTTTCCTTATTTTAGATTCAATTACAATGACATCTCGAGATTTCTCGAGATTGTGTTTTTGAAAGTCCCTTATTCTTTTTTTTTTTTTTTTTGAGCCAATTTCCCTTTGGTAAGCCATGAAATCCTACTTATCCACTTTCTGAATTCTTGGAAATAAACTCTTCTAAAGCCCAGGGTATGCTTAAGTCTATGATAGTTTTATCCTCTTTATCACTAACTCTAATATATCATTGTACATATTTCCTAATGTCCTCATCAACTTACTTTTACTGATCAGTTTTTTTTTTAAATCAAGCAGAACCATTTCCAGAATAGTAGTGTCTTTTATCATTTTCTCCCCCTTCTGAAAGGTTATTAAATATCAGGAGATTGCAGAAAGTAGTTACAACCAGAAAAAGTTGACATGAAATTAGGAAAATAAAATAAATTGGAGCACCTTCTCCAGGGCTACTTCTCCAACTTCCACTCTCATTATCAGATTGCATTCTTAAAAGTTAGGTAACTTCTAACGATTTTAGGGGTAACTTTAAAGGGCTGGAGTTTCTAGTACTCACACTTATGAACTCCAACCAGTGAACTTCCCATTAATTATCAGCCAGTAGACTCAAGTGGGCTTTTTGCAAAGGTATTAGTTAATGTGCTATATTAAGAATAGTTGACACAAAATATTTTCCCCCCACAGTCCCACACAGCTTGAGGTCATGCTGTCCTACAAATATGTGTTGTGTCTAGGTGAAATGTGAGCTTCAACTTAAAGTAAGAAGGTAGTGAGGTACGTGTGTAGAGAACATATATGGTTAATGAATAAACCCACAACTCCTGGTTTCTTGTAGTTGTGTGTGTGTGTGTGTCTGTGTGTGTGAGTGTGTGTTTGTGTTTATAGCCATTCTTCTTTTATTGATCCAAGGAGTTATTTTTCTGCATCAGTTTGTGTCTGTGTTTGTCCGTGATGTCCTGTATTTGTCCTCAGTGTTCAGTGTGTCCTTTGCATTTATTGTCTATTCCTAGTCTATTCTTTCTAATGACATGGTCAATAGTGGGATAGTAATGTTCCTTCTGGACTCATTTTCTCCACCCCTCCATCCCCCATTGCTTCTATTTGATACAGGATCTGCCTCCTCAAGGAATTTCTGAACCTGGAAATTCCCTAAGCACAGTTTCCTGGTGAGAATAGTTACCATATCTTATCCCTTGGCCTCAAACTAGATTCTGTTATTAGTTATAATCACAAACATCCCTCCTCTTCTCATGGGAGTTGGAGGTTTTACATGTAGAGGTCTTTTATTTTTGTGAGGCAGCATGGTATAGTGGAAAGAATAATTGAAACTGAACACACAACCTAGATTCAGATCTGGCTCTGCTACTTATTACTCGTGTGAAATTGGGCAAATCACTTAACTTCTCTGGGACTCAGTTTCCTTATATGTAAAATTGGGAGCAGTACTAGATGACCTCTAAGTCTCTTTCAGTTTAAGACTTATGAGCCTATGGTACTATAATCCATTCCTTCATTCCTTCTTTCCAAGTAACAAAAAATGATAATTTCCTAGGTATCTCTTCCCCAAATAGCAAACATGTTGATTTAAAAGGGAATTTCTACCCACTGAGGTGTTATAACTTACTTGTGAATCCTGCCAACAATAAAAACAGAACATTGAGGTATGGACTTGAATGGTTTTGTATGTTTGTTTGTTTGTTTTTTTGTTAAAAATCTACTATTTCTTCAGTATTGCTTATATAACTTAAAAAGAAATAATTAATAGCTCTATGTCTCATACAGTTCTCAAGGAGATGTGTCTTTACTCTTTTTGTAGGTTAAATTCTTAAGACATTCCCAGGAGGGTAAATTCATTTCTTTTACTATCTAGATAAAGAATTGAGTATTCCGTGCTTTGTTTTAAGCACCCAATTTTACATTAATATGATCATAAGTTTATGCCATGCTAGAACACCAGAGCTGATGCTTCATTTATTACTTCATACCTGATGCATTAGATGTTCAGCTTCTGTTAATGAATGGAGAATCATAACGCCCAGGAATGATTGCTCATTTTTGAAGCTTTTTTACTGCAGGACTATTCAATCTTTTTCTGAATTATTTTAGGCTTATTAGTAACTTGCTAATAGCCTTCTGTAGATGATGTAAATCTTAGAAAAGAGTAATGGTCGTCCATTTAAAAGTTTTTGTGTTTTGTCTTCCTACATCCATCAAAAGTGGACATCCTTTTGACAGATGTAATGAGAGTACCTGTTGTATAAATGCTACATCTTCTCAGTTTGGCTTTCTGATGAGTTCAGGCTGGGTTTGCAAGAAATATTACCAATCACAAGACTTACTCTATACTATACATTTAACTTCTCATTTGAGCCTGACAACAACCTTGTGGGCTCAGAGAGGCATTATCCTTATTTTCAGCTGAGGAAACTGAGACACAGAGTTTTAAAGGTCTTACTCATGGTCATGCAGCTAATAAGCCATGTCAGATGTAGGCTTTGAAACCCAATTTTTTCCTGACTCTATGCCCCTTCTGGGTCCAGAGAGGTTATTCCTTGCTTTTTCTCTCTTTTATATGTGATATGGTATGAAGTAGAGCAAGAGAACAGATGATTTCCAGTAGAAGCTCATCTTAATAGTTCCAAAAAGTTCCTTTATTTATGCCTGGAACATATTAATCTTTCTACTTCTGAGTGCAGTACCCAAGATACCTGTAAAAACAGTTTTGTAAAATACTCTTGATAACTCTTTCTGAAATACGGTAGTTTTTGGAAGAACATTTGGGAGAGAAGGAAACAGTGTAATGTGGTGGAGAGAGTGCAGATTGGTTATGGAAGTCAGACTACTTGAATTCTAGACCTAACTCTGATGGTTACTAAATTGTAAGACCTTGAACAATTCACCTGATTCCTCTTGGTCTTAGTTTTGAATTATTGCTGAGGTCCCTCTAGTCTAATATTTTCTGAGTTTATTATTTTCCTAGTAGATAGAGAACATTTTCTCCATACTGTACTGTTGTGACAGAATAATGCTACCATTGCCACCGCCACTACCACCAGCTGTGATAATTTTTTGTTTATCATTGTTGTTCAGTTGTTTTTAGTCATGTCTGACTCTTCATGACCCCATTTGGGGTTTTCTTGGCAAAGATACTGGAGTGGTTTGCCATTTCCTTCTCCAGCTCATTTTACAGATGAGGAAAGAGGAAAGAGAGGTGAACAGAGTTTAGTAACTTGCCCTAGGTCATACAGCTAGTAAGTGTATGAGATCAGATTTGAGTTCAGGAAGATGTCTTCCTTAACACCCCTAGTTTGAATTTTACCTTATGTTTAATAAGGCACTTTAGAATTTATAGAGGTTTTCTCGTTTCACTGCCTACCTGCAATATTTATTTGATATTCAGAACAGGGCTAAGGTGGGTGGGTGGGATAGGGCAGGTATAGTTGCTTCATTTTATAAATAACGATGATGGTAAGGATTTTTTAAACATATAACTTCATATCAAGAGTATGCCATTGGGTCATGAAAAAATTTGGCTCAATCTTCTACATAAATAGCAATGATTGTGTAGGGTCTTTGGAAGCCTGGAAGGCTATCAAGGTTTATCAAGCACATAATAAAAAAAAGAATTTGGGATACATAGTTAGAGGTTAGAGGGATATTTAGCATTTTTTTCTGACTGAGATTCATTTGCATGCCAAACTATTGACTATCTTGGGATTTTTTATTTTTTAACCATTAGTCAAATAGTTATCTGGAACAAAGAACTATGATTCAGTCCATGACAGAGGGAGTTTAAAAGATAGGCTTAATCTTAGCTTGGAAACTCTCTGCTTAGCTATGGCCCTTAGCTGAGTACAAGGGCTTATTAACATTCATTATGATTAGCGAGCTCCCAACTTACCTAAAGAGTAGGGCTTTATAAACACTGGGCTCCACATCCTAGGAGTTGGAAGCTACGATTACTATTAGGCAACTTGAGGAGAGCAAGTCCAGGTGATGGTAACTGAAAGAAGCCTGGATGATGCTAGCTCAGTGGACACCTGTGACTGCCAGATTGTAAGAACCACATGAAGCAGTAATCATGTAAAAATAGTAGAAAACAGGCAGATATTATACATCAAAAATATACTATACACCATGGATAGAGGAATTAGGTCCAAAGGCAGTGTAATGACATAATCAAAATATATTGATCATCCTGTGGCATCAGAAGCATGAGTTGCTCTTCTACACCTATACCCTGGCCACATATCCTCCCTACATGACTACTCTTCCACATTTGTTCCCTTTGTGCGTCCATTTTTTCCTTCCTGCATCCTTGGACCTCTTCTCTTTTCTTTCTTTCTCTTTACTTGATTATCTCATCAGCTTTCATGGATTCAACTGTCATCTCCATGCTGATGATTCTTAGGTTTATCTAGTCCTTCACTCTTTCATGACCTTTAGTCTTACATTGTTGACTGCTTTTCTAATATGTCAAACTGAATGTCTTGTGGACATCTTAAACTCAACATGTTCAGAACTGAACTCATTTCCCCCCTCCCCTAAACCCTTCCCTCTTCCCAATTTCCTTATTATTGTTGAAGGTACCACCACATTTCCAGTCAACTGAGAACACAACCTTGGTGCCATTCCTCTCCCCACCTCCCCACCATATCCAATCTGTTGCCAAGACCTGTTGATTCTGCCTTTGTAATATCTTTCTCATATATGCCTCCTCCTCTTCTCTGATGCTGCCTGTACCCTGCTACAGGCCTCCATTACTTCATACCTGAACTATTGAAATAGACTGCTGGTTGGCCTCCTTGCTACAGGTTTCTATCCACTCTAGTTTATCTTCCACTCAGCTACCAAAGTGATCTTCCTAAATCACAGGTCTGACTATATCAGGCCATTACTTAATAAACTCTGGTGACTTGTGTTTGGGCTTCAAAGTCCTTTTTAACCTGCTCTGTGGCTTTTTCAGTCTTCTTACATCTCATACCCACCATTCTCTATGATCTTGTAACACTAGCCTCCTTGCTATTCCTGGCACAAGACAGTCTTGTTTCCCAACTGTGGGCATTTTCACTCTCCGTTCTCCATTTCTACAACTATCTCCCTCCTTATCTCTGCTTCCTGGCTTCTCTGGATTCCTTCAATTCTCAGCGAAAGTTCCATTGTCTGCAAGCATCCTTTCCTCATCCCCTCTAATACTAGTGCCTTCCCTCTATTTGTTACTTTCTGTTTATTCTGAATTTATCTTGTTTCCATATAGTCATTTGAATGTTGTAAGCTTCTTGAGGGCAAGGACTAGGCCATCTTTCTTGCCTTTCTTTGCATTCTCAGTATTTAGGACAATGGCTGACACATAGTAGGCACTTAATAAATGTGTGTTGACTTGTTAATTTTTAGGACTAAGTATGTCTTATGTACTAGTTCATACACGTTGATAATCCATGTAAAGTATATGTGATAACTCCCAGTCAGTTCATTTAATTAACCAGAAAACTCCATTCACCAACTGTTCATGATAAACGGAAGTTTGCTGTAGTTCCTTTTCATTCTAGAATAAACCCAATTACCATAATGCCCCATTGTCTAAAGAAGTTCTGTTCATGGATATACAGCAGCTGGTTTTAACCAATTACAGAAAGATATATGTGATGTTAGTTGGCAGAGGAAAATATTTGCAATAGCTACCAATTATTGTGCCTTTATTCATTCCAAAATAGGACACTGATTGCCAATTCCCAAGATTGTACTGGTGCCTCAATATCTCTTCCTTTGTTTCTTTTCCTGAAGATCCAAGTATAAAGTACTATATAGCATGAGGGAGAGACAGTGTGGCATATTTGGTAAAAGTGGATAAAAATTTGCCTTCTGGTAAGTTGGAGGCCTGTTTCTGATTTATTTGATTGGATACTGTTCTTGGCATTACATGAACCATGTGGTATGGCAGATGAAACACTGGACTTCGAGTCAGAAGATGTGGGTTTGAGTCCTATCTCAGACACTGGTTAGCTAAGTCAAACTGTGTCAGTAACAACTTTTTGGGGTTTAGTTTCCTCATCCATAAAATGGGGAGGTTGTACTCTTTGTGAGGTTTCCATCCAGTTCTAAATCTTTGATCATAGAACTTAATCATCCAGTGCCTCAGGTAACTTCCCATGATTTAAATAGTCAGTCAATAAACATCTATTAAGCACTAACTATGTTCCAGGCACTATATTAATCTATATTAGTAGAGAAAGCTCCCCCCTAATTGTGAAATCATACATCTGGTCTAAAAGATAAACAAACATCAAGGTAAGGCTTTTTCTTTTCAAATTCTATTTAAGGTGCTATATTTTGCAGTCACGGAAGACTGGTAATGAATGCCTACTGTATATACATTACAGAATGGTGTGTGCTATTGTTCTTGGGGGTACAATTTTTTATTAATCAATGAACATTTGTTAAGCATGATTTATTATTTATTAAGCCACAGTGCCAACCTCTGTGCTGATCAGTGGGGATACAAAGTCAAAATGGAAACAATCTTTGATCTCAAAGAGCTTACATTTTATTCACCTTGGAGAAATAAAGAACATAAATGATCTTTCATCTGATTTACCCCGAGAATGGTTTTCAAAATGTCATTTGATTTGTTGACTGGTTATTCTACTCTTTCTTCAGGGGGTTCTAAGATGAACTAAAGAGAAGGCCTGGTGGTAATAGGATTCAATCATAGCTAATTAAGAAGCTTTCTGCCCCTCTCCCTCCAAAAAAAATTAAATCTGGCCTCAGATACTTACAGCTATGTGACTCTGAGTAAGTCACTTAGCTCCTCATCTGTTAAATGAGATGGAGAAGGAAATGGCAATGCACTCCAATATCTTTGTAAAAAACAAACAAACAAACCCAAATGGGGTCATGAAGAGTCAGACACGACTGAAATGAATAAACTACATCAAAGAGAATCAAGGACAAAAAAGTACATCATATTTTGCTAGTAAGAAAGACAGTGGTGCTCAGAATTAGAAAATAACAACTATAACAACAGCAGTAGACATTTATATCATCTTTTAATGTGTGTAAGGTGCTTTACATATATCATCTTATTTGAATTTCAATCAACTCTGTTAGGTAGGTACTTAGTCGCTATAAGACATATTTTATACATAAGTAAACAAACTCAGGGAATTTAAACAATTTGTAGACTGCTAAAAACTATCAAAGGTGGCTTTTGAACTCTGGTTTTCCTAACTCCAAGTAACCTTTATTCCATGCCAAAATGTAGGTAACTGGATTATTGCTTAATTTTATCTACATTTTTCTTTGATGGTTTCCATAAGCATCTTTCCTGTCTGTGTCATAAGGATCTACCCCCCAAAATTGCATTTCCCCCCTGTAAATAACTATCTAAATACAGAATCTCAGCAAACTAGTTCTGGGGCTGACTGGGAGGCTTATATAATATGTATCAGTAAAGCTAGGTCTATAAAAATTGTCAGACTGCATTTCAAAACAGAAACAGATAATATAATGGAGTACTGAGGTTGGAATAAATATGATGGGTTCAAATCTCACCTCTGAGATTGGCTAGTTGGGTGACTCCGGGTAAGTCACTTAACATTTCTCTGACTCAGGTATCTCCCTGTGATTTCCCTACTAAATCATAAATGAATTGCCGTCTACAGTGGTGTAGGTTTTTTTTTTTTTTTTTTGCAATAGCAGTTCTCTGTGCTTATAAAATCACAGATCCTTTATATATTTGAATATGTTTCAATAACCAAAGACTTAAAACTTGTGCAAAATGTATTTGTACATACTTATAATTTCTACAGGACTGGCATTTTGGAAGGACAATTTTAGTTGAAGGTTTCACTGTGACCTGCAATCAAACTGATCATTCATTTTATTAGACAATGAAAATCCAGGTTTCAGAGAGACATTATAAGAAGAGAAAGCAGGAACAAAAGCTACAACTTTGAAACATATGCAATCTTAGAAAAATCCTGTTAAGAACAGAAACATTTTCTAAAAGGCATATTTTAGCTGCTGACTTTTAAAAGTGAGATGCACTGTGAGTTTAAAGCAAAACATCTGTTCTTTTTTCCCAGAGCAAAGAATTCTATCTTTGTCCCTGCTATAGACAATTCTACCATTTCCCTTGCTTTCAGAGCATGGATAATGAATTGAGGGCACATGGGAGTTCTGTTTGAAGCTTTGTGCCCTTCCTCCTATCTATGATGAAGCACTATATAACATGCTTCACAAAATTCTAATAATTCTCTACATCAAACTCCATCTCCATGAATGAGTGTTTGTGTACATAGTCTTTGTTGGTTAGCAACTGGGCCATATGCTTCTGGGCTCTGAATGCATAGTTGGCAGCACAGTGCTATGGAAATCCCATTCACTAGGTGAAGTCATCTAAAATAATTATGCCTTGAGTAGAAGTTGCAGCTGCCAAAACTTGTGCCCATGAAGCAAAGATGCTATGAATTTTCCATTTGTTTCTTCAGTCAGCCTACTACCATCTGCAAGGAACTGGGCATAGTGTCTCACCCTACCTTGTATTTTCGAATGCAGGAAAGCTTTAATTAGACATAAATGAGTTTGATCAATGAATCATTAACTTTCATTAAACTTTAAGTAGATTGCCTGACCTGGCTACTTTAGCCTGAATTTAATCTGGGATAGGCCTGATAATTAGAGTTAAAGGGATGAAAGCTGGAGGCGATCCATCTCAATCTTTCACAGCAAATGGAGTTGAGTCAACTAATATGGTAATTTTATAGCCCACTTCTAAGGATTGAAGTGTCCATCAAGTGCAATTTTCCTTTGAAAAAGAATCTCAGTGTGGTTTGCCATTTGGGGTGGCTATATTAATTGCCTGATGAGTGTTTCCAAGAAGCAGCATGATTCAGTAGAGTCGTAGGTTTAGAGTCAGAGGACCAGGATTAGAATCCTGGCTTTGCCCTTTATTGCATGTGATTTCAGGCAACTCAACCTTTCTAGCTCTTTATTTTCTCCTCTTCAAAATGAAGTGATTGGGCTCTATGACCTCGGAGGCCGTCTCCTGCTCTAAATTCGGTGACAATCTGATGATGACAAGGTGTTCCCCTGACCTGTATCACTTTCAAAGCTCTGGTTTCTACTTGCTTAATTTAGGATCTACAACTTTGGAGTTCACTTTCCAGCCTCAATAAATAACAATGCAATCATGTAGACTGAGTTAAGGGAGCAGCTAAGCAGAGTATCTTTTTTCTTTCTCCTTTTGCCTCTTCCTCTCCCTCCTCATTGTGTGTTTTAAAAGGATGTAAGTTAACTTAGGTTAGGCTAATGGCACTCAAGAGATTTTCTGGGGAAGAAATTCATCCACCAGGGAAAAGAGAGTTCTGGAAAATCTATCTGGACCAGGGAACATTAAAAAACATACAAACTAAAAAGGCAACTTGACTTACGTTACTTTCACATCTGCTATATTGTTTCATGTCATTCAATGACCTTGATCTCAAAGCCCATGGGATGCATATGCACCATCAAAGACTTGTCTCTATTAATGAGAACTACCCTGGTGCTACTTTCCTCTATAAGAAAGTACCCAGCTTTCTCCATGTTCCAGAGTCAATCTTCCATACTCTCTGAGGGGTTTTCAGTGAAATTATTGATTTTTCACCTCTTGGGATTAATCTGAGAATTTGGAGAACTAAACACGGTCTTGAAGAACAACTTAATTTTGTGTGGTATTGATGAATGTGCCCACCTTTCCCCTATCATTTGTGATAGATAAGACTATTGCACCATTAATGTTCATGTGTTTAAAGAGAAAATAATGATCAGAAGTCTTTTATCTTGGAATCAGAAAGGATCACAGGTGAATGTTAGCAAGGGAGGGTAGTTATGGAATTGACTTTTACCTTACATAACTAAACTTTATAACTAAAAACATTAATCCTTACTTATGTAGATTATAACCTGTTTTTAAGTGCCTCAATTGAGTGCCAATAATGCAAAACCAAATTTCCACTTGGGAAAATTACTGGGACATACTTTCTTAGGTGGGATCTTCTTAACTTTAAAACGACTTTAAAACTTAAAATTTACCACAGTGCTATGCACAAATATTTATTGGCATTGCCAACTGCTATATTTAACGGGGGAATAACTATAGAGAGATAGTGTTACAAATGTGCTATTGGATTTTGGCCTCATTGTTTTTTTTTTTCAAAAAACTTCTGTATTTTTAATTTTTTTTAATTTAATTTAATTTTTTAGTATTTTAGGTGATGCCATTCCTATTTTATTTAACTTTGGGGATGAAGCTACTTTGGTAAAAAAAAAAAAGATGTAATTTTATAAATTGGAAGGGAAATTATGAATCTGATAGATATACATCCTGGCTTTAGCTTATAGGGATTATGCTAATCTTAAGAAATTACTGAAACAGTCTTTATGCTGACTGCTGGGATATCACAATGGGATTTTGTTCTTCTGGTAGGGTTTGGACTCAAAGAACTCTGAGTCCTGCCTCATTATATGTATGACCTTGGCCTCTATTTCTTCATCTATAAAATAATGTGATTGAACTATACTTTCTGGAGTTCCATGTAGCTCTATATCTATGAACCTGCAATTTTCCCAATAATAAAATTCTCTGATGCCAAGGAAATAGTGAAATAAAACCATTTCATCACTTAGACAACACTCTACCTAATTCTTTTAAAGTAAAGTTTTATTGATTTTCTTAGTTTTTTTTATACCATGATCAGTTTTCAGTATATGGCAACACTCTTTTATCCCCTTCCCAACTACCTGGAACCCTCCATGGTAACTGAAAAATAGGCAAAACTGAGTGACACAGTGAACTTACATGATGGCACATAGAAGATTTTTGCGCCCACAGTCCCATACTTCTCTACCTAGAGAAGTATGTTTCATTTCTGTATTCCGGGGCCAAGATTAATCATTACACCAATCTAAGTTGAGCTATGTTTTAAAGTTGTTTTCTCTTTCTTTCTTCCTTCCTTCCTTTTTTCCTTCCTTCCTTCCTTCCTTCCTTCCTTCCTTCCTTCCTTCCTTCCTTTCTTTCTTTTTCTTTCTTTTTTTGTACAGTTATCTTTTCTGCCTATAGAAGAAAAAGACAGGGGAAGGAAAAACATAAAAACCTTGTGAATTATTAGGAAAAAAATTCCTAAAAATGATTAGGAAAATCTCCAGTTAGAATTGGAAATTATGTTGATCTGCTAGATTGTATAGATTTGAAAGAACATTATTAATAGAACAAACTAGGAAGAGGAGAAAATTAATCTGAAATTATACACATGCACACACAATTCAAAGCGTCTATTGAAATGAAGGTTATTCAGTTATCAAAAAGTTTATAGATAATGTATTTAAAATTACATAGAAAAAAAAAACAATCCCAAAAAGGTAGAAGCCCCAGAAAAGAAAGAGTAATAGGTAAAAAGTAAAGAGTATCAGCATTTATTAAACGCCTACCATATTCTAGGCACTGTACGAAGAAATGGGATTCAAAAAGAGGCAAAGGACAGTCACTGCCCTCAAGAGGCTTAAAATCTAATGTAAAAAGCCATACTTTGATATCAGAAAATAAGTTTTTATCAAATAGATACATAAAGGATCAATTGTTCACAATGAAAGTAATTATTTCCTTGATGAAATGATTGTTTAACAGGATTCCTCCAGTATCATAAATCGTTATCTAGTGTGATTTTGCTAAAGAATTCAAGTCTAGGAGTTAGGGGGCCTGAATTTAGGTCCTTCTGAATTGTTTGCCTTTTTCTGTGCCACTTCAATCACAACATCTCTGTGAATGAAAAATACCAATCATACATGTTTTGCCTCCTATGCTGCACTGTAGTGATGTTAACCTGAGATTATAAATGGGAAAATGATTTGAATGTCAAATTGATAATCAAATGTAAAAAGAGCAATAACATTATCACTGCTCAGTGATGCTATCTGTATATGTTTATAGGAACGTATAAAATGTTAGAAGCCTCTGCCAACTGTAGATCAGGAAGATACAAAGATTTTTTTCTGAAATCAATAAAAAAAATAGGATTTAAGTTAAAAATTCTTTTAGACAAAAGTTTGCTGTAAGGTATTCATTATTTGGAGGAAATCAGATAAGATGGAGTGTTCTCTATTTTGCTGAGGCAACTAGATGTTATAGTGAAGAAAGCCAAACTTGAAATTAGGAAAGCCTGAGGCCAAATTCTGTCACAGATATTTATCAGCTGTGTGGTGCTGGGTAAGTCATTTAACCTCATCTGTAAAATGGGGATAATAATTGTACCTACTTCATAGAGTTGTTGTGTGGGTCAAATTAGATACTATACGATAAAAATAAAATAATTTAAAATATTTAAAATGATATAATTTTATGAAATAATTTAAATACTATAACTACATAAATAATGTAACCTGATAATATAACTTTATAAAATAATATGATTTGACAAAACATGTTATACTTTTTCTTAATTATTATTTGAACCCTCATGGTTATTTTCACTAATGTTAGGTTTCCATGTCAGTTAATCTTCTTGGAACAAGACTGAAGCCTCTTCTCTGCCCCTACCTTTACCATCTGTGCTCACCTTCAATGTTTTATTATCTTTGCTAGCCCTATAAATGGAAATTTATATATTTAGCCTAGGAGAATTTGCCTTGACCTTTTATGTCTTTGAATGATTGTTTTTCACTGGGCTCAAGGAAATGATTCACAGAGAGAGCCTAGCATAGCAATTTTGGGATTCTGGCACAGACAAAAAATGTCCTACCCTTCTCTGGTGTGACAATAATCATCTATTATTTTTTTTTTGGACAGGAGAACTAGCTAGCCCAACAGAGTAAAAAATATGATAATTGTGTTGAAGGCTTCTTTCCCCTCTCTTCATTTCCTCTGCTGGGGAAATGATGGCAGCACTGGAATTTGAAAAGAAACACTAATGGCATGAAAAGTAAACCAACCAGGATTTAGGGGCAGTTGGGGCTGACCCAGGCAGTGAGGATCAGAGCTACAATCTGCATCACTCCAAGTCACCGAAGGTCCAGCAGTTAGCCTGATGCCTGTTTGCCTGCAGATTGGGGAACTGAGTTATACACCATCTTCCATGCGTTTCCTTTAATCCTTTTTTTCTGAGATGGGTGCAGTGAACACACTTACTTCCTATCATTAGCCAAAATTATGTGCATTGTTAAGCTTTCTCAACCATACTAAAGATTTGAAAGAATGTATATATATCAAGAGTTTATGTATTTCTTTGGCACTTTTCCATGTTATTAAAAACTGTGTGATTATATCATACTAAGTTTCTGAATCTATGAGTGACACGGGAAATGACCTGAAAGAGTGAAGCCTTCTCTATGGGGTGGGGGGTTCTGAGGCAGATATAAATAATATATTTTATATTTTCACATTTGAGCATTATTTCAATTAATTTCCAAGACTAAATTGCAACCTGACTCAGGCCAAACCTCAGCCCCTGGAGATTCTGTCTTTCCTGAGATCCTTTCAAGTTGTCTTAGGAGGACAATTGCTTTATCCCCTTATTATTGCTGCCCTGTGTTCATTTTGTGGCAATGTTCTGTCTGTTTGTGGAGAAAATTTGGAGAGCCTGGAAATTTGCGACCTACGCCATTTCCCCAGAATGCTTTTCCAATCGGGCCAGCAAGCATTTTATGTAATCCACTTATGAATCAAGTACATAAAAATAGTGCTTCCATTTTTTTAAGTGCAAAAAAAGGGGTAACTTTAACAAAATTCCTTTTATTGATGGACAAATTGTAATCATTCAATAATGAGTTTAGAATTCACATACTGTAGATTCTGAGGTACCCAACAGGTCCATTAGATAACACTCCTGAAAAGAATGTATTTGTTAACTTATTGTTGAGAATCCAAGTTTTCCAAGTAAAGTACTCATGTAAAAATGGTTACAAAATTCTTTAAAAAAAAACAAATAAAAACCCAATACATTACTTAGATTCAAGTTGCCCCAAACCTTCAGAATATCCAATCATCTATTAAGTTCTAATTTTAGACAGTTCAAACAATGTTTTAAATGGGAATTTAACATGGAAATGAGGGGAAAAGAAGATTTTTTATCCAAGAAATAACACTACATGGGATTGTAAGCCAAGAAAACCTACAGACTTGAGATAGGACAATTTAACTGAAGGAGCTCTAATACCCATAGATTACAAAATAAAAATACAAAACTCAGCAAAAACACAGAAACCACCTGAATATTTTTCTACATTGTTTTTTCTTTATGACTTAAAAACTTAAAATGAGGTGAATTTCAAAACATCAAGTTTTGAAGTCTTATTAATAATGTTTTAGCCAGAAATTGCCATTCTAATTTCTAATCAATATTCCCCTCCCCTTAAAGTAAAGTCTTGTCTATCAACCTTTTCACTGTCTTTTCTTTAGAGTATAATGAACTTGGCCTTAATGAAATGAAATCTTGACTAAGTTAATAAGATGAAGAAATTGTTAATAGTTGAGCTAATTAATGGAGGACACCTCCTTAAAGTCATTAAATTCATACACAATAGCAATAACATGCTTTGCTTTTTTTTGGGGGGGGGTAGTTGAGGAAACCAACAGTGTATTCAGACATTGAACTAGGCTCAAATGTTAGGGAACTTTAAACACCACCTAGTGGTTAAATTAGATATTGTCCTCAGAGGTAATTTGGTTGGATAATTAATAGCTACAGTTTTCTACCTGTACCCAATGTTTCCCTGTTTTTTCTTTTACTCTCCGTAGGGAGGCCAGAGGGAGCCAAAACGTTGTATATAAAATAGACAATAATAAGGTCTATAGATTAAACAAATACACCTCAGTTGATTCCCTTAGCAGTGACTCTAACTCATCACTTGCTCAGGTTGATTAACAACTTTTGAGGATCAGAAAAAAATCATAGGACATTGAAATTATGAAAACAATTAGTCAGAGAGTTGCCAATGAAAGTTTTAAGCAATTGTCAAGTGAGCTGAGTTCTTCAGACAAATAGAAGTGAAACAAATTTTCCATCAACATCAATAGCAAACAAATGACAAAAATGGCAGCGCAATCATGTTACCAACACTTGCATCTTGTATTTTATTCTTCTTTTCCTGCAATTTAAGTCTTTTAAAAAAGTTGGTATATAACACTACTAAATTTGATTTAATTTTTGAAATTTTCTAAAACTTTTTAATAAAAATAAATTAATAAAAATAAGGTAAATTTTAATAAAAATAAATGATAAAATAAATAAAAAATAAAAATAAAATTTAATAAAAATGAATCCCACCTGGATTCTTATCTGATTCTAAAGTACCTTTCCATTGTGCCTTACATATGGAAAACTCTGTTTTTAATAAACTGCTCTTCATTTTAGACTTCTTCTTGAACTCTGTCCATATCCTTGTAGTCAGAGAGATCTGGAATTTCCCAGAAATCAGTGCATCTCTTGCCATGTCTCTTTGTCTTGAGCATTGACTCACTGGACCCAGAGGGGAAGTAGGCATAGTTCATACTTTTCACTGTCACTTCTACAATCTCTGCTCAATAATTTCTCCTTCTTTGAATAGCACTCTAGGTAGATATCTTAATTTCATGCAATAATAGATCTAGAGAGGAAAAGAACCTCAAAGAAAGCCCAATCCTCTCATTTTTCATCTGACAAAAAACCAAAGTCCAGGGAAGTTAAATTACTTGTGCAAAGTCACACAGGTAGTAAGTGTCAGAGGGAGGATTTGAATCTAGATTGACTGACTCCATAATCCATGCTTATTCCCCTGTCTGATCTTTATTGTTAATATCTGCCCATACCCACATCACTTTCCCTTCTTCCTTAGGTGCATTTTGCATTCAGATTTATTGAGTTGGTGTGTTCTGGGAGGACTAGTATCCTTAAGTTGTGTCTATGCATTCTGTCTTCAAGATCAGTGTCTTTTGCTTGTATAAAGCTCATATATTCTAGTAATGTTATTGCTTTTGTTTCTCCTCTTCTAGATGGTCCTTCACTTCAATATTGCATTCCCAATTTTTGTTCTCACCTTCACTTCTTTGGAAAGACTCAACACCATGGATTCAAGTTTTTCTATTCTGCTAATTATTTCTGCTGTGGAAGTCATAAATTCTGCCATTTGTTTTCACCAAAAATATTCTCTCAAGATTTTGAGTTCTCTTTTGAACCATTCTGGAACATCTCGCTGTAGTTCCAAGGTATCTAAGAAATCCACAGGGTTCTGTATTTCAAAAGGTGCTGTTTTAATTTCCTTTGTCTTATAATATTTATTTAGAATGCCTGTAATCTTTTAAACATCTTATTACTCATATTTCCTTGTGATTTGTATATCTTCCCTGTCCATTTATCTGCTTGTAGTCTAGGTTTTAAACCAAATTTTCTTCTTTGTCATCTGGTGGTTTAGTCTTTTTTTTCTTTCTTACATTACTCAGTTGTTCACTTTATGATTCCTACCCTGACTCCTTGATTGTGGTTTTACTTCTGGGATTGGACCTCAAAACTCTCTCAGCCTCTGTCCACATCAGGGAATTCCCCTGTTTTTCCCCAGTCTTTGTCCCCATCCCAAGTAACTTCTGGAGTGACAAGTTTGGATCCAGATGAATGTCAGCCTTATTTATTTCGGTCCCAGTGCAAACTCACATGCTAGTCCCCTGCCCCAGTCTCCTCCATTCTTTGAAATGGGCTGATTCTGTGGATGGGCTCATGTAGTTCCCCCCAGCCTTTTTACAGGCTTGAGAAGGAAGGAGGAGGAAGAGGTGTTCCTGGTAGAAAGCTAACTTAGGGATTGCCCTAAGCAGAACACAATCTCATTTCCTAGGCCTTCTAAGCAAATGGCTGGGTAAGGTTGAGGTCCTCTGCTTGTTATAGGACACTGAGAGAAGAATAGAAGTAGGGTGTGCTGGCAGACACTGTAATAGAAGAATGAAGAGCCCTGAGTGGATCTCAAAGCACAATACTCTAGGTCAGTTTGTGCAAAATGTGGGCAGCACATTTTCTGATTTTTTGGGAAAAGCTTTGATTTCTCTTCCTCTAGTACATAATTCTTCTTTTTATTTTTTATTATTTTTTGGAAAGTAAGTACAGGAGAAAATATATAGTTTTCCATCCTGTTAGTCACGTGACCTGCAAGTCTCTCCTTTCTTTCTCTATGAGTGCAACATCTGGTTTGCAATCTTCCTCTCTACTTCAAACGGAGTTTTACCAATGGGGGCTTTGATATATCAGTTGAAGTCCCTTCAAGTCCCCTTACTTTCCAGTTTGTTTATGTCCTTAATTCCCATAATCCTCATTTTTATTCTATCTCAAGCACACACAAGAATAGATACTTATACCCTTAATCTTATCAATAACTTTGAAATTACTATATCCAACTAACACCTCCTCTCATTCATATTCCCTTGTATCTCACAATATTTCTGTCCTCCACCATTGTTGGTCCTCACTGCAACTTCCAGTCAATCCACACCTCCCAATCTTCCCTAGCTATCACCCCTCTTCTCCTCTCACTTTCTTCCCATCAAAAATCTTGACCTAAAAGATAACCAATTCAACTTTGCAGTGCCCTTGAATCTTGAATCTCTTTCTCTATTGTGTTGTTGCTGTTCATCCTTTTCCTGACCCAACCTTGTATTATTCCCCCAATCTACCTTCTTTTTCCCAATTTATATGCTGCTTAGAAGTCATACAACTCTGGTGGGTAGATACCACACAAATTTTCATTGTCCACCTTCATCTAGTTCTTCACTTCTGTATGTTTCCTTTGTATTCTTCTCTGTTAGACACTCTCCTTAGCAGGTTGTTTTAATCCTCTTCTCAAGCTACACCACCTCTTCCCTTCCTTTTAGCAAAGGACCTGGCTTAGACTTTATTGATTAAATCAATGACAATGAATGAGCTCTTTCACCTCCTGTTTCCAAACTTCAAATCACAATACCATCATTATCTTCTCCTTTCTTCCAGTCTGGGAGGATGATAGGATTGTAAATTCCTTAGGGCCAGAAATTTTGTGCTCTCTTTCCTGTCTACTATATTTACTCATTGCAACTAACATTAATGTCTTGTGTGTACTAGGTGGGCAGTAAATGTTTGGTGACTAATTAGTGGGAACAATCCCTCTATGTTTCTTTGGATTGGTATTTTAAATTATATTTGGAAAAAAGAAAGGGAGAAACCTTGTTGACAAAATTGTAGTTGAGAACAATTTGCATTCTTGAAAAATAAGAGAAACAAGATAGAGGGATAATAGTGGCCCAAGTCAATAAATGCAGAATCAGCTTCTGGCTCATCCACCAATATATGTTTAACTTTGGGCACATCTGCTAACTTCCTTCAGCTTTAATTTCCTCACTTGTAGAATGAGGGATTTGGACTAGATGGTCTCTAAAATCTTTTTCAAATCTGAACTTCTATATTATATGATAAAGAATCAGATTTCAAAAATGGCTTTTTGTTGAAAAGGGACAATGGAAAAAGATACATCAAAGATAAAGAAGATGGAGTTGAGTATTTGCTTGAGAAAACTATTGAAAAAATCGGTGTAAATTAGAATTTAAGCATTTATATGAATGTGGGGAAGATTAGGGAGGACAAATTTGTATATTTGAACAGGAACTGGGAAAATGAACCCTCATGGGACATTAATTCTGCATTATTTTATGTTAAAGAAGAATTAGTTATCTAGTTCAATAGGGAAGGTCAGTTGCTTTGAATTCAACACTTTTTTAAACTCAGTAATATAATTAAAGTTTTTTCCAAATATCTTGTAGAATTTGACATTCCTGAAGAAGTATGATTTAATCTGTTTTCAAGACATTTGTTTCTTCTACTCATTAATGTCAACTCATTATCCTACAAAATTCATCTTTGCCCATCACTTCTACTTTTCTTGCCATATGATGGCTTCTAAATGTACCATGAGATAGTACAAGAGTCTATATCATGCTGTGGTGTCATGCACCAGAAGTGAACCCTAGAAGCACCCTCCCCTCCACATGCTAGGTAGAACAAAAAATAAAAGCACCTAGGACCAGTTCTAAAGAACAGTGCTACTTTAATCTTTAAACTGGTTGACTATTGGTGGCCTAGATAGGACAATGTGTGACAGTTAAGGAACAAAGCTGAGAGTGATCATTAGGGTCTTGGCAATCCAGTGGTCTTGAATGTTTTCCCCCTTTTCTCCTTGTATGTGTGCCTGGCTGCTGATTGGTTGGGAAAGCTTCCACAAGTGTGTGGTGCATATGTAATCTTTACCAGGTATCTTTGTAGGCTCTTGATTGGGTCTTCTGCTGCTTTGGAACCTGCAAAGAGTGTGTACAAAGGCAGTGCTAAAAGGTGATGATGCACATCCCAGATTTTGCTTAGGAGATGCACAATTGAAATTTACCTGCTGAGCTCACTTCCTATCCCCAGATACAGGAGTCTCATGACAGATGAGAGATATTAAGCTCTACTTAATAAAGCTTTTCATCAGACTGTTCTAGGTTGAATCATTTCTCTTGACTCATATTAAACCCTGGCCAAATTGGTTGTCAGGCAAATTATCTCACATTCAACTTCATGATTCACCTTTACTCAGCATTCTGTTTGTGTACATCCAGCTCTATGCATATGTTACTGTGTTATTTATATGCTACTTCGACATTTTATCAGTAGCTATGTTCTTTGTGCCTTCAATTCTTAAATATTTCTCAAATTTGATTTGTAGAATAGAGATGGTATTGTTTAACTTGATTTGTAAAGGGGGACTAAAGTCATAGAATTTAAGGAAGCTGAGGAATTGGGAAGGTAGGGAGTTTGATGGATCATTACGTGAATATTAAAGTCCTTTGTTAAAAAGGCAGAAGAGGAGTAGGAATGGAAGATGTAGAGATAACCTTCTCCCTCATCATCAAAAGTATGTATAGGTACTTATTACATACAAGGTATTGATGGGGTATGGGCCCATCATTCAGTTTCAGAAGCTGAGACCTTTGCCCCTTTCGCCAAAAGAATTTGGGTTCCATTTGTTTGAGGGGGGAATGATGGGGTATTGGCCCAAGTTGAGATCTTCACCCCTTGACCCAAAGGGAATCTGGCTCTACAGGCGCCAGCTCCTTATCTCCCTTTGAAAGCCTTAGCCCTACCTTTTGATCTTATTCAGATGCGCCTTTGCTTCTTGCCCTAAAAAGAATCTGGCTCCCATTTGTCTACAGGCCCCAGAAAACCCTTAAACTTTTAGATTCTTTATAGACTCCCCTTATCTCCCTTTGAAAGTCCTAGCCCCACCTTTTGATCTTGTGCAGATGCCTTTCAAACTTCTTCCTTCCAGTCCCTCTCATTATCTATTCCCATTGTCTATTCAGTTTCTCAGACCTTCCAATGGGAATTCTCATCTAGACCCTTCTCCCAGCCCCCTCCTCTGGCTACCCAAAGTTACTTTAGTGTATATAAGATCCACCCTGGCCCCCATTCAAAGGCTGAGATTTTCTCATGCCCAAAAGGCTGAGACTCTCTCATGCCTGCTCATCCCTACGGGTGTTACTAATGTTCAGATTCTTTAAGAGTCTGGCCTATAGGATTTATCTCTAATAAACTTTTTCTCTGGCTGGAAGAAGAATAGAGTTGAATTCATTCAGGCAGGGCCCATGTCACCATCTTGGGGTTCCAGCACCCCAAACCTCTAGACCTCTTCAGTATCTCACAAGTCAGTGCAGTTTTAAATTATTAAAACTTAGACTTTTGGGATACTTTGTATAATAATAATAATGCTGAAGAAAAAGAAAAAAAATAGTTTACTTCAAAATGAAAACAAAAAGAAATATGATATTTGAGGGTTAAGGAAAAACTACATCCCAGAAATATTTGTTGAAAATAAAAATACAAGTACTTAGAAATAATCAGTTTCAGGCTCCTTCTGCCATCTATTAACCTTAAAGCCCTTCCTGTTTCTCTATCTCCATTCTAATTAAATACTAAATAAATTATTACTAACTCCCATCTCCTATTCTTTTTTTCCTCCATCATTTTCAACTCCACATCATTTCACTGTAATCCTGCTTATTCCTTCTACTGTGTCCTCTAGAATAATCATTCCACAGCAAACAATCCCTTTTGTCCTGGACCCATTTCTCTATAACTTCTATGTATTAGCCTCCATTGACAATTGTATTCCCAGATATCCTCTCCAGCACTGTCTGTACCTTCTCTCACTTCACATACTTGTCCTGGAGGGAAAGTCAGAATTCTTTTTGTTCCCCATTGTCATTTCAAGTCTCTCCCTTTTCCTTCAGCAAACTTTCCTCCTTCTGAAATGCTCTCAATCCTCTTGAAGCATGCCAACCTCCAGGTCATCCTTTCTTAACAAGTTCAGCTCTTGACTAAGCATCTTCCACTCCACCTCCACTCCTGCCCTTACAAAGGAACTTTAATATTCTTACAATGATTCATCAAACTCCCTACCTTCCCAGCTCCTCAGCCTTCCTAAATTTCATGACCTACTCCTCCATTCTAACTCAGCAACCCACAGGGAAGGTCATACACACATGATCTCACTATTATCCAGAAATATCCCACTTTCCTCATTAAAAACTAATGGTCCCCTATTTGGCCCATCATTCTCCCTCTCCCTTTGTCTCACACCTGCTAAACCTATTCTTTGACCTTATAGAGATCTCTAATCTCCCCACCCTGAGGCCATTATTCCTGCTTTAACCTTTTTTTCTTCCCATTCCAAACTGAATCCATCTCTTAGCCATTTCAGTTCTACAATATCCTCTCTCTCAAATCCTTTTATCCCCATATCCT